>NC_142765.1:5835727-6435727 GCF_054948205.1 Urtica dioica subsp. dioica | reverse complement strand
TCTTGCTTATGTGCCAATAGTCACTAAGTTTGTTAAATATAAGGCTAAATATAAATCTTCTCTTCTTGCATAGAAAAAGGAAATAAACCCAGCGGTACCTTTTCCGGCAAATATCTACAATAATCACCTTGAATAATCCTGCTCACGCGTGCTTCTCTGCAAATATCCAGTCTGCAAATATCCAGTACATTTGTTAAATATAATCTTCTCTTTCACGCCAAATTATATATATATATATATATATATATATAATATATATATATATATCCCCCAGAAAAAAAAAACCCAAAAAAAATTGACCATACCTTTTTTTCTTGAAAATATCTTCGATAATTAACCTTCTACAAGAGAAGTCGCTAATCTTTATATACAGGTTTGTTTACTACTTATCATGGTTGTATAATATTCCGTTGGTCAATTTCATTATATATCTTCAGTCATATGTTTTGTCCTCTTGGCAGTAGAATTTTGTTCCGAGCAAGGACTCATTTTAACTACACCGTTGTATATAAACATGTGAGTTCTCCATTCTTCTGTTTTTTATTATCCTTTTTCCAAATTTTACAAATTCGGCTGCAAATAATTTTTGTTTACAAATGATTAAAGGCTCTATATATTGTTTTTTCCCCGTCTTTAGATTGTTTGGTTTGTTCTTTCTATTTTCGTATATATTCGTATTGGCACTGAGATTAAATTAAATAAGTAACTTTATATTTGTTGTACGTTGGCAGCAAACTTTAGCTTCGGCAGTCATTACTGTAACTTCTGCGTACTTTCTACGATTTTGGTCATTCAATATCCACATGTACGTTCTGCACATATTTGGCTCTTCGACAGATATATTTTCTTCTTTAGTGAGTATTATCTTCTCCAAAGCATCTATGTAAAGAAGACGGGGTGGTTCGTTAAAACACTTTCTCTTCTCCTCTTCTGAAAGAAGGAAACTTGAACAATCATATTGCTCTCTGAAAGTTTGATATTTAAAAGTTTGTACTACTTTTTATTATATATTCTTTACTTTAAAGGTTTGTACTACGTTGAATATATATTCTGAAGTTACTTTTATATCTACTTTGCACTATTTTTTTCCTAGGTTTGAAGTCGTGGTTTTTTAAAAATAATTTACCTTCTCCACTTCTGGAAGTTACGGTTCTAAGACGGAACCTTTTAACACTCATATTGTCATCTGGTGTTTAAAGGTATGTCGTACCATCCAAGATTTACACGGTCTTTGGTTTTTTAATCTATTATTTGACGGCCTCAACTATGGTTTAGATTAGTTTATGTTAAAATATGTACACTAATATGTTTTTTTTTTGTTCTCATCTTACCTTGAGAACAAACGAGTTTTAATTAACTTCCTGAATAAGACAGGATACATATACATGCTTACACATATATCTTGGGAAGCAGAATAAATAATTTATTTCATAATTATTTTACTTAATTCGTCTATAATATAACATACTATTTTGGAGTTTCACATTAAATGTAACTTACCGGTTTACTTTTGTTATGGCTATACAGGGTAATTCCAGCGCTAAGCTATCCCTCGCTTAAATACTTCTTTGCCAGAGGCTCAACGTATAATATAAACAATATCGGTTACCTTCATCCCGAAATAAGGTTTAATTCTCTAATGCCTTTTGTTACCTTTTTACCTTATGATTGACACAATTTTAATTTTTCTTACAAGTTCCAGACCAAATTTATTTTAGTACAGTTATAACTTTTGTTATCTTATTTACTCAAGTGCTGGTATATGAGATATTAATGTACGTGAGTTTTCTTACACAGATGAGATTGATTATATATTAGAATCATTGACACATATTTCAGGGATTCGGAATAGATATATGTTTAATTTATGTCGTTTTCCCTTTTGTCATCTTATTGAAATGTAGTTTCACGCTATATATTGTTGACAATGAAAAAAAAACACTCGCTAGGTCACATTTCTTTAAAAATAAATATTGTACCATTAGTTAAGAATGTATCATGCACCCATTTATTACGGTTACCGATTAATTATTTTCTAAAGTTTTGTTTAGTTTTTCGTGTTGCGGTCGCTTCAAAGTACTACGCACCACAACATACACACATGTAAGTCCTTTTTCATCCTTGATATAAGTGATACAAATTCTTTATTACGAAACTTTTTCTTAGGGCTGTTTTTTTTATTACTTATTCTTCTTCGTGCTAACAAATAAAAATATAGGTTAAAGCTCATAAATAAAAATAAATACTAATCTGAAACTTAGGTAGACTCACTATGCATTAAATATAAAATGAACTATACAATATAAAGTACAGAGTTAAATTAAATTGTTGTGATCACGATATGAAAGTTAGACAACATCTCTGCTTTGAGTAATAATACATGTTAACGGCCTAATAATTTTTCCCGTACATTGAAAAGTATAATTAATAACATTTAAATACATAATATGTTTGTACTTTGTCTGAATACAACAATAGGTTAGGCAATTTTGCTATGTATATAATTAATTCCATTTATTCTTATATTATGTTACTAATCTTACACTATGTAGAAAAGTATAATTAATAACATTTAGATACATAATATGTTTGTACTTTGTCTGAATACAACAATAGGTTAGGCAACTTTGCTATGTATATAATTAATTCAATTTATTCTTATATTATGTTAATAATCTTACACCATGTTTTTTGTCGCATCCATCATAAATTATGAGTAAAAAACGTATATATTCATTCTTAAATCAGCCTGATCAATCAAATTATAAGCGCCCCAAATCTTATAATATTAAAAAGCATGCGATGACAAATTTGGAGCACTTAAATTATGGAGCATCAACTTCTTCTCCCCATGGTACAACTGGAGCATCATTAAATTCTAATATGCAAATAATATCAGCACCACTAGACACGCCACTGAATACCTCATACTTAGATTTGGTTGATTGTAAATATTGTTGTCAGTATTGTGATGCATTGTTCTGGCTTAATGAAAGATCAAATCACAGTTCTCCCCCAAAATATACTTTATGCTGCCAAAAAGGTAAGATTAAATTACCTTTATTAAAAGAAAATCCTCCTATATTAAATAGTCTACTAAATTGTTACGCCGGACCAAAGAGTGTATACTACAAAAAGAATATCCGTACATTGAATTCAATGCTAGCTTTTACATCTTTTGGAGCAAACATTGATTCGAATATAAATACTTTACATGGACCTTATGTTTTTAAAATAAGTGGTCAAGTGCACCATTTATTAGGATTCGTTTGAAGAATCATTCTTCCATCAAGTCATACCGGAAGTCCTAGATATATGATCCAATATTATCAGGATGCGAATGGCACTATGTAGAGAATATGGAAATCCTGATTTATTTGTAACATTTACATGCAATCCGAAATGACCAGAAATTACAAGAGCACTATCAATAATTCCTGGCCAAAAACCAGAAGATAGGCCTGATATAACGACAAGAATATTCAAAATGAAATTAGATCAATTACTTCAAACCATAAAATCAGGAACTATATTTGGACCAATTATTGCGGATATATACGTCGTTGAATTTCAAAAAAGAGGATTGCCACATTGTCATTTCTTATTTTGGTTACTCCCTGAAAATAAAATTCATGATTCATCACAAATAGATAAAATAATATCAGCTGAGATACCAGATCCTGCAATTGATTTATTTGGATATAATGTAGTAACCGAATTGATGATACACGGTCCATGCGGTATTGTCAAAACAAATGCTCCGTATATGAAAAATTCAACATGTTAAAAAAAAATTCCAAAACAAATTATAAACGAAACAAAAATCGATGAAAATGGAATTATCTTATAAATGCATAAATACAAATCTTTATTCAGAAAAAGAACATATTAAATTAGATAATAGATTTGTTGTACCTTACAACAGAGAACTTTGTCTAAAGTTTTATGCTCATATAAATACCGAAATATGTTCTCAATCAATGTTTATTAAATACTTATTTAAGTATTTAACTAAACGACCAGACCGTATAAGAGCTGTTTTTGAAGATAATATATGCTCGGAGAATTTAACTCAAACAAATATTACGGAGATAGATGAAATAAAGAATTATGTTAATTGTCGTTACACCACACCCTATGAAGCTATATGGAGGCTATATGAATATCCTATAAATCATAGAATACCTACTATCCAAAGATTAGCAATTCATTTACCACATTCACAAAATATTACCTACCGTTCAAATCAACAACTTGAAAATATTTTAAGACAACCTGGAATTCATAAAACAACTTTAACATAATGGATGACGATAAATAAAGTTAATACCGAAGCTAGAGAGCTTACGTATACACAATTTCCAAAGAAATGAGTTTGGAATAAGAGGGATAAAATATGGACCCCAAGGCATTCTGGTTATTCAATTGGACGAACATATTACGTTCATCCGAATTCAGGAGAGTTGTATTATTTACGATTATTACTAAACCATAAAAAAGGTGCTACTAGCTTTGAATCACTACAAACAATTGATGATATCAAATATCCAACATTTCAATCTGTTAGGAATTCTTGCCCACGAGAAGATACTTATATAAATTGTAGTTGAAATTATTAATAAAATAAAGTTTGACATTTATTATCTATTTGAATTGAAAGTGTTATTTCTTATTTAATGAGATTTATTAAACATTCATTATTCCATAGCCTCTGTATCTAACTGAGTCACGTGCTGGGCACTTGAGTTCGGGCGGTGTGCTAAAACATGGTCGATGACTGATATACGCCTGGAAAACTATATCTAAAGTCATATATGTGGAACACATAGGTGAAAGCTGATCACTATGTGGGAGCATTCTACACTTGTGGTAAGTGTACGACTTGGACAGGTCTTGGTGTAGTTGTGTTGTTTAAGGACCGTTACGACACACTAACCGAGGACACTATGATGGTCACAGTGAGACTTGATCTAAATCCTGAAGTGATCATGGACACTGGGTTATGTTACTGAGCTCTTTGACTCATTCGCTAAAAGGCTATTCAGGTTAATCACAGCTTATGTCTTGGGAGTTTTCTCATAGCATAATTCGAGTGGGAAATGATTTACAGATACGGAATCCAGCCTTCCTGAAAGAAGGTTAATGTTCTCTCACCTAAGGGTTGATTCCAGAACCGATAGATTGCGCGCACTTTCGAAGTAAGTAACGTTCGAAAGAATCTTTCGCTAGGGAAGCAACAATGCTTAGGGCTGATATGTATCAAGGGAAGTGTAACGGAATAAATTGACTTCTCTCGATACGGGTTGAACCTGGAGGATCTTGATCACGAACTGACTATATCAGTGGACACTCGTCACGATGAGTAAATATAATTCTAGTATAAAGGAGAGTTCAGTCTTGGCTTACAAGGTGGAGTATTTGACCAAGATTAAACGAATCGATGGAAAAAGAGAAAGGACTATTTCGTCTTTTTCATCGGATTTGTTAAGCTTCTATTACTAGGTCCATAGTCCCCGATTCGGCTCTGATAAAGGCGGATAAGAACTTTCGTATAATAATGTTTATCATTATTCATCTCACTTGCTGTAATTATGATTGACAGCATTAATTCTGGAAAACGGGTATTCGCAGAATTAAATAAATATTTATGGTAGAATTGTTTATTTATTGTTTGATCAAGTAAATAAACAATTATTAATTATTTGTTTATTGTTGGACCAAGTAAATAAATGATTAATTGGGTTTTAAGCAATTGAACCTTGCACACATGGAAAAGTCGAAATAGGGTTTATGGCACTAGGATTTGCGCAAATCTCCTTGGCCGTGTGCCATCAAGTTCGAAAATTTCAAAATTGGTATTTACCAATATTTTCTCTTTAGTTGTTTAAATAAAGGAGAGGGAATAATATAAGATATTGTCATATATTATCTCATTATTTAAAGGAAAGTATTTAGGAGAATATATTTAAAGGGAAATAATATATTCTCCTTTATTATCTCACTAAATAAAATATTCTCTATTTAAATAGAGAATAATATCCCATAGATATTGATCTGATGAATGAAAGAAAAAGTAGGTACAAATTGGAATTCATTTATCAACAGAGTTTTTTCTTCTCTTTGAATTCATTTCAATAATTCTTTTAGCGAGCCTCAATTTTTAATACAAAACCGCATTATGTATTCTAAATAAGTCTTATTTAATCACATGCGTAGCACGTGTTACTATCTAGTATAAATATATGTAAAAATAAACCGTAGAATTATAATTGGTTGGGTCTTGGGTGAAGTTGTGTGATGTATCTAATTTCATTCTCTCCAATGGATACCAAAATGGCGGTTTCTTTGTCTTCCTCCACAATTATACCTTCTCTCGTCTCCAACTTCTTTGCTTGATCAAGACTTTCTTCTTCTATGCACTTTCTCACTTTACGCATAACTATCTCGACCTCGTTTTCTTCTGTAAGGTAATCCTACGTTCTACTAGTTGTAAAAAAAATCATTTCTTATCTACGTTGGTTGAATGTTTTTTGTGTGGTTCTTTACCAGAATGCAAAAGTGAAGATAGTGGGAACAAACAAGCAAACGTATTCATCTCTTTATGATCAATTATCATATTTCTATAAGCTGAGGTTAGTTGGTTCCTAGGCAACTTGGTGAGAGCTTCGATCTCTGTTCGTTCAAAGTCTGCACGCGACTTGTTCGACCAAGTGCCTTACGGAGTTGTCGTGTTGTTTTCCAGCTCGATCGCAGTGTACTTGAGGACCGTGAAGTTATTTTACAGTGAGCAATGTGATTCAAAAGCTACCAAATGACATGTCCATAAATTGTAAAAAAAAAAAAAAAAAAAAAAAATTTACAAATGTAAAGTTTAATTTGTAATTTATAGAAATACGATGTACCATTCTTCAATTCAATGTCCTATTTTTTTATTGTAATTTCGTTGACTAATATATTTTAAAACAAAATAATATATTTGATTTACAAAATTATCTATTCATAATCCACATGAAGGTTCATATCAAGAATGTCATGAAAAAGTAAAAATGACATGAATAATTCTATAAATAGGGGAAAAAAGGCTGACATTTTAAATATGTCGTGAATTATTTTGATGCAAGTAAATAAACCTATAACATGACATTTAAAAAATGTCATTGAAAATATATTTACAACTCTAGTAACGACATTTTTTAAATGTCATTAAAAGCTAAAAACTTTTCCCAACATTCATTCAAGGACATGTGAAAAAAATGTCATGAATAGAATCCACGACATTATTTACATGTCATTGAAAGCCTTTTTTTCTTGTAGTGTTTAAATTATCATGCTTGATTTTCTTTATCCAATAACACTGTATTCGTCCTCCTCTAGTAATTTTCCCAGATGAATTTTTATTTGAAATATGAAAACATCGTGAACTAAAAAGCAAGATATGGGATATTCAAGCAGTATGAGTAGAGAAAGATCATAGATATAAAATCGCCTTATTATTTTCCAACATCGCCTGTCTACAGTGCGTAACATAGTAGAAAAGAAAATTTTGTAGTAGGCAAAGCATGCATGCATTTTAGGGGTACGTAGGAATGAGTGATCAACTGCACCATCCTCCAATTCCAAAAATGGCCGCAATGCAGGTACCGCCGTCGCAGCAGCTGGGACCGCCAGATGGAGGTTTTACCCAATCTGGCTGGCAACTGTGGCCACGTGGGATACAGTTGTCGTCGTTGGGCTGTGGGTCCCGCACCATCATGATGATCATTCCCAGCTTCCTGTTCCAGCTCTCGTCTCCAGAGGCCGACGCTGATGCTGCCGCCATGAGAACCACCACCATCATCATCATCATCTTCATATTCATATTCATATAATTGATTATATGTGTGCGCTGCTTTGTTTGTGTTCTTTCACCGCTCGTAATCCACGCTCTATTTATAGTAATAGTAAATCAAGGGTTGTTGGGAGGCGTTTTTTTAATGTTTACTAGTTAATTTGGCCATGCCCTTTGCATGGCCCATAAATCAAGAGTAATTTTGTGTGCTTAACTTATTTAATTTCATATTGAGTAATTTTGTATCGTAGTTACTTCATATCTTCCGGCCCACTTCCTCCCTTTTTTTTTCCAAGTGTTATTTTCTAATTTAAGGGAAATAATTTGGGCATGGTTGTCTCTTCCGATCGATGGGGTTGCTATAAGAACAATTCATTTGTACTTAGATAGTGATCACGTCCACTCCTATTATTTCCATGTATTTGTATATGAATAAATTATTCACCCTTTTGTCAATTTAAAGAGTGAGATAATATATAGTGGATGTAATGAGTTTGATGTGTACAATGTTGTGGGATTACTTGCTTGCTTCATAAGATATATAAAATATATACAACTAGTCTTTGTTAGCAATATTATATTAATATTGACGTAAATAAAAGACAGTTTGCATGGAAGAAAAATTACACGTAAAACCAATTACAAATAAACCGGCTAAACCTTAGAACCGGAAAACGAATCGGGGAAAATAGTCGAGACCCGTTGGACGGTCTCCTTGAAGCTTTTTATCGCTCTCCCACGGATGCTGGACTATTTGAGCAAAAGCCTCCCAGGATACAACGACTACAGAGGCAAGCTTAGCACCAATAGGCTTGACTCTCGACGAACTAGAACCTGTGCGAAAACTATCACCACGACAAACAGAAGAAAAATTTTCTGGGAAAGAGGGAGCTCGGGAACAGTGAGGAAAATGGATTTCGTGTGTATTCTGAATGAAAGCTGAAGCCTCTATCAATAGGCTAAGGCTACGGTTTGAAAACCAACGAAAACGTCCAGCCTTAAAGTCGTTTAATGCTCTTAACGAGGCCATTACAACCGGCCATTTAACGCACACCATGCAATGTTTTCTTTTCAAACGCTCCAGCCTTGAATACATTAACTCCACGGAGTAAAGGTGGCACTTTTACCTCTCATGACAAAAGGTTTAAACCGGAAGTGAATTTTTCAATAAAAAGAAAGCCCGAGACAATTCCCGAAACCCGACCCCGGCTCGGCAGCGCGCGAGGGGTTAAGAAATAACCCACCCACACTCTCCTCTCTTGCACTTGCTTGACCACTAAAGAAAGATGATAGTATTTAAACACTACCACAACACACATCCCCAACCAATGTGGGACTCTTGGTATTCACTTCCACAACACAACAACAATTGTGTTTCTTTAGTCTACTTTGAGCATCAATTTCTCATTCATCTTAGGTCCAATTTTGGCAAACAAATATTCAATTTTATAGCCCTCGTTACGAGGAATCCGTATCACTTGGAATTATTCAATTCCGATGAGTGGAACCCACTCAAATTGTTGCCACAAAATCAGCCATACACATGTAAATAAATACTCTTTATTTATTTAATTTCCAATAGTCTTTATAAGTTTATAACACACAACAACAATATTATAATTATCGGTACCTCTCTCTATGTATAGTATATAGATGTATTGGAGAGAGATAGGAAAAAAAAAAAAAAAAAAAAAAAAAAAAAAAAAAAAAAAAAAAAAAAAAAAAAAACATCCCGGAATTTGTTATTCATTTTTATTCGAAACTAAGCTAACCGCCGGCTTATTAAGTCAACGATTTCTGTAGAGAGGACTCTAAAGTCACTTGATAAGGGAAATAATGCAGAAATATTGAAACTTTAAATTGTTCATGTACAATAGCACTTTTGACGAGCTTCTGGGTAAGTGATTAATTGGAGCGGTGATTAAAATTAATTTCATCGATTATTTTAATTTTTATAAATATATTTTTGTTGAAAAAATTGGAAATTTCGATGAATTTTAACGACAATTATATATTTTTATTTTGAATTTTATAAAAAAAAATAGTTATATATAATTTAAAAAAATTAAAAAAAAAAACAAAAGAGGAAAAAGTATTCAAACCAAAAAAAAGTATATTGGAAAAATAACACATTTATACCCTGTGTTTTAGTGAAATGTTGAGTTTAACCCTCGGTTTTCAAAAATGTCGAGTTCATACCATCTGTTTAACTAAAATGACGAAATTATACCCTCTGTTTAACTAAAATGACGAAATTATACCCTGAAATAGACGACAGTGTCACGAATATTCTTTTTATTGACTTTTCATTGACGTTGACTATAATATTTATATATAAACACCAATTATCTTTATTCATTTGAGCTATATATGTAATTTATTTAAAAACTAAAATATAAACAACAGTATCTTAATCGTGAAGAATACAGAAAGAGGCAAATGGGTAAACATCGATAGTTGATAGTCATCAAAATCGCATATTCGAACAGAGAATCCAGGATTTAGAGTTACAATTCGAACACGGAATGAAGTCATTTCTTAGGAGGTATGAGTTTTATTTTTTAATTTCAATTTAAGGCTATTTTTATTTCAAAATTGAGAATTTGGAAGTTAGAGTACTGATTTAGATTTGATTCGGTTTTTCTTATATAAGAGTTAATATCAATGAAAGGGAGATTTGTGACGCTGTTATTCATTTCAGGGTATAATTTCATCATTTTAGTTAAACAGAGTGTATAATTTCGTCATTTTAGTTAAACAGAGGGTATGAACTCGACATTTTTGAAAACCGAGGGTTAAACTCGATATTTCACTAAAACACAGGGTATAATGTGTTATTTTCCCATATATATTTGATTAGTCACCACTTGTAGTTGCACTATTAAATTATTGATTTTATTTGTATGAATAGAAATTTATATTAAACCAATATTATGAAGAATAAAAGTCTTAATTCAGAAACAGCGTAACAATATAGTATTCCAAGTTCTAAAATGTTTATGTATACGCTACACAGCATATGATCATGATAAAATATTAAAATCAAAATAGACATCATGCAAATCTTTGTACATCCGTATATATACGTATAATCAACTTGTCGCTTATTAACATCAGTAATATATAATTATAGCTCAAATTAGGGGTTCATGGGTTATATTCATCATATCAAGGGTTGTTGGTATACGTTTTTTTAATGTTTATATCATACTAGTTTTTAGGGCCTTGCCCTTTGCATGGCCCATATATAGGAAAGAGTAATTATGTATATGCTTAACTTATTTGATTTCACATTGAACTTATTTGTTTTGTGCATTTATATGTTGTGTTTTGTGATGGTCTATTTAAAAAAGTGATTTTAGTTATGTGATATTAAATTTAAGTATAAGCTCAAACCTGAAACCACACAAATGACCATTTTTTGTTGTTGTGTATATTCATCCAAACATAATAATAATAATAAAAAATCATCTCAATCTTTGATAATACAATTTTTTTTTTTTGTAGAGAGTTGCTGTTGGGATGAATCTACATGGCCTAAAAGTACGTTGGGGTAGTTTTGTTATGAGAAATTGCATCAATTATCACCATTTGATAAGTTTTTTTTTTTTTTTTTCAATTTCTCACCATAACCTTAATTTGGTCAAAAATACTACTAAATCACTTGTACGAATATAATTTTATCATCAACAATTGATGTCAACAATAGATGTCGATACTAACATATGTCAACAATAGATGTCAATTGTTGACATCATGTTGTGGGTAAAATTGTATTTGTACACGTAATTTACTAGTATTTTTGGTCAAATTAAGTTTTTTTGTGGAAAATTTGAAAAAACTAATCAAATTATGGTAGTTAAGGCAATTTCTATTTTGTTATATATGGCGCGTCATGTTAATTTTCAATTTTCGACATTCTATCTTCTAATTAAATTATGTGTAGTAATATATGAAATAGTACAATTTTCATAAATTTGAATATCCCTAAAATACTATACTTTAAAGAAAAATTACATGGACTAATCAACCTCAAACGTTGAAATTGCGTATTAGCCAACATTTAAAATCGTTTTAAGAAATAGCCAGATTTGATGATGTGGCGTTTCAGCTAATTTTCGAAGGTCGAAAATAACACTAGTGAGGTTGCTACGTTTTATTTTTATAAATATTTAAAAAGAACAAGTCTACAGCCAATATTCTTTTAATTTGATTTGCTTTTATTTTAAATTTTTTATTTATCTCTACATTAACTCTTCTATGGCGAAATATAAATATTTGAAAAAAAAAATCTCTCTATACAGCTTTGTTTACTACTTATCATGGTTGTATAATATTCCGTTGGTCAATTTCATTATATATCTTCAGTCATATGTTTTGTCATCTTGGCAGTAGAATTTTGTTCCGAGCAAGGACTCATTTTAACTACACCGTTGTATATATACATGTGAGTTCTCCATTCTTCTGTTTTTTACTATCCTTTTTCCCATTTTTACAAATTTTGCTGCAAATAATTTGTTGTTTACAAATTATTAAAGGCTCTATATATTGTTTTTTTTCCCCGTCTTTAGATTGTTTGGTTTGTTCTTTCTATTTTCGTATATATTCGTATTGGCACTGAGATTAAATTAAAGTAACTTTATATTTGTAGTACGTTGGCAGCAAACTTTAGCTTCGGCAGTCATTACTGTAACTTCTGCGTACTTTCTACGATTTTGGTCATTCAATATCCACATGTACGTTCTGCACATATTTGGCTCATCGACAGATATATTTTCTTCTTTAGTGAGTATTATCTTCTCCAAAGCATCTACATAAAGAAGACAGGGTGGTTCGTTAAAACACTTTCTCTTCTCCTCTTCTGAAAGAAGGAAACTTGAACAATCATATTGCTCTCTGAAAGTTTGATATTTAAAGGTTTGTACTACTTTTTATTATATATTCTTTACTTTAAAGGTTTGTACTACGTTGAATATATATTTTGAAGTTACTTTTATATCTACTTTGCACTATTTTTTTCCTAGGTTTGAAGTCGTGGTTTTTTAAAAATAATTTACCTTCTCCACTTCTGGAAGTTACGTTCTAAGACGGAACCTTTTAACACTCATATTGTCATCAGGTGTTTAAAGGTATGTTGTACCATCCAAGATTTACACGGTCTTTGGTTTTTTAATCTATTATTTGACGGCCTCAACTATGGTTTAGTTTAGTTTATGTTAAAATATGTACACTAATATTTTTTTTTTGTTCTCATCTTACCTTGAGAACAAACGAGTTTTAATTAACTTCCTGAATAAGACAGGATACATATACATGGTTACACATATATCTTAGGAAGCAGAATAAATAATTTATTTCATAATTATTTTACTTAATTCGTCTATAATATAACATACTATTTTGGAGTTTCACATTAAATGTAACTTACCGGTTTACTTTTGTTATGGCTATACAGGGTAATTCCAGCGCTAAGCTATCTCTCGCTTAAATACTTCTTTGCCAGAGGCTCAACGTATAATATAAACAATATCGGTTACCTTCATCCCGAAATAAGGTTTAATTCTCTAATGCCTTTTGTTACCTTTTTACCTTATGATTGACACATTTTTAATTTTTCTTACAAGTTCCAGACCGAATTTATTTTAGTACAGTTATAACTTTTGTTATCTTATTTACTCAAGTGCTGGTATATGAGATATTAATGTACGTGAGTTTTCTTACACAGATGAGATTGATTATATATTAGAATCATTGACACATATTTCAGGGATTCGGAATAGATATATGTTTAATTTATGTCGTTTTCCCTTTTGTCATCTTATTGAAATGTAGTTTCACGCTATATACTGTTGACAATGAAAAAAAAAACACTCGCAAGGTCACATTTCTTTAAAAATAAAAATTGTACCATTAGTTAAGAATATGACATGCACCCATTTATTACGGTTACTGATTAATTATTTTCTAAACGTTTTGTTTAGTTTTTCGTGTTGCGGTCGCTTCAAAGTACTACGCACCACAACATACACACATGTAAGTCCTTTTTCATCCTTGATATAAGTGATACAAATTCTTTATTACGAAACTTTTTCTTAGGGCTGTTTTTTTTATTACTTATTCTTCTTCGTGCTAACAAATAAAAATATAGGTTAAAGCTCATAAATAAAAATAAATACTAATCTGAAACTTAGGTAGACTAACTATGCATTAAATATAAAATGAACTATACAATATAAAGTACAGAGTTAAATTAAATTGTTGTGATCACGATATGAAAGTTAGACAACATCTCTGCTTTGAGTAATAATACAAGTGAACGGCTTAATAATTTTTCCCGTACATTGAAAAGTATAATTAATAACATTTAAATACATAATATGTTTGTACTTTGTCTGAATACAACAATAGGTTAGGCAATTTTGCTATGTATATAATTAATTCCATTTATTCTTATATTATGTTACTAATCTTACATTATGTAGAAAAGTATAATTAATAACATTTAGATACATAATATGTTTGTACTTTGTCTGAATACAACAATAGGTTAGGCAACTTTGCTATGTATATAATAAATTCAATTTATTCTTATATTATGTTAATAATCTTACACCATGTTTTTTGTCGTAGCCATCATAAATTATGAGTAAAAAATGTATAAATCCATTCTTAAATCAGCATGATCAATCAAATTATAAGCGCCCCAAATCTTATAATATTAAAAAGCATGCGATGACAAATTTGGAGCACTCATCATTAAATTCCAATATGCAAATAATATCAACATCACTGGACACGCCACTGAATACCTCATACTTAGATTTGGTTGATTGTAAATATTGTTGTCAGTATTGTGGTGCATTGTTCTGGCTTAATGAAAGATCAAATCACAGTTCTCCCCCAAAATATACTTTATGCTGCCAAAAAGGTAAGATTAAATTACCTTTATTAAAAGAAAATCCTCCTATATTAAATAGTCTACTAAATTGTTACGCCGGACCAGAGAGTGTATACTACAAAAAGAATATCCGTACATTGAATTCAATGCTAGCTTTTACATCTTTTGGAGCAAACATTGATTCGAATATAAATACTTTACATGGACCTTATGTTTTTAAAATAAGTGGTCAAGTGCACCATTTATTAGGATCTTTATTACCTACAGATGACAAGCCCCCCAAATTTGCACATTTATATATACATGACACGGATAATGAAATTCAAAATAGAATGTCTACTCGATTGTTTGATGATTCTTCAAGATATTTAGCTGAGTCGATCATTACGAAATTAATCGATATGTTGGATAGAACAAATATTTTAGTACAAATTTTCAGAAGCATACGAGATAGATATAAAGAGGAAAATATTCCATGTATAAAACTTCGCCTTTTAGGCCGAAAAAATTATGATACTAATCAATATGATCTGCCAGCATCGAATGACATTGGTGGATTAATAGTTCGCGATATTGGAGAGTATGAAGATGAAAAAGATATTATAGTAGAGACAAAATCAAATAAATTACAAAGAATTACAAAATTACACCCTTCATACATGTCACTTCAATATCCATTATTGTTCCCATATGGAGAAGACGGATACAGAACTGATTTAAAATTGAATACTGACCATTTAGAAAAACAACCTTTACGGAAAATAATTCCAATGAGAGCTTATTATTGTTATCAAATACAACAAAGGACTTATACAAATAATACTCTATTAAGAATTGGTCAATTATTTCAACAATATTTAGTCGATGCCTACGCCTCTGTAGAAGAAGATCGATTAGATTTTGTAAGAAAAAATCAAAAACATTTGAGGTCGGAAATATATCAAGGGATTCAAGACGCCATTCGTAGAGGAGATACTGATGCAAATACAATAGGAAAAAGAATCATTCTTCCATCAAGTCATACCGGAAGTCCTAGATATATGATCCAAAATTATCAGGATGCGATGGCACTATGTAGAGAATATGGAAATCCTGATTTATTTGTAACAGTTACATGCAATCGGAAATGGCCAGAAATTACAAGAGCACTATCAATAATTCTTGGCCAAAAACCAAAAGATAGGCCTGATATAACGACGAGAATATTCAAAATGAAATTAGATCAATTACTTCAAACCATAAAATCAGGAACTATATTTGGACCAATTATTGCAGATTTATACGTCGTTGAATTTCAAAAAAGAGAATTGCCACATTGTCATTTCTTATTTTGGTTACTTCCTGAAAATAAAATTCATGATTCATCACAAATAGATAAAATAGTATCAGCTGAGATACTAGATCCTGCAATTGATTTATTTGGATATAATGTAGTAACCGAATTGATGATACACGGTCCATGCGGTATTGCCAAAACAAATGCTCCGTGTATGAAAAATTCAACATGTTAAAAAAAAATTCCAAAACAAATTATAAACGAAACAAAAATAGATGAAAATGGAATTATCTTATAAATGCAGAAATACAAATCTTTATTCAGAAAAAAGAACATATTAAATTAGATAATAGATTTGTTGTACTTTACAACAGAGAACTTTGTCTAAAGTTTTATGCTCATATAAATACCGAAATATGTTCTCAATCAATGCTTATTAAATACTTATTTAAGTATTTAACTAAAGGACCAGACCGTATAAGAGCTGTTTTTGAAGATAATATATGCTCGGAGAATTTAACTCAAACAAATATTACGGAGATAGATGAAATAAAGAATTATGTTAATTGTCGTTACATCACACCCTATGAAGCTATATGGAGGCTATATGAATATCCTATAAATCATAGAATACCTGCTATCCAAAGATTAGCAATTCATTTACCACATTCACAAAATATTACCTACCGTTCAAATCAACAACTTGAAAATATTTTAAGACAACCTGGAATTCATAAAACAACTTTAACAGAATGGATGACGATAAATAAAGTTAATACCGAAGCTAGAGAGCTTACGTATACACAATTTCCAAAGAAATGAGTTTGGAATAAGAGGGATAAAATATGGACCCCAAGGCATTCTGATTTTTCAATTGGACGAGCATATTACATTCATCCGAATTCAGGAGAGTTGTATTATTTACGATTATTACTAAACCATAAAAAAGGTGCTACTAGCTTTGAATCACTACAAACAATTGATGATATCAAATATCCAACATTTCAATCAACATGCAACGCTTTAGGACTATTAGGAGATGACAAAGAGTGGGACGATTCAATTTCTGAAGCTACATTTATCTCAACATCAACACAATTAAGACAACTATTTGTTTTGATTTTATTATTTTGTAATGTAAATGATCCAGTAAAGTTGTTCAAAAAATATTGGAAATTTATGACTGGCGATATCATATTTAGAATTCGTAAATTATTTAACAATAATTATTTTCAGATACCTGATCATGAATTATATAATTATGTATTATATGAATTAGAAAAAATACTAAATATGAATTCATCAAGTTTGCAAAACTACAATCTACCTTTGCCAAATTAATCTTTACTTGATGATTTAAATAATTAACTTCTAAGAGATGAGCTCAATTACGATACACATAAACTAAAAGAAGAAAATGTTAAATTAGTTAGCTGTTTGAATGAAGAACAAAAAGACGTATATCATAAAATTGTTAACTCAATTGAAAATCACATTCACAAATTATTTTTCATCAGTGGACATGGAGGAACTGGAGAAACATATTTATGGAACACTATTATTAGTAAACTAAGATCAAATAATGAAATTGTTTTAGCCGTTGCATCATCTGGAATAGCATCATTATTATTACCAAATGGGAGAACAGCACATTCTAGATTCAAAATACCATTATCAGTTGACAAATTTTCTACATGTTATATACAAAAACAAACACAATTAGCAAAATTAATTGAAAAAACTTCCCTTATACTATGGGACGAAGCACCAATGAATAACAAATATTGTTTTGAAGCTCTTGATAAATCATTACAAGATTTGAAAAATAATTACGACACACCATTTGGACGAATGACTATGGTATTAGGCGGTGATTTTCGTCAAATATTACCTATTATAACATCAGGCTCTAAAGAACATATAATTGATGCAACTTTAACCAATTCTTATATGTGGAAATATTTTGATATCCTAACTCTAACAAAAAATATGAGACTAAATCGACATAATATATCATTAGAAGAAAAAGAAAAAATTACTGAATTTTCTACATGGATTTTAAACATTGGTAATGGTATTGTAGAAGGAATAAAAGATTTGGAAAACGAAGATGCGACATGGATAAAGATACCTGAACATTTTTTTATTACATTATGTTTCAAACCCAATTGAAACAATTTTACATTCAATATATACTTATTTTTTTAGCTAATTTTGATAATATTGAGTATTTAAAACAGCGAACAATTGTAGCCCCAAGAAATAAAACCGTCGATGAAATCAATCAGTACATTCTATCGATATTACCAACTGAGTCAAAGACGTACTATAGTTGTGATACGATATCACCATCACATGGAAACGTAGATGAACTAAATCTTTTATATCCTGAAGAATTTTTAAATGCATTGAACTTTAATGGACTTCCGCCGCATGAATTAACTTTAAAAATAGGTGCACCTATTATGTTATTACGAAATTTGAATCAATCTTTAGGATTATGCAATGGAACAAGATTAATTATCACACAATTAACGAATAGAATAATTGAAGGACAAATAATTAATTCTGAGAATACAAATGAAAAAGTATATATTCCTATAATAGAGATGACTGTACATGAATCAAAATGGCCTTTCATTTTAAAAAGAAGGCAATTTCCTGTCAAAGTTTCATATGCTGTGACAATAAATAAAAATCAAGGACAATCTCTTGATAAGATTGGTTTGTACATAGAAAATGAAATTTTCACTCATGATCAATTATACGTAGCACTGTCTAGAGTAAAATCACCACATGGATTATTTATATTAATTCACGAATCCATGGATAAATATCCAAATCAGGTAAGAAATATTGTTTACAAAGAAATTATTTGTCATACAAAATAGGGAAAAAAAACTATATTATATTTTATGACAAATCCTATAATACCATATTCAACCAATTAAATTCATAGGACCAAACC
Source organism: Urtica dioica subsp. dioica (assembly GCF_054948205.1). Lineage (NCBI taxonomy): Eukaryota > Viridiplantae > Streptophyta > Magnoliopsida > Rosales > Urticaceae > Urtica > Urtica dioica. Next base: position 6,416,757 of record NC_142765.1, on the reverse strand, counting down.
GGCACTAAAATAGCTTCAGCGAGTCAACACTAGGTTCGGGAGAAAAAAGGTCAAGAAAGATGTGACACAGATCTAGATATAATAAATCATGGCTATGTTCAACATGGTAAATAGGTAAGTACACAGTTTTAAATTTTTTTTTGGTAAAGTTTTATTGTACATATGTATTCTGAATTCTCCTGACAATGCACAATAATTTATCCTTTTTTAATATGTGAATTCCTATTTGTGTATCAAGTATCAACTATATAGCTACAAACTGCTTCATCTTTTTTCTCCCTGACTTCATACACTCATGTCTTAAAACTACATATAGTGTTTTTTATTTTGATTCTATTATGAACCGAATAACCTTCTAATATATTTTTGCAGATGACGAAACCAGCTCAACAAAACTCAACACTTTGCAAATATGACAACCTCTTCTCTATTTAAAAGTGTTAATGCGATTTCTCGGATAACATTTACGGGACACGTGTCAGGGTGCGAGCTTGCGACGTGTCTCGATCTTTTGTTGTCAGGGTCACGTTTCCTCGACTCTCAAGAGGATTTGTGTTTTTTGAGGAGCGAGTAGGGTGAATGGGGGGTGTGGGGGGTGTGACCGTGCTCTTCGTGAGCTGCCTACGTACCCGCTTTGCGGGATCAGGTCATGACGTAGTTCAGGGCGAGTGTGTTTGCTATGTGAGTGGATTCTTGGATTTTTGTTTTTCTTCCTCCTATCGAGAGGTGGCTCTCGGTCTTTGTTTAATGATCCGGGATAATTTTGATGTTGAGAGAGTATTTGGCTGAGAGGATTCTGGGGTTGAGAGAAAAACTGAAAGTTCAGAGGATTCTTAATTGTGAATTCTGAGTTGAGAGTGAATTTAATTTTGATTTGTGTGAGTGAGCTATTTATAGGGAAAACATGCCGCTTGTCGCAAATTCGCTTGTCGCTTGTCTCAAATTCGCTTGTCGCTTGTCCCAAATTCGCTTGTCGCTTGTCCCAAATTCGCTTGTCGCTTGTCGCTTGTTGAAAATTCGCTTGTCGCTTATCTCAAATTCGCTTGTTGCGTGTTACCAATTCGCTTGGTTTTAGTCATGCTTATTTTTAGCATTTGACTAAATTGTCCTTTTATATTGTAACGTCGTTTTTGCAATTGAGGCGTCGTTTTTACCATAAGAAAAAAGACGGTATAACATTAACCCCCCAGTTTCTTGAGCGACTTGTCGTGCGAGAAATTTAATTTGAATTCCCCGAGAGCTTCGTCGTTGATATTTTTGGACCGTTTGGTCTTATGAATTAGATACGTATCTTGTAGCGGTACGTCTCATGGGACGTGACTTTGCAAAATTTAAGTCCCGTGAGACATGGTCCATAAGACTAATCCCGTAAGATTGAGTCTCGTGGGACGTGGACTCGTAAGGCTACCCCCGTGCGGTTGATCCCGTAGGATTGCGTCCTGTGGGATGTGGCCTCGTAAGGCTGACCCCGTGGGGCTGCGTCTCGCAAGACGTGGCCTTGTAAGGCTGATCCCGTAGGATTGAGTCCCGTGGGACGTGGCCTCGTAAGGTTGATCCCGTGGGGCTGCGTCTCGCAAGACGTGGCCTCGTAAGACTGATCCCGTAGGATTGAGTCCCGTGGGACGTGGCCTCGTAAGGCTGATCCCGTAGGATTACGTCCCATGGGACGTGGCCTCGTAAGGCTGACCCCGTAGGGCTGCGTCTCGTAAGACGTGGCCTCGTAAGGCTGATCCTGTAGGATTGAGTCATGTGGGACGTGGCCTCGTAAGGCTGACCCGTGGGGCTGCGTCTCGCAAGACGTGGCCTCGTAAGGCTGATCACGTAGGATTGAGTCCTGTGGGACGTGGCCTCGTAAGGCTGACCCGTGGGGCTGCGTCTCGCAAGACGTGGCCTCGTAAGGCTGATCCCGTAGGATTGAGTCCCGTGGGACGTGGCCTCGTAAGGCTGAGGGACCCAAGAAAAACCTATGTTGAGTAGTGCAACGACCCAAACTTCTTATGGCTGAGTAAGTCCCTTTCGTGGCTGTGCTCGATCTCGGAAGATCAGGGTCTCGGGAGACCATGCCTCGTAAGGCGGGCTTTGCTCGGGACTAACTCGAGTCACTAGCGGTATGGGGCATTGCACTCCTCAATGTAGATTTTGTGACGGTCTCTCTTGGGATTGAATATTTTCTGAACTGTCGGAAGTTTTAGTGAAACGAACTCCGAGTAGCATGATGACTCAACCACTTACGGCCAGGGTCTATGCCTTTTTGGGCTAGGCTCGCTCGTACCCCTTGAGGTCGGGGCTTCGCCCTTCTTAGGACTAGTCCGAGCCATATCGGGTCGGAGTCATTATGCCACTCGGGGTTGATCCCACCTTAGTTATCCATGGTCGTATGTTCGAATTTCCAGGGAGGCGTTTAGCGACTAGGGTCGTGAGCCAAAGAGGCAGTTGAGCGACAAGAGTTGCGAGCCAATGTGGCCTTGAGCGACAATGATCGCGAAGCCAATGAGGCGTTGAGCTACAATGGTCGTTGTCATGGACCTTGTTTTCAGGGCTTGATTAAGTAGTCTAGCCGATGACTTTGTCAAAGGTTTCTTTGTTTGTGCCCGGTCGAATCGTCTCGGTCGTAACCGTTTCGGGTCTTGTTTTGTATTCCGTCAGGGAGTCTCGGTCGCCGTTGATATGGAATATTTTTATCGTCTTTGTCTTCATGGTTGGGGTCGTTGTTTGGACCTTGCTCCGAGTCTTGTATCTCGGGTCCCAATGGATATACTCCGGCGCATCTCGTTCGTCTTGATAATTGAATATGTCTCCAACGACAGTGCCGCGGCCTCTGATCCTTCCAACAATGCCGGCAAGTTGGAAGAGACTTGTCTCAATTCGCTTCATTCGTGCGTCTCGGTCGTCACGAACGGGCACGGGGTGGGCCTCGTCTCGATTGGCGTTGTTCTCTTGAGCTTGGCGGGCTCGAGCCCGAGTGTTGAGTGCAACGCCGCCCATTGGAGGGGCACCGCCCTCGGAGATGGCTAAGTGGCTAGCCATTTGTTATACGTGAGTTTTATGGTCTTCCGTAGAGGAAGTGAGTTTGCTGGTGGAGAGCCCGTGGTTGTTCTCGGGAACCCCTCCTTCTAGCGCCAAAATGTTAATGCGATTTCTCGGATAACATTTACGAGACACGTGTCGGGGTGCGAGCTTGCGACGTGTCTCGATCTTTTGTTGTCAGGGTCACGTTTCCTCGACTCTCAAGAGGATTTGTGTTTTTTGAGGAGCGAGTAGGGTGAATGGGGGGGTGTGTGGGGGGTGTGACCGTGCTCTTCGTGAGCTGCCTACGTACCCGCTTTGCGGGATCAGGTCATGACGTAGTTCAGGGCGAGTGTGTTTGCTATGTGAGTGGATTCTTGGATTTTTGTTTTTCTTCCTCCCGTCGAGAGGTGGCTCTCGGTCTTTGTTTATGATCCGGGATAATTTTGAAGTTGGGAGAGTATTTGGCTGAGAGAATTATGGGGTTGAGAGAAAAACTGAAAGTTCAGAGGATTCTCAGTTGTGAATTCTGAGTTGAGAGTGAATTCTGAGTTGAGAGTGAATTCTGAGTTGAGAGTGAATTTAATTTTGATTTGTGTGAGTGAGCTATTTATAGGGAAAACATGCCTCTTGTCGCAAATTCGCTTGTCGTTTGTCGCAAATTCGCTTGTCGCTTGTCTCAAATTCGCTTGTCGCTTGTCCCAAATTCGCTTGTCGCTTGTCGCTTGTCCCAAATTCGCTTGTCGCTTGTTGAAAATTCGCTTGTAGCTTGTCGCTTATCTCAAATTCGCTTGTCGCGTGTTACAAATTCGTTTGGTTTTAGTCATGCTTATTTTTAGCATTTGACTTAATTGTCCTTTTATATTGTAACGTCGTTTTTGCAATTGAGGCGTCGTTTTTACCATAAGAAAAAAGACGGTATAACAAAAAGAGTACACATTTATATGCATATATGTGTATATAGGCAGATATACATATTTCGTACTTAGTTATGTTATTTTCCTTCTTTGCTAAATATATAAATATCATGTAATTATCATTGAAAATATTGTTGGCACTTGATAATTGGTCCAACTTCTTAAACCCATAAACCCAAAAAAAAAAAAATGAACACATCTTGCTGCTAATATTTGTAAATAATATATATTCTATTTTTTTTTTTTTTTGGTTAAATTAAGGTTTTTTAGCGTACGGTCAAAACTCATAAGTCGGTTTTTCTCTTTGGATTAGCTTTTGAACATATATATGTTCTCTTTATCACATTTCATTTCTCCTCTCAAATTATATACTAAAATATTCCAACTACAATGTTATTTTCTTAAAACTATCTAATAAAATATTTCAAACCTTCTACATCCCTTCCAACTAAGCCGCCGTGTTAAAGATTTATTTCTCTAATATATTAGATCTCAGGCCGAGTTATGCAAATTAAGAACATGCTATATATAGTCAATTGATGGATCGTTTTGATAGTCAATCACTTAGTCCTAAGTTACTAATAAAGTTACAAGTCATATATAACAAGAGGTGTAACCAATAAAATTAAAAAATCAGGTCAGTTTAGTTTAAACCATAAGATTTATGAAAAAAAAAAACCTCGCTACTATAAAAAGTTATGCATAATTTAGGACAATACACCAATCAATTATTCATTTTTCCTGCTTGCAAACTTTATCATAAGTCACTACAAGAATTCTCATATTTAGCAAGTGCGCACAAATTAATAGCAACAATATAAATAGTTGCCGGTTATAAATACTATTTACTAGTACTTTCTCATCTTTTGTAACTACATATGTAGTCTGCACTGAATTTCGGCTCATACAATAATAAAAAATAAAAATAAAACCCCACTACTCCGATAAATAACTATACGTCCGTTAAATAATGAAACCATACCCGCGTTTTTTTTCACTCAAGAAAACTGATTTGGCTCTTCTCACGATTTCTTCTCCTCTCCAAGGAAACTTATTTCGGCTCTTCTCTTTCATTGCCGTCACGCTCAGACTCCCACACCATCGACCACCTCCGACCGTCTATTTTGCCATATCCGACCGCCTCGGCTACCGGAATCGCGATGCCACGTTCTTGGAGAAGCTTTGTTCCCATCTCTGCGGGGGTAGAGTGAACTCGTTCTCCTCAGTTGTCTTCGATCTCTCCCTCTTTTCGCAATTCTCAAGTTAGTATTTTCTGAATATGATTAAGCACGCTTTGGGGATTAATTTTTTAGAACAAATTTAAGAGAGTTGATTATATAATTATGGGTAATTAAGCTAAATAGCCTCCTGAAAATAAGCAATTTATTTTTAGCTCACATTTTGTTAATTAATGATAAATAACCATGATGATTTATTTACGGCGAAAATAGGACGAGACTGCCCTTTGTTATTCCCGCCCATTTTGTATCAGCGCATTTACACATAATAAGCTCAAATATTTTGTCATTAATGCTCGCGCAAATCGAGGAGGTAATTAAAATCGTATATTTGCGTTCACACTTCACACGCAACCGCTCTCATTTATTGTTTTTAAAAAAAAAAAAAAAAAAGAAGAGAGAGAGCCGAGAGAGAGAGAGAGAGAGAGAGCCGAGAGAGAGATCGAGGGAGTGAGAGCTCGAGGAAGAAGAGAACGCTCGACCGGACCACCACCAAACACCCCGTCATGAGCGGACCAAAAACCCGCGCGCGCTCGGACCGGGGAGTCGCCGGAAGTTGCCGAGAAAAGATTGACGAGGAGTTCGGCTGGAATCAAAGAGGACCGTCGGAATTCATCAAATTGAGAAGGTATTTCCCGTGAATCTCTTGAACCCAAGGGTTTGGGTTCCGAATTGCAATAAAATTGGGGCTTTCTCGATAATGATTGTATCGTTCTTTCTTGGTTAAGTTTTGTCGTTGATTTTTTTTCTCTCGTGCTCCCTGTTTGGTCTGATGGGTTTGGATGAATTGAAGTTGTTAAATTGATTTTGTTGGTTAAAATTGAAGGCTTAATTTCAATCGCAGGCTTTGATTTTTTTTTCTATCGTGCTCCCTGTTTGAATTTTCCTAGAAGAGAAGAATCTGCGTCCAAAGGTCCCGATCGATATTATGGACTCCGCGAAGAACAGTTTTTTTTTTTTTACAGTATGTTCGTGTAAATAGAAATCATATTTACAGTATATTCGTTTAAATACGAAGCTTATTTACAGTAAATTCATTGTAAATACAAAGCATATTTACGGTATACTCACTGTAAATACAAAGCATATTTACAGTATAAACTGAAAAAAATTCTAAAAATATTTTGGACACGAAAATTCTGGAAATTATGAATATATGGAAGACAAAATAATATCAATGAATGAAGAATATATTTACAGATTTTATCCATAATGAATTGCAACGAAAATAGAAACTAATTACCTAAAGTCAACGCTGAAAATTTCCAAATACATAACAATTAATGGGCTGAGAACTTTGAAAATCTGCTCAAAATTCAAATTTGAAAACTTCCCTATTCGTTTTCAATATTTAATTCAAAATTTAAAAAAAAAAACTGCCTATTTAAAATAGCGTAAGGGCAAAAATGTAAAACTAATTCAATGAATAAGCTGCCACGTAAACAAGATGGCTATTTACGAGAAATTAACGAAAGGTTGGCTAAAACGAAATTGCTAGTGTTTTAGATGGCTACACAGCCAATTATTTGTATAATTATTATCCGTTTAGGTGAATTATTAGGTTAATCTAATTTGGCGACCTAATTCCGGCTCTCACTCCGTCAACAAATCCGTCTCCGTCATCGGCCATTCTCAGGGGTTTTTTTTTATGTAGCATCTAATTTAGGGGATTGATTTAGTTTAGAACATAATTCTTAGATTTTATTTATTTATTGTTTTTATTGTTTGGGGATTATATGATTTTTAAGCAATTTTTGATGTGAGGATTATCTCATTTGTAGGTGTTTTTTTATTTTGGCAATTTTTTCTAAAGACATTCAAGCACAACAGATTTTAGCTTCATTATCCAAACCTACACGCAGGTAAGCTCTTCTTCTCCTCCCATGATATTATATATATATATATATATATATATATATATATATATATATAGTGTTTTGTGAGTCTCTGCTTGAATGGTTTTAGCTTATTCTTGTAGATTTTTGGGTATTATTTGACAATTGATAATTTAGCTTAACAAAGTTTAAGAGCAGTGTAAAAAAAAAACTCAAAACATTATATAAATTTAGGGATTGTTAGTTTAGAGCATAATTCTAGGTTTTTTTTTTTTTTGGTCTTTTTGTTTGGAGATTATCTTATTTGTAAGCAATTTTTTATTTGAGGACTATCTAACTTGTAGGTGTTTTTTATTTTGACAATTTTTTTCCAAAGAGATTCAAGCACAACAGATTTGAGCTTCATTATCCAAACCAACAGGCAGGTAAGTTCTTCTTCTCTGCTCATGATAGGATATAAAAATTTTATATCATATTCATATTTGAGATTTTTGGTAGTAATTGATAGATTACTGTATACTGTATAATATTGAATGAGTATCACAGTACTAGCGTAGTTATATATATATATATATATAACCAGCAACGGTATATTTAAAAAAAAAAAAAAAAAAAGCAACGGCAACTACATTCGTACTTGCTTCAGCAAAGCGCGACAAAGATTATGCGACTACAAATGTAGTTGCCGGTGTACTCGTCGTTGGTGTATGGCGACTACATATGGGTGTTATCGCGACTATATTTGTAGTTGCTAATACGGATAATTCTTGTAGTGAGTTATTCAGATTCACACCGCCTATTCATTATATACAATAAAAAAAATGTAATATAATAAACGATTAATAACATTTTATACTAATGAACATGTGAATAAGGATGACCATGTGAACATTTGGTTTTGTAAAACGGCAACGCGCGGGTAAATTAACTCGTTCTTATAAACGCAACCTTTGGAATTTACGATTTAAAGCATGCCAACAAATACGTAAGAACGAAAAAAAAAATGATGATCCACAAACCAAAGCAAATTCAAATTCTACGATGATCTATATACATCCTCCATCATAGATTGGACCACGTGAGGGACAAAAGAAAATTAAATTCACTGTAAGGAATTCAATATTTAGGTTTGATACGCCACCCAACTACCCATTTGTCAACCTACTCTTAACTTTGTCTACGTTTATCAACTAATATAAAAGTTGATATACAATGTCCAGAATTTATATATTTTCAGAACGTCTATGATGGACATTAGCGTTGATCTCCTTCAACGGGCTTCCTCAAACTCCAACATCAAGGTGTTCATCGTGATTTCAGACCAAGTTTGTAATTATATATAATGTTGAAAGATTAATGCTCCAAGACTTAGCTTGGATCTCTCCTTTTTTTCTTTTTTCTTTTTCTTTTTTTTTTCTTGTGAGGTTCCCTCATGGGTGAAGACATTATGTGGATATATTACAGAAAATATCTATTCAATAGTGAAGTTTCACTACAAGAAAAATGACTTTTGCCTACATATATTTAATGACATTTATTAGGTAATGTCGGTGTATCATGTTTTCAATGACATGTAATAAAAAAAATGTCATAAATTTGTGTAACTAAAGAATATTTGGTATATTTAGTGACATTTACAAGTTAAATGTTGTGAATTATGTATTTAATGACAATCCATAAATGCCGTAAAATCAAGAATACCACAACTTTTTAAATAATGTCACAATATATTTTTGTCGACATTTTTTTATATTTGGAAGTTATGCATGTAATTTGTATATATTTATAACATATTAGAAGAAAAACTCACATTCCTTAAAGATAATCAATATACTATTTTTATTTCATAAAATGATATTTGATTCATTTATTATTTTAAGTATATTTCAAGTCTCTTCAAATTTGCATTATTGTTATTTTTATTCTAATTCGCCTATTATTTGTTTTTTAGAACCCGCCTATTATTTGTTGCATTCATCAAGTTCGTTGGCATATATATCCCTCTTAATATTTTCACGTATTATCAACTAAAAATAAAATATTTCCATCTAGTTTTAAAATCATAACCACTCTCCCTTTTTTAATATTCAGTAACCACTTTCCCTCTTTTAATTTCACTTTCCCTCGTAAAGTTTTTGTTTCCCACGATTTTTTACAAGGCAGTTTATTTATAAACCTTTAATGTATTCATAGTTTCATACTGATCTATATAATATAATAAGCCAGAATGCTTATTTACTATTCATAGACTATTTCTTTTTGTTTTTAACCAATCTTAACTCGACACGTCACTTAAATGAATTATTATGACCTAAGCTCACTCTTACTCTAACACATACACACTCTCACACACAGGGACACCGTTTTCAGACTTCAATGTTCTTTCATTTCAGACTTCAATTTTTCATTCAATCCCAACGTTTTCATCCTTTAATTTCATCTTCTTCAATCGCATTTAATCGCATTTTCAGGTCTCTCCACTTCATCTCCTTCGAATTCGTTTCTTCTTCTATATACCATGTTTCTCATTCTCTCTCACCTTTCAATTTTGGCTCCGATTCACACGGTGCCTCAACACGAAATCGTAGACACGCTTCGCGATTCCAGGGCTTCCTTTCCCGCCGCAAGCCGAGAGCACCGCGACCATCGTCACCTCGTTGGGCTCGAACACATCGACTCGAAAACTTCCAAGGCATCGTCCCACAAATACCGCTTCGCGTATCCGTCGATCACCGTCGTCCAAGTGAAAACATCTCTCACGGGACTTTCATCGAACACCTTGCGCGCATCCTAAACACACCCACACTCCGACCAAAACCGAATCATCCCATTATGTACAATCAAATCACAATCGAAACCTTTCTTCCTCATAACGCAAATCACCGAGCCTCCTTCCTTGGCCGTCAGAGCCTTCTCGCAGGCCTTGAGCGCGTAGACGAAGCGCAAGCCGTCTATCTCCACGCGCTCTCGGACCATCCTGACGAAGAACTCGAATCCCGCCCATGTAACAGCCTCGAATCATGGTGTTCCGAGTTCGAGTAAACAATTCGAGCCCGCCAACCGCGTACGCCACCGTCCAAGTTCGCCGAGGTATGCCTCATCTTTTTTCTCTCTTTTGAAGTTTGCATATGAGATTAGGGGTTCTTTGTAATGATAGGGTTTGTTGTTTATTGATGGAATTCGTTTAATAAAGGTTTCATCTAAAAGGTGTATTTTTTTTATTTTTTTTACAGGGTGGGAAAGACCTCTTTGATGAATCAGTATCCTAAGACTAAGCTATCTGATGTATTCACATATACATATACATATATGTTATCAATGGTGCCCACAAGAAAAGTAGTAGTCTTTCCTTATGTACATTTGATGTAATAAAGTCTCACGAAGACTCTTGCTTGTAACTACTGAATCATTAATAAAAGTTGAAACGTTCATTCATTCTTCCTTGTATGTTTGAAGCTTTATGATAATCTATAGTCTTTAGTCCTTAAACAAACCTAACAACATATGAAGAGACAAATGTAAATTTGCATGAACAAACTCTTCATAGTTTTCTTAAAACAATACATTCACAATCTAAGGATCAAAGGACTATTGATCCCAGTATGATTGTTAGGAGAATCTATGATGTTTGGTTATGAGACATAAGAGTTGGAGACTCTATAGTTCTTCTAGGTATCTTCTGAAGGTACTGAATTGACTAGTGCACTTCTAGAGACAGAATAAGAACAAACCATTTAACCTCTTATGTCTCGAAGTCACTACGTATGAATTGGATCATACTTACCTCAATCCTGAAATGAGACATGTCATTTCATAACTTACGTATTCTCATTTGAGAAAGTCAGAGTTCGGATTCACTATGTGATTCTGAACATGACATATTGGTGAAGTATTAAGTTATGAAGATGTCATGAGTAACTTTGTGAAGATCTTATAGATATGGAATTCATGTACAAGATTGCTGAAATGCAATGTATATCACCTCATGCTTTGTTCCTTGGAATGTGAATAAATGAACTGGCCAGTGTCCAAATTGAGTCATGACTCTTTTGGATGAATCAATGTGACTTGTTAGCTCCTCGTCAATACATTGTTTCTAACTTATTCACAAGCGACAAAGGAGATGGGGAAATAACAGCTAGAAGGGTAAAATTGTAAATCCCGTCTAGCTGATGATATTCATGAAGGGTAAACATAGATAATATTCAGTGGATCCACTCATCACAATTAAGTTGAATTCTTGAGTAGAAAATAAATTCATTTGAACCGAGAGATTCTCAGTGTCAACTCTTTAGTTGAGTCAGTTGACATTAAGCTAAAACTTGGAAAAGGTTTGTGAAAGCCGCGGTAAGACGGGGGGGGGCAAGTGTTCTTCGGAATGACTGGGCATAAAGGGCACGTAGGCGGTGAAGGAGGCGAAAGAAGGTGCGGATTTCCGAAATATAGGTACAAATTGGAATTCATTTATCAACAGAGTTTTTTCTTCTCTTTGAATTCATTTCAATAATTCTTTTAGCGAGCCTCGATTTTCAATACAAAACCGCATTATGTATTCTAAATAAGTCTTTTTTAATCACGTGCGTAGCACGTGTTACTATCTAGTATAAATATATGTAAAAATAAACCGTAGAATTATAATTGGTTGGGTCTTGGGTGAAGTTGTGTGATGTATCTAATTTCATTCTCTCCAGTGGATATCAAAATGGCGGTTTCTTTGTCTTCCTCCACAATTATACCTTCTCTCGTCTCCAACTTCTTTGCTTGATCAAGACTTTCTTCTTCTATGCACTTTCTCACTTTACGCATAACTATGTCGACCTCATTTTCTTCTGTAAGGTAATCCTACGTTCTACTAGTTGTAAAAAAAATCAATTCTTATCTACGTTAGTTGAATGTTTTTGTGTGGTTCTTCTTTACCAGAATGCAAAAGTGAAGATAGTGGGACAAACAAGCAAACGTATACATCTCTTTATGATCAATTATCATATTTCTATAAGCTGAGGTTAGTTGGTTCCTAGGCAACTTGGTGAGAGCTTCGATCTCTATTCGTTCAAAGTCTGCACGCGACTTGTTCGACCAAGTGCCTTACGGAGTTGTCGTGTTGTTTTCCAGCTCGATCGCAGCATACTTGAGGACCGTGAAGTTTAACGAGGCTATTACAGTGACGCAATGTGATTCAAAAGCTACCAAATGACATGTCCATAAATTGTAAAAAAAATTAATTTTTTTTTTTTTACAAATGTAAAGTTTAATTTGTAATTTATAGAAATACGATGTACCATTCTTCAATTCAATGTCCTATTTTTTTATTGTAATTTCGTTGACTAATATATTTTGAAACAAAATAATATATTTGATTTACAAAATTATGGATTCATAATCCACATGAAGGTTCATATCAAGAATGTCATGAAAAGGTAAAAATGACATGAATAATTCTATAAATAGGGGAAAAAAGGCTGACATTTTAAAGATGTCGTGAACTATTTTGATGCAAGTAAATAAACCTATAACGTGACATTTAAAAAATGTCATTGAAAATATATTTACAACTCTAGTAGCGACATTTTTTAAATGTCATTAAAAGCTAAAAACTTTTCCCAGCACCCCATTCAACGACATGTGAAAAAATGTCATGAAATCTCATCCACGACATTATTTACATGTCATAGCCTTTTTTTCTTGTAGTGTTTAAATTATCATGCTTGATTTTCTTTATCCAATAACACTGTATTCGTCCTCCTCTAGTAATTTTCCCAGATGAATTTTTATTTGAAATATGAAAACATCATGAACTAAAAAGCAAGAAGCTGTCAATTGGGCCGGGCCGCCCGCGGGCCACCCGGCCCGGCCCTTATTTTAATTTGTTTTGGGCCGGCCCAACCCGGATTAAAGAATGGTCGGGCCGACCCGATTTTTAAATTGGTCCTGATTTGGGCCTTCGTTTTAGGCCCAAAATCCGAACCCGGCCCGAAACCCTTGAAAAGCACAGAACCGGCACGGCCCAAGCACAGAACCAGCACGGACCGGGCACAGCCCAGGCACAAGCCCATTTAAGGCCCAATTTTTTTTCAATCTCTAAATATATGTATTATATATAATATTATCTATAACACTTACACTTGCCTAAAATAAAGTTAAAAAAAAAAAAAAGTTTAATATTCTAGCTCCTAGTGTTTAATTCTCTAAATCATTCATTTTCTATGTAATATTCTCTATATAAAATCAAGAGATTTATTTGATACTGTTGTACATCTATATTTCTCAAATTGAGAACTACGAGTGAGATCTGGCTTATTACTTCCATGTATTTTTGGAAGTATTTTGCAAATGCACATAAGTATTATCAGGTATATACTATCCAACAGCTCATCTTGCATTACATGAATTATTTAATATTTCAAACGCTTTTGCTACTTATAGACAATACGATTTATTTTAAGCCAATTATTTTACCTATGAATTTTTTTTTTACAAATTATTGGGAAGGGGAGGAGTATCGTTTTTATATGCCACTGCAACTTTATTAGATCCTAGATGTCAATTAGTTGGTACTAATGGTTTAATAAAAGATATTGCAAAAAAATTTGATTCATAATTCGAGACATCATTCGTCGTCATCATCTTCCAAACTTGTGAAATATTTGGGAATTGAATTTTACACAGAGAACCCAGACGAATTGAATATTCTAGAATGGTGAAAAAACAAACAAGGGCATTTTCCAACATTGTCCTTAATTGCCCGATTCGTTCTTGACGACAGAAGATCAACAATGAGTCCGGATATTCTAGAAGGCCTAATGTGTTTTAAAGGACTGAGAGGATGCAAGAAAGCGAAAACAAAACAGTGATGAAGACTCGATTGCGACGTACTTTACAATATTAGATAATGAAGCTTTTGCTTCTATAAGTAGTCACATATAATTTTTTATTTATTTAAACCGTATTCTTTTCCTTCACTAAATTTTTATCCCATCCCACCGAGTTTTACTTAGAAAGATTTTTAATGAAGGCCATTAAGTATTATAATTCTTTTTATATTTATCAAATAAACATTTTTTTTTAGTTTTGTTTTTTTTTGTTACAATTTATCAATAATTTATATACCAAAGAAATACAAATCAATCTCAATCTAAAAATAAGCATTTAAGAAGCCAAAACAATTGAAAAAACAAAGAGCCCAAAACATGACCCTTAAAAAAAGCCCAAAACAGCTCAAACAGACCCAAATTAAGTCCCAAACAAGGCCTAAGATCAAGCCCAGGACCAAGCCCAAACCCGGCCCAAAACATAACCCAAACCGGCCCAGGACCAGGCCCGGCCCGTGACCCAAAGAGCCTTGTGCCTGTGCCCAGGCTGGTCCTGATGATTATCTATTTTGGGTTGGGCCGACCCGGGCCCCGTCATTATTGGGCCGGGTTGGGCCTAGGCCCGGGCCTGCTAAGGGCCTCATCTTTTTGGGCCGAAATATAGGTACAAATTGAAATTCATTTATCAACAGAGTTTTTTCTTCTCTTTGAATTCATTTCAATAATTCTTTTAGCGAGCCTCAATTTTTAATACAAAACCACATTATGTATTCTAAATAAGTCTTTTTTAATCACGTGCGTAGCACGTGTTACTATCTAGTATAAATATATATGTAAAAATAAATCGTAGAATTATAATTGGTTGGGTCTTGGGTGAAGTTGTGTGATGTATCTAATTTCATTCTCTCCAGTGGATATCAAAATGGCGGTTTCTTTGTCTTCCTCCACAATTATACCTTCTCTCGTCTCCAACTTCTTTGCTTGATCAAGACTTTCTTCTTCTATGCACTTTCTCACTTTACGCATAACTATATCGACCTCGTTTTCTTCTGTAAGGTAATCCTACGTTCTACTAGTTGTAAAAAAATCAATTCTTATCTACGTTAGTTGAATGTTTTTTGTGTGGTTCTTCTTTACCAGAATGCAAAAGTGAAGATAGTGGGACAAACAAGGAAACGTATTCATCTCTTTATGATCAATTATCATATTTCTATAAGCTGAGGTTAGTTGGTTCCTAGGCAACTTGGTGAGAGCTTCGATCTCTATTCGTTCAAAGTCTGCACGCGACTTGTTCGACCAAGTGCGTTACGGAGTTGTCGTGTTGTTTTCCAGCTCGACCGCAGCATACTTGAGGACCGTGAAGTTTAACGAGGCTATTACAGTGACGCAATGTGATTCAAAAGCTACCAAATGACATGTCCATAAATTGTAAAAAAAATTAATTTTTTTTTTTTTACAAATGTAAAGTTTAATTTGTAATTTATAGAAATACGATGTACCATTCTTCAATTCAATGTCCTATTTTTTTATTGTAATTTCGTTGACTAATATATTTTGAAACAAAATAATATATTTGATTTACAAAATTATGGATTCATAATCCACATGAAGGTTCATATCAAGAATGTCATGAAAAGGTAAAAATGACATGAATAATTCTATAAATAGGGGAAAAAAGGCTGACATTTTAAAGATGTCGTGAACTATTTTGATGCAAGTAAATAAACCTATAACGTGACATTTAAAAAATGTCATTGAAAATATATTTACAACTCTAGTAGCGACATTTTTTAAATGTCATTAAAAGCTAAAAACTTTTCCCAGCACCCCATTCAACGACATGTGAAAAAATGTCATGAAATCTCATCCACGACATTATTTACATGTCATAGCCTTTTTTTCTTGTAGTGTTTAAATTATCATGCTTGATTTTCTTTATCCAATAACACTGTATTCGTCCTCCTCTAGTAATTTTCCCAGATGAATTTTTATTTGAAATATGAAAACATCGTGAACTAAAAAGCAAGATATGGGATATTCAAGCAGTATGAGTAGAGAAAGATCATAGATATAAAATCGCCTTATTATTTTCCAACATCGCCTGTCTACAGTGCGTAACATAGTAGAAAAGAAAATTTTGTAGTAGGCAAAGCATGCATGCATTTTAGGGGTACGTAGGAATGAGTGATCAACTGCACCATCCTCCAATTCCAAAAATGGCCGCAATGCAGGTACCGCCGTCGCAGCAGCTGGGACCGCCAGATGGAGGTTTTACCCAATCTGGCTGGCAACTGTGGCCACGTGGGATACAGTTGTCGTCGTTGGGCTGTGGGTCCCGCACCATCATGATGATCATTCCCAGCTTCCTGTTCCAGCTCTCGTCTCCAGAGGCCGACGCTGATGCTGCCGCCATGAGAACCACCACCATCATCATCATCATCTTCATATTCATATTCATATAATTGATTATATGTGTGCGCTGCTTTGTTTGTGTTCTTTCACCGCTCGTAATCCACGCTCTATTTATAGTAATAGTAAATCAAGGGTTGTTGGGAGGCGTTTTTTTAATGTTTACTAGTTAATTTGGCCATGCCCTTTGCATGGCCCATAAATCAAGAGTAATTTTGTGTGCTTAACTTATTTAATTTCATATTGAGTAATTTTGTATCGTAGTTACTTCATATCTTCCGGCCCACTTCCTCCCTTTTTTTTTCCAAGTGTTATTTTCTAATTTAAGGGAAATAATTTGGGCATGGTTGTCTCTTCCGATCGATGGGGTTGCTATAAGAACAATTCATTTGTACTTAGATAGTGATCACGTCCACTCCTATAATTTCCATGTATTTGTATATGAATAAATTATTTACCCTTTTGTCAATTTAAAGAGTGAGATAATATATAGTGGATGTAATGAGTTTGATGTGTACAACATTGTGTGGAATTACTTGCTTGCTTCATAAGATATATAAAATATATACAACTAGTCTTTATAAGTTTATAGCACACAACAACAATATTATAATTAACGGTACCTCTTTATGTATAGTATATACATGTATTGGAGAGAGAAGGAAAAAAAAAAAAACATCCCGGAATTTGTTATTCATTTTTATTCGAAACTAAGCTAACCGCTGGCTTATTAAGTCAACGATTTCTGTAGAGAGGACTCTAAAGTTACTTGATAAGGGAAATAATGCAGAAATATTGAAACTTTGCACTTTTGACGAGCTTCTGGGTAAGTACGTTGGGGTAGTTTTGTTATGAGAAATTGCATCAATTATCACCATTTGATAAGTTTTTTTTTCAATTTCTTACCATAAGCTTAATTTGATAAAAAATACTACTAAATCACTTGTACGAATATAATTTTGTCATCAACAATTGATGTCAATTGTTGACATAGATGTCGATACTAACATATGTCAACAATAGATGTCAATTGTTGACATCATGTTGAGGGTAAAATTGTATTTGTACAAGTAATTTACTAGTATTTTTTGTCAAATCAAGTTTTTTTGTGGAAAATTTGAAAAAACTAATCAAATTATGGTAGTTAAGGCAATTTCTATTTTGTTATATACGGCGCGTCATGTTAATTTTCAATTTTCGACATTCTATCTTCTAATTAAATTATGTGTAGTAATATATGAAATAGTACAATTTTCATAAATTTGAATATCCCTAAAATACTATACTTTAAAGAAAAATTACATAGACTAATCAACCTCAAACGTTGAAATTGCGTATTAGCCAACGTTTAAAATCGTTTTAAGAAATAGCCAGATTTGCTGATGTGGCGTTTCAGCTAATTTTCGAAGGTCGAAAATAACATTAGTGAGGTTGCTGCGTTTTATTTTTATAAATATTTAAAAAGAACAAGTCTACAGCCAATATTCTTTTAATTTGATTTGCTTTTATTTTAAATTTTTTATTTATCACTACAATAACTCCTCTATGGTGAAATATAAATATTTGAAAAAAAAATCTCTCTATACAGGTTTGTTTACTACTTATCATGGTTGTATAATATTCCGTTGGTCAATTTCATTATATATCTTCAGTCATATGTTTTGTCCTCTTGGCAGTAGAATTTTGTTCCGAGCAAGGACTCATTTTAACTACACCGTTGTATATATACATGTGAGTTCTCCATTCTTCTGTTTTTGACTATCCTTTTTTTCAATTTTACAAATTCGGCTGCAAATAGTTTGATGTTTACAAATGATTAAAGGCTCTATATATTGTTTTTTCCCCGTCTTTAGATTGTTTGGTTTGTTTTTTCTATTTTCGTATATATTCGTAATGGCACTGAGATTAAATTAAAGTAACTTTATATTTGTTGTACGTTGGCAGCAAACTTTAGCTTCGGCAGTCATTACTGTAACTTCTGCGTACTTTCTACGATTTTGGTCATTCAATATCCACATGTACGTTCTGCACATATTTGGCTCATCGACAGATATATTTTCTTCTTTAGTGAGTATTATCTTCTCCAAAGCATCTACGTAAAGAAGACGGGGTGGTTCATTGATGATTTTAATTTTTATAAATATATTTTTGTTGAAAAATTGGAAATTTCGATGAATTTTAACGACAATTATGTAGTTTTTATTTTGAATTTTATAAAAAAAATAGTTATATATAATTAAAAAATAAAAAACCAAAAGAGGAAAAACCATTCAAAGCTGGAAATAATTCCTGCAATATATATTTGATTAGTCACCACTTGTAGTTGCACTATTAAATTATTGATTTTATTTGTATGAATAGAAATTTATATTAAACCAATATTATGAAGAATAAGAGTCTTAATTCAGAGACAGCGTAACAATATATATAGTATTCCAAGTTCTAAAATGTCTATGTATACGCTACACAGCATATGATCATAATAAAATATTAAAGAGAAATTGCTCTAAATAAGAGTAAAATAAAGTGTATTGACTTTTTTGGATTTTTTTTTCAAAAGGTCACAAATAGGACCTCTGACACATTTTTCATTTATGTAATTACTATTATATCTTTATTTATTTACTTTTGTAAATGTCAATATCTCATGGATCTCACTCTCACCTACATCTCTCTCTCTCTATTATTTGTCCTTATATGTTATAACAAAGTACACATAAATAATTTATAAAATAGACACATTTTTTATATTTTTATGAAATTAATTTGATTTAACTTCCATGAAAATAATAAAGTACACACATAAATAATTAATAAATTAAACACATTTTTTATTTTTATGAAATTAGTTTGATTTAATTCCATGAAAATATTAAAGTACACACATAAATAATTAATAAATTAGACACATTTTTTTTATTTTTATGAAATTAGATACATAAATATGAACCTCACGTCGTACGAGTACATCGTGTGCAGGCAAGTGATCTCCGACTCGGACGCCGGTTCCGAGCTGAATGGTGCAAAGAAGAGCATGATGGTTGTGTCGGAGTTCATCGGGTGTTCCCCGTCGCTGTTTCATTAAAAATATTATATCATTCTAACAAATATAATGTTAGATGTATTGTATTTGATTCTGACTCCTTTCTATCTTAAATTATTTGCGTGTAAATAAAATAAAAAAGTGATGTTATGTGATGGCAAATGGACATTGATTGAAGCTTTGGAATTTTAACTCTTAATTGTGTAGATTAGAGGATCATAAACTACTACAATTTGGTGACAAAGTTTTTTATGAAATTTTCAGTTTCGTGACAATATAGTCACAAAAGTAAGCACTTTCGTGACTATATACTCTCGAGATTTAGCACGTTCGTGACAAAATTGTCACTCAATTTTGAATTTTTTTTTTAATTCATCCAAAATTAATGGATACTTTGATGTATTATTCTATTGAAAGTTAATCCAACCTTCAATGGACTACTAGTCTGTAAGCAAATATATGTCAAAGGAACAAATTATTTCAAACGAAAGTGTAAAGAAAGACCCTATTTCGTGACCATGTTGTCATCACATCTTCCAATTTCGTGACAAAATGATCATGAAATCCATTATATTTGTGACCAAGTGGTCACGAAATACATTATTTTCGTGATCAAGTGGTCACGAAAGTTCAATCTTTCGTGACCAAAAAGTCACCGAAGTCCAATTTTTGTGACCTGTTTCTCACGAAACAAATGTATTTCGTGACCTTTTTGTCAAATTTTTATGACTTGTTTGTACTTTAAATATTTAAGTACAAATTTACCCGAAAATAGTTGTTTTTAAAGTGGTAGAAGAGTGGCGTTGGGAATTAAAATAATAAAATAACAAAGAAACTTGAGAACTAATAATCCATGAATACACATGGCTAATAAGATAATGTTTTCATTTTAAAATTTAAAGAATATCATATAGTCTAAACACATGTATTTACGTCACAAATGATATAAAAGCAGCGAAAGTAAGCTTGTTTATCAAAATTGGGGTCGTTTTCGTGACTTATGTGTCACGAAATTTTGGACTTTCGTGACTGTTGTGTCACAAAATTCTAGACATTCGTGACCTCTATGTCACGAAATTTGGGACAATTTGAGACTTTCGTGGCAACTTTGGTCACGAAACGCGAGAACTCTGTCACGAAACAAGTCTATTACAGTCACGAAAATAGAATTGTTTCGTGACTTCAGAATCACGAAATGGGGCTCTTTTAGGGAATTTAGGAAAAAAAAATCACTCTTTGGTCGTTAAGTATTTTATAGGAGACCAATTGTTGTTATAAAAAAAAAACTAAAAAACAAAAACAAAAACATTGTAAGTCAGCCTCTACATAGAAGATCATGATGTTATGCCTTTCAAAGTTTTGTTCAAACATTTATTCGTCTAATGTTATCATTTTAAAATTTACATAATAAGATATAGTCTAAACTCATAAACTTTGTAATTTAGGTATTTAAAACGTTGTAAAAATTACTCCATGTTGTTGTCTCGTGATCCAAGCGAATCCTTTAAATGCATCAAACTTCTCTTTAATCTTAAGTTTGATTAATATCATATATTATAGGGTTGATATTCTAAAATTCACTCATTGAACAGTCTGGAAGCATGTATTTACGTCACAAATGAAATAAAAACTACGAACGAAAGCTTATTTCACAAAATTGGGGTCGTTTTCGTGACTTATGTACGGTAGCAATAGCACTGAAATGTCATGAAAACGTACTGTTTCGTGACTTGAAGAGTTTTTTTGTGACAGCTACGTCACGAAACCCCAATGTTTCGTGACAGGAAGGTCACGAAATCCCCATTTTTCGTGACAAATAAGTCACGACATCCCAATATTTCGTGATATAGAAGTCACAAATTTCCATTTTTTTCGTGACAAAGACGTCAAGAATTCCCAGTCAATTACGTGAAACGTGCTCTCTTTTGCTCCTTTGAACTCGTTCGGTCCTCATAAACTTTCTTCTACACTGTTAAATGAGTTGATTTGGAGGACTAACAACCCTAATACATGAATTATCAATAAATTCTCACATTAAAGATAAGTTAAGGAGAAAACGACATGTCGGACGACATGACGTTAAACCTCATTAACTTATAATCATATGTTTAGGCTACTTGACATTCTTTTCCCATTTGAAATAATGAAATTGTAAGGAATTAAGGTATGTCAATAACACTTCACAATGTACAAGATACATTCTTTCCTCAAGATCTTATAGGTAAGTAGAGCTTGGCTTACAATGTATTTTTTTCAATTTTTTAATTTTTATATTTATTAGAACCATTGGTCTCCGAAGATGTATTTAATGAAATAAAAGACAGATTTCTCTTTAAATTCCATAAAAGTATATAATTTTGTGACTGAAATATCACGACAACGTACTATTTCGAGACTTGAAGAGTTTTTTCGTGACAGCTACGTCACAAAATTCCAATGTTTCGTGACAGGAAATTCATGAAATCCCCATTTTTCGTGACAGAAAAGTCACGAAATCCCCATCTTTCGTGACATGAAAGTCACGAATCCATTTGTTTAGTGACAGGAAAGTCACAAAATTTTATTGTTTCGTGTTATTATTTATTAAAAACTAATTTCATAAAAATAAAAAAAAAATGTGTCTATTTTATTAATTATTTATGTGTGTACTTTATTATTTTCATGCAAATTAACACAAAATTATTTCAAAAAAAAAAATGTGTCTAGGTAAGTAGAGCTTGAGTTATCATGAATTATGTTTCTAGGTACATGTACTTATTTGTCATTTTTCGTGACAAATAAGTCACAAAATCCTAATTTTTCATGACATAGAAAACACGAAATTAAAATTTTTCATGACATAGAAGTCATGAATTCCCATTTTTTTGTGACAAATACGTCACGAATTCCCGGAATTTCGTGACAAAGACGTCACAAATTCCCGGAATTTCGTGACAAATAAGTCACGAACTCCGAGCCAATTACGTAAAACATGCTCTTTTTCGCTCCTTTGATCTCGTTTGGTCTTCATAAACTTGCTTCTAGAATGTTAAATGAGTAGATTTGGGAGGACTAGCAACCTTAATACATGAGTTATTAATAAATTTTCCACATTAAGGAGAAGTTAGATGGGAAAACGACATGTCGGACGACATGACATTAAATCTCATTCACCTATGTCCATTTGTTTTAGACTACTTGACACTTTGTCCCATCAATTTGAAATGATGGAATGGGATAAATAAATGTATGTCAACAACACTTCACAATATAAGACACATTAGTTACTCAATATCTTCTAGGTAAGTAGAGCTTGACTAACTATGTATTTTTTCAAATTTTTTATTTTTACATTTATAACAAATATTGGTCACCTAAGACGTATTTAATAAAATAAAAGAGAGATTTGTCATTAAATTCCATCAAAATATCCCATTTCGTGACTGGTATGTCACGAAACGTACTGTTTCGTGACTTAAAGAGCTTTGTTTCGTGACAGATAAGTCACGAAATCCTTATTTTTCGTGACAAATAAGTCACGAAATCCCAATATTTTGAGACATAGAAGTCACGAAATTCATATTTTTCGTGACATAGAAGTCACGTATTTCCTTTTTCGTGACAAAGACGTCACGAATACCCAGTCAATTACGATAAACATGCTCTGCTTTGCTCCTTTGATCTCGTTTGGTCCTCATAAACTTGCTTTTGGACTGTTAAATGAGTTGATTTGGAGGACTAACAGCGCTAATACATGTATTATCAATAAATCCACACATTAAGTAGAAGTTGGAAGGGAAAACGACATGCCAGACGACATGACAGTAAATCTCATTCACCTATGTTCATTTGTTTTAGACTACTTGACACTTCACAATACAAGACATATTCTTTCCTCAAGATCTTCTAGGCAAGTAAAGCTTACCATGTATTTTTTCAAATTTTTTATTTTTATATTTATAACAAATATTGGTCACCTATGACGTATTTAATGAAATAAAAGAGAGATTTTTCATTAAATTCCATCAAAGTATCCCATTTCGTGACTGAAATGTCACGAAAACGTACTGTTTCGTGACTTGAATAGTTTTTTTCGTGACATCTACGTCACGAAATCTCAATGTTTCGTGAGATGAAAGTCACGAAATCCCAATTTTTCGTGATAGAAAAGTCACGAAATCCTCATTTTTCGTGACAGAAAAGTCACGAATCCATTTGTTTCGTTACATGAAAGTCACGAAATCTTATTGTTTCATGTTATTACTTCATATAAATGAAAAAAAATGTGTCTGTTTTATTTATTATTTATTTGTGCACTTTATTATTTTCATGGAAATTAAATTGAACTAATTTCATAAAATACAAAAAATGTGTCTGTTTTATTAATTATTTATGTGTGTACTTTATTATTTTCATGGAAATTAAATCAAACTAATTTCATAAAAATATAAAAAAAAAATGTGTTTATTTTATCAATTATCTATGTCTGTACTTTATTATTTTCATAGAAATTAAATCAAACTACTTTCATAAAAATAAAAAAAGTGTATATTAATTACTTATGTTTGCACTTTATTATTTTCATGGAACACTAATTTCATAAAAATTAAAAAAAATGTGTCTATTTTATTAATTATCTGTATGTACCTTACTATTTTCAGGGAAAACTAATTTCATAAAAATTAAAAAAAAAATGTGTGTATTTTATTAATTATTTATGTGTGTACTTTATTAATTTTAGCTTATAGGTAGTTTGAGTTTGAAAGATTTACATTTGCATTAAGATATGAGAATTCATTCAATTTGTAGACGGTTGCATGTGTATTATTTGCCAATGTTTTTTTTCTTTTCTTTTTTTTGAAAAAAATTTCTCTCTTTTGTGATGTTGTGTTTTGGTTGTTCATAATATAATGTAGAAGGACAAAGAATATAGAGAGAATGGGGTATGTGAGAGTGGGGTACATGAGATATTGGCATTTGCAAAAAGTAAATAAATAAGAGTATAATGGTAATTACATAAATGGAAAAAGTGTCAAAGGTCTTATTTGTGACCTTTTAAAAAAAAAGTTCAAAAAAGTCATTTGCATTTTTTTTACTCATAGTTTTGAAAAACTCTCAATATTAAAATCAAAATAGACATCATGCAAATCATTTTACATCCGTATATATACGTTTAGTCAACTTGTCGCTTATTAACATCAGTACTATATAATTATAGCTCAAATTAGGGGTTCACGGTAGGGTTGTACAAAACCGAACCGAAAATCGGATAAAACCGATATCCAAACCGAACCGAAACCGAAATTTGGAGCCACGTCAGCTAACCGAAATTCGGATTCGGATAATCGATCCGGTTTACAAAACTGGACCGGATATCGGATTTGATTTTGGGAAAATCTGGATATCGGTTATTTAACCGATTTTTTTTTAATTAAAAATAAATATATATTAAAAAAATAACTTGATCTAATTTTGAGTGAGACCTAGCGTTTTTATTTTTTTCCCAAATCAGATTTTGCTGAAGTGGAAGCACTAAATGATTCTAAGCAAGTTGTTTTGGGTAAGATAATTAATTTGATATTTTATTTGACATATTCATTTGTTGTTTGTTTATTAAAACAAATTTATTTTAAATTTATGTCATTATTATTAACAGATGATGGTCAAGTTGTAATAGAAGAACAAACTTCTCATATAACAACTCCTACTGCTACTACAACTTGATTATGTGATCTATAAAAGTAACATACAAATTCAATTGTTATATGGTTTATTATGATCATTAGGGTTGTAATTTTAATTTTATATTATGATATTTACATGTGCATGTAGTTGGAGACGAGTGTCCTTTTGAATTTTATTTTTTTACTCAGTTTTAGATTATGTATTGTCATTTTGGAGCTTTATAAGGGTCGTTTGTACTCGTTTTTTGAATTTTTACAAACCGAATTTGGATTTTAGAAACTGGATATCCATTTTATAAAATTGGATATTAAACTGGATCTGAAATTTTACAAACTGGATAACCGAATTTTAAAAATTGGATACTGGACTGGATACTGGATTTAAGAAACCGAATGACCGAATATTCGGATAACCGAATTTTGGTTTTAGACTAAATTGGACCGGATACTGGACCGAGTTTTTAAAAACCGAAAATTCGGATTCGGATACTAAAAATGTCAAAAACCGAACCGAACCGATCCAGTTTCACCCCTAGTTCACGGGTTATATTCATCATATCAAGGGTTATTGGTATACGTTTTTTTAAGGGCAGTGTAGTAAAATAGTCAAAATGAAACTATGAAATTTGTTTTTAGCCTACGTTTAACAATTTTTAGGCAAATAGCCAACATGTTTATGTGGCAATAATTAATGTCTGATTTGCTCTTATTTATTAACAAATTCGTTATTTTTTCTCTCCTACTTTTTTCCTATACTTTTCTTTACATAAAAACTTCAAAAAACCATATCTATCTCATATGAACTCGAAATTGAGTGATTTCAAATCCTACGGATTCGTGACGCCGAGATCTTTAAAAATAGATCCATTATGTTTGATGAAAAATCATGTTTAATATCATAGATGTAGAAAAATCACGTTACTACCTTAAATGTGGAAATAACTAAATTTTTTTGAAATTATCAAAAAAATAAATGAAACGTAAGTATGACGCATTAAACATAATTTTTCATCAAACACAATGGGTCTATTTTTGAAGATATCGACGCCACGAATTTGTAGGATCTGAAATCACTCAATTTCGAGTTCGTATAAGAAAGATACGAATTTTTGAAGTTTTGATGCAAAAAAAATTATTTGAAAAAAATAGGAAAGAGAAAGTGACGAATTTCTTAATAAATAAGGACAAATCATACCTTAATTATTGTCACATAAACCATTTGACTATATCGCTAAAAATTATCAAACATAGGCTAGATCCAAAATTACATGTTTAAAATTGCCTAATTAGTTACAAATCTCTTTTTTTAATGTTTATATCATACTAGTTTTTAGGGCCTTGCCCTTTGCATGGCCCATATATAGGAAAGAGTAATTGTGTATATGCTTAACTTATTTGATTTCACATTGAACTTATTTGTTTTGTGCATTTATATGTTGTGTTTTGTGATGGTCTATTTAAAAAAGTGATTTTAGTTATGTGATATTAAATTTAACTATAAGCTCAAACCTGAAACCACACAAATGACCATTTTTTGTTGTTGTGTATATTCATCCAAACATAATAATAAAAAAATCATCTCAACCAAAAGAAAGATAATACATTTTTTTTTGTAGAGAGTTGCTGTCAGGAGGAATCTACATGGCCTAAAAGTACGTTGGGGTAGTTTGTTACGAGAAATAAATTGCATCAATTACCACCATTTGATAAGTTTTTTTTTTCAATTTCTCACCAAAAGCTTAATTTGGTAAAAAATACTACTAAATCACTTGTACGAATATAATTTTATCATCAACAATTGATGTCAATTGTTGACATAGATGTCAACAATAGATGTCGATACTAACATATGTCAACAATAGATGTCAGTTGTTGACATCATGTTGAGGGTAAAATTGTATTTGTACAAGTAATTTACTAGTATTTTTTGTCAAATTAAGTTTTTTGTGGAAAATTGGAGAAAACTAATCAAATTATGGTAGTTAAGGCAATTTCTATTTTGTTATATACGGCGTGTCATGTTAATTTTCAATTTTCGACATTCTATCTTCTAATTAAATTATGTGTAGTAATATATGAAATAGTACAATTTTCATAAATTTGAATATCCCTAAAATACTATACTTTAAAGAAAAATTACATGGACTAATCAACCTCAAACGTTGAAATTGCGTATTAACCAACGTTTAAAATCGTTTTAAGAAATAGCCAGATTTGCTGATGTGGTGTTTCAGCTAATTTTCTAAGGTCGAAAATAACACTAGTGAGGTTGCTGCGTTTTATTTTTATAAATATTTAAAAAGAACAAGTCTACAGCCAATATTCTTTTAATTTGATTTACTTTTATTTTAAATTTTTTATTTATCTCTACAATAACTCCTCTATTGCGAAATATAAATATTTGAAAAAAAAACCTCTCTATTACTATATAACTTATTGACCACAACAATACTCATAATTGTTTTCATTAACTGCATACCATATATACCATAATGACTATTACGTTAAGAAGAATAAAACCACTACCCATCAGACTTTAATGGAAAACAACCGCTGGCAGAAGGAAAAGGGAGCCGAATCCCGCAGAGAAAAGGAGAGAATGCAAGACGTTGATTCTACTGGTTCATGTACCATTATTGGTTAGAGTACTCAATATTTGGTGAGATGTGATTCGTATTATGAGAATGGCGAGAGTGTTGAGCGTAGTGCTAATCTTGATCTGGACGATCAAATCAAAAATCTTGATGATAGCAACGAGCGGCCATTAACACTGACGGCTTAGGCTCCAATCTCAGGTTTATTTTGTGTTAAGGTTAATTTGTATTAATATCGATATATGTATGTAAATTTGTGTTAATATCGATATAATTGCTTCATGATTTTTACCTGATTTAAAATTTTGTTTGTGTTAATATCATAATATATATATATATATATATATATATATATATATATATATATATATAATTTCGGTTTATTCGTATTAAATTTGGTCTATTTGTTTATTTGTTAGATCGGGCAGTGAGGCTCTGTGTTTATTTGTCACTCAAGACGGATGACAAATTGACTCGAATGTGAAGATCTCGTAATATTTGTAGGGAATTTTTTAATCTATTAGTGGAATAGTAATTTATTGTAACGTTTTTTATTTATTATTTTATTTTTTAAAATTAATTTATACTTGGTAATTCTTCATTTTAATGAAAGGTATTATTGTCTCTTCAAGTAGGTTAATGTGGTTAATTAACTATTTTACAAAATAAATCAAACATTGGTTATTTTGACAAGTTTATGTTTCAAATCGACTACTATAGTTTCCTACTTTAGTAGGTTAATGTGGTTAGTTGACTGTTTTACAAAATAAATCAAACATTGGCTATTTTGATAAGTTTATGTTTCAAATCGACTACTATAGCTCCCTACTTTAAATGGTAAAATTAGAAAATAGAAAGCATTAAATGTGTCAATTATAAATTTAAATAACGTAGCATTCAAAATTAAATCGGTTATAAATATATACTAAAAAGAGAGCATTAAATGTGTGAATTATAAATTTAAATAATGTAGCATTCAAAATTAAATCGGTTATAAGAAGATGATAAAAAAGAGAGCATTAAACGTGTCAATTATAATAATTTCCCCAAATACTAAGAAAATGCTATTTTTGAAAGATTTAAAATAATCGCCATTTTAGTAATATTACACCCTCAAAACGTTACCTTCGTAATTTTCCAAATACTAATACCTTGAAGGAGTGGGAAACGCGGCTAGTTTGTGAGAAATTGGCCCATAACACAAATTGCAAGCCCGTATGTCCCTTTATTTATTGCTGTTTGATGTATTTCCTTGTTGTATTGTAGTGCTGGGTAATATACGACACTGAAACCATCTCTCTTCCATCTGTGCAAATATTTCGTCCACCCTCAAAACTCACCATAGAACCAAACCGAGCAAAAAAAGAAAAAGAAAACTGAGATCTCAGAGAGAGAGAGAGAGAGAGTGGACGTGGACGTGGAAGTGGAGGAGTTGTGATTCTGAATGAGCTATTTTTACAAGTTTTAATATGGGCTCGATTTTTTGTATAATATATTTGATGTTTATTTGATAATTTGCGCATCTAAACCTTAAATCAATTTACTATTAATCACTCGATATGCCTAAAATTTGGAAAACTAAACTGCAGATCAATTCCTTTATATTTATAATCTACCTACTTATGATATTTTTTAGGGTGTAACATCACTAAAATAGCGAATTTTTATATCTTTTCAAAATAGCATTTTTCATACGGTGAACAGATTTTTCTTGTAAATGAAATTATATGGTAAATAAAATAAATAGAATTCAAAACAGTAAATAAATTAGAAAAATTGTAAGCATAAGAGAAACTAAAAAAAAAATTAGCATTTTCTTTTCATCCAAAATACGAATAATAAAAAATAGTCAACCTAATATATTCATAATCCTAGTGAATTTGTCAACTTTTTTTTCAGTCATCTTTACTAAAAGTCTAAAAGAGCCGAGATAGGTTGGTCTTTTTTGTAGCAAGATATAAATTTGAGCCCACACTCAACTCATTACATTTTATTAGGGACTTGGGCTAAGTCAAGCATAAGAAGTATGACTTTAGGCTTAACCTGAGATCAAACTCTCGACTTTCGAGGCTGATGGTTGGGCTGAGGTCCTACCTAAATGAGCTTAAAATCACAAACAATAAAAAATAACATATAAATATTCTTTACTTAAAGTAATATATTTGTAATAAAAAAAACATTTATATTTTTAATTACAAAATTATGTCATTGATAATTATCTTTAACTTAAGTATGAAATCACTATTTATATATATTAAAAAACATAAATATTATGTATAAAATCATATGAAACAAGATTAAACCCATCAAATGGTATAAAATGTTCAAATGATATGATCTAAAATTGAATTACTTGCTCTAGCTCCTACATAAATATTAGGATAACGGATATGCATGGATCTATAATTTCGTATGCTTAAATATAAAATTACAAAAAACAAGTCATCTAGGAATATCATTCTTATCTACACGACACAACCTTTGGAATTCACGATCTAAAGCATCGCCAACACATTTGTAAGAAAGAAATGATGACCCACGAACCAAAGCAAATTCAAATTCTACAATGATCTATATACATCCATCGTAGATTGGACCATGTGAGGGCCAAAATAAAATTAAATTTATTATAAGGAATAAAATATTTAAGTTTGATACGCCACCCAACTACCCATTTGTCAACCTACTCTTAACTTTGTCTATGTCTTCATGCATTTTCCATGCTAGATGTTTCAAGAACATTAATTATCAATATAGTCTTCTACAAAGTAAAAAAAAAAAAAATATATATATATATATATAGTCTTCTACTATCACATTAATATCAATATAGTCTTCTACTATTAATCTCTCCTTGTATATGTGTAGTTTCTACTATTAACTATGTCTCAGGTTACCTTTAAGTTTTTTTGTAATTTTAAAATGAATTTCTTACTGTCTCTAAGTTATTCCTCTTGATAGTTTTCAAAATTCATATCTTTACCAAATATATTGATGTGAGAAGAACTCATAATATATATGAACAACTATACATTCTTCTTTTATTAACCAATATAAAAAGTTAAATAGTATATTCTATACTTTATACTTCTATTATTACAAAATTAGCTTAGGTGCCAAAATATTCTGTCTATGTCTATGGGGTAATTGTTTTTGAAAGGACGACAAGAGTTTGAAAGCCACATAATGTAAAGAAACTTATATATGTTAGGAATTTTCGCCCACGAGAGGATGCTTTTGTAAATTTTCGCTGAAATATTAATAATATAAAGTTTTGACATTTATAAGTTATTCGAATCGAAAGCGTTATTTTTTCATATATTAAGATTTATCAAGCATTCATCAACCCATAGTCTCCGTATCGAACTAAGTCACATGCACGGCATCTAATCTTGAGCGATGAACTAAAATGGTCGATGATTGGTTCATGCCTGAGTAGCTGAATCTGAAATCATATATGTGGAATACAAGTGAAGGTCGATCACTTAGTGGGAGCATTCTACGCTTGTGGTAAGTGTACGACCCAGACAAGTCATGGTTGTAGATGTGTCGTTTAAGGACCGTTACGACATACTAATCAAGGTCACAAATGATTGTCACAGATACACTTGACCTAAATCCTTAACTGATCATGGACACTGGATCATGTTACAGCACTCTTTGACTCATTCGCTAAAAGGCCACTATCATACTAATCACAGCTTATGTCTTGAGAGTTGCGGAACATGGTTCGAGTGGGAAGTGGTTTACAAATATGGAATCCAGACTTCTTGAAAGAAGGTAAACGTTCACTCACATAAGGGTTGATTCTAGAACCGATAGACTGTGTGCACTTCCGAAGTTTGTACGTTCGGAAGAATCTTTCACTGGGGAAGCAACAATGCTTAGGGCTTATAGGTGTCAAGAAAAGTATAACGGAATAATTGACTTTTCTCGACACGAGATGAAATTGGATGATCTTGATCACGAACTAACTATATCAGTGGACACTCGTCACGATGAGTAAATATACTTCTAGTACCAAGGAAGATTCAATCTTGGCTTGCAAGGTGGAGTCTGACCAAGATTATACAAATCGATGTAGAAAAGAGAAATAACTTTTTCGTCTTTCATCGGATTTGTTAAGCTTCTAATACTAGGTCCATAGTCCACGATTCGGCTCTGATAAAGGCAGATAAGAACTTTCGAATAATAATGTTTTCATTATTATAATCTCACTAGCTGTAATTGTGATTGACAGCATCAATTCTGAAATATGGGTATTTGCATAATTAAATAATTATTTGTGGTAGTATTAATTATTCATTGTTTGATCAGGTAAATAATTAATCAAGTACTTATTTATTTATTGTTGGACCAAATAAATAAACAAATAATTAATTGAGTTTTAAGCAATTGGGCCTTGCACATCCCATATTTTTTGGGGATTTGGGCACAAGGATTTCTGTCTTTCCTCTTGGCCATGTGTGTTAAAATTCGTTCATGCTATATTGGTACTTATCAAGATTTTCTCTTTAGTTGTTTAAAAAAAGGAGATAAAAAATAGGGCAAACTAGCAACGTAGCCATTTTGAAACATGGCTTTTGAAATCTAGCCCACGTTTGGTAAATTTTGCAATCTAGTCATTTACTGAAATTTACGGCTATAAAATAACTAATTTATCCTTTTTCTTATACTTACGTGATCAAAGCACTAGCTCACGTTTGACCGATTTATATTGTATACAGCAATTTAATTTCATATTTTTTAATTCATAATAGGATATTCGGTGATGTAATTAAAAGGGAAAGAAAATATTTATTGATTGAATAAGTCAAACAGGATAATGAATACACGAAATTACTCATGACCCGTTCAAAATTTGAAAATAAATTTGGAAAACAAAAAGACCGTATTAAATGCGTATTAAATGAAAGGAAAGAAATCGGCTCTACCTGGACATATGTAAATTTAGCATAATTAACAGAAATTAACAAAGCAGCGGAGATTAACAAAAATTTACAAACATTTACACTGTATTTGCTTACACGGCTATAATGTTCATTAAATAAATAAACGCTCAATAATCAACTTTGCCAAATATATAATTTTTTTTTTTAAATTCAAAATATATACACGTGTGCTAACTTCAAAAATTTTGAATGATCAAACGCGGGCTACAAGTTTTTTAAGCCAAATTCTAGTAGAGGATATTATAGTAATTAACACCTTACATAATTAAGACACGTCATCATTTTTTGCTAGAGTGAAAATTTGGACGAAACGTTGGCTAGATTACAATTTCAACGTTTCAGGTGGCTTAGTTCGACTAATTTTTCTAAAAAATATTTAAAATGAAATAAGATATTGTCATTTATTCTTTCTCATGAATATTATGAGATAATAATATTTAAAAGGAATATATTTCGTTTATTCTCTCATAATTAAATACTCTCTATTTAACAAAAAAATAAAATATCATGGATATTGATTTGATGGCTAAGAGAGAAAGTAGGATTCATGAGATGAGATCCAAGGGGTCAAATTTTGATTCACACAATAAAATGAAATAATATATTTTGAAAACTACCAAGAATATATCATTTCCACCACTATAAATAGGGGTTCATGAAAAGACAACATACACACTTTTGTGCTTCAGAAAATTCGACCAAGAGCTCTCCCTCTCTCTTTTGGCTGACGCCCCTCTCCCCCTCTTGGAGCTCCGTGATTCTAATCCAATCAACACGGTGCGATCTAAACACTTTGTTGTAGATCGTAGAGAGATAAAGATTGTGCCCACTCATCTTTTTTATTCGTCTCGGAGATTACGGTGTCATCACTGAGGAGTCCAAAGCGTCGAGGAGCTAAAGCTTGAAGATAGTCTTTTAAGACTGAAGAAGAAGGAGTCAAAGCTTGAAGATTCAGTAGCTGATCCGAAACATGTAAGTATTACTGAATCTCTGAACCTAGTTCTTATTGGTTGCTTGACATTACTTTCATGAATAATGAATAAGTAAATCTAGATCTTGTTAGATAATCATAATATTAATTAGCTCTTGTTACTGTAATTAATTATTTTCGCACTTGATATGGTTATCAAGGTGCAATAATCACCAACAATATATTGAAGCGTGATTATTTATTGTAATTTTCTTGAATATTCAATGTAATTAACTGCGAGAACATCTAATTGTAAAATTTGCTAAGTAAACGTTTTTATCACTCTTCGAGACACTATAGGCACAAAAGTAAAAGTAAAAGTGGATAAAATAAAATTGGTGAATAGCTAAGTAAAAAAAAATTATTAAGGTCAATTGTAGGTTCCAAGGAGAAAAATAGATATATTTTAAAACTGTTGAGAAGGAAAAAATAAAAATTAATCCGGATGACAACATGAGATATAGTTAATAGTTTAAGATTAAAAAAAAGGAGAGTAAATAGTTTAAGATATAGTTAATAGTTTAAGATATAATTAATCCTATTTTTTTTATTCACAAGTTTTGTTTGATTCATTTGCTTTCACCATATGGTGGACCTAATAATCAAATAACACCTCAAAAGAAAGAAATAATAAGCTTAACTACTTGTGTCTATCTCTTTAATATTGAGTTCAAGCTGTTTAGTCTCTGTTGATTAAACACCAATCCCATGGATAAACTAGAATGAGGGTCCCAAATCCCATCATAATTTGAAAGATTAAC
Organism: Urtica dioica subsp. dioica; assembly: GCF_054948205.1. Lineage (NCBI taxonomy): Eukaryota > Viridiplantae > Streptophyta > Magnoliopsida > Rosales > Urticaceae > Urtica > Urtica dioica. The sequence continues at coordinate 6,382,560 of NC_142765.1, read as the reverse complement.
TATCTAAACAACAAAACGTGGCAAACATAAATCCCTATAGCTAATCACGGCTTCGTTTACATTTTTTATTCTAAAAGGTAATTTGCACACCACTTGTATTGTCCCCTTTTTTTTTTAAGGGAGCTTCGATACTAGTGGAGATTGAACTCACGACCTTCATTTTAAAGGTGGTGTAGAATTACCTACTAACCTATGTTAGATATACCACCACTTGTCGTATCCTTTAGAAATCCTAAAAATATCAAACTTTGTGGTGCATGTGTAAACTTTTTTTTTGATAAAGGGTTCTTCAAACAAATATATTGATAAAAAAAAAAAAAAAAAATAAAAAAAAAAAAAACTTAGATTACAAAAAATAACACAACGGAAAGTAAAAAACTTCTACATGAAAAAGATGAAAAGTACACCACAAACAATCAAAATACCACAAAATAACTTGTGGATATCCGTCTATGCAAGTAACTAGTCATTATTATATTATTACATGAATCACGAGTGAATCTCCGTCTGTTGCAGATTACGGTTATAGGGGTCTTGCCCAACTGATATCCACGCCCAAAGAAAATCATATTTTAAATCTGTGATTTAGATCTGAAGAAACTAACCACTACGATTAAAGATCGGCGGTACAAAAAGTAGATCTAATAAGTTTGGATTATTGAAATACAATAAAAAAAACTAAATTAATATGAAGAATAAATAAAGAGAAAAAATATATTTTCTAGGTCAAGTCATCTGTTGGTCGAGATCATCAAAATCTTTGTGTTGTAGCGTAGGCGACGATATCGAATAATTAAAAGCTCAAATCTTGATTTTTTGTGGTGCATTTGCAAACCACTTGCAACATATATAGAAAGAAAATATAATACTTCTCTCTATGTAACAAAATCTCGTATGTATTATATATGTAGTGTACGATTATTCGTACAAGATCAGAAACGTTATTTTATGATGGTTTATTTAAAAATTCGAAAGATGCGTGATGGGAAGAAAAACAATAATGTTACATAGCCCACGGAAACATGTATAGAAGAACCAACCAAGTGGGCGTAGAATGGTAAAATAATAAAGTGCTATCATATTTTAGGGTTATTCATTGAGTGCCTTTTGGCTTTGACCATAGCCATGTTGATATTTGAAATTCTTTTGTCACTTCATAGTCTTGCAATCTCAATAAAAGGTGATAGCGTAGGACATAATGGCTGCTAGCTAGTAGTAAATTGACCTTAACGTGCACACGAAGTTTTATAAAAACAAAATTGAAAAGCTAAAACCTGAAAAGATCAATATGTTATGTGTTTGAAGCCTTTGAACTTTGGATATAGTTGGAGACTCTTAGACAACACAAATTATATATAATCAAATCCATAGATTTTAACTTTCAGCTATTGCTTATTACCTATTACTTATGCGTTCTCAAAAAATTTCGATTTGACTGAGATCCACAACTATATATATATATATTATATATTTGTTACTTACGATTCATATCTATAAAATGGAAAGAACTACATTGGAGAAAAATCTAGTGGATTATTGAAAATAGAAGATACACTACTACAAACGGTAAATTATATAACGAGACCAAGTTTAATAAAAAAAAAAACTCATCCATTGTGTCAAAGAGATCTCACAGATGACTTGTAGGAGAAAAAAATTCCCATTTAATCTTCCTATGGTCACATAGCAATGTTGACCGGTGATTCCGCTCCGAAGAGATGGCAACCAATAAAAAAAAATGAACTAGAAGATGGTATTTTTAGGGAGAGAGACAGTGTTTTTCCTAGGGTTTTATGTTTTATGCATTTGTCTTTCGGTAATCACGCTTTATTTTCTAGTGTTATATTATAATGACATTTATCGCATTCGATTTCGGTATCTATAGTCTTTATGCATTATTATTTTCAGATATTTTAACAAAATAAATTACATATTTCAAACATGTACTTTATAATAGTATCATAATAATTGTGATTTATTAAATAAATATTTTAACAGAAAAGTATATTAAAAATACATATAGCTTTATTTTAATCAAATATGTTTGAATTATTAGCGATATTATTGAAGTCATGTAATAAAAAATACATTACGTAATTATAATGTGTAATTTTTCATCAGCTAATAAATAGAAGAGATTCCACAATTATAGAATATATAGAGTTGAAAGTCAAAACTAAATAAAAATCACATCTAAGCATTTAGTTTGGGTGACATTACTTCATGTGAGGACACGAGTTCAATCCCGTCGAGATAACAATTTGTCTCTATTATTTGATATTTAAAATATTTCTTAGTAATATGAATTTAAATGTTTAATATAATCAAGTATATGAATGTATGAATGAAAAATAGTAAAAAAAAAAAAAAAACTAAATAAAAAAAAAAAATTGAATCACCTATCATTGTAAAAAAAAAAAAACACTTTAAAATTTATCAGGTAAATTTTATGAATTTCTAAGTAACTAAGTCAATAAAAATTTATAAATTGCTAAATAGCCAATTTTTATTAATTATATGTAAATAATTGTTCGGATGATGTGTCATCATTTGGACAATTCGAGCATTTTATATATACTCATTTGTGTATTATGCAAATTTAATTATGTTGATAAAAAAAATTCGGTTATTTATTTATAATTAATGGAAAATTAATTATATAATAATTTTATTATGTTTATAAAGTTATACATCAAGAAAACCTTAAATTTTATAAGGCAACCACTCACTTACAAGAAAGAAATTGTTGGCGGACATTTCTAAACTCAATATTGACATAATTTCTCCAGCGTATATACGAGTAAAGTTAATAGTATATTGATATACTTTTAGGTATTTGGATATGTATCATCACATCTACGGTCAAGATCTGGAATTCAAATTTGTGTATAAAGTACTACACGTACGTACATACGTTTTCATGGTATTATACTATTATCCAATCCATGAAATCTACAGTAGAGGAAAATGTTTGCTTGGATTGGATGGTTAGACAATAAATCTGAACACCATTATATTTTTGTAGTTATAAAGTCCATTTATTCTCTTTTTTTTCTTCTCCTTTTTATAAAGGCACTCATATTTCTCAAGTCTCATCCAAGCATGCATGTGAAGACAATTAGTGCTGTAATCATGGCGCTGAAAGAGTAATCACATGTACAAATATGTCGTAACATTTTTTTTTTAAACTTTCTTTTATATATTACAAGCAGTATAGTATGTTCCCAGGGTAATTAATATGTTTTAATTTGGAAAAAAAAATATAAAAGCATGTTAAAAAATATTTAAGTTTGAAAAAAATATATTTAAAGTTTTTTTAGAGATATTTTTATCTTTTTGATAAAAAAAAAACAAAAAAAAAATCGGTACGAACAAACACTACTTGTGTTTAAGGTCAAATTGCTTATTTTTTTTTTAACAAAAATCTTTAAAAAAAAAAAAGAAATTTAAAAAAACTTTTATTGACAAATATTTTTATGAGCACACTAGAACAAATAAAGTCACCCGGTGCGACGATTGTCGCACCAAATGCCTAAAAAGTCGCACCTTATAGTTTCTGTCGCACCTAAAAGTCTGTCACTAAAGGTATTAGGTGCGACATGTCGCACCTAAAGATATTGACTGTTTTCGTTCGGGAGTCTGCTTGCAAGGCGGATAAACTCGTTAACCCCTGTTTTATATTGTAAACTCAATCGATTGTTCTCGGTAATCCAATCTCTACTTGGATTTGACATTCCGATGAATGAGAGAGGAAATTGAGAGATAAAAATGAATCGTTAGAATTCATTTTGTGAGAGTGAATTGTTAGGAAATTGGGAGGTAAAAATGAATGGTTAGGAAATTGAGAGTGAATCGTTAACATTTGAAATTTAGAATGAATTGTTAGGAAATTGAGAGTGATGAATTGTTAGGAAATTGAGAGGGAATCGTTAATGTTTGAAAGAGTTAGATAAATTAGTTAATTCGTTAAAATATATTATTGAAAGAGTTAATTTTTTGACATATACGTTTATTCTACCGGAAATTCGGCAGAGTTTCCCCTAAAATACTGACTAACCAAAATCTGCAGTTAAAAAAAAACACATTATATATAACCAACCAGGACTATCTTATTAACATACTAAATACTAAAGCGAGCCTCCGTGGCTCGGTCACAATACATTTTCAATATGTTTACATTAAATTTAACATGTTACTAATTCATTTTAAAATATATTCAGATATATTACTAATTAATCTAACTAAATATGTTACTAATGAACTAATTAACCAAATTTTCAACTCATTGCAATCAAATTTAACGAACAATTTAACTAAACATATATCCATAAAACTAATTAGCATACGAAACATAGTAAATTAACTTAACTAATTAAATCAAATAAACATTCCAATTTCAAATTCAATTTTAATTTCAATTTAAATAATTACAATAATCTAAAACTAAACTAATTTAAACATTTCAATTCAACTAAACTACTAAATAACAATTATATAAAAATTGTCACTAACCTTCAACGGCGAGATAACGATGTCGGGGTGCAGGCTGATCACGTCGGGGCTGGGCCGACGGCGGTTCAGCGGCGGTGGATCGAGGCTGGGCCGAGGTCGGGCCGAGGCAGGTGGGGCGGCGGCGGGGGGCGAGGGCAGGAGGCGTATGGCGGGTTGGGCGGGCGGGGGCGGGGCGGGCTGGCGTGTAGGGGGCGAGGGCAGGAATCATATGGCGGTTGGGCAGGCCGGGCAGGTTGGGTGGGCGGGGTGGGTTGGGTGACGGCGGCTGGAAATCTGGGCGGTCGGGAAGGAGGCGCCGTCGCGGTTCTTGGTGGCGACGCGGAGGAGAGGACGGTACGCGGGCGAGGGGGACGGCCTCGCTGATCGGATCGCTGGTCGGAGCAGAGAGAGGGAGTGAGATTAATTGAGGGTGAGGCAGAGAGAGAGATGGGGACGTACCGGAGGGGGGCTGGTCGCCGGAGAGAGATAGAGCCAGATTGAGAGAGTAGGAGAGACATAGCGAGAGAAGAGGATGGCGGCGTGGGGGGCTGGGCCGAGGTCGAGCTCGCCGGAGTTGCAGAGAGAGACGGGGCGGGGCTAGGCAAAGAGGTAGAGAGAGTGAAGGTTTTGGCGAGGAAGAAGAAGAAGGCTCGGTTTATAACCCCTAAAACTATTGGGTGCGACATAATCATATTGTCGCACCGAATATGAAATCACAGATCCAAAAAAAATTTGGAGGGATTTCCCCGACAACTTTGAATTTTAAAACTTTTAGGGTGCGACAATCGTCGCACCTAAAGGTATTTGGTACGACAAAGTCGCACCGAACCTAAAGGTATTTGGTACGACAAAGTCGCACCGAAAGGTGTTTGGTGCGACTATTTAATATTAGGTGCGACACTGTCGCACCGAATACCACTAAACATTGGCGAAATTTTTAGTCATCTGGATGAGTTTCCCGTGCGACATGTCGCACCTAATAGTGGCAGAGGAGATTCTTCTGCTTTATATATATATATATATATATGTATATATATATATATATGTATGTATATATATGTATGTATATATATATATATATATATGTATGTATAATAGCTAATAGCCAAATTAGAATAGTCAATTTTTTTACGGCTGTTAAAAAGAACCATATTCACCAAACATAAGTATTAAAATAACTAATTTAACCTTAATCAATTAAAATTCGGATAAAAAAGCAATTTCTAAGTTATAACAACTCGAATTTCAAATATCTCAAAAAGACTGAATTCAAAATTCTACTCTTTAACAATTCATATGTTTCCCTAAAAAACTGATAATTAAGATGCGAATATGGAATGACCAAAGCTGCTTCTACTCTCATAATAATCAGCATCATCGACATCGCGCAATGCCTATATAAGGCTTAAATAAAATTGAAACCATGCTTTGCTCTCCTAAGTGAATTTTTTATTTCAAATCCTCCACAATGTTGTTGTTTATTAGAAGTAGAACTTGTTTAAGGCTTTGTATTATAAAATGTATTTTGACAAGGACAAGATACTTTCATCCATCTCTTTTCGCATATTCTTCCCCAAAACCACCGTGTACGCATCACAACCTTCGAGCGATGACAATATATATATATATATATATATATATATATATATATATATATATATATATAACAATTTATTTACATTAGTCACTTTCATTCTTTTTTTAAGTTGCAATGTCAAAAACGGCAATATATGTACATTAGATGTCATGTGTGTAACCCCTTTGGCATTAAAATCGACTTGTTTATTTATGCCCGTAAGATGTCATGTGAAATCATAATCACATATAAAAAAATGTGAATCACAATCATGTATGTACATAACCAAATAATTTAACCAAAGATAGCGACGGGGCTAATGTCGATATATATATATATATATATATAAATATAATATATACATTTTTCCCCTCCCCATAAGTTATGTTGGAAAAATAACCATTGATGATGTATCATTTGCTTGTTTTCATAGTTAGTTCATATCCCACTCTTCCTCACTTTTTTTATCCTGTTTTTTCTAAGTGTTATTTTCCAATGTAAGGGAAATAATTTGGGCATGGTTGTCTGTTGTCTCTTCCGATCGATGGGGTTGCATAATAATAGTTCATTTGTACTTTGATAGCGATCACGTCCACTCTTATTAATAGTGGTAGCTAGTTTGGTCTAGCGGTAATTCCACACACACCTCGACGGAGAGGTCATGAGTTCAAACCCCCATGAGATGCAGAAATGCATGCCCCTTAAGATTTATTCTAAAAATTATGTAATTTTGACCAATAGTATCACTTACTATATAATCTTGGCTGATAGTGTCAGCTGCGCTTTGCACTGCTAATATATCATGTAATCCTGGCCGATAGTGCCCTGCTTAAAAAAAAATCTATTTATTTATATATGAATAAATTAAATTATTTACCCTTTTTTCATTTTAGAGTGTGTGATAATAATGGATGTAATGAGTTTGATGTGTACAACATTGTGTGGGATTACTTGCTTCACAAGATATGAAATATACAACTAGTCACGCAACAATAATATTATAATTTTCGGTACGCTCTCGCTATATATAGTATACACGGATCTAGGAGAGAGAAAAAAACATCCCGGAATTTGTTATTCATATTTATTAGAAATCAAGCTAACGGCTGGGTTTTAAGTCAACAATTTCCGTAGAGACGACTCTAAAATAGCTTGATCAAGGAAATTATGCAGAATTTTTCAAACTTTAATTGTTCATGTATGATAGCACTTTTGACGAGCTTCTGGGTATGTGATATTGTTGTTAATTGGAGGGGTAATTAAATTAATTTGATCGGTGATTTTATTTATATATATATATATATATATATATAAATAAAATCACCGATCAAATATATATTGTTGGAAATACTAATGAAAAGTTTAGAGTAATTTTAAATATTGATATCAAAATTAATTCTATATAAAATATTCTTGGAAGATTCGAACTTTTGATGACTTATAGTTAAACCACAATTTTAAATTTTCACTAAATTATCAAAATTTCAATTTTTTTTCTTCATTTTTATCAAACAAACAAAATATATTTTTACAATTAAAAAACAAATAAAAAAGCAAAGATAGAAAAACCATTAAAAGATGGAAAATAATTCCTGCAATATATATTTGATTATTCACCATTTGCAGTTGCACTTGCACTAATAAATTATTAATGTTTTTTTTTTGTCTGAATAGGAATTAGTATATTAAACCAATATTACGAAGAATAAAAGTCTTAACTCAGAACAGCGTAACTATATAATATTCCCAAGTTCTAAAATGTCCATGTATACGCTACACAAAATATGATCATAAAATATTATAGACGATATAGTCATCATGCAAATCTTTGTAACAACCATGCAAGAAAACTACGCTAGAAAATGATACATCCGTATATAACCGATAATCAACTTGTCGCTTATTATCGTCATTAATATATAATTATAACTCAAATCAGGGGTTCACGAGTTATACTGATTATATCTCACAGCCACAGGTATCTCAAATACAATGTTAGTTTGCTTGTGCTCTTGAACATATATTCACGTCATTTTTTTTTTATAAAAAGTTATTTAATCAGCGTCATTTAACTAGCAAATTTATATGTATATTTGCGACATAAAATAAACCCTTTCTAAGAATTTACTAGACAGTTTCGGAAGCAAGTTTTGTGACTCATGAAGCCAAAAGATGCTTCCTAGAAGCGGTGACAAGCATGCTAGAAAAATAAAATATAAATTGAAAATATAAAATAAATGAGATTCAAGCAACTAAACAAAAGCAAAACAATGCAACACTCATTTTCTACCAAATCCAAAGAGTACTACAGCAATTCATAACCTTTTGGTGGGTTTAGAAGGGAGAAGATTTGTGCTCCACCAACTCCACATCTTCAAAACTTATCCATATCCTATAAATAAAAATAAATATAAAAAAATCCCATATCTCCAATTATACAAGTGGTATAATATTCATGAATTTTTTTTTGTTATGAAAATACACATGGTATTCCTATTGAGACCCCACTAAGAAAAATCTAAGTAACTTTAGCTTGAATTGCAAAACTCTTTCTCATCTCCCTCAACTTGCTCTTCTATTTCAACACACACGCGCGCGCACACACATACATATATATATATACATATATATGCGTATAGATCTGAAATTATATTGTGGACTAATTATTGGAGATTGGAGATGTTAGAGACATTTATTTATTTTATTTGAATTGAGGTTCTTGATCCACACACACAAACCCACATGTGCATGAACACTTATCATATGGATATGTGAAAAATTATAATATATCTCTTGTTTTATGACTGTTTATGTGTATTTAATCATTCAAATTAAAAAAGGATTACATAAGCTGTTTACCAACCCTGTTTAAACTTTAAACCGTACCAATAGCAAATGTACATAAAATATTCATGATGATGCATCAAAGCATGCTTTGAGTACACACCGCCTAACTTTTCTTCCGGCATGTCCACGTGGAATGCACGTGACATCCTATTGTAATTTGTTTTACGAATATTATTTTTATTTTATATTTACATTGATTTTCTTATTGAATTCTACATTAGGTACCCACTCAATAATTACATTAAAAACTAACTACCCTTTTTTATTCTTTAAATTTAATAACTAGATCAATTTTTGTGTAATATTTTGACGATAAATAACTTAAATATAACTAAATTTATAATGCTTTAGAAGTTTTAAAGATTTTCTTTAATCTAGTTTCATATAGTGTAAATCTCAAAATATGACTATTAATGTTTAAATTTTGTATAATTATACAGATTTTGGTCGTTTTTTTTATTTAGTAGTTTTTTAAGAAACTTGTGGTCACTCCCCTAACGTAAATAGTAATTCTTGTGAATTTTTTTTTCATTGTACCGTTTAGATAACTCATGTTATTTTTCACACGTAGGATATGTATCAGTTTTCGGAGCCTCTTTTTTCATTTGCATTTATTTGTATATATATATGTATCGCTTTAAAATGTAAACTAGCTCATTATGAGCTTTTTATAATAAAAAAATTATATTGAGCGTTACAAAATATAACAATTTTCGGCTTCAAAATAAAATTTTCATATAAAATAAAAATTAAGACTCTCACTTATTTTTATATAATTATCTACCAAATTTTAATTTAATTTGTCCTCTAATCATCATATATGGTCTCTCGAGTTTGCTCTGCTTCTGTTTAATAGAAAAGGTCAAATAATTCCTCCTTATTTATTCTTCTTCAATTTGGTCAAGTTTGAAAGAATTCATGGCAATATTGCAAAACCGTTTATTACTTCAAATACTTGAGCAACAAAAAAAAAAATGATACAAGTGATACCTAATAAAATCAGCAAAAAATGGAATGATAAAACGGAAATTTGAAGAAGGTTTCTTTACATTTGTCAATTATGGTTAGTATATATATTTGGGTCAAAGTAAGACTGCCTTAGTTTGACCATTTGAGATATGGAGAGAAACTTTGGTGTATATTATGAGTTAATGCGCACAAATATTTTGAAAATATATACCCACTAAAACATGAATGGAGATGAAATTAGGGTTATCTTTACAGAAAATCGTAATTAACTATCTTTTTTTTTATTATTTATTTAGCTATCTATTAATAATATATAATAAATCAATTTTGTTAAATCAAATCTTGTTTGATTATTATTTAATAAGTTAAAATTTATCGATCGGTTAAGTTTAACGGTATAATTCAAATTAAAAAAAAATCATATTGCTTCATCTTTATATTATATATTAATATATAATTTTATTTTCCTCTTCTCATTCTCCCTCTCTCCTCCATTATTTAGTAATGGATTGAAAATGAAGACATATATACTTAAATTTATATATAAATATGATATTTGAAGAGATGTGAACGAATGTGTAGATCACAGATTTTATAAACATATATATGTAGATAGAATAAAAGTTTGATATCTCCACAAGGCTACCAAGGTTTTGCTTTACCGTCACTCTTAATGCCGGCTCAAATATATATTGTGTAATTGATCACCACGTTTATCATGGTAATTATTGTTGAATAAAATAAACCCAATTTTTTGGATTTGAAAACTCATGTTTCTGTTTTGATCCAAGTTCTCAATTTTTTTTTTTTTTGCCCTTAGAAGAAAAGGTATTCTTATTCATTTTACAAATCCGAATTTGACTATTTAGAAGGTTCTAAACTTTTATATTAAGTATACAATTTTAGTTTTGAAAACTCATGTTTCATATTTCGTAGCTGGTTCGATCTGTTCTTGTTTTGATCTAAGTTGACAAAAAAAATATATTTTTTTCCCTTAGAAGAAAAAATATTATTATTCAGTAACAAATCCAAATTTGTCATTTTAAAAGTTTCTAAATAGTGTACGTTTTTTTTTTTTTTTTGGTTTGTTAAACATATCAGTTTCAGTGTACGTAACAAAATATGAAAAAGTCTACAAGGTTAAAATAAAACTTAAGCGAGAGATTAATTGTACGTCAATGCATAAAATGATGTTCACGAATATTTCCTTTTAAAAACTAAGACCTAAACCGCGAAGTTTGTAAACTAATCCTATCAAAAGAATAATTAGTATTATTGAGATTTGATATGTACAACCATATATCATATCATTAAATTAGAAAATAAGTGGAATGGAATCTCATTAACTAATACACTCATTGTCACCTTAGTTTTCATAGAGAAATAGGAGTAACGAAGTTTTTAATTAGATCATTAAGTTGTATGTTTTATTCGTTTATTCATATATTTATTATCGAGAGACGTATACACAAAATATTTTTGAAAAGTACAACAATCCAATGAATATGCGATTGACATATGTGTAACTGATATATACACCTGAAAGAATAGTGTTTTATTGAGATTAAATATAGAGATTAGTAACTAATTATGTCACTTTAAACATGTGATTTTGGATCTAGTTTATGTTTGATAATTTTTAGCGATATAGTCAGATGGCTTATGTGGTAATAATTAAAGTCTGATTTGTCCTTATTTATTAACAAATTCGTCACTTTCTCTCTCCTATTTTTTTTCAAATATATTTTTTTGTATCAAAACTTCAAAAATTCGTATTTTTCTCATACGACCTCGAAATTGAGTAATTTCAGATCCTACAAATTCGTGGCGTCGAGATCTTCAAAAATAGACCCATTGTGTTTGATGAAAAATTATGTTTAATGCATCATATTTACGTTTTCATTTATTTTTTTTTTATAATTTCAAAAAATTTCAGTTGCTTCCATATTTAAGGTAGTAACATGATTTTTCTACATCTATGGTATTAAACATGATTTTTCATCAAATATAATAGATCTATTTTTGAAGATCTCGGCGTCACGAATCCGTAGGATTTGGAATCACTCAATTTCGAGTTCATATGAGATAGATATGATTTTTTGAAGTTTTTATGTAAAAAAATTGTAGGAAAAAAATAAGAGAGAGAAAATGACGAATTTGTTAATAAATAAGGGCAAATCAGACCTTAATTATTGCCAAATAAATCCGTTGGTTATTTCTCTAAAAGTTGTGAAACCTAGGTTAAAAACAAATTTCATAGTTTCATAAAGGCTATTTTGTTAGACCGCCCTTAAATATAATGTTTTTGTTAACACAATTCTCGTGTTATAACTATCTAGTCAATTTCAAATTATTTTAATGAACGAGTAAACTTTTTGTTTTTTTTTTAAATAAATTAGCTTATCTACCACCATTTACTAATTAATATATAAAAATACTAAAGATAATAATGTAAAATATTATTTGATTAATGAGGCTACATTATCATTTGACATTAGATTTTAAACATATATAATACATTAGTTATATTGTACATTTAATGTTTCAAGTGGTCTAGTACATGAAATAGTCATTTTTTTATTATGTGTATGCATGCTAATTTATACAAGGAATTTGATAAGTTTGTGAAGAAAAAAAATTAATAGATATGAAATACTTAAAAAAAACATTAATCTCGCAATTATCAATTAAAATATAGAAAGAAAAACCTTTATATAGGGTAAACTTAGTATTACACTAAAATAATGATATTCTAAAATTAATAATAAAATATAAAAAAAAATCACGTATTTTGTAATTTAATGCGGGACCAACAGTCCATATTTATTTTTTTCATTCTCTATTTTCTGTGTCTTCTTCGCCGGGACTATATAAAGCCACGTCCTTTAGCCTTGCCTTTTTACCGATTCGCTCACACAAAACCACACACACCGCAAATCGATATAAAACAAACAGAACTCTCTCTCTCTCTCTCTCATGAGACGATTCCAAACACAGTGAGAGACACAGTGCTTGTTTGGAATGTGCGAAAGTGAAAAGGAAAATACATGCCGATCCAGAGAAAGAAGATCAGAGCTAATCGGAGCCCGAAATCCGGAGAGAAATCGGACTTCTTCGATGAACTACCGGACGATCTCGTCGTCTCTATTCTCAGCAAGCTTAGCGCCTCCGTTTCTTCGCCGTCCGATTTCGTCAACATTCTCGCCACGTAAGCTAGCTAAACCTTTTCATTTCGTCTCCTTCGTTTTCCAATATAGTATTCTCTCTCTGTTCTTCTCGAGACGAAAAAAGAGCATCATCTGATTTCTGTCTCTGTCTCTCTCTATTTTTACAGATGTAAGAGACTGAATCGCCTAGGTCTTCATCCTCTAGTCCTCTCGAAAGCGAGTTCGAAAATGTTCGAAATCAGAGCGAAAAGCTGGTCCGAGTCGACTCACCGATTTCTCAAACAGTGTGTCTCGGCCGGTAACGCCGAGGCTTGTTTCACTCTCGGAATGGTAAATATCTTTATATTTAAATTATTTAATAATAATGTTATAATAAAGAAAATTGATTATATATTAACGATTCCTTTTTTTTCTTTTGGCGAGAGCAGATCCGATTTTACTGCCTCGAGAACCGAGGAAGCGGCGCGTCGTTGATGGCCAAGGCGGCGATGAAGTCCCACGCGCCGGCACTCCACGCGCTAGCCGTGATCCAGTTCAACGGAAGCGGAGGATCGAAGAGCGACAAAGACCTACGCGCCGGAGTCGCGTTATGCACACGCGCCGCATTTCTCGGCCACATCGACGCGCTCCGGGAGCTCGGTCACTGCCTCCAAGACGGATACGGAGTCCGGCAAAACCTCGCTGAAGGACGAAGACTCCTCGTCCAGGCCAACGCGCGTGAACTGGCCGCCGGAATCAACTGGCTGACGTGGCGACGCGCAGGCGCGTGCGCTTCACCACTCCTGAGCGACTTTGGATGCTTCGTCGCGGCTCAGGAGGTGAAACCGGCGAACAGGTTTTTAAAGGAGTGGGTTGAATTGGGCCTTGGGCTGAAATTGGGCCCTGGGCTCAGGCTGTGTTCACACGACGGGTGTGGAAAACCCGAAACCCGGGCCCACGAGTTTCGGAGGTGCTCCGTTTGCGGGAAGGCGAACTATTGCTCTCGCGCGTGTCAGGCACTCGATTGGAAGGCTCGGCATAAGGGCGAGTGTGTCGCCGGAGGAGAAGAAGAAGTGGTGGAAGTTGACGGAAGAGAGAGAATCTGATGCGAATGGGGTTGAAAATAAAAAAAATAGAAAAAACGTGATGATGATTCTTTCTTTCTAGCGGTGGAGGAGATGAGAAAAGAAGTTTTTAATTCGTTTTATTTATTATTTTTGGTTTTTTTGCTTTTATTTTTATTTTGATTTATACAACTTATTATGGGGTAAGTAAATCGACGTGATTTAAGGTAGTGTGTGTATAACTAACTTTTTAGGTAGGGTTTAATGGACGAAAAAGCAAAATATATATTTTCTTTGTGGATTCAAATGTGAAAACTGTTTATTTTAAATTTAGTTTTTGCGTAATGTGTTTCCCATGCACGTTAATTGTTTGTCTCTACGTCGGTTATCATATGTTATTATTCGAAAAAGGAAAAAAAAAAAAAAAAACTTTGAATTAAGTTGTAGGTTATGTTTTTACCTTCTTATAGGTTGTATTTATGTATTCTTACTTGCTACTAATAAGTACTAAAAATACAAACCAAATAAAAGTTAAAACAGTGTACTTGAAAACTACATAAAAAAGATTCAATAATGCAGGGTTCTTAAAAATTTAACAAAATTAGTCAAACGTAGAAACCACCATTAATGATATGTATAGTTGAGTCGTTTGCACACAGTTACGTATATGATCATAAATATGTGTTAGTTAACTTGAGCCAATAATAGAGTTTGTATGAATTGAAACGGTCAATTGATTTTGATGTTATTATATGCATATTATAAAAACCGTTTGAAGGTCATATGGAGGGACAAAAATGGTTGTATTTAGGTGTGGTTTCATTATCAACTATGAAGAAGGTAAAAGAAAAGGAAGTCTCTGTGCGCTGTAGTACTATAGACTAGAGCATGGTCCATTTGTGCGACTTTGTGAAGTCCTACCCAAAGTCAGGTCATACAATTATGGGTCTTACACTTTTTTTTTTAATCATGATATCCATTCAACATAAAAAAAAGCTACTATCGAGCAAATTACAAATAAATAGAAAATAACGAACACTCAACCGACTAAACAAGTCAAACAAGATGTCGCCTGAGATTCATCGAGACATAATCGCAAGATCGAACCTATTAAGTATTTGCCGAAGTGTGTCCCTATTTCGTTATCAGAGAAAAACTCCTACAAATCCAAGGATGACAACCAATAAATTCACCCTAGCATCAAGCCAAACAGTTCGCAACGGACATTTGAGCACATGAGGATGGCAAACAGTTCATAATCTCCTTCCCGGGAGATGCAAACCTGAAATTCGAAAGGAACTTCGGTGGAAGAGCACACACACCCTTAGGATGGAAACTCAATTGACTAGATAAAACTAGATCAAATTTAGACTAACACACCAGAGAACTACACCTAAGCGACACAATGTACCTAAAGACACGAAGAAAAACAATTAAACCCTCTATGAATCTTGTCCCCTAGGTATATCACTAAACCGATTAGAACCAGATTATTAGGTCTGGGAATCGGAATAAGGGAAAGGACCTCAGCCACACTTGCAGACACCTCCTGGAAATAACCAAGGAGCCCGAATCAATTGGGAGATGCCGATCTGAAAAAACATCAACCATAGAGGGCCACAACCACAACTAAGGTAAGTGGTCTCAGAGATTTGTAATGAGGCGAAGTGTTTGAGGCTAGCAACATCAGCTGTGAGATTTTGAGATCGAGATTGACGAGGTCGGGTCTTCTTTCGGTGTTGACGAGCTTCATCGCCCAGATCTAATATGCAAGCATGAACCCATGAAAGAAAAATCCAAGACATAGCCAACCTGTAAAAAATGAAAGCACAACAACATTCCAGAACCAACACACGCCAAAGAAACATACTGTCGTAATCCATCTCAAAGAAAAGCCCCAATAGAAACCTCGACGAAGGAAAATGGGTCTAGAACCGAATAGGATTTAGGAAAAAGAATAACAAAAAAATCGAAGAAGAAAGATAACCTCCCCCAGGTCGCACCTCGTCGCCGGTGAGAACCAGGGAGTTCGACACCTGGGGAGGACGGTGGCTAGATTTAGGTTTTGAAACCCTAGGTTAAACTTCAAAGAGAAAATAAAAGACTTTTTTTCGGGGGCAATATTGTTGAGGAGGGTCCAATTTACGCTATCGTTCATCGTTCAATCTTCTTTCAAATTCAAATATTATTGTTTATTAATTTTATTTTTGTTTAAGATCATGCGATTGGGGTTTATTAACTATAATTAGAAAAATAACAAACTTAAACGTTTGACATTACTAAATAGCCAACGTTTGGTAAATCTTAGGTATATAGCCGTAAATAATGACGTAGCATAATATATGAAGGTGACTATTTATTTAAGATTTACATCTGTAAATATATGAAAATGACTATTTATCTAAGATTTACCAAACGTTGGCTATTTTGCAATGTTAAATGTTTAAGTTGGCTATCTTCCGAATGGACCTTTTTTTATTAATAACTCTCTTCCGTGTGTGTATATATATATATATATATATATATATATATATATATATATATATATATATATATATATTGTTATAATTCTTAGAACATAAAACAACAAACTAAAATAGAGAAAGAGGGTGAAGAAAGTAAGAAAAATGTAATACACACAAAAGTTTTGACATTAAGTACCCTTTGCAATCTTTTATAATAGGGAAAATATCAAGAGTATCCATCGTGTTTAATCGAAATGCGAGATTTATCTCTTCGATTTCTAGAAATATCAGACATATCATTTCATATTAATATAAATGACATATATCTCCCCAAAAAATGTTATATTACAAATATCACATTTTTCGTTTATTTTTTACATAAAAATAATTTGAACTCCCCAAAATACCCTTAATAGAATAAATATTTATTTACTATTTTATTAAAAAAAATCAAAATATCTCTTTATAAAAAAAATCATTAACATTTTATAAAGAAATTTTTTAATTTAATTATTTTTGTATATAGAATAGAAAATAAAAAATTATTCATTAAGGGTATTTTGGGGAGTTTAAATTTTTTTTTTGTGTAAAAAATAAACGAAAGAGTGATATTTGTAATATAACATTTTTTTAGGGGAGATATATGTCATTTGTATTAAACATAAGAGATATGTATGATATTTATAGAAATTAAATAGATGAATCTCGCATTTCGATTAAACACAAGGGATACTGTTTATATTTTCCCATTATAATAAGATGACGGATTTTATAAGATACATTGAAAACATTTAAAAGAGAAAATCGTCAGACCATATTTTCTTTAGAATACGCCTCTTTTATTATACGATATATTTTTCAAAGTTATTGACATAATTTTTCTTTTCACTTGGTTGAATTATTTTTCTCTATTATTTTCTTCGTTGATTTATTGATATGAAACTAAATTTGGACTATCATAATATAATAAATTAGAAATTCGTTCCGGACTATTTACGGTCAAAACTTCAATACCTATTGTATTATTATTATTCATCAATCTCTTTTTTTCTTCGAAAAGTATAATATATTATAGTTTATAATTTTTTCAACTGAATAAACAGAAAGCAATCGGAACGGGACGTTCCATTCTAGTTCGACCGAAATTTTGATAGTATTCTAAAAGGACCGTTCCAATTCCTTTAGTGTTGGAATTCTGATTTAGTTGGAACAAAATTTTCGCTCTGACCACGCCCATCTGTATTCGAAACATTTTCATTTTTTAATAATATGTCACTAAGTAGTACTACTATTACCATAAACAAATATATATAATTTTTATCATACGGCATCTCCACGTGTTTTTATTCTCTCGCGTGAGTGCCATATTTCAATCTGCTATATTATTTATATATTTGTTTTTGTGACATTTTGAATCTGCATCAAAGTCGTGGCATTTAATTGGTCACAGGGACAGCTAACTATATAATCAGAAAAATAAAAAAATAACCGATAGTTTTATTTCATTAGCAATATACCAGCATGATCCTTCTTCGTGTACGTGGGGCACTATTTTGAAGGTCTTCCACGCATAGCCATGACGTGTTTGAAGAACAAAATAAGTGGCAGATAGATATGAACTAAGCCCCCAAAAAAAATGTACTTTATGTAACAATAAGTAAATAAATTAGGCTCTGTTTTCTTTTTTCTTTTTTTTAAAGGGAAGTCAGGCTCTTCTTAAGGGAACTTTTTTCTATGAGATATTATTAGTATGATATATTTTCAAGTTTTTTTTTTTTTTTTTTTTTTTTTTCCGGAACATAAAATGGTTTTTTTTTAGAGATGTAGATATTTTTTATTTTTTTTTTTTTTTGTCAGTGTGCAATTTCCTCGAAATTTCCTCTTCTATGGACCCCCTCTAAATTTCCTTTTAAAGCGTCCTTTTGGAATTGTTGTTACTTGTTGAGGCTTAATTGGCCTCATTTGTATTTCACAATACAATGTCACACATAATTCAACTCTCTTGTGGATTCTATATCGTACAATTCTGTTTTTTAAGGTACAAATTTAAGCTCATTTACTAAAAATAATCTCTTTTTTTTATTTTATTTATTTATTTATTTATTTATTTTTAATAAGTGCTTCAGAAGCTTTTAAGCAGATAAGATGACACCTGCATAATTTCCCTTATCAACATAAATTTACACCAAAGATTTCTTATATTTATACTGAAGTAATTTCCCGCACAAATTTATACCCGTATTATTTCCCTTTAAAATACATATACTCAAGCAAAGTTCTATTGTGAATTTTCATAAATACCAATTTTTTTTATGCTCATTCCAAAATGGCTGAATACCCAAAGTTGTGTTTGGTAGTTAACTCAAAAAGTTTAAACTGTTTTCTAATTTTTATAGTTGTACTGAAAAACTGTTTTGTAGTTGTTTTCAAAAAGCCGTTTGGTACAGTTTTCATTTTTTTTTTTTGAGAAAGTGAAAAAACTGAAAAAAGTGTTTGGTATAGTTTTCATTTTTGTTTTTGAAAGAATGAAAAGAGAAGATGAGGAGAAAGAGAAGAGAAGAAAAGAATTTTTTTTTTTTCAAAAACACCTTTTATTTGTTTTAAGTTTTCTTTACTTTTTTCCAAAACAACTTCAAAAATTTTTGTGTTTTCAATTTTTGTTTTCAATCTTTTCAACTCAAAAACTCAAAAACAGTTTTTGAGAGGAGAATCAAACAAAATTTCCAAAATGACGATTTTTTTGAGGGCTACATTTTTAAAATAGTGGCTTTTTTAAATTATTTATAAAGTAGTATATGTAAAATATAAATATTTATTAAATTTTAATAAAACACAAAGCAGTAATATATATATATATATATATATATATATATATATATATATATATATATATATATATATATATAAAGCAAAACCCCCGTTCATACTACAGTAACAATCAATTTTTTAAAAAAATTTCCAAAAATACCTATTTAAGTTAGTTTTAAAATTACATAAGTAACCGTATAACAAAATTCCAGAAACAACTTTAAAAAACGAAAATTCCAGAAACAACTCCAAAAAACGAAAATTCCGTAAATAACTCTAAAAATGAAAATTCTCTAAACTAACTTTAAAACGATAACAGTTATTATTACAACTTACTATTTTTTTTTTTATATCTGAGTTATTATTTAATTAAAATGGTTTAAATATATATTAAAAAGTGGTAAAAAAAAATGCTAACTAACCAACAATTGCAAACCGTTCACATTAGTATCTAATTTAAAATTTATCAAGCCTCTCTGGGCAACGCCGGGGCCTATTGCTTGTATATATATATTTAAAAAAATCTACAAACATTTAACAAATATTATTTACAACTTAAAAACAGTATACTTGTAGAAATGCAACGACTTCCACAACTTTAAGTTTGTAGTGTGGGAAATGGCCTTAGATAATAGTCTTTTTGATACTTTTGACCAAAATGTTGTGGTCATTGTTTTTGGACAAAAATACTACCTAACCATATGAGAAAAGTCTTAAGTGCCCTTTGGTTTTTTATTTTGTTCATTTCCATTAAACGTGCTCACAACTCTCTCTCTCTCTCTCTCTCTCTCTCTCTCCTTGTTCATTGTTTCAAAGCTCTCTCTTTCTCCTCATTTTTCTT
Organism: Urtica dioica subsp. dioica; assembly: GCF_054948205.1. Lineage (NCBI taxonomy): Eukaryota > Viridiplantae > Streptophyta > Magnoliopsida > Rosales > Urticaceae > Urtica > Urtica dioica. The sequence continues at coordinate 6,362,353 of NC_142765.1, read as the reverse complement.
CTCTCGTTCATTTAAGGTAAAAAAAAAAAGCTTGCCATTTTCTGTTTGTCGTCGCCAGTGGTTTGTCCGCCGTCGTCGTCGCCGAAGAGGTAAACTTTATCTCTTCATCTCGGCGAACGAAATCTAGGAATTTCTGGGTGGGTTTTGTTCGTGTTTGTTTTTTTGTATGAGTTTCGTTGTTGACGTACGGGTGTCGTGTTTCGTTCGTGTTTATTTCTGGGTTTCATGTTTATGGGTTTCATTCGTGTTTTTTAGTTTCATATTTATGGGTTCGTTCGTGTGTTTGGGTAAAAAATGGTTTTTTTTTTTTTTTTTTTTTTTTTATTGTCGGAGCTGACATACAAGTCTACAATTTCATTTATTGTAGACATACAAGTCTACAATTTCATTTATTGTAGACTTCTATGTCTACAATAAATGAAGTTGTAGACTTCATGTTGGCGAACGAAATCTGGGAATTTCTGGGTGGGTTTCGTTCGTGTTTGTTTTTTTGTATGTGTTTCGTTGTTGACGTACGGGTTTCGTGTTTCGTTCGTGTTTATTTATGGGTTTCATGTTTATGGGTTTCATTCGTGTTTTTGGGTTTCATATTCATGGGTTCGTTCGTGTGTTTCGGTAAAAAAAATGGTTTTTTTTTTTTGGGTATTGTCGGAGCTGATATAGCTGATATACAAGTTTACAACGTCTGAAATTGTAGACATACAAGTCTACAACTTCATTTATTGTAGACATAGAAGTCTACAATAAATGAAATTGTAGACTTGTATGTCTACAATAAATGAAATTGTAGACTTGTATGTCAGCTCCGACAATACAAAAAAAACAATTTCAGAGTTCCTCCAATCCTTTCTCGGTCGATCTCTCGGTTCGGCGTTCTCCTCTGGCTCGGCGGATGTTCTCATGCTCGTCGGAGCTTCGTCAAAAGCTTATCTGATGGCTTTTCTTTGGTCTGGAGTCGGTGGAGCTCGCGTCTCTTTTGTCTCAGCCGAGTCACGCGGCGAAGAAAAGAGAGGCTCGGAGCTCGCGATTCTCCTCTTTCCGGTCTGAGTTCACGCGAAGATTGGCTTGGACTGGTCTGATCGAGCTCGGAGTCGTGCGTCGGAGGCAGAGGACGGCTCGCGACGGAGCGAGTTTTGGCCAGACTTGCAGGAACTCGGGCGGTGGTTATAGCGTCGATTTCGCCAGAAAGTTAGGAGAGAGAGAGAGAGCGAGAATGTAGAGAGAGACTGGGGAGAATTTGTTTTTTTTTTTATTATCAATTTATTAGTTTTCACGTGTGTGTGTGTGTGGTGTGGGTATGTTTATAAAGGGCAAAATTGTACTTTCTCAGCTGACCAACTACTATTTTTGTCCAAAACATAGATTTCCATATTTTGGTCCAAATTATGAAAAGTGGTAGTACTTATGGCCATTTCCCTTGTAGTGTTGCTCCTTTCAATTCATAAATTTGGGCCTTTAAGCTTATTCTGGCCCAAAAATATAAAAACCCTAAAACCCTCAATCTTGGCATGTCTTCGTCGCTTGCAAGTGAAGAGAGAACCATCGATCCATCATCAATGGCGGAGGAAAAACCAGAGAACTCTGCCGAGCAAGTACCGGCAAAAGAAACCGAAGAAAAATACGAAGATGAAGAAGGAGACGACGATTCATGGTCGTCGGACTCGGAAATCGGCGAAGCGTTGGACTGGTTGGACTCGAAGGACGACGACGAGAGCTTCGAGAGAGGCGGTTTCGCGCCAAATTCCAGGCGCCCGAATGCTCACGGAGGTATTCACTCTCGCGCCAATTCTTCGATCCTTCAACCTCGCACCAATCGCAACCAGAAGTTTTCTCATCACCTCCGAGCTTCGCCTCTCGAGGTACAGATTGCGCGTATGTGGTATTAGTTTTTAATTTGGATATATATTATATATATATATATATATATATACACAGTGTGTGTGTGTGTGTGTGTGATTTAATGGAATGTACGCCAAATGTTGGATCGTAGGAGTGGGAAGGAAGGTTAGATGTTGGAATGTCGAACTCGGTGACAACGGCGATTCGCGAGAATGTTAAAAACATGGCGACTGGAAAAACTAGAGTCAACGAGAAAGCTGACCGTGCGACTGTTGAACAGGTCTGTATATATGCTTTTCATGATTATATGCGAAGATACCGAATTTAACGTCTTTTATGCACTTGAAGCTGGTTTTTCTGACTTAAAGACTCATATAATCATATGTGAGGAGCATCCCTAAATAGGTGAAGCTCATGTTCTTAAGTTCATATTTTCCAGGCGATTGACCCGAGAACTCGGATGATTTTATTTAAAATGCTGAACCGTGGCGTGTTCGATGATGTTAATGGCTGTATTTCGACCGGAAAAGAAGTAAGAGTTCTATTATCATGCAAAAACTGTAACTTGTTTATGATGTTCATTGGTCTGGTGATTATTTTGACATGGATGATCATAGATGGCAACTTAAGTGCTTTATCTTTCTCTGTTTGTAGGCAAATGTGTATCATGCAACGAAGAACGACGGCCATGAATTGGCAATTAAAGTGTACAAAACATCAGTCTTAGTGTTTAAGTAAGTTTGTGAACTTTGATTAAGCCTCCCCCGGTCCTGTATTTCAATACATTAACGGATTGATGTATGAAATGTGATTTTTTTTGAAATCTATACTATTAGTTAATTGTACTGATTTTTTTTTTTTTTGGTTCCCTCTGTTTTTTAATTTATTTTCAGGGACAGAGACCGCTACGTGCAAGGTGACTACAGATTCAGACATGGATATTGCAAACACAATCCCAGAAAAATGGTCAAGACTTGGGCGGAGAAAGAGATGAGGAATTTAATGAGGTAGTGTTTCGGGTGTAAAGAAACTCAAATATATATGAGCATAACAAGATGTTGCTTTTGAATTTATAGGTTAAAGGCTGCTGGAATACGCTGCCCAACTCCAATTCTTTTGAGAAATCATGTCCTTGTGATGGAATTCATAGGTACCTGGATCTTTCATGATTTGAATGATGCTACATAAGGAAGTTTGATATAATTTGTTTCTTATTTCTTGTATTTAATTTGCCGATTCCTAAGCCTTGGGTAATTTAATTTTTATATTGATCTGATTTTCCTTTTTGTGTTTCTTCGTACTTTTTACAGGAAAGGCGGGCTGGGCTGCGCCTCGTCTCAAGGATGCTGGTTTATCTCGAGACAAACTGCGTGAATGTTATATGGAGGTGCAGTATAAATTCAGATTATTTTGTAAAAAAGGCCAAAGAAAATAACAATCGGTTTATGCACAGTAAATAGATGAACAAAAGTAGTGTCAATGAATAAAATCGAGCTGTTTAAGATGCTTTCGAGTTGTTTCACGCAATCCTATTTTGTTTATATTTTTTCAAGAATATTTTCGATCTTCTATTTACAGATGATATTGGCCATGAGGAACTTATATCAGGGCTGCAAACTGGTACATGGTGATTTAAGCGAGTACAACATACTTTATTATGAGGTGTGTAAGCTGATTTCATTTTCGTCTTCTGATTAACTGGTAATTGTTCGTGGATTTTTTTACCAACAACTTCCCTCTTGTTGTTCAGGGTGACTTATATATCATTGATGTTTCTCAATCGGTTGATCTCGACCACCCTCACGCCGTTGATTTCCTGCGTGAAGATTGTGTTCACGTTTCCGTAAGTTATATCTGATATGCGGGCTTCTATATTTTTTTTTATCTCTGTTTTAAAAAATTTGAAACTTGACATAATTTCCTTGGTGGATTTGCAGGATTTTTTCAAGAAACACGGTGTAGCTGTCATGAACATTCGAGAGCTATTTGATTTTATTGTTCAAGTAGACATAGATGTTGATAAACATCTTGAAGAGGTAATTTGCTTTCTTACACAGTCAAATAATCTCAAAATCTAAAAAGAAAAACACAAAGCTTTAGCTTGACTACTATTACTTGTTTTTTCAGGTGCAGCAGAGAATTATGTCAAGAGAGATTTCAGCAGAAGACGAAATCGCAGACGCTGTCTTCGTCCAGGTATATTATTTTGCAACTTTCTAAGCTTAATAAGTAATCGTATTGCGATGCGACTTAAGAAAGCAATAAATATCTTCTTCTTCCGCCCAGTCGTACATTCCAAAGACATTGGATCGAGTGAAGAATGTTGAGGCCGACGTTATAAGGTTAACTAGTGGTCAAGACACGAGCGATATGTATTACAAGACCATCACGGGACTATCTCATACTCTTTCCGAAGCTAAAATATCTCCGCCAGATAAAGAACGCGAGTCCGAGGCAAACAAGGCCGAAGATTCTCTGGTCGATCCATCTGGCGAGGTTGAATCCGAGTCGAGCGAAGATGAGAACGATGGAGATTCCGATGGAAATTTCTCGTCCGAGACTGAGAATCCGGCGGAGAAGAAAGCGGCTAGGAAAGAGAACAAGAAGAAGGTGAAAGAAGAGAAGAGAGAATCTAGGAAGAATAAAGTGCCCAAGGCTATGAAGAAAAGAAAGAAGAAATTGTCTAAATCCCAAAAGACTAGGTAGAGTTTTGATTATCCATGAGCAATTTTTGACGCAAAGTGTAGCAAGTGAAACTATTTATGTGCAACTATTTAATTTAGGGTTAGTAGCCGCATAAATACCCGATGTTTCCCGATGCTTTCTATTTGATACACTTAAATTGTAATTTTTTCACGGAAAAATACAAAATATTCCATAAGATCACGGTTAGCAGAGATTTCGTTAAATGACACGTGGATGTTATAATAAGATCACAATTATTAGGTGGTAGCTAGTTTGGTCTAGCGGTAATCCCACACTCACCTCGACGGAGAGGTCATGGGTTCAAACCCCCATGGAATGCAGAAATGCATGCCCCCTAGTATTTATTCTAATAAGTATGTAATCTTGGCCAATAGTGCCACTTACTATGTAATCTTGGCCGATAGTGCCACCTGCGTTTTGCACTGCTAATATATCATGTAATCCTGGCCGATAGTGCCCCTACTCAAAAAAAAAAAAAAAGATCACCATTATTAGAGGACCTGTGGCAAAAATACTCATTTTTTTTGTTTACACACTTATATACTCAAACTTTTAAAATTTAACATTCACGTGTCATTTAATGGAATTTTTGGTAACGCTAGTTTTAAAACGTAAAATTTTGTATTTTTACCATCGAAAAAAGTGCTATTAGAGTATATATCTATGTCGCTATTAACCCAATTTTTGAAACATTAACTAAATTGTAACATTAACTAAATAAAAATTTCTTGCAATTTTTTATACACAAATTAAATACTAAATAAATCAAAGTTCAATTTTTGGGCTTTGTAGATTTGTAGGCAAAATTAAACTATAAAATTGAAATGTAACCAACGTTTGCAAACGTTTAGGAAAATAGCCAATGATAATTATATTTGACGTAAATAATCTCATTAACATGCTATAACTAACAAAAAAATGTAAATAATTTTAAAAAATCGAAAATTAATGACAGTGAGTCTATTTTGAGTTCATATGACGTAAATAATCTCATTAATGACGTAAATAATCTCATCGCCACGAATCCGTATGATTTGGAATCACTCAATTTTGAGTTCATATGAGAAATATATGGATTTTTGAAGTTTTGATGAGGAAAAAAAAACTGTATGAGAGTGTGTGTATGACAAACTGTAGCAATTTTAAAAAAGGACAAAATAGAAAATTCAAATGGGTTATTCAAGTGCGATCTCATCTGTTTGACTATTTATCCTAAAATTTTCAAACGTTAGCTATATCCCAAACGTTAAGGCCCCGTTTGGAACCCGAAAAATACAAAGGAAATGAAAATGAGAATCCATTGCATTTTTTAGGTCTTGTTTGGATTGAGGAAAATAAGATGGAAAGTTTTTTTGATGGAAAATATGATGGAAATTGTATAACTAAAATATGGATTTTATTTTCCTTCATCTGTTTGGCTATTTATCCTAAAATTTTCAAACGTTAGCTATATCCCAAACGTTAAGTTTATAATGACTTAGTTAGTTACAAATTTCTTAATTTTTCTACAACAATATAGAACAAAATCAAGACAAAAGTGTCTTTTTATAAAGTAATCAAATAAAAAAAACACAAATATACTATCTAATATGAATTTTATTAACATATCATATACATATACACACACACACACACACACACATATATATATATATATATATAAATTGTTGATATTTAAAGTTATCACTTTAATCATTATTAGGTTGTAATATATTCCTTTCATTTTTTTTCTTAGAAAATATATTCCTTTCATAAAACCACCCACAACCTCTTTTCAAAATGCCCCTTAAGTGATTGTTGCTGACCACAAATAAAATTGATAAAATAATGGCCCTTAAAATTTAAGAATTTTTTGGCATCATTTGAGCTGATCATTTCATCTAAATTATTCTATTATAAATTGGATATTTGAACTGCCCATTTAAAATGTCATTAGAAAAGTTACGTAAACAAATAATTCAAACAAAAAACTGATAAATTATCGTTCACTTATCACCATCTAAACATTATATGATTTAAGTGACGTAAAAATTAAAACATATGTTATTGAGAAAAATTTCTCATAATAAGTCGCTTAAGATTTACAATTTGCGAAATTCCGAACCTTTCGTAATTTTTTTAATCTTAATAAATTTGTACTAATATTTCATAATCGATTATTCATTTTGATTTTGTCATATATACACGTTTTAAATGCAAATTAAAAGCGATAACAAAAATTTGATTTTGGGTACTAATAAAATTTATGAGCAAATACTTAAATAAATTAAGTTTAATGTAAAATGAAAAGTGAAAGATTTGTACTAATAACGTTTATTTTCCTTTTTTCTTTTCACGTAAGTTAATGTGTGAAATGGTATATTCATACATTTTTTGTAGTTGATTTTGGGTATTGTGTATTTTGTCAAATCTTTCAGAAATGTCAAGTACAAATTATTTTGATTATTTAGCCGCACTATTTTATTATTCATTTAAAAAATTGAAAGTATTATATTAAAAGTATACAAAATCATATAGCTGATATATCTTATTTTATAATATTATTTAAAAATCAATAAATAATTATTAATTTAATTTTTTAAATTGTGAAACTATCGTCAAACGCTGGCTAGTGTGAATTTCACTAGTTTGATTTAACTTATTGTAGGTGATCTATAAATAAAAATTTACAATGCTGTATTCATTTGTAATATACTTAATGACATTAAATGATAAAATATTATATAAAAACAAATAATTATTACTTTATAATATTGATAGTTTATTTCTTGTTGTTATGACAATTTATAATATTTTGTTCAATAAAATCAATCATAAATTTAATTATAGATCCAAAATCACATGTTTAAAGTGGCCTAGCTAGTTACAAATCTCAAAAAGAGATTTGTAAGTAACTAGACCACTTTAAACATGTGATTTTGTATCTAGCCTATGTTTGACAATTTTTAATGATATAGCCAAATGGCTTATGTGGCAATAATTAAGGTCTGATTTGCCTTTATTTATTAACAAATTCTTCATTTTCTGTCTCCTATTTTTTTTCAAATAATTTTTTTGCATCAAAACTTCAAAAATTCGTATCTTTCTCATACGAACTCGAAATTGAGTGATTTCATATCTTACAAATTCGTGGCGTCGAGATCTTCAAAAATAGACCCATTGTGTTTGATGAAAAATTATGTTTAATGCATCATAGTTACGTTTCCATTTATTTTTTTTGATAATTTCAAAAATTTCCAGTTATTTCCATATTTAAGGTAGTAACGTGATTTTTCTACATCTATGGTATTAAACATGATTTTTCATCAAACACAACGGATCAATTTTTGAAGATCTCGGCGTCACGAATCCGTAGGATTTGGAATCACTCAATTTCGAATTTATATGAGATAGATATGGTTTTTTGAAGTTTTTATGTAAAAAAAAGTGTAGGAAAAAGTACGAAAGAGAAAGTGACGAATTTGTTAATAAATAAGGGTAAATCAGACCTTAATTATTGCCACATAAGTCTGTTGGCTATTTCCCTAAAAATTGTGAAACATAGACTAAAAACAAATTTCATAGTTTTATTTTGGATATTTCGCAACACTGCCCTTAATTATAAGATAACTTAATTTGAAGCCCACGTAATTTTAATACACATTTTTTTTATTAATATGATTAAATACATAATCAAATAATATATTTGAAAAAATTTAATACATAATGATTAATATATTTTAAATGATGTACATTTTTAATAAGTTTAATTCACATACCTTGTAGAATTAAAATAACGGTCAAATGACCATTTAAATACCCATTTGAATACATTGAATTATTTTTTTTTATTCGAAACACAATAAAATCATTTAGTATATTAATTTAAATAATAATGGCCCATTAATAATATGCTAAATATGCTGTAAGACTTTGAGTTCACATATAAATAATGACTTAGTTTAGAATGAGAAAATGTAGTAGTTCATAAAATGCCCGACATAGAAATATATATAGTAATTTTTTTTAAGAGTTAGCGATATATATACCAAATGTTAGTCATAAATTCTCGCATAGCCTGGATTCAGTTAGGCCTCTAAAACATTGGTCCCATAGCACAACTTTTAATCTATAAATTTAGGAAAACACTCATCTTGTAGATTCTCCAACATGGATCGAGCAATAACAAAATAAAAAATTATAGAGATTAGTTAAATCTAGTTCAAGTACGTACAAGTGACCAAGTTAAAATAAAATGAGACTCGTTTAAAAGTTTATTAAGAATCCATACTAGATTACCTCGTGGACGTCAAATTTTCTTCTTGAATTTCAGTATGTCCAATCCAGACGGTCATCTACATATAGCTTGCCGAGTGATCCTGAATCCATACAGAACCGCTCCCAAGTAAGATGGATGGATACCCCCAAGTTGCGACCACTACAAGCTCAACGTCGAAGCTTCAACTCTTAAATCTTCAAACTACTTTGGTGTTGGAGCCGAGATTCGCAACTCTGGACTGATTATGGCTACACTGGCTCAAAATCTTTCAGGCAAATTCACGGTCAAAGAAGCTGAAGCTCTCGCTCTCCGCTATGGCTTATCTTGGGCTTTGGAAGTGTTTATGCCTATCCACTTTGTGGAGTCAAATGCTGGTGGTACAAGCTCTTGAGAAGAAAACTAACTTTTAGAATGAGTTTGGTTTCATTTTATCGCATGTATCTAGTTTATTGTCTAACTTTCTAGGAGTAAAGTTGTCTCACATCTATAGAGAAGTCAACATGACAGCCCATGGTTTAGCAACTTACGCTTTTTTCATAGATGATAAACTCATTTGGTTGGAGGATTACCCTCATTCGATAGGGTCTATAATTAATCAAGAACGCTGTGATTAATAATAGATTTCTATTTTAAAAAAATGCATAGATTAAGTGATAAATAATATTTTTGCGATGCGATTCAAGAAAGCAATAAATATCTTCTACTTCTTCTGCTCAGTCGTACATTCCAAAGACATTGGATTGAGTGAAGAATATCGAAGCCGATGTTATAAGGCTAACCAGTGGTCAAGACACGAGCAATATGTATTACTAGACCATCACATGACTATCTCATACTCTTTTTGAAACTAAAATATCTTGGCCGGATAAATAATACGTGTCCGTGGAAAACAAGGGAGAAGATTCTCTGATCGATCCATCTGACAAGGTTGAATCCGAGTCGAGCGAAGATGAGAACGATAAAGATTCCGGTGAAATTTCTCGTCCGAGGCTGAGGATCCAGGGGGAAAGAGGCTAGGAAAGAGAATAAGAAGAAGGTGAAAGAAGAGAAGAGAGAAGATAGGAGAGATAAAGTGCCAAAGGCTATGAAGAAAAGAAAGAAGAAATTGTCTAAATTATAAAAGACTAGGTAGAGTTTTGATTCCATGTAATGAACAAATTTTGACAATAGTAAAGCTATTTATGTACTGTCATTTATATTTAATTTATGTTAATAGACAAGCATAGTGTAACTTTTCGTATAGTGTTATTCTTCTAAAGAGATTCAGTTAACGGACAAACATAGTGGTTTGGAGGGCAGGGTCGGGATGTTTGCCTACACGAGCAAACCTGTGAATCAAGCAGTTGATGTGTGTGCTATGTGTCCTTTTTGCGATTCTGAACAAGAAACGACATCACATTCTTTTTTGGGTGTGGTTTTGCACGTGAAGTGTGTGTGGAGGCTGGAGCGTAGATGGGTCGAAAAGGATCAAAATGTAGAGTTTCGAGACTGGATGGAGAGCATGTTCAGTGACGAAGAGGAAGAGAATAAGCGGCGGACTGTCATTATATGTTGGGTGATCTGGAGGGCGAGAAATGATAAAGTTTGGAACGACTAGACGTGGACCATTGAAGATGCGACACGATTTGCTCGTGACAGTTTCCAAGAGTGGTCGGAAGCCCAAGACTCGCACAGGCACGAAGCAGACTCTTTTTCAGGGTGGAGAAAGCAAGGTCTTGAAGTGGCAGTGGCCATAAGGAACTTCGGTGTAGGTCAATGTCGACGCGGCGATATTTGATGATGAGAGGCGATGGTTAGATGGAAGGGTGGGGCGCGACTCAACAAGTTTTCTCTTGGGATTTCGTTTTGTCTCAGGTGTTGGGTTGCATTCCCCGCTACTCACTGAAACGTTGGGAATGAATGAGGTTCTTAGCGGATAAAAGAAAGACAATGGGCGGCGGCGACAATGGAAACTGATTGTATTGCGATGATTAACGCTATATGAAGCCAATGTCAAATGTACTATCTTTTTGGCTTACTTATTGCAGAGTTTAGGGATTTATTATCTGAATGGTATTATTGTTAATTTTGTTTAATGGTTTGTGAATCGAGTAACACATTTAATTGCGCGTAACCATGGTTTTAAATGCCGGCAAAATTTGGGGAAAATCGACGACGGCGCCACTGCCGGAGCAAAAACGTCCGGCGAAGACGTATATTATCGTTTCACCGTTAAATGTCGTTCGAAATTCGGCGAAACGACATGCCGTTCGACCAAAAAATGATCGCTCCTTTTCGGTAGTTTTAATAACAAAAAGCATTTATTTTCGTGGGGTTTCGAAGACAATCGGGAGAAACGAAAGTCGATATGTCGTTTTTTTTTGCCAAATCTGAAGCTTTTTTCCTGGATTTACAGAACAACAATGGTGTTGGTGTGTTAGCGGGTAAGAGGGAAGAAGAATATGAGCCCACCACATTCAATAAGATGTTTTATATACATGCTACAATTTTTTTTTATTTTTTTTTATTTTAATGTTTGATATTGAGAAACCATAATAAAGAGAGAGAGAGTTTTAAAAGAGAAATTTCATTACTTGGGTTTAATAAGCCATTAAATATCAAGATTAGACCCTAATGTTTAAAAATATCTAAATATGGACTTTTGACCCAAAATCGGACAAAAATACCCCTCTGAACACTATACATCTCTCACACTTCATTTTTATCATTTCAATCACACTCAAATCCACTCAAATCCTCTCTACTTAAGCGGGTTTCAAAAGAATCATGCGTAAGATTACTAACTTAATCATTTTTACAAAGTTTATGATTGTATATGATAGAATGTAGCAAAAAAAATCGATCAGATCTGAAAACAAAGTCCAAAATCTGGGTTTAACTTGTTTGTACGATGGTATACGATGTGGTAGGATGAGATTTAACTTTTTGTACGATGAAATTTAGAAAAAAAATTGCGTTCTGTACGATGCTGTACGATGCATCTCTGTACGATGTTGTACGATGCTGTACGATATAGAAGCTAATTTTGCATAGTTTGACTGTTTTTTTGCAGTTTTTGTCATGATTAACGGCACTTGGGAGAAGGAATGACACCAATGGGTTTTCACCAATGCAGAATTTCGTGCATTCGTAGTTCCAAAAGAGGTAACGTACACGGAGTTAGTAGATTTGTTATACGAGAAGTTTGAGTTGGACAGATTCGCGTTCGACTTAAAACTCGAAGTCCCATACACAGTCGGTACAATTCCGCTGTGTCCTGCCGTATTGAAGGACAATGGTGATGTTTCGCATTTTATGAAGCACAAATATCATAATAGATTTCCACTTTGTGTAAGTTTGGTACCGAAACAGATCATTGCACATATTGCGTATCAAGGAGTATGTAAAGGGAAATATGCGGAAGTTGGAATGGTGTCTCGCAAGGAACCAAAGAAGAGACGGAATACTCTTGTTATCGAGGATCGACAAAATGATCCTATAATTGAAAACAAAGACGGTGGCTGTGACGATGACTTGTTTAACGAGTACAAGGGTGCCGAAAACGGTGACGAAGTATACATGCGTGATAGAGATTGTAATCACAACAGTGACGAATATGATGGACTCAATGGTGATGAATACGAAGATGGCGAAGGTGATGAAAACAAAGGTGGCGAAGGTGATGAAAACGAAGGTAGCGATGGTGATGAAGAGAATAGTGACGGATATGACGGAGATAACAATGGTAGAGGTGAAGAATTTGAAGAATTCGCCAATCCCGAAGAATATGAAGAATTTGTGGAAACGTTTACGGTACCAACGGGTCATTGTGAACCATTGGGTCAATGTCAGCGTGAGCCTCCGATGATCGGATCACCTATCGTTCCTTATTCATGGAAAGCACCCGAGTTCAGCGCCGATGATGTTGTGAAGGAAAACCCGAGTCATTATCCAAGTCATTCTTCTACAGATAATTTAAGTGGATTCAAATGAGATTCAAGTATAATATGAAACCACCTATTGTTTAACTAACCTTTGAAACTAACAGGTAGCTCAGAAGAAATATATATTGGGCAGCAATTTGAAAACAAGCATGAACTGAAGAAACATATCCACTTGTACGCGTTGAAACATAATTTCGAATTTAGAGTGAAATCTTCTTCGAAAAAGAGATGGTATGTTCTATGCAAAGACGAGAGATGCACATAGAGGTTGAGGGGTGTCGTGCAGTGGTCTGAGACAGACCGTTGTGTTTCCTGGTATCCCTCACGGAGCATGTTACCATCATTTACAACTGAATGTCCAACACAAGTTCAAGACAGACCATTGTCGCTTTGAACTTTACGATGCGGCTTACGCCTTCAGTAAAACAGCATTCAAAGCTAATTTTAGACAGTTGAGACGTAAGGATGTCGAGATGGCAAAGTATCTCGAAGAAGTTCGTGTCGATCGGTGGGCCAGAGCTTTCTTTCCTGGAAAACGGTAAGAGTATAGAACTTCTTTTGTACTGAATTTTTTATGTCGTTGATTATATAAATCAAGTATGTTTTATATAGGTACGACCTAATGACGAGCAACAACGCATAAAGCTTCAACAACAAAACAAGGAATGCTAGGACGTTTCCCATTACGACGTTGCTCGAGTTTATTCGATTCACACTCCAAACTTGGTTTTTTGAACGAGAAGAGATAGCGAACAAGTTGAACACAAAATTGACACCAATGTGGCAAAATGATCTCGCACAGCTAAATAATAAGGCAGAGTTCGTCAATGCGTACGGGCTTGGTCTATATGAATGTCATGTCAAAGACGCAAGAGGTGATTTCGATGTAGACCTTATGGCGAAGACATGCACTTGCGGACTACCACAACGTACAATTGAATATCCCGTGCGAGCATTCTATCGCAGCAGCCCAACATCGAAGCGTGGACGTGTACTCGTTATGTAGTGACTTTTATTTGAAGGAGACGTGGATTATATAAATCAAGTATGTTTTATATAGGTACGACCTAATGACGAGCAACAACGCATAAAGCTTCAACAACAAAACAAGGAATGCTAGGACGTTTCCCATTACGACGTTGCTCGAGTTTATTCGATTCACACTCCAAACTTGTTTTTTTGAACGAGAAGAGATAGCGAACAAGTTGAACACAAAATTGACACCAACGTGGCAAAATGATCTCGCACAGCTAAATAATAAGGCACAGTTCGTCAATGCGTACGGGCTTGGTCTATATGAATGTCATGTCAAAGACGCAAGAGGTGATTTCGATGTAGACCTTATGGCGAAGACATGCACTTGCGGACTACCACAACGTACAATTGAATATCCCGTGCGAGCATTCTATCGCAGCAGCCCAACATCGAAGCGTGGACGTGTACTCGTTATGTAGTGACTTTTATTTGAAGGAGACGTGGATTATATAAATCAAGTATGTTTTATATAGGTACGACCTAATGACGAGCAACAACGCATAAAGCTTCAACAACAAAACAAGGAATGCTAGGACGTTTCCCATTACGACGTTGCTCGAGTTTATTCGATTCACACTCCAAACTTGTTTTTTTGAACGAGAAGAGATAGCGAACAAGTTGAACACAAAATTGACACCAACGTGGCAAAATGATCTCGCACAGCTAAATAATAAGGCAGAGTTCGTCAATGCGTACGGGCTTGGTCTATATGAATGTCATGTCAAAGACGCAAGAGGTGATTTCGATGTAGACCTTATGGCGAAGACATGCACTTGCGGACTACCACAACGTACAATTGAATATCCCGTGCGAGCATTCTATCGCAGCAGCCCAACATCGAAGCGTGGACGTGTACTCGTTATGTAGTGACTTTTATTTGTAGGAGACGTGGATTGAGATGTACAAGGAAGCCATATATCCGGTTGGCAATGAAGATCAATGGGATGTCCCGGATGAGATAAAAAACTTGAAAGTTTCGGAACCCGTTGAAAAGAAGCAAGTTGGTCGACCGAAGAAAAGTAAACAAGGAAGAAGAAGAATTAATCGATACCCATCTCAAGGCGAAAAGATTGTTGTCCAGCGAAAATGCGGGAAATGTGGTGGTAGCGGACATACACTACAACAAATCTCACCATTACCGACGATTTTTTTCGTCGCTAATGACCCCATAATCGTCGCTAAATCTCTTTAGCGACGATTTTAGCGACGATTTTTATCGTCGCTAAATGCCCGTGCCTAAATATATTTAGCGACGAATTAATCGTCGCTAAATATTTACCGACGATATTAGCGACGATTTTTTCGTCCCTAAATGTTTAAACTACGAGTTTTTTTAATTATTTAGCGACGACTTAATCGTCGCTAATTCCCGCGGGTGAATTTCGCGCACGAATTAGCGACGATTAAGTCGTCGCTAATACGTTAATTTTTTAATAATTAGCGACGACTTTGTCGTCGCTAATTACAAACTTTTTTTTTCGATTTCTAAAATTATTAATTTTTATCGTCGTTAATTATTTATTTTTTATTTTGTTTTTCGTTTATGAAATTCTAACATTAAAAATCATATAAAAATCAAATTATATTATCGAAATGAACTTATATATAAAATACGGTTACGATTTCGATTATCGACAAATATGCAAATAAAAATCCATTATATACAAAATATGTAATAAAACACTAGTCGCGACCTTTGCTTCGTCGTCCCGCCACTCGTTTTCCCCCGCCTCGACGTGAAACGCTCTTCTGCTGGCGCTGAAACTCTGCATGGTGCGGCACAAAATCCTTGTCAAGACAAGTCACACAACCAAACACGAATCAAACTATAACTTGTCACAAAATCCTTAGACTTGTCGTAAAAATTTCTAGACTTGTCATTAAAATTTTCGAACTCGTCATAAAATTTAAATTTCAACTTCAAGATTAACTAGCAAAAAGCCGAGCCCGAACAAAAGGAATCAATCTCAAATCAGTATTAATTGATTTCAAAACTCAACTGTCAAATCCATTTTAAAATTAATTCCTAATCCAATCACAACTTCAAAAATCGAACGCGAAACGGAATAATCACATTTCATCAATCTCATCAAAATCACAAACAAGCGAATCCTCATCAAAATCACCAAAATAAATAACCCGAGGCTCAGAATCACAAAACGCAATCGGTCAAGACAAGTCCTCGGCCAAAAATAACAACACGGCTAACTCAAATCCTCGGCCAAGATAACACATGGAAAAAACGAGCACTCGGCCAAGACAACAAACAAGTCTCAATAATTCGAAATTCACAACAATCATCACAGCCTCATAATCAACAGAATTTTAAATAGCATTCCAAACAAAACCTCAAAATTCACACGTCCAACACAATTCCAAACCAAAATTCGTCCAAAAAAATTCAACAAAAATTAAAACATGCCCTACAATCATCACCCAACCATTAAACACTCTCATAAACGTCTCATGATCACAAACAAACCTTAAGAAGTCAAAAAGCCCCAAAAATTAACAAATATTTATAAAACTAATTTCAATATTTATAAATTTTATAACAAATATATAATTCATTTATAACTAATTACTTCATTTATAATTTATAAAATTGATAACAAATATATAATTCTAAAAATATAAATTATGTAAATATAACTAATCAAAATAAATTTATAACTAATATATAACTAAAGTTATATATATATATATATATATATAAATAACTAATATATATAACTACTATATTAATTCTATAACTAACTAATATATATATATATATATATATATATATATATATATATATAAAGTTTAAAAAAAAAACTTACCAATCCACGGTCAGAGGGAGAGCGCGCGGCCAGAGAGAAGGGGAAGCGGCCAAGGACGGCGTCGGCGGGGAAGCGGCTACGGCGTCGGTGGCGGAGCGCGGCGGAGGAGCTGCAATTGGAGAGAGAGAGGTAAGGAGAGAGCTGTGAGGAGAGAGAGAACTGAGGAGAGAGAGAGAGACTTACCGGAGAGGACGACTTCGGCGTCGACGGCGTCGGCGGCACACGGCGGAGGAGGGCACACGGCGGACGAACGGCGGGAGAGGCGAAACTGAGAGAAAACTCGATTTAGGTCAAGGAAAAACGAAATGGGGAAACTGATTCGCGATCTGGTATTTAAAGACATTTAGCGACGACTTAATCGTCGCTAAATGATTAAAATTCGTCGCTAAATCATTTCGTTGTAATTAAATGTGAGGGATTTTTCCCTCTTTAAAATTCGTCAAAATTCAAAAACATTTAGCAACGATTAAATCGTCGCTAAATGATTAAAATTCGTCGCTAAATCATTTCGTTGTAATTTAATGTGAGTGATTTTTCCCTCTTTAAAATTCGTCAAAATTCAAAAACATTTAGCGACGATATTATCGTCACTAATTGTATAGCGACGACAAAAAAACATTTAGCGACGATATTATCGTCGCTAATTATTTTCCCGGGAACTTAGCGACGACAAAAAAGAATTAGCTACGATAAATTCGTCGCTAATTATCTTTGCCGCCAAACTTTAATATTTTTGGCACCAAAAAATTAGCGATGATATTATCGTCGCTAAAAGGGTGATTAGCGACGATTTATTAGCGACGATTAAGTCGTCGCTAATAGTTTCGTCGCTAAACGTGGTATTTCTTGTAGTGATAACAGAAAAACATGCACTTGGAGGGATTAAAACTTTAGACTTTGTGTTATTTTTATTTTTAAGTTTAAAACTTTAACGTTTATTTGAGTTACCTGTTTATTTTCGTTAACATCCATCTCATGGACTTTTTTTCGATTCAACTCTGTGACAACGACGAAGATCTCAACTCGCTTTTGTCCTAAGACTCGTTTTCGTCCACAAATGTCTCGAAAACTAAACCCTTTGTGAATGTGTGAATTTGTGATGTTTTTTTGTGTGTGTGAATCTCTTTCATTGAATACTGATATAGTCTTTATATAGATTATAAAATTACATGTTTATAGGGTACAATAAAAAATATATTCAATCAATAGTCAATAAACCATCTCGATAATATGTTTATAAGGTAAATTTATAAATGCGTAATAAATAAGCGATATTAGACTAAAATCCACAAGATGAGTGATATTTTTTCGTTAATTTATTACGAAAAATATTGCCTAGTAATTAAATTATAACTAGACAAAAAAGAATGCTCGATACGGTTTCTATATATAAAAGTAATATCAAGAGTCGTCTATTGTTGGGAATATTGCCCACTTGAAGATAATGATTACTAAATTCGATAATAAGATTACTTTATTAGCATTATATGATTAGTGAGTTGAGTTCTAAACAATTAGAATCAATAACAACTATCTTCCATAGCCTCCGTATCTAACTGAGTCACGTGCTGGGCACCTGAGTTCGGGCGGTGTGCTAAAACATGGTCGATGACTGATATACGCCTGGAAAGCTATATCTAAAGTCATATATGTGGAACACATAGGTGAAGGCTGATCACTATGTGGGAGCATTCTGCACTTGTGGTAAGTGTACGACCCGGACAGGTCTTGGTGTAGATGTGTCGTTTAAGAACCGTTACGACACACTAACCGAGGCCACTATGATGGTCACAGTGAGACTTGATCTAAATCCTGAAGTGATCATGGACACTAGGTTATGTTTGAGCTCTTTGACTCCTTCGCTAAAAGGCTATTCATGCTAATAACAGCTTATGTCTTGGGAGTTTTCTCAGAGCATGATTCGAGTGGGAAGTGATTTACAGATACGGAATTCAGCCTTCCTGAAAGAAGGTTAATGTTCACTCACCTAAGGGTTGATTCCAGAACCGATAGACTGCTAGCACTTTCGAAGTAAGTAACGTTCGAAAGAATCTTTCGCTGGGGAAACAACAATGCTTAGGGCTGATATGTATCAGGAGAAGTATAACGGATAAATTGACTTCTCTTGACATGGGTTGAACCTGGAGGATCTTGATCACGAACTGACTATATCAGTGGACACTCGTCACGATGAGTAAATATAATTCTAGTATAAAGGAGAGTTCAGTCTTGGCTTACAAGGTGGAGTATTTGACCAAGATTAGACGAATCGATGGACAAAAGAGAAAGGACTATTTCGTCTTTTTCATCGGATTTGTTAAGCTCCTATTACTAGGTCCATAGTCCCCGATTCGGCTCTGATAAAGGCGGATAAGAACTTTCGTATAATAATGTTTATCATTATTAATCTCACTTGCTGTAATTGTGATTGACAGCATTAATTCTGGAAAACGGGTATTCGCAGAATTAAATAAATATTTATGGTAGAATTGTTTATTTATTGTTTGATCAAGTAAATAAACAATTATTAATTATTTGTTTATTGTTGGACCAAGTAAATAAATGATTAATTGGGTTTTAAGCAATTGGGCCTTGCATACATGGAAAATTCGAATTTGGTTATTTGGCACTAGGGTTTGCGCAAATCTCCTTGGCCGTGTGCCATCAAATTCGAAAATACATAATTGGTATTTACCAATATTTTCTCTTTAGTTGTTTAAATAAAGGAGAGAGAAAAATATAAGATATTGTCCTATATTTTCTCCTTATTTAAAGGAAAGTATTTAGGAGAATATTTAGGAGAATAATATATTCTCCTTTATTATCTCACTTTATTCTCTATTTAAATAAAAGAATAATATCCCATAGATATTGATCTGATGGATGAGAGAAAAAGTAGGATTCACTTGTTGAGATCCAATGGCCTAGATTTAATCCACTAGTGTGAACACAATAAAAGGAAATAAAATATTCTGGAAGATTCCGTGAATATCTCCTTTTTACTACTATAAATAGGGGTTCATGAGAAGGCAAAAATAAGCAATTAATTTGTGGAAAATTTCGTGGCTCTCCCTCTTGGGTGTGCGAAATTTTGTGCCTCTCCCCCTCGGAAATTCGTTTCCATTCTTAGTAAAATAAGAGAGAGATCTCGAAACACCTAGTTTCGTGATCTAGTGAGATAAAGACTGTGCCCACTCATCTTTCTTATTCGTCTCGGAGATTATGTTTCGGAAGACTAAGGTGTCATCCTCGAGTCCTTCATCAAGACGACGCAAGGAGTACGCGATTGGATTGGAGCGTTCTGTAGCTGAACCGAAAATCAATGTAAGTACTCGTTTACTCTTATATCGTTTGCTTGACTTATATGCTCTCGTGAATTAAATTAATTAAACATAACTAGATCTTGTTAATTATAACCATAATTTAATTAGCTTATGATTAGCGTAATTAATTATTTTTCCGCATGAATATGGTTATATGGTGGAATCATCTCAAACGAGTCGCATCGGAGCGATCGTTCGTGTCCGATCCGAGCTCGATCCACCAACAAGTGGTATCAGAGCGATTGTTCGTGTCTGATACCCACTTGATTCCCTAACAAGTGGTATCAGAGCGATTGTTCGTGTCTGATACCCACTTGATTCCCCAACATCTATAACTCTACTCTACAATCTATAGTCTATATGTTATGATGTATGTGTTCCTCGGGCAAAGTGGAAAAGCAAAGTAATTAAAAATAGATATATGATAATAACTCGGTCATAGAGTCATATCATCATATATCTACAGTCTGTGTTCCTCAGGCAAAGTGGACAAGCAAAGTCATGTTATCATATATCTCCGAGTCCGACTATGATTCTGAGTCCATAACAAAGGAGGCTCTCCAGTCTTGGCTTTGGGGGATCAAAGATGAGTGAAGTTCCTGATTTATAGTCTCAGAGAACACATGCATATCTTTTTAAATCATAGAAAAGATTGATTCTCAAATTTACTGATATAGTCTTTATATAGATTATAAAAAACATATTCAATCAATAGTCAACAAACCATCTCGATAATATGTTTATAAGGTACTATTACATACAAAACCAAAAAGATAAAAAAAAAAACATCCGAAAATACAAAATCACGGGATAAGGTGGTTGTAGAATAAGTCTACGCACCATTTCTTCCTGAACGTTCTCATATTGACACTTTGAAGAGTGTCAAATGATTCGTTCAGTACTATGTGCTCGACATACTTCACTGCGAACATCCCGCAATCACCGCTACAACACAAAAATAAGTAAAAGAATTTGTCAAACTTCTAAAATAACTTGTCAATAAAAACATAATTGTTTAAAACTTGTCAAAAAAAGTTCAATTAACTAGTCAAAAAAAGTTTTTTAAAAGAACTTGTAAAAAATCTTGTCAAAAAATAAACAAACTTGTAAAATAACTTTTCAAAAAAAGTTGAATATCATAACTTGTAAAAAAAAACAAACTTCTAAAGTAACTTGTCAATAAAAACATAATTGTTTAAAACTTGTCAAAAAAAAGTTCAATTAACTAGTCAAAAAAACTTTTTTAAAAGAGCTTGTAAAAAATCTTGTCAAAAAATAAACAAACTTGTAAAATAACTTTTCAAAAAAAGTTGAATATCATAACTTGTAAAAAAAAAATACAAACTTCTAAAATAACTTGTCAATAAAAACATAATTGTTTAAAACTTGTCAAAAAAAGTTCAATTAACTAGTCAAAACAACTTTTTTAAAAGAACTTGTAAAAAATCTTGTCAAAAAAAAAAAACAAACTTGTAAAATAACTTTTCAAAAAAAGTTGAATATCATAACTTGTAAAAAAAAAACAAACTTCTAAAATAGCTTGTCAATGAAAACATAATTGTTTAAAACTTGTCAAAAAAAGTTCAATTAACTGAATACTTGGGCCTCGTCGGATCAGTGAAATCTGCCCAATGCGACGACTTCTTTCGCACTTGCCGATCTGGACGTGGCGGAGTAAGTTGTGCCTTGTGGGTTTTCCTTTTAAGCGGAGTTGTGAGCGAGCGTTGCTTCTCCGGAATGTCTTCTCTACGAGGACTCGACGAAGACGTCGACAACGTGGGCGGAGTCACCGGCCTGATCTCCGATCGCTTCGACGACTCGCGATGCGTAGAAGACGGCTTCTTCGACTTCTTCGATGACTCGCGATGCGTAGAAGACGGCTCTAGCTTGTGCGATGAAGACGCCGACTTCTGACCAGCCGCCGGGAGAGGAGGAGGAGGAGGAGGAGGAGGAGGGGTCCGGCGTTTACGACGACCATCAGCTTGGGTCGTGGGAATATCACCCCCAGGCAAGCCCGTTGCTTCCTCGAACAAAATGTTCAGCCTCTTCCACATATCAAGCTGAAAGTCAAAGTAATAAAATATGTCACGAAATTTAAACTTGTCACAAAAATTTAAACTTAACTCTAAAACGTTAAAATAAAATTTAAACTTAACTCTAAAACGTTAAATTAAATTTAAGCTTAACTTTACAACGTTAAATTAAAGTAAAGTAAAATGAAATTTCAACTTAACTTTAAAACGTTAAATTAAATTTAAACTTAACTATAAAACGTTAAATTAAATTTAAACTCAACTCTAAAACGTTAAAATAAAATTTAAACTCAACTTTAAAACGTTAAATTATATTTAAACATAACTCTAAAACGTTAAAATAAAATTTAAACTCAACTTTAAAACGTTAAATTATATTTAAACTTAACTCTAAAACGTTAAATTAAATTTAAACTCAACTTTAAAACGTTAAATTATATTTAAACTTAACTCTAAAACGTTAAATTAAATTTAAACTCAACTTTAAAACGTTAAATTATATTTAAACTTAACTATAAAACATTAAATTAAATTTAAACTCAACTCTAAAACGTTAAATTGATTTAAATATAACTTGATTTAAATCTAACCTGGTTATCCCTGATGCGCTCAACTCTACGGCCGGTCGTGCTAAGAGCACGTAAGACTATCCCTTGTGACTGCACATTTGTTCTTGAGATGCTCGCAGTTGTTCTTGGGAAGCTCGCATTTCTTCCCACATTTCCCGTGTTATGACAAAGGGCTCGGGAATGTCCGCGCGAGAGGTCGGTGTGGGCCTCGATCCCATTGGGGGAGTGGTCGGTGTGTGCCTAGATCCCATTGCGGGAGTGGTCGGACTACCAAGTCCAACACCGGGAGTGTCTGACACGTGTTCGTCGTCGGAGTCTCCGACGATGGCATCTTCTGCAACAGACTCGATCTATTTCTTCTTCGATATCTCGTGGCTCTGTCGCATCTTCTCCCTCGACGTCTATGGGATACAGACATTTGCTCGTCTGTGTCTCGAGGAGAGTGAAAAATTCTTTCTCTGGTGCCCTTGGTCTCAGCATTTGAAGAACACCCACCTACAATACATTAATAAACGTTACCAATATTCCAAAATAATGTAAAATACATTAATAAACGTTAAATAATAAAAAGTTACCGTTTTTTATTCATGACGGCCTCGATGTCTTTGCCCATTATGACCACATTACTAGACCACGAGTGCATCCGGGGCACACGAATCCCCTGGTTCGACCCGAACCTCATCCCGATCTCTGGGATAGCCTCGTACGCCCAGTAATGAAGGGTATGGAGGTTACCCGTCAATGTGTACTTGACCTCTTTTTGTGCCCGTCCGGCTTGTTCTTCAACTTCTTTTGCAGCGTCTCGTGATAACGCCTTAGGTTCACCGAGAGGTTGGAATACGTCTCCGCCCAACTCAAATTTCCCCAAGGCATCTTGAAGAAGAAGGGGAGGTCTTGAACGATGTATAGAAATTTCTGCCACCTTTCATCGATAACTTTGTTGCCCGGCTGCCCCAGAAGATACCCATAGACGAATACGAGCAGCCCGAGCTTGAACGCATCGTCATGGCTTTGACATATGGTGAACGCGTTGATCAACGCGCTCAACTTGCTTCCGACAACGCCGTTCAAGTGGTCCGTGATCAATCGATCGTTGTTTCGCTCGTCTTGTTCGGCTTTGGTTGGACCGTCATCATAGCTCATCCCCGAGACGAGTGTGTACTCGAGGCGTCCAAATCGTACTCGTTTGCCTCCGATACCAAAATGTATCTCCCCCCGTACCGTCGCCTCGATCTTCTTCTGAAGGAGAGTATGTACGAGCACCGGTGAGAAACCAAGCTCGCTCTCCGTAAAAAATTGCTCGAACGGAGTCCCGAGGATTCGTTCTTTTATCCCAAGCTCATCGAATCTCCTCCGTACCAGCTTCAAGATCCCCGTCCCACCGTAGGTGATACGCCCCGGGAATGAGACGTTGTATATATAGTTCAAATTGTCCTAAAAAAACAACAAAATTAGGTTAGAATCACAATTCATCGTATGGCATCGTACAGACTCGTATAGCATCGTAAAACAATAAATTCAATTTTTTTTAAAACTATCGTACAGCATCGTATAGCATCGTAAAACAAAAAAATAATTTTTTTTAAAAACCATCGTATAGCATCGTACAGCATCGTACGACATCGTACAGCATCGTACGACATCGTACGACATTTAAAAAAAAACATAAACCCATCGTACACCATCGTATCGCATCGTACAGCTCTATGAATTTCATCATACGACATCGTACAACATCGTACGACATCGTACGATGCATCAACCTTATCGTACAAGGGCCCTAATTTCAAACCCTAACATTCTAAATTCGACCCAAATCACCTCAAATCAACTCAAATCAGGTAATAACTAAGTCGTAAACCTTATTCTAACTATTTTCAACGAAGTTTAACAAGAAATTTCATGAAAACTTACATTTTTACTTGGTTTTGAAGCTCGGGATTTCTGTCTGTCACTGCCGCCGGATCTCGAAGCATTTCCATCGTACGCCATCGTCCTCTATCGTACCGACTCGTACAAGATCGTATGCCGTCGTATGCCCTCGTACACGATGGTAGAGTTTTTTTTTTTTGAAGTGAGCGAGTGAGAGAGAGATTGAGATCGGGGGGAATGAGTTCAAATAGATTATAAGGTTATTTTTGTCCGATTATGGTACACAAGTCTATTTTGGGATATTTTTTAATATTAGGGTCTAAATTAGATATTTAATGGCTTATTAAGCCCACTTAATGAAATTTCTCTTTTAAAATTGATTGGATGGTGCACGGAGGAGTGTGTCAGTGTAATGTTATCAAAAGAAAAAAAAAAAAAAACAAGTATATCTTCGATTATTTTTTTTACATTTTTTTATCAAAAAATTGGCTACGTAAGCCACCTAAACTATATGAATTGTAAATTAGCCAACCTTTGGTAAATAATTTGTAAATAGCCAACTTGCATACGTGGCAACCAATTAACTACCTAAAATATATGTTTGGTTGTGTTAAATAAGGCTTCTATTAATTTGTTAATAAGTTTACTTGGCTATTTACAATAAATTAACCAAAAGTGGGTTATATCTCAATCCACTATATCCGTGTGGCTATATAACTTAATAACCCTTTTTTTATATATGTTATATACATAGCTATAAATATATATGTAAAGGACAAGTATTTGGCAGTATTTTATACCCCACCACATAGATTTATATGCACAACGTCATGGACCAAAGGTGCATACATATATATATATATACATATATATATATATATACATATATATATATATATATATATATATACATATATATATATATATATATATATACATATCAAAGATTTAACAGGGATTTATTATACGTAATATATATATCAGGGATATTGACCATGAGCCATAAATATACATATATAATCCCTGATATCCCTGAGATTGACCATGAGTATAAAATATATATATATATATATATATATATATATATATATTACGTATAATAATAAGTAAATATATATCTATAACATAGATAATAAAGAGGAACTCACTCCCCTCTTTCATTCTGGGGCCGCCACGTGGCGTCTCCAGGAGGCGACACGTGACGGTTTTTTTTTTTTGCCTTACCTTTTTTTTTTTTTGACTTTTCCGGTTGGTTTTTTTTTTTTTTTTTTTTCAATCTATTTTGTAAAAAATTTTTATGTATATTGTTTTTTTTTCTCCATCTCTCATCAATATATTTTGTATAATTTATTTATTTATTTTATAATCATAATTACTGATGCTATATTATACTATATCAATAACATACATTATTTTGAGTGTATATCGGTTTTGTATTTTCTTTATTAGATTCTCTTTCTTTTTCTCTTTGATATTTATTTCCCTTCACCTTATATGTGTCTCTATATTTCATTGGTTCGTTTTTTTTTTTTTTTTTTTTTTTTTATAGTTTTTTTCCAATCTATTTTGTAATTTTTTTTTATATATATTTTTTTTCCTCCATCTCTCATCAATATATTTTGTGTAATTTTTTATGTATTTTATAATCATAATTACTAATGCTATATTATACTATGGCCCCGTTTGACATAGCTTTGTTTTTTAAAAAAGTGCTTTTATAAAAAACTGTTTTTTTTCAAAAAAATGACAAAGTGTTTGATAAACTGTTTATAAAACAGTTGTTACTGGTAACAAAAACTGATTTAGCGTTTGGTAAAATAAATATATTATAGTAAAAAAACTAAAATAGACATGTTCTTAATAATTAAATAATAATTATTGATATGCTTATTTATATACATATATATATAAATAATATTTTGTACGATGATATTACAGTAATTTATATATCAAACTTAAAAACACTTTTTTTAAAAGTTAAGAATCCTACCTTTTCTATCTCATGTACAAAATCTAAAAACGTTTTTGAATTTTTTGTAAAAACAGTTTTGCCAATCACCGGATAAACAGTTTTGTTTTTTCTATAAACAAAAGCAAGGCTTTTTAATCCCAACCAAACGTAGCCTATTGTAGCGACTCGAAATTTAAGCTTAATGTTGTAAATTAAGTTTTTCAAAAGGACGAGAAAATTATGTAAATTAATTTTCTAAGAATCGTTTCCATCATTTTGGGTTGGAGTAATAAGTTTATCGAGTGATTTAAGATAGTTTAAGGTAATGGAAAATCTCGGAATGAATAAAGGATTTATCGAGTTCGTCTGGAATAAATTATTTTCCGAGGAGATATTCCGGAATTTAAAATAAGAAAATAAATTCTCAAGGACGAGAATTATTTCTGAGAAACCTTGAATATATTTGAATTAATCGAGAACGTAAGAGAAAATTCTCGGTTTGAAGCTCTAAATTAAATGTTCGTTCAGTTACGATTTTAGTCACAAAGTTAGTGATAAGGACGTGGTTGTCATGTTTTCGGGCTCATTTGAAAGAAAACAAGGAAAAAAAGGGGTTGGATTGTAAATAAAAGGATAAGTATTGCATTTCCACGTCATCAAGAGTTTGGAAACTTTTTGTAAGTGATGTATATCACTTGGCCGACTGAGGCATTTTGCAAACCAGGAAAAAAAAAAAGAAAAGAAAGAGGAAGAAGAAGAAAGAGAATTCGGGGGAGAGAGCGAGAGAGAGACCGAATGAGAGAGAGAGAGAGCGTGAGACGGAGTTGAGCTCTCGGAGGAAGAGGAAGCTCGGCCGATAGCAAGTCACCGAGACCCGAAACCCATCTCGCGCGGCCGCCGTGACCGAGGGAAAAGAAATCGCCGCGAGCCGCCGTGGCCGGCCAACCGGGAAGCGAGCGCCGGGAGAGAGAGAACACACCCCGGAGAGTCCAAATCCACGAAAACAAGGTAAAAGAAATCAAACCCGAATTGATTGGTGATTCTAGGGTTTGAACTGCAAATTTAGGATTTTGGTTTTCTTGTTTGATTTCGTGGAATTGAGTTGCTATTATGGTTGATGGAGCTTGATTTGTGATGATGTTACTCGGATTGTAGATTGAAATCATTGATTGGAATTTTCCTTGAATTTTTGGCCGAATTTCACAAGAGATTAGAGTTTATGAGAACGTGAATTGGGGCTTTTTGGATTCTGAAAGTTTTTGTTGTTGTTGATTTGATTCTGTGTTTGAAATTGTGGTTGAGACTTGTTGTTTTTGGATTCTGGACGGTTTGGTGTTGATTTTAGTCTTGGCCGTGATGTTTTGTTGGCCATGGGATTTTGGTTGTTGAAAATTTGATTGGAATTTTGGGTATGACGTATGGTTGTTGCCAATTTTGGAATCAAATTTGTGGTTCGCGATACCTCGGAATTTATTTTGTAACGTGTTAACGAGGTTTGTTTCGTTTGTGAGTCTTATTTGTCAAGGGTCTAGGGTCGTCTTAGGCGGGCTACGCAGAGCCCACAACGGCTGGTCGAGACGGCGAGGACGTGGCCGAGAAACGACGGAGCTATAGCGCGAGTGTCGACGAGGTGAGAACGAACAAGACCGGGAGAACGTCGAGTGGATACGGCGTTTCGGTTTTGGCTCGGAGGCTCGCGAAGCATCCGTTTAGGATTAGCGAGTTATTTATTTATTATGTTGTAATTTACAGAGTTAAAGTTATTTTGTACGAATCGGTTCGAGTTAGTACGTTAGTACGTTTTATTTGTTTGAAAGTCGGTTTCGATGCAAGTTGGAAAGAGAAAAAAATAGTAGATTATTCGTTATTATTATTAAGCTCGTTTAAGGATTTTAAGAGTTAAGACTCGATTGTGATTTAACGTTTGATTTCTCGGTTTTGAGATTGATCGTAGTTTTTCGTTCGAGTTTACACTTTCTCGTATCATTTGAAGTTTTGTTCTGAGAACTTGGATTCCTTATAGCGGATAAGTCTTTGGGTTCTACGATTTGTAAATCGTACGTTAGAGTTTGAGTATTATAGATTACTCGCAGGATTCTGATTCAGGATCGGTTTGATTTATCGTGATAGGACTCGAGACTGAAAGTCGTTTAGAGGGTTCACGGAGTAAGTGAACGTCTGGATTCTCGGTTTTAGTGAACGTTCAGGTTCACAGGACGAGCGAACGTCTCGTGGAAGAGCGACATAGACGCTTACTCTCGAGGTAGGTTATTATAACCCTTCTCTCCTGATTTTATGGTTTGGCCTCAAGTATATATTATTTTCGAAATGAAAATGTTTGTGAACGTGCCACGAAACCCAGAACCGTTTTTAGAAAATGTGGCGTAACTTCAATTCGGTA
The DNA here is from genome assembly GCF_054948205.1 of Urtica dioica subsp. dioica. Taxonomy (NCBI): domain Eukaryota; kingdom Viridiplantae; phylum Streptophyta; class Magnoliopsida; order Rosales; family Urticaceae; genus Urtica; species Urtica dioica. The sequence continues at coordinate 6,333,621 of NC_142765.1, read as the reverse complement.
TATCCGATAATGAAGTTGAGAATATTTTCGATATTATACATATATCCCGTATTTACGAAAGGAAATGTTTCGTATATCCTGGACAAGCCGGTTTCACACATACATGTTTACGGTGCGGAGAGTGCACCTTGCTCTGATCAGAGGACTGCCACGGGTTAAGTTGGCAGGCGGCTCAGGAGATAGTACACGTTTTAGAAGTATCTAGGGACACATTTAAATTTCTGTCATTTATATTTCTGCAATTTACATTTCTGCAAGGTATACTTGTACGTGTATGGTGATTTACACGTGACAAGAATATTATTATTATACGGTAAGTATTATTTTCGAAAATCTTTTTAAAAATCAAACCATTACTATAGCACCTACTGAGCCCCAGGCTCACCCCTATTTCCTCAAATTTTTTTCTTATAATCAGGATGTGAGAAGGAGAAGGGTTAGGAAGACCTCAGGATAAAGTGTGGTCGAGAGTTTGATGGTTTTCGCTGGATAGACTATCAAGTGTCGAAGGTTGGTTTTATATCTCCGTTTTCTTTCTTTTATCTTTGGACTTGTAAAGTAAATAACTGAGTATGCACCGTGGGTTAGTTTTGTAAAGTTTATTAGTGTTTCTTTTTATACAATAATCACACCCCACTTTTCCTGGGGCGTGACAGGGTGGTATCAGAGCTCTAGGTTAAGAGTCTCTAGGGAATGCATACTCGGTTTACTTTACACTTATAGTCCATCGATAATAGTTTTAGAAGGTCGCCGGATGCGAGTCTTTCGAATGTTCCTTTGCTATAAGGATTCTTATGTCCACTCGAGCCTCTTGAGTATGGCTGAGTAATGAATCGTTTTTCAAGAGGTGACAACACATGTTCTGAATAAAGCGTGTGCTATTACGTTTAGAAGTGGATGTCTTTGAAAGTTTTAGGACTTCTACATTCACGTATTTAAGGATATATGGCTCTGCGAGTTGCAGGTCATTGGGTTCAGAATATCGTAATGCAGTTGGATATGATAAGAACTCTGCTAGAGTATTGCGTAGAGTTCATGGTAACTAAGCACGAAGCTCGTGCTAGTTTAACGTAAGGACTGTTCACGAAAACGTACGATGCTCATGACGTAGGAACAAATAGAGGGATTGTTCTACGTACAATGCTTTTTGGATGAAAGTTGGTGGACCTTGATAAAGGAAGATGATAGCGTCTCAATGAGGGACAAGGTTGTGATAGGGTGCGTTTTGCCCTCTCATTATCGAAACCAAGCACATGAAGTGCATAAGGTTTGAGGATGGCTTTGAGGCTTTTGTTTAAAGATAGCCAAGCATATGAACAAGGATGAGCTGTACATGGAAAGTCTTCTAGGATGCGGCCTAGAAATGTTGGCTGAATTGGTAAAATACGTGGACAACCTATGTACGTGAAAGGTAATGTTCTGACATAGATTGGTTGTCAACGTATAGAGTTCAGCTAGATCTTCATTATCAAAGAGTTAAGCTATATATGGAATCTAGGGAGATAGTTTCTTATCAGGAAAGCTAAGACCATGGGATGCAGAATGGTATCATGAAGTCCTACGTTGGAGGACGAAGAAAGTTTTCATGCTATGCACTTCTTTCGGCATCAGAAGTCGACGTAAAAGACGTTGATACATGATTAGCTATTTCTGTTGTGTTTGAATTTCTTAACGTTTTCCAGAAAAGTTAACTAGTGTGCCGCCTGATTGAGAGATAGAGTTATGTATTGATCTTATCCTCGATTCCTTGCCATGATTGACGAGTTGACAAGCAAGGAATACATTTGGAATAACACGTCATCATGGGAAGCAACTGTCTTGTTGCGAAGAGGCATGCTAAGAGTTTAAGGTTGTACATAGAGTACAGAAAGCTGAATGCAGTAACGATCAATAATAAGTACTCATTGCCCAGGATTAACGAGTTGTTTGACCAACTGGGAGGATCTCGATTCTTTTCCAAGATAGATCTGAGATTTGGGTATCATCAGCTAAAGGTTCGTGAAGAGGATATTCTCAAGACGGCTTTCAGGACTCGTTATGGTCATTTTGAGTTCCTGGTAATGCCTTTTGGATTAACGAGCGCTCCTGCAGCTTTTATGGACATGATGAATCGGGTTTTTCGACCATTCTTGGATCAGTTTGTCATTGTCTTCATTGATAACATTTTGATTTACTTAAAGGATGCACAAGAGCATGAGCAACATATTAGAGTCGTTTTACAGACTCTTCGGCAGCATCAGTTATATACTAAGAAGGAATGTGATTTTGGTTTACATAAGGTTTGGGGTGCGTTTTGATGCAGAATGGGCGCGTAGTTGCTTATGGTTCTTGTCAATTGAAGGCTCACGAGAAGAACTACCCAACTCATGATCTGAAATTTGCAGTCATCATCTTTGCGTTGAAGATATGGAGATGCTATCTTTACGGGGTAAGATTTCAAATCTTTTATGATCATAAGAGTTTGAAACATCTCTTTACTCAGCGAGATTTGAACTTGAGACAACGATGATGGATTGAGTGCATGGAGGATTACGATTTTACTCTCGTGTATCACCTTGGTAAAGCTAACGCTGTAGCTGATGCACTGAGTAGGAAATGTGCAAGTGTTTTAGCAACGCTAGGATTGCTGGATTGGAAAAGAGAAATGGTAATTGGGGATTACGATCTTAAGCTCTTCGAGAGTCGTGATTCAGCGGTGATTTATAATCTGGTAGATCCACCGTACCTGGTCCAGCAAGTTAAAGAGAATCAGCAGCAAGATAAACATCTTCTAGGTGTTCTGACAAGATTGAAGAATGGTGAGACGCTAGAACATTGGAATGTTCGAGGGGATGGAAGCTTGTATTTCAAGAATCGCTTAGCTGTTCCGCAAGTAAGTGAGATCAAGAAAGCGATTATGGAAGAAACTCATAAGTCTCGTTACGCCATTCATCCCGGAGCCACTAAGATGTATCAGAATATGAAGAAACAGTTCTGGTGGCGCAATATGAAAAGAGACGTCCTCGACTATGTCAGGAGTTGTCAGAATCGTCTAAAAGTGAAAGCTGAGCGACAGAAGCCAGGAGGAATGTTACACCTGTTGCCCATACCGGAATGGAAATGGGAAGAGATAACCATGGATTTTCTCACAAACCTACCGAAGTCACAGGAAGGTTTTGATACGATTTGGGTAATCGTGGATCGACTCATAAAGTCTACGCATTTCATTCCCATCAAAGTAACGTACTCCAAGAGGAAACTAGCTGAAGAGTATATAGAAAACTTGGTGGAAGTATCACGGTGTTCCTCTGAGCATTACTTCAGATAGAGATACACGGTTTACTGCTCATTATTGGAGAAGTTTCCAGGAAGCCATGGGAACTATATTAAATTTCAGTACTGCTTTTCATCCTCGGACAGATGGGCAATCTGAGAGAGTTATTAAAATCCTGGTAGACATGTTGAGAGAGTGTGCTTTGGATTTTGGTAACAAATGGTAAGAAAATCTCTCGTTTGCCGAGTTTGCATACAACAACAGTTTTCAGTCCAGCATAGGCATGGCCCCATTTGAAGCTCTATATGGAAGACCGTGTAGATCTCCTGTGTGTTGGATTGAACCAGAAGATCGCGTTCAAACAGGAGCTACCATTATCGAAAAAAAAACTAATGAGAAAATTGCTGTCATTCAGCAGCGATTGAATAGAGCTTAGAGTTGGCAAAAGAGCTATGCTGATAAGAGACGAAGGCGACTTTAATTTGAGGTAGGAGACTACGTACTTTTGAAAGTATCTCCACGTAAAGGTATTTCCCGCCTTGGAAAGAAAGGGAAATTATCTCCTCGATATGTAGGACCTTTCCAAATTACTGCACGAGTAGGTCTTGTGGCTTATCGACTTGCTCTACCCCCAGAGTTAGCGTTTGTGCACGATGTTTTTCACGTGTCAATGCTTCGGAAGAGCGAACCCGATCCTACAGCTATCGTTCAACTCAAAGATGTACCGATTCAAGAGGATGTCACTTACGATGAAGTTCCAACCCAGGTTGTCGATAGAAAGATGAAGAGTCTTCGTAACCGTGAGATTCCGTTGGTGAAGGTCTTGTGGACGCATCATGGAAGCGAAGAAGCGACTTGGGAACTGGAAAGCGATATGATGGAAAAATATCCGTACTTATTCCATGTACCCACTTAGATCTTAAATTTCGGGACGAAATTTCTCTAAGGAGGGGAGAACTGTAGCGACTCGAAATTTAAGCTTAATGTTGTAAATTAAGTTTTTCAAAAGGACGAGAAAATTATGTAAATTAATTTTCTAAGAATCGTTTCCATCATTTTGGGTTAGAGTAATAAGTTTATCGAGTGATTTAAGATAGTTTAAGGTAATGGAAAATCTCGGAATGAATAAAGGATTTATCGAGTTCGTCTGGAATAAATTATTTTCCGAGGAGATATTCCGGAATTTAAAATAAGAAAATAAATTCTCAAGGACGAGAATTATTTCTGAGAAACCTTGAATATATTTGAATTAATCGAGAACGTACGAGAAAATTCTCGGTTTGAAGCTCTAAATTAAATGTTCGTTCAGTTACGATTTTAGTCACAAAGTTAGTGATAAGGACGTGGTTGTCATGTTTTCGGGCTCATTTGAAAGAAAACAAGGAAAAAAGGGGTTGGATTGTAAATAAAAGGATAAGTATTGCATTTCCACGTCATCAAGAGTTTGGAAACTTTTTGTAAGTGATGTATATCACTTGGCCGACTGAGGCATTTTGCAAACCAGGAAAAAAAAAAGAAAAGAAAGAGGAAGAAGAAGAAAGAGAATTCTGGGGAGAGAGCGAGAGAGAGACTGAATGAGAGAGAGAGAGCGTGAGACGGAGTTGAGCTCTCGGAGGAAGAGGAAGCTCGGCCGATAGCAAGTCACCGAGACCCGAAACCCATCTCGCGCGGCCGCCGTGACCGAGGGAAAAGAAATCGCCGCGAGCCGCCGTGGCCGGCCAACCGGGAAGCGAGCGCCGGGAGAGAGAGAACACACCCCGGAGAGTCCAAATCCACGAAAACAAGGTAAAAGAAATCAAACCCGAATTGATTGGTGATTCTAGGGTTTGAACTGCAAATTTAGGATTTTGGTTTTCTTGTTTGATTTCGTGGAATTGAGTTGCTATTATGGTTGATGGAGCTTGATTTGTGATGATGTTACTCGGATTGTAGATTGAAATCATTGATTGGAATTTTCCTTGAATTTTTGGCCGAATTTCACAAGAGATTAGAGTTTATGAGAACGTGAATTGGGGCTTTTTGGATTCTGAAAGTTTTTGTTGTTGTTGATTTGATTCTGTGTTTGAAATTGTGGTTGAGACTTGTTGTTTTTGGATTCTGGACGGTTTGGTGTTGATTTTAGTCTTGGCCGTGATGTTTTGTTGGCCATGGGATTTTGGTTGTTGAAAATTTGATTGGAATTTTGGGTATGAGTTAGTATGGTTGTTGCCAATTTTGGAATCAAATTTGTGGTTCGCGATACCTCGGAATTTATTTTGTAACGTGTTAACGAGGTTTGTTTCATTTGTGAGTCTTATTTGTCAAGGGTCTAGGGTCGTCTTAGGCGGGCTACGCAGAGCCCACAACGGCTGGTCGAGACGGCGAGGACGTGGCCGAGAAACGACGGAGCTATAGCGCGAGTGTCGACGAGGTGAGAACGAACAAGACCGGGAGAACGTCGAGTGGATACGGCGTTTCGGTTTTGGCTCGGAGGCTCGCGAAGCATCCGTTTAGGATTAGCGAGTTATTTATTTATTATGTTGTAATTTACAGAGTTAAAGTTATTTTGTACGAATCGGTTCGAGTTAGTACGTTAGTACGTTTTATTTGTTTGAAAGTCGGTTTCGATGCAAGTTGGAAAGAGAAAAAAATAGTAGATTATTCGTTATTATTATTAAGCTCGTTTAAGGATTTTAAGAGTTAAGACTCGATTGTGATTTAACGTTTGATTTCTCGGTTTTGAGATTGATCGTAGTTTTTCGTTCGAGTTTACACTTTCTCGTATCATTTGAAGTTTTGTTCTGAGAACTTGGATTCCTTATAGCGGATAAGTCTTTGGGTTCTACGATTTGTAAATCGTACGTTAGAGTTTGAGTATTATAGATTACTCGCAGGATTCTGATTCAGGATCGGTTTGATTTATCGTGATAGGACTCGAGACTGAAAGTCGTTTAGAGGGTTCACGGAGTAAGTGAACGTCTGGATTCTCGGTTTTAGTGAACGTTCAGGTTCACAGGACGAGCGAACGTCTCGTGGAAGAGCGACATAGACGCTTACTCTCGAGGTAGGTTATTATAACCCTTCTCTCCTGATTTTATGGTTTGGCCTCAAGTATATATTATTTTCGAAATGAAAATGTTTGTGAACGTGCCACGAAACCCAGAACCGTTTTTAGAAAATGTGGCGTAACTTCAATTCGGTATATCCGATAATGAAGTTGAGAATATTTTCGATATTATACATATATCCCGTATTTACGAAAGGAAATGTTTCGTATATCCTGGACAAGCCGGTTTCACACATACATGTTTACGGTGCGGAGAGTGCACCTTGCTCTGATCAGAGGACTGCCACGGGTTAAGTTGGCAGGCGGCTCAGGAGATAGTACACGTTTTAGAAGTATCTAGGGACACATTTAAATTTCTGTCATTTATATTTCTGCAATTTACATTTCTGCAAGGTATACTTGTACGTGTATGGTGATTTACACGTGACAAGAATATTATTATTATACGGTAAGTATTATTTTCGAAAATCTTTTTAAAAATCAAACCATTACTATAGCACCTACTGAGCCCCAGGCTCACCCCTATTTCCTCAAATTTTTTTCTTATAATCAGGATGTGAGAAGGAGAAGGGTTAGGAAGACCTCAGGATAAAGTGTGGTCGAGAGTTTGATGGTTTTCGCTGGATAGACTATCAAGTGTCGAAGGTTGGTTTTATATCTCCGTTTTCTTTCTTTTATCTTTGGACTTGTAAAGTAAATAACTGAGTATGCACCGTGGGTTAGTTTTGTAAAGTTTATTAGTGTTTCTTTTTATACAATAATCACACCCCACTTTTCCTGGGGCGTGACACCTATATCAATAACATACATTATTTTGAGTGTATGTTAGTTTTATATTTTCTTTATTAGTTTCTCTTTGATATTTATTTTCATTCATCTTATATGTATCTCCATATTTCATTGAAAAGCGAACAAAAGTCTTATTTACCCATGAAAGTCTAATAAATGTACAAAATAAATTTTTTTACATTTTATTATTCGTTTATGATTTTTAAGGGTTTTTTCTTAATTGCCGGTTTCTTTGGTGCCCATTGTTTACAAATCTTGATAACACAAATTAACCTCTACAAATTTTACTTGTTATTATCATTTATAATATGCTAAAATCATTCGCGCGTAGCGCGATGCTAAAAAACTAGTATATATATATATATATATATATATATATATATATATATATATATATATATATATATATGTAAATCCCTGATATTGACCATAAGAGAGATTTATTCAAGCGTTCAATAATGGGAATAAAGGTTTTAAGTATATATATATATAATATATATATATATATATATATATATATATATATATTACGTATATAATTTCAGCAACTTTTTTAAAGGATAGTTATTGCATTTTTTAAACATTTCTCTTAAATACATGTATATTTACATTTATATAGAGTAAAAAAATGTATATATTTTGTCAAAAAAATAAATATATTAGACATACATATAATTAAACTTTTAAAGATACAATATATATATTGCCATAACTTTTTAAAATAAATATCATGCATATATTATGTTCATAATTTTACAAATTTAAAATTGAAGATATATATATATATATATATATATATATATATATATATATATATACATTTTTTCTGTTCGATTTTCTGTCGGCACGTCGATTTTCCATCGAAAACGACATTTCGCTTGCCATTTTCCACAATTTTTCCGTTCGGTTTTCCATCGGTATGACGATTTTCCGTAAATCAGGATGTTCGAAACGGCAAAAAAAACAACATTTTAAACCTTGCGCGTAACCGAGTCAATTCAGATCGTGTTGAGTAGGGGCGCGTCCTTGTCAAACTTTCTAGGTTGTTATCATCTGATATTTTTTAGTAATAAAAGCTCTAGTTTTGCCTTGAAAAAAAAAAAGAGATTTAGCTTAGAAAAATTATTTTTCTAAGGACCTCAACTCCTATAACCCTCGTAATAGTCATATTAATAGAACAACCAAATTGAATATATGCGACAGTTTGGATACCAAATATGAGTTTATATACTACATATATATATATATATACATTTTTTTTTTTGCAATTTAACTAATGCATGTGGTTTCTCTAACTGTGCAATTCAATTAATATTTCGAATGAGCTATAAAATTACAGTAGATAGAGTATATGCTGCCGAATTTTTATTTTATTTTATAATTGATTTAAATATCAACAATATATTTTGTGTTTAATCGAAATGCACGATTTATTTTCTCTGTTTTCAGAAATACCAAACATCTCTTTCAGTTTAATATAAAGAGAAAACAACACATATATACCTTGTGTTTTAGTGAAATGTCGAGTTTAACCTTTGGTTTTCAAAAATATCCCTTTCATTGATGTTAACTCTTATATAAGAAAAACCGAATCAAATCCAAACCAGTACCTAACTTCCAAATTTCCAATTTTAAAATAAAAAATAGCCTTAAATCGAAATTAAATAATAAAATTCATATCTCACAAGAGATGATTTCATTTCGTGTTCGAATTGCAACTTTGAATCCTGGATTCTCTGTTTGAATCTATAATTTTGATCACTATCAACGTCGATTTTTACCCCTTGCTTCTTTCTGTGTTCTTCACGATTCAGAGACTGTTGTTTGTTTTTTCATTTTAAAATAAATGACGTGAATGGATATATATAATTGGTGTTGACATATAAATATTTCAGTTAACGTCAATGAAAAGTCAATGAAAAGAAGATTCGTGGCACTGTTATCTATTTTAAGGTAGAATTTCGTCATTTTAGTTAAACTGATGGCATGAACTTGATATTTTTGAAAACCAAAAGTTAAATTCGACATTTCACTAAAACATAAGATATACATGACACATAATTCTCCTAAAATATATTATATTGTAAATACCATATTTTTCATTTATTTAAAAAAAAACTGAACTCCCAAAATACCCTCATTAAAATAAATAAATATTTATTTATTATTTTATTAAAGAAAAGTCAAAACCTCCCTTTATAAAATCCTTAATTTTTTATAAAAGAAATTTTTTATTTAATTGTTTTATATATAAAATAGAAAACATAGAGTTATTTCATTAAGCGTCATTTTTGAGAGTTCAATTTTTTTTTTTTTTTTGTAAAAATAAATGAAAAAATTAGTATTTTTTGTAATTTTTTTTTATGTCATTAATTTTTGCTGAAAGGAGAAAAAGTCTAGTTACGAACTTACGATACGATACGTCGTTTTGTGTACGTAAATAACACCGCTCACTTCGCTGTTCTTCTTCTTCTTCCATCAAAATCAACAAAAATGTCGACAGAAGTTGCTGAAGAAAACCTAGAAGATGAGCAGAGAGTCTCGGACGACAACGATGACCTCTCTTTCGATTGGGAGACCATGGCTCGAGCTTGGCTCTGCTCGTTTCCTGAAGCCAAAGCGGTTTCCATGGCGGAAGTCGATGCCTGGATAGACTCGAACCACGAGTCTCTTCCCCTTGGAATTAAGTCCATGCCTCGCTCCGATCTCTCTGATAGGCTTATCTCCATTCAGAACATGAGACTCCCCGATCAGGTCTTCAATTTCATTTCAACTTCAAGCATATTGATTTTCGTTTCTAATAACTACGATGTTCATCTCATGAAACTTGTATCATCTTCAAGCCCTTGAATTTTCGAAAACCTGGAATTTGTATATGCCTTTTTCTCTATAATTATTAATTTTTTCATGCAACCTGTATTAATTCAAATATTGGAGCAGAATGTAGGTTATCACCCAATTTATACATTTTTCGAATACAATCTTTGTGCTTTTTTTTTTCTTTTTCTTCTTCCAATTTCAGGAGCGAACTAAGCATGTAGTTCAATCGGCTTTCATGTGTATATGCTGTACAAAGTCTATTATCCAAGCAATGATTTTTAATTATACATGCGTCGTGATTTTCTTGAGCAGGGACGCGAGGAAGAAGGAAAAGAGCTGAGCTTAGTCGATACTCCACAGGCTCGGTTTCAACGCACAGACCAGTGGAGACCGGTTTATTCGTGGCTAGAGGATCTGGAAAAGGACGAAGTGGTCAAATCCAAAGATATCTCCGACTGGCTTACAGCGAACCCGAACGTCCAAGAGGAGTTGTGCTCGAGACATTCTCGGTATCACTTGATGCACTACATCAAGAAGTGTCACATGAAGATACTCAAGAGAAAGGAGAGGAAGAAGGTCGGAGAGGCCGGGTTTTTTTTTTTTTTTTTTTCATTTGGGTCCTTGATAGATTTATATAATGTAAAAAAAAGTTGATTTATGTGGAGATTTGATCAGGGATTTCATCGGCCTGAGAAGCCGGTGGCTCTAAAGGTCGACAAGGATGTGGCGATGAAACAACTCGCTTTGCCGGCCCCAACGAGTATAGGTAATTAGTTTTGCACTCAATTGGGTTGGTCTCTTATCGAATGTTTCGAAATTAATACGAAATGTACGTTGATAAAACCATAAGAGTTTTAAAAGGGCCTTGATAATCTAAGGAGTGGTCGGTCTAGTGTTCAGGCTCTTGGTTTATTTTCAAGAGGTCCCGAGTTCTAGCCTCTCTAAATGTACCCACCTAGCAATCGTTACCGTTTTGAGTTCCCGAATGTCGTGGCGTCACACAAAGGACCTTGGAACTTAACCCTAGTTTTTTTCTTAAAAGATATGGGATTACATTCACAATAAAATCTCGTTCTTGTTTTTCAAAGGATATATATATATATATATATATATATATATATATATATATATATATATATATATATATATGATTTGTGGACTCTGTAGTGTAATCACAATACTAGCTCTATGATTTGTGGACTCTGTAGTGTAATCAACCCTGGTTCCCAAACGCAAATCATTTGTGTCTTATGCTTGTTGAAAGTTTTGTCACGTTAAATGAATTTATCTCGTCTTTTATTTCTTTTGCAAACTCATGTCTTTGATTTGCTTATCCTTCATTTGATGTTTAAACTTGTTTTCCCGAACCCAGAAGTTGCTTCCTTGGGTTCTGCTTCTTCGTCTTCTTTTGCAGGTAATTCTCAAATTTATCTAAAAGATACCGATGTGAATAGAGCCAAGCGGAAAGAAGCATTTCAGAAGTTTGAGATGTAAGTAAAAAAAACTTGCATTATTTATTATTTGCTGTATTTTACGATTTTAAAGAAGCTTAGGTTATTTCATAATATGGTTATAACAGTATGGCAATGTGGTTTCCAGTTTAGTAGAGTTGGAGAAGCTGATTTTTCCAGCTTTGAAGCGTCAAGAACTCGGCAGATGATTTTACTTTATGGGTCAACTATGTGACACTAGTGTAGCCAAGGAAAAACAAATGATGAAAAAATATACTATGTGACAATCATTCATGCAAGGGACCAATAAAATCTGGTTCCATGTTTTGTTTTGTTTATTTTTTTTTTAGTTGTCATTGTAAAATATCGATTTCTCTTCTGATATAAATATTAAATAGCAGATCAAGGTCTTCTCAGGTCCAGAAAATTACTCTCTATTTAACCTACATGCTGTTTTGAGTCTATCTAAGTACAGTTAGAAACAAAAGAAAATGACACATAAAAACACAATTCACTAAATTATGACTGATTTGTCGAAAGCTCTGATATTTTTAAATGAAATGGCACATTCTTAAGAAAATTGATTTTCGGCCCGATTCACGAGTCCCGAACGATCCACTCATGTGATGACACGTGGCAGTTTGACACGTGGCAACAAACTGCCACGTGTCATCACGTGAGTGGAGTTTTGCTCATGTCATGCAAAAAAAGTATAAATTTCTTTTTCGAGGGGAAAAAAGGTTATCGTAAATAGTAGTAAGAAATAAAAACGTTTGGCGTGAAAAAGTACAGATTAATAGTTTAATGCCAAATACATAATGGAAGATACAGAGTTTGATTGATTGATAATCATGCAAAAATAAATAAATTGTTAAGTGGAAAAAAATCAGACCTGCAAGTCACAGGCTAATATTAAATCTCTAGCGACCGGATTGTCTAACTATGGAAAGTGACGGGCTAGAGCAATGAATGAGTTTGACCTTAAATATTAACCAACAGAAAAACGTGGCAAATAATGGAACGAATATCATGGAATGGATATTTTCTTGTATTTTTTTTTTTTTTTTTTTTTGTTTAGTTCGTATAAAAAGAAGGCAACCTTTGATCATTGTAAATGCATTAATGTATTGAAAAATGAAAAAAAATAATTGAGTCCAAAAAAGATAAGGAAAAAGTAGTTGATGATTGGTTTTGAATTTGACAAGTCATCTACTTAACTAATAAATTTTCTTATCACACTTGGTACGAAATTATATGCCACAAATATATCCTTTTCCAGAAGAAATAAAATCCCATATGTTTTAAAATAAATTGTCAATAATTCTGCTGGAATCTTAAATCATAAAAATCATGGATAGGGAATCTATGAATTTAAAACCAAATAAATAGTTTTACGAAAACAAAATAATAACTATAGACTACTTCTGATTCTAAAAGAGATGATTAGGAATATTCTTATTTAGTTGCGCTTTCTCGTTAGTTTATATATAATATTAAAAAACACATATTTCCAGTCTGTTAATAGACTGTCGTTGAAAACCATGGGAGAAAAGCTCGAGCTTTTTTCTCTGTTCTTGCTCATATCGGCGAGTTTGGGTTCCGTTTGGGCTCACAGCGATGGATATGGCGACCAACCATTGTCGAAGATCGCAATTCACAGAGCAAAGTTCGATCTCCGTGATTCTGCTTCAGTTAAAGCTAACCCTAACGTTCTCGGCTCAAAGGTAAATACTCGTTCTGAAGAAGAAGAAAAATAAGAAAGGATATTATTTTTATCCTCGTCTGGTTGTTCGTACAGTCAAACTTTAGCATTTGACTTATTAGATTGTGAAAATGATTTAATTATATGTGATGCAAATTAGGGTGAAGATACAGAATGGGTGACTGTGGAATTAGGTCACACTGAACCTGCGGTGGATGATTGGGTCGGTGTTTTTTCTCCGGCCAAGTTCAAGTAAAACCTAAATTCTTTTACCTTCTATTTTTATGCCAAAGCTTATTCAAAGTAAAATTGTTTTTGAAAAAAAAAAAATACTTGAAAAAAAAAAAAACTATGCCAATTGTGTTTTTGGCAATGGCAGTGGATCAGCTTGTCCGCCGATCAACGACCCGAAGGAGCAAGAGCCTTATATATGCTCGGCCCCGATCAAGGTCTGAGTTTGACTTCATTATTACTTGTGCTTAAAGTAAAGGTTGTGGGAGAAATATTCTCAACTAACCTTTGCGAAACGACGCCCTTTATCAATTTTATTTGTTTATTTATTCAGTACAAGTATGCAAGCGAATCGAACTCGGCTTATGCCACGACCGGAAAAGCTTCTCTGAGGTTTCAGCTGATAAACCAGCGTGCAGATTTTTCCTTCGCTTTGTTCTCAGGAGGGTTGTCAAATGTGTGTTTCCTTTACTTGGGCTTTTTTAATTTTAATTTTAATTTTATTTTTATTTTTTATGTTTATATCGGCTTGAATGAATTGCTCTATGTTTCAGCCAAAACTGGTGGCCGTTTCGAACTTCATATCCTTTGCCAATCCCAAAGCACCAGTCTATCCACGCCTTGCCCTTGGGAAATCTTGGAATGAAGTACACGCTCTCTCTTTTATATTTATTTATTTTTTAAATATGAATATATCCGATGCTTTTCTTTACAAGAGCGATTTTTTTCGAGTTCAGTGTTTGTTCAAATTTAAACAAGCTAGTCACAAGCTAAACAATTCTGGTATATTCACAAAATTCAATCACAGGACTAATCATAATTATGACATTGGGCTGAACAAGGAGATTATACTTTGATCTGTACTTTCTATATAATCAAACACAGAATGATATTTGCACAAAACCTGTGGTTATTGATGCAACCAAATACAAAAGCAGGAGCTGAAAGAGGGACTTGTGTGATATATCATCAGCTTATAAGCAACTGGTTATTAACGCCTCTGTTCTGTTTCTTGGGTGAAATTTTTGCCCAATTGTAAAATAAAAAACAGATGACTGTGACGTGGACAAGTGGATATGACATAAGTGAGGCCGTTCCCTTTGTGGAGTGGGGTCCGATGGAAGGAATTAAAACTCGGTCCCCGGCCGGGACGTTGACTTTTAGTCGGAGGAGCATGTGTGGTAATGACTCAATCTTCGTGATTTTATTTTTATTTTTTTTAATTCGAAGTAAAAACAGCTAAACCTTTTTCTATTAACTCGGGAGAATGGTTCTCGATCAACTGCGGAAGTAATATTCTTAATGAAAATTGTTACTGTTTTTTTCCAGGTCCTCCGGCAAGAACAGTCGGCTGGCGCGATCCCGGTTTCACACACACAAGCTTCCTCAGAGACTTGTGGCCAAACACCATGTATGAATGTGTGCTTTTATAAAATTATTTGCGCTATTTATTTATTTAATTATTTGCGCTATTTATTTATTTAATTAATCTAATGCTTATTTGTTGTGATGGTCTCTCTCTCTCTCTCTCTCTCAGGTACACATACAGGATGGGTCATCTTTTATTAGACGGATCGCATATATGGAGCAAAACTTACTCTTTCAGATCGTCCCCGTCCCCGGGACAGAACTCGTTACAGCGCGTCATCGTGTTTGGTGATATGGGAAAGGTAATATTGGTGGCTTTGTTCAAATCTGTTTGATACATCCAAAAAGCTCGAGGATAATTACACCATTCTGTTGTGGGTTAATACTTAAAATATAATACTTGGAAATGGTTTTAGTTCATAAACAGGGGAGTTTATTAGAGAAAAGGATTATCGAACGATTTAGGTATGGTATATCCTTGTTCAATCAACAGTTCCAGGAATACCAAAACCACATCTTTCATTTGTCATTCCATTCAACGCTAGCAAATCTGATTCTCTTACACTGTTACACAAATGTTTGAAGATCGCAACTTTTTTAAAGTTTGGCAGATTTTTCTCTCGAGTATTTTTATTTTTTCAGGCTAGAGATGCACAATTGGTTAAAACCCTGTTAAATAAACCTTTTTGTTAAGTTTAACAAAAAATTTCTATTAACTAGTTGAAACAAAAATAAAATGTTTCTTTTAGAAATAAAAAAAATAAAATAAAAGGGTTAATTTGCCCATCTTTCACTTCAGGCAGAGCGTGATGGTTCAAACGAGTACAGCGACTATCAGCCCGGTGCACTAAACACCACTGACCAACTCATCAACGATTTGGAGAACATAGATTTAGTAATGCACATCGGAGACATGTCGTACGCGAACGGTTACCTCTCTCAGTGGGACCAGTTCACCGCCCAAGTCGAGCCCATTGCCTCTTCCGTTCCTTATATGGTCGCAAGGTTTTCTGCGCTTCATCCACAGAATCACTGGTTCTTTACCTTCTCCCATGGGATAATATTAATTTTCATTTTTTTTGTATGTTCCCTTTTTAGTGGAAACCACGAACGAGATTGGCCGAATTCGGGGTCCTTCTACAACACTCCGGATTCAGGTGGAGAATGCGGCGTTGTGGCTGAGACCATGTTCTATGTCCCAGCCGAGAACCGAGCCAAGTTCTGGTGAATCTCAGAGCCTGTCTCTTTGTTAACTCTTTTTCTTTTTGTCCGTGCACTTGTCAAAACTTTAATATGTAATCTTAGGCTCTCATCAGATTGATTATAGAGGAGGGACTTAGCCTGTTGAAGTTTGTTTTTATTTATTTTTTATTTTTTTATAACTGGTTTTTAGCAGGTCAAAATGGGGTTGCCCGATTTTTAAGTATTTTTTTTGTCAATATTAGCACACGAAGAGCGTAAAAAAACCTTAGCTAAACTGCGTAATATTGTGAATAGAATAATTCAATTACCCAAGGTTTGATGAGATTCACAAAATCTAGTGGCTCACTTATAAAAAAAAGGAATTTCGACAAAAGTCTCCTTTTAGTCATCAAACAACCCCACAACCAAGAAGGCTCTTTTCAATCTTTACACAATAGAACTTGTGTGATATATAATTTTTTTTCAGGTACTCGACGGATTACGGGATGTTCCGGTTCTGCGTGGCAGACAGCGAGCACGACTGGAGAGAAGGGACGGAGCAGTTCAGGTTCATCGAGAAGTGCTTTGCTTCGGCGGACCGACAGAAACAGCCGTGGCTCATCTTCATCGCTCACCGGCCCCTCGGCTACTCGTCCAACAACTGGTACGGCCTCGAGGGCTCCTTCGAAGAGCCCATGGGCCGCGAAAGCCTCCAGAGGCTATGGCAGAAGTACAAGGTCGACATCGCCTTCTACGGCCACGTCCACAACTACGAGAGGACTTGTCCCGTTTATCAGGTATATAAAAAACTTCCCTCGAAAATTCATTCCGTTACTTTTCTCTAATATACTGGTAAGAGCTTTCGAAGTTCATTGATAAAAGTTTAAGACTTTAGTAATCAGATTGTGAATTTGGATCTTGTTAGAGTTCCGAATGAATGCAATACTAATCTGAATTTTCGAAGCGTTTCTCTTTTAGACTAATACAACTTCTAGTTAATCTATACTAACCCATTAATTCTTTGAAAAATATACAAAATGGCCATTTGAAATTAGTTGATTAGTTAAAAAAAAAACTGTTGTTACTTTCTTCATATGTTTTTTTGATACTACCAATGAAAATATTGACCCTTGTATATAAGCAATTAACCACTATCAAAAATTTATTGACGATACTTGCACATTTTTGTAAATTCTTGTCATTTCACTAATTTTAGAAAAAGCTTGGCTATTTTACGAATGTTTTAGCTTTAATTGGCTAATTAGCTAGAACACCCATTGATTATTTAATGATTATTACGATCACCCCACCCGTAAAGTCTTAACAATAAGATGAGGTAAAATACAAGATAAATAGGCGTTTGAAAGACAAAGAACTCTCCCAAAAACAAGAGTCTTCAATGAGTATATTCACAATACTTGATAGACTAATAATTACCGAACAATCTCATTGCCCAGAGTCATAATGTCACAGCCTAGAAAAGTAGTCTTAGAATATCTCAATTGTGGGGCTTGTTTCTTTGTCAAAGTGGGTATGTTATCATATCAATTCATTAAACTATCAAATTAACCAATGACACACGAATTAGTCTTAGCCTCCCTTAAACTCTCAGGTCTCCCCTCCGATGTCTCCAATTAAATCATGATACGTCATCATTATTATCTTTATCTTTATATATATATATATATATATATATATATATATATATAAAACAGAGTAAAAAGGCGATAGATGACCCATAATATAATTAAACATCGATGCGCTGCAAAAAACAGGACCGAAAATCCGGGTTCTCAATGTTATGCCATAAAGGCTAGTTCTTTACTATAAAATCCATGTCAATTGTCGAGATATATATATATTTTTAATAACTATTTTTTTTTGTTATGGGGTATCCTAAATGGATCGATCCAAATGTGTTTTGTTGTTGGCAGAGCCGGTGCGTGAACAACGAGAGGACACACTACTCGGGGGTGGTGAACGGAACGATCCACGTGGTGGTCGGAGGCGGCGGAAGCCACTTGTCGGAGTTCAGCGAGGTGGTCCCGAATTGGAGCCTCGTCAGAGACCTCGATTGGGGTTTCTCCAAAATGACGGCTTTCAATCACTCTTCGCTCCTCTTCGAGTACAAGAAGAGCAGAGACGGGAATGTCTACGATTCATTCACCATCTCTAGAGACTACAGAGACGTCTTGGCTTGTGTCCATGATGGCTGTGAACCAACTACTTCAGCTTCTTAAAACAATTTTTTTTTCCTTTTAATTTTTGTGCTAGATTTGAGTTTATTATTTGTACAGTTGATTATTTTCTCTGATCATGGAATTCATAGCTAATAAATTGCTATCAATGCCCGTAATTTTTGGGATATATATATTTTTTATTTTGTACGACTTATTTTTTCGTTCTCGATCAAAGAGCGAAGACTTTAAAGCATTTTTTTTCATTAATTTTTTAGGGGTAGTTATGACTTGTGTGTATACGGATAATTTAAAACATGTTTATTTTATTTTTGTATTACGTATTTTAGATTTTCCGGCACTCGAATTAATTTCCAAGTTATGTGGATAAATGACTAGGCTTTTTATCATCAGTTTAAGATATGTTTATTTTCTTAACACGTTAAAGTAAATGAACTTAAAAATGATATACCATTTGAGATTATAAAATGTCATGGTAAAGGTGATCAGCAGCCGGCTGCTTCACTGTAGCTTTGTTGTTATCAAATTATGTCTAACAAATATTTAAAAATAAAACAATCTCCCACTTTATCCCATTAAAAAAGAAAAGGAAAAAATGGAAAAGCATCACGCCGAACTAAATATAACAAATATATCCAATAGATAATACTTAATTAGTATTTAGTGGTGTAGCACCACCACGTAGAATGATTCGTGGTGGTCGGAGACCTAAGTTTAGAATAAATAATATCTTATATCCAACTTGAAAAATGTTTACACTAACAATAATTAATTTGAGATTATAAGGATTATATTTGATTAACTTCTTATTTCTTCTCTTTGATTTTGTCTCAAAATTTTTATAGGAATAGTATTTTACAGACACAACATTTCTAAATAGTGGGTGTTCTACATTCTTTTAAGCGTAGTAGTTTTTTAAAACGTAACGATCATTTTTCTTTTAAGCGTAGTAGTTTTTTAAAACGTAACGATCATTTTTCTTATAAGTAACCAGTAAGCAAAATTGAATTGAACACAAAACGATAAAATATTTTTTTTTTTGATAAAAAAAATCTGTAATAAAGAAAAATTACTATATTTACAGCTTGAAATACATTATTGTTGTGGTGTAAATTTTAGACACGTTAATACAAAGTACAAACATACAAGAGGCCAGTTGCGGAGCGACATGGAGACCATAGCTGCAAATTTCCTCCTGACTAAGAAATGACTGAAACGAAGAAAAAGAAACGGAAAGCAGACACAATAATTCATTCATTCTTCATCATTTTAAACATGAAAAATTAAAGTCACATGCAATTTTTTTTTCTTCGCTTTTACACTAGTCTATGCACAAACGGTGAAAAAAAAAAAATTACTGAGTTCGACACAAGAAATAAGTTTCATATATAGATTCACCCTCATATATTATCTAGACGATAGCTCTATAAATACTCACCACACAAACCATACAGTAATGTCTCTCACTCCACAATAGTTCACAAATACTTAATTAAACTTTGACACACCCACCCACACCCACACCCACACCCACACCCACACACTCTTTCTCTCCCTTTGATTATGGAGGAGAATATTAGTTTCCTTTTTCCTAAGAGATCATTAAACAAAGCAAGACTTTTGGTGTGTATATTTGTGTTGTTGTTGGCAAGGTTTGTATCAGCTTGGGAAGGTCATAACAATGGAGTCGGAGATGATCAACATCCACTCTCCAAAATTCAAATTCACAACACCGTCCTCGCTCTTCACTCCTCGGCTTCAGTGCTTGCCAAACCGAATCTTCTCGGTTTAAAGGTAATTAACATATAAATATTAATTAGCACGCCAAATATCTTACTTTTAGTAGATAATTTCATTTTAATTTTTTTGTTTGTTTCCATTCACGCCTGTTTCTAAAACGTCAGTGATGAGTTTATAGTTTTTGTTTAGATTTTGAATAAATTGTATGTTGAGAGTCTCATACCGGAATTGTGTCGAGCAAATATCATTAACTCTTAGGAACATAATTGTTATTTGAAAAAAATGGAAATCCTCACTGAACTATGTACAGTGACATCTGACATGTGCTCCCTCAACGATGCATTGTATATGATATACGTGCCTTTTTCTATTAGTTATATTGAGATGTTATATCACATTCACATTGCATTGCATATAACTTTATACCCCTTTAGCTATACAAAATAAAATAAGGATTAGAATCTCGCACAAGATCTAGCACTCCGCAGAGCTTCGGTGGCGAGATGTAAATATCCCGCGAGTTGTTTATTTTTAGCGATTTCTTTCGGGAAAAAAAGAATTTTTTTTTAAGGCTATTTACATAAAAACTTCACTAGCATTTCCTTTCACTTGAGTTGGGGTTTGGTTTTGTTTTGTTTTGTTTTTGTTTTTGTTTTTTGTTTTTTGTTTTTTGTTTTTTGTTTTTTGTTTTTTGTTTTTGTTTTTTTGTTGTTTTTGTTTTTTGTTGTTGTTTTAAGCATTCCTCTCTCTTAGCTCATCAAAGATTTTTTAATCTATTTATCACCTATAAAGGCTATTTACCTAAAAAAAAAGGACTTTGAGCACCATAGACTTAACGATTATTATTGTTACCGGTCCGTCTCGGTCCGGTAGATCGACGACGGCCACGCTGGCGGCCGTCCTGAGCCCGGCATTCGTCCGGGGCCGGCACTCGCCGTGGCCGGCTCTCCACGGCCGGCTCTCCAAGGCCGGCCCTCCAGGACCGGCGCTCCAAGGCCGGCCCTCCACGGCCGGCCCTCCACGGCCGGCGCTCCAAGGCCGGCCCTCCTCGGCCGGCGCTCCAAGACCGGCCCTCCTCGGCCGGCGCTCCAAGGCCGGCCCTCCACGGCCGGCGCTCCAAGACCGGCCCTCCACGGCCGGCGCTCCAAGGCCGGCCCTCCACGGCCGGCGCTCCAAGGCCGGCCCTCCTCGGCCGGCGCTCCATGGCCGGCCCTCCACGGCCGGCGCTCCAAGGCCGGCCCTCCACGGCCGGCGCTCCAAGGCCGGCCCTCCTCGGCCGGCGCTCCAAGGCCGGTCCTCCACGGTCGGCGCTCGAAGGCCGGCCCTCCAAGGCCGGCCCTCGGCCAAGGGGTTCCTCAAACACCTCTTGGCCGCCTATAAATATGAGGGTCTCTCCCTCGACCCAGGTAATCCGAATTTGAGTGCTGAAACGCTGTCGAACTCGTACCTCGCTCGTTTCTCTCAAGTCTCGACCTCTAAACACTAAACCCTCTACAAACCACCTCAATCCTACTAATGTTGAGCGTCGGAGAGGTAAACAGAGGCAACCCCTCTATTTCCCCTTTGTAGTTCACACCTTTCTGTTCACGTTTCAGGTGCTTGGACGAGATAGAGATCATCTACGGCTAAAGGACGGCTTGGGATACCGAGCCCGACACGCTCGAGTCGAGACGAGACCACTTGGTCCGGCCTTGGGTCTAACCGTCTGCGACTCCTAAATCGTTGTCCGAAAAACTGCGACAACATTTTGGCGCTAGAAGGAGGGGATCTCTCGACCTTGACGACGCATTCTCTCTACCAGTTTTCTCCCTTTGTTCTCACGACTCTCGAGAGATGAGTCACATTCCCACTACCTCCGCGGGTACCCGAGCGACGAGCTCGAGGTACGGTCTTCGACGCCTCGCACATCGTCTTGAAGGGCAACCTCGCGATAGCGAGAGCCAGCCCCAAGACCCGATGGTTGACCCCGAGGCCGTGCTCCGAGAGGACACGGCCCGGCGGCTTGCGGAGCTCCTTGACCGCCCCGGCGTCGACGGTTCGCTCATAGCCGACCTCCTCGGCTATGACGTTGAAGAGAGGTCCGCCAAAGACTACTCCGACTCCGAATATGTGGGGGAGTCGAGGACCAACGAGGCGACGCCTAGCCTCGCCCCTTCGCGGCCCGAGAGGCCCAACGACGCTTTGGCCGGACCGTCGCACCTAGCGCGGCAGCAGGCACGGTCACATTCCCGGGGACTCGCCCCCTCGGTTTCAAGAGGTGGCCGGACACGGCCCCTCGCCGAGGAGAGAGCGACTCTGGTAGATGATGGGGCCGACAGCCGAAGCGCCCGCCGGACGGCCCGACCAAGGGCGACCTCACCTCGCCCCGCACCGAGTGCGGACCTTAGAGAGCGCTTGACGGCGCAGAGAAACTCCCGGGGGGAGGATCTCCGCCAAAGGCTAAACTCTCGAAGGGACGCGCTCCCCGCCGCAACTCTCGGCCGGCCGCAGGCCAATGTCGTGGACCAAGCGTCCAACGAACGCCAACCGGTGACTCCCGTGGCCCCGACGGTCGGCCCCGCTAACGGGCTCGACATGGTCACGATGATTCAAAGCCTCCAGAATCAAATCATCGAAATGAGGGAGTCGGGGAGGCAAAGGCCGTACGGAGGGATCGAGGAATCATACTCTCCCTTCGCCGCGCAAATCCTCGCGCAACCATGCGTGGGGAACTTCAAGTTACCGTCCATTCCCCCCTACGATGGACGTACGGACCCCCACTTCCACGTCCAACACTATGAGACGTGGATGACTATGCAGGGGCAGGCGGACGCCACCCTCTGCCAAGCCTTCAGCCTGACCCTCACAGGCTCGGGGTTTGAGTGGTTTCGAAGCTTGAGGCCGGGAAGCATCCCGTCTTTCCGGGCCTTGCGAGAGGCTTTCCTCGCCCGATTCGCCACCCTCGTGGCACAAAAGAAGCCGAAGACCCACCTCCTCTCTATTCGACAAGGAAGAGACGAGACGTTGAGACAATACCTCGCTCGCTTCACCGAGGAGTCTCACAAGGTCGAAGGGTTCGACGACAGGGACGCCATCACGGCGATCACCGAGGGAGTGCGCACGAGCGACTTCCTCAAGTCTATTGTTGGCCAAGTCCCACGTGACATGGCGGAGCTGATGACAAGAGCCCGCACATACATGGGAGTCGAGGACTATCTCGATGGCCGAGATGGTCGAAAGTCAGGAGGACAGGGGAGTCGCCGCCGCGACGATCGAGAGGAAGATCGTCCCGACCCCCGAAAGAGGAGGAATAAGGGAAGCCAGGCCCCTAACGGCCGTTCCCTCCCCGGGCCGAAGCCGTCGCATGTCGACAGTTTCCGGAGGTTCTCGCCATTCACTCCTCTGAACACTCCGCCGGAGCAAATCCTAGCTCTGCACCGTGACAAGTTGGGGAGCCCAACCCCGCTCACGAAGGATCCCGCCAAGAGGGATCAAAGCAAGTACTGTGACTACCATCAAGATCACGGGCACCTGACATCCGAATGCTATCAACTCAAGCGTCAGATTGAGGCCCTGATTCAAGATGGGAAGCTGAAAGAGTACGTCCTGAGAACTATCGGGACGGCCGCGGCGCACGGAGGTCGCCCGCGGCAAGGGAAGAAAGGCCCGGCGACGGTGACTGTCACGGACCGCGCGACAAACGAAGAGCCGGAGAGCTCGCAACTTCACGTCGTGGGTGCAATCTTGGGTGGCCCGGAGTTCGGAGACTCGGCTACGCAAAGGAAGAAGTACGTGCGCGAAGTTTCCCAAGGGAAAATAGCGCACTACATCAACCACACGTACGAGGTCCCTCCTCCGGCCCCCTTCGAGTCCATGTTCTTCACCGGACAAGAAGCAACGCGAGTTCTCCATCCACACAACGACGCGATAGTCGTCTCTGCCCCGGTCGCCAACAACCTCGTCCGGAGAATCCTGATCGACAATGGGAGCTCCGCCGACATAATCTTCAAATCTGCGTTGGACAGGATGAAGCTATCCGGGGTAAGACCGACCCCGATCTCAACCCCGCTCTTCGGCTTCTCTGGGGAGAGGGTTATGACGGAGGGAACTATCGACCTCCCGGTTACCTTCGGTACGCCGGGGGGGCTCGAGGTTACCCACATCGTGTCGTTCCTGGTGGTGGATCAGCCCTCGGCTTACAACATCATCGTCGGCCGCCCGACTCTCAATCGGTTGAAGGCCATAACGTCCACGTACCACTTGATGATGAAGTTCCCGACCGATAAAGGGATCGCCGTGATGTTGGGAGACCAATCCATGGCGAGGATGTGCTACATCCAGGGCGTGGACGGAAAAGGGAAAGCGAAGGTGGTGAGCACCGTCTTCCAACTCGGAGACAAATTCCCGTGCAAGTTAGAGGAAGGAGGCACCTTCGGAGAGCTAGACCAAAGGGACGAAGTCGAGCGTCGAAAGGTGGAGACACCGGACGACCTCGTTCCCGTCGTGTTGGACGACGCCAAACCTGACCAAGTAGTCAAGGTAGGCGCCCAACTCCCGTCTGAGACCCGAATCGAGCTCGCCGCTTTCCTCCGAGAGCACAAAGATGTCTTTGCGTGGACACACGCCGACATGCCGGGGATCGACCCCGAGATCATGGTTCATCGTCTCAACGATGACAAGAGGGTGGCCGAGCGCGTTCAGCCGCGACGGGCGTTCAGTGGGGAGAGGTACCAAGCCATTGGTGAAGAAGTTGACAAACTTCTCGCCGCCGACTTCATCAGGGAGGCGGAACACCCCAAGTGGGTGTCCAACGTGGTGATGGTCAAGAAGCCAAACGGGAAGTGGCGGATCTGTATCGATTACAAAGATCTCAACAAAGCCTGCCCGAAAGACAGCTTCCCTCTCCCGAGGATCGAGCAGCTCGTGGACGCCACGGCGGGCCACGAGTTGCTGAGCTTCATGGACGCCTATTCAAGCTATAACCAGATCCGCATGCATGAGCCGGATCAGATCAAGACCACCTTTGTTACGAATGGCGGACTCTACTGTTACAAGGTCATGCCCTTTGGCCTCAAAAACGCGGGAGCAACGTATCAAAGGTTGGTGAACCGTATGTTCGCCAATCAAATTGGCAAGACTATGGAGGTCTACGTGGATGACATGCTGGTCAAAAGCCTCAAAGCCCACGACCACGTTCGAGACCTTAGGGAAATGTTCACGATCCTGCGGCGCTACAAGATGAAGCTTAACCCCAACAAGTGCGCTGAGTCTGGAAAGTTTCTGGGCTACATGGTGAGCCGCCGCGGGATCGAGGCCAATCCTGAGAAGATTAAGGCGATCTTAGAGATGAGGTCGCCACAAAAGGTCAAAGAAGTTCAAAGCTTGACGGGAAGGATCGCCGCCCTGACGCGATTCGTTTCTAAAGCCACTGATAGGTGCCAACCGTTCTTCAAGGCACTGAAAAAGACCGACGGGTTCGTATGGACGGAGGAGTGCGAGGAAGCGTTCCGAGATATGAAAGCCTATTTCACCTCCCCCCCGTTCCTCGCGAAGCCAAAGAACGGCGAAACCCTGTACCTCTACCTCGCGGTTTCCGATAGGGCCGTGAGCGCGGTCCTTATACGCGAAGAAGACAAGGTGCAATGGCCAGTCTACTACGTTAGCAAGGCGCTCCTCGACGCCGAAACCCGATACCCCGAGATCGAGAGACTGTCCCTCGCCCTCGTCATGAGCGCGAGAAAGCTCCGGCCCTACTTCCAGGCGCACCCCATCGTGGTCCGCTCGGGGCATCCCATCGAGAAGGCCCTTCAAAAAGGGACCTCCTCTCGAATGGCGATATGGTCCCAAGAGCTGGGCGAATACGGGGTCGAGTTCCAACCGAGAACCGCCATTAAGGGTCAGGCCCTCGCCGACTTCATCGCCGAGTTCACGAGCGCGCCCCCAACCAACGAGGGCGACGAAAGAAGTAAGACCACGGAAGACAAGGAGGACGACCATAGCGAGTCGTCAAGGAAGAGAACCAACGACCCGATAGGGCCGGTCTGGGACTTGCACGTGGATGGCGCGTCAAACACCCGGGGGGCTGGCGCCGGCGTTGTGCTCACAAATCCCGATAGGGAAAAGCTGAGGTACGCCCTGCGGTTCGAGTTCAAGGCTTCCAACAACGAGGCAGAGTACGAGGCTCTGATTGTTGGCTTGGAGCTAGCGAACAAGTTGGGCGCCCAAAACCTGCGCATCCATTGCGACTCGCAATTGATCGTGAATCAGGTTAAGGGCGACTACGCCGCAAAGGAGCCACACATGATCGCCTACTTGTCCAAGGCCCAAAAGAACTTGGAGGCCCTGTCGTGGTTCGAGATCATCCAGGTCCCTCGAGAGGCGAACGTTGACGCCCTAGCTCGCCTCGCGTCTGGGATAGACGAGGAAGGCGAGGGCAGCGTCCCAATCGAAGTGTTGACCCGACCCTACGTCTCGAGAGGCGACGTAGGGGTCATTGACGAGACTCCGCCTCCCTCATGGATGACCCCGCTCGTGGAATTCCTTAAACGAGGAGTCGTCCCCGAGGATAAAGAAGAAGCTAGAAAGCTGAGAAGCCTAGCCCCAAAGTACACGATGAGGGAGGATAGTTTGTTCAAGAGAGGCTACTCCATGCCCCTTCTCCGTTGCCTGACCGAGGTGGAGGCGAGGAAAGCGCTCCACGAGGTGCACGAGGGGGTGTGTGGTAACCACGCCGCCGGGCAATCTTTGGCATTGAAGTTGCTAAGACTTGGATATTTCTGGCCAACCTTGAAAAAGGACTCCCACGAGTGGGCCAAGAAGTGTGACAAGTGCCAAAGGTTCGCCCACATTCCGCGCCAAGCACCGGCCCCTTTGTGTCCGATTATCGTGCCGCGACCTTTCGCGAAGTGGGGAATCGACCTCATCGGCGAGCTACCTACGGCCCCGAGACAATACAAGCACGCGATCGTGGCTATCGATTACTTCACGAAGTGGGTAGAGGCTGAACCGCTAGCAAAGATCACCGAGGCGAACACGACAAGCTTCATTTGGAGAAACATCATCTGCCGCTTCGGGATCCCTGCGTCAATTGTAACCGACAACGGAAAACAATTCGACAATGCGCGCCTCCGAGAAATGTGCGAACAGCTTGGCGTTAGCAAGACTTTCTCCTCTCCCCGCCATCCCTAAGCCAACGGTCAGGTCGAGGCGGTGAATAAGACGATCAAGGAGAACCTGAAGAAGAAGCTGGAGGCAAGAAAGGGGGCTTGGGCTGACGAGCTCCCCATGGTCTTATGGGCATACCGCACCACCGCCCGAAACGCGACCGGCGAAACCCCTTTCGCTCTCGCGTTCGGCGTCGAGGCTGTGGTACCCGTCGAGATCAAGTTGCCAACCTTGCGCATCGAGGAGTACGACGAAGCCGCCAACGATGACGCGATCAGGCTCGAGCTAGACCTCATAGACGAAAGGAGGGCGGACGCGCTTACCCGGCTTGCTGCGCAGAAGAGGAAGGTCGAGAAGTACTACAACTCGAAGATCAAGCTGCGGAAGTTCGCCGACGGAAGCCTCGTCCTTCGAAGGGTGTTCCAAAACACCAAAGTGCAAGGTGCGGGAGTGCTAGGCCCCACCTGGGAAGGCCCGTACCGTGTGCGCCGAGCCATCCACAATGGCACATACGAGCTTGAGAACATGGAGGGACTCGTGTTCACACACCCGTGGAATGCGGAGCATCTCCGACAATATTATCAATAAATGCTCATTCGTCCTTTTTTCGCTTTTTGTTTTCATGTAATTTTCAATTCTAACAAAGGCAATTTACAATTTCAAGTTTGGCCAACGGCCTGGGATGTAATTTTTGAACCATTTCAATAATTTAATGAATTACATTTCACTTCAAAACATTGTATCTTAGTTTCTAGCCTCCTCTACGAGCATCCAAGAAACTCGGGGGGCTAAGGGGGACAAGGCGAGAGTAACGAGCTCGCTTACTCCACTTTCCACGCGCCAAGCGGTAACAAAACACCCATAAATCGGATCCGCGCTCCGGACCTCCGACTTCGTACCCTCCTCGTGCGACGCTCTCGCACGGGTTGAGGCCATATGCCGAGAGATAGCGAAACGTTGATGAGTTGGATCCGCGCACCGGACCTCCGGCCTCGCACGTCTTTTGCTGCGACCCTCTCGTGCACCGATGCACCTTGCGCACCGATAGGCGGCAAGTCATCGATGGATCACGTCCGCGCACCGGATTGTCGATCTCGGCAGCCAAAACCCAAAACGTGACACACGTACCAACGAGTACCACGCTCACTGGGAGCTGCAAACCCATCCCGATACGCACGCCGATAGGTAGTGTACTCGCCGGAGGATGAGCGCGACGGCCACCCAGCTCGCGCACGCCGATAGGCAGCGAGTCACAAATGGATGGCCGGAAATCACACCCGCCGGATAAAACCGGTCTAGACAGCGTCCGCGGGAAGCTTCGCCGCCGAATGCGGCAGTAAGCCGTGCCAACCGGTTACGCTAAGCATAGTAAGCCGGGCTCGTAAGACACGCACTATTCAAATTGCGCAAATCGATTGCACTAAGTGTAGCAAGTCGAGAAAATAAGACGCACGATGAAAAGAAAGCTTCAATTAAAGCAAAACGATATTGCATAAGCAACCCAATAAGAAAAATACGAAAGTACGACGCAAACATAGCAAGAATCCGAAAGAAAGCATAAAGCAAGCGCTAAACAAGTGCGCGGAAAAAAAAAACCAAAAAGAACTCGATCACTCCGAGCCATAATCGACCTGCTCTTCGTCGTCCTCAAGGTGAGGGGCGCCCGACCCGCCAACGGCTCCTCAACCGGACCGACAGCTTGACGACTGGGCGGCCTCCGCAGGGACCTCGGGAGGCAGGTCGTCCTCCGGCAGCTCGTCCTCCAAGGGAGGAAACATGGCGTCGAAGAAGGAAAATGTGATCCCTCGAGACGCGTTCTCCTCCGCAGTCGCATCTTTGACCCGCATGGCCACCTCGTAACGAGCCACCTCTAGCGAGAGATCCCAGTCCTCCTCCAACTCTGTCTTCGATCGCACGGCGTCGTCCTTCTCCTCGATGAGGGTTTGCACCTCCGCCCGCAGGGTTTCCCTCTCTCTCTCGGCCCTGACCCGGGAGATCTCGCTTGCCGACAATCGGGCGTGGACGATGTTCAGTTCTTCATCTCGGCTCGAGAGGGCCGCCTGGAGTTTCTTGGTCTCCCCTAAGAAAGTCTCGGCCGCCTGCTCAGCCTTCTCCCGAGACGCCTTCTCGGCCGCCGCCTTCTCACGAGCTCGCTTTAGTTCCTCCTCAAGCGCTTGGAACTCGTGGACGGGGCGGGCCCCCGCCAAGGCAGCGGCATGGGCGGCCGCTGTATCCTCCTTGTCTTTTTCCATGATCTGCATGCGACGCAACAAGTCCCGGAGAATGCGGTCGCTCCGTTCTTGGCGTGCGAGCATCTGTGGAAGCAAACAACGTACATGTAATCGAAATAAGCACAACAAATCGCAAATGAGGAAAACAAGCGAGTCATACCTTTCGGGCGTCTCCGATCCCGCTCTGGAAATGCTCAAGGTCGCTCACCGTCAGGAGACTCTTGAAATCCCGTAGTGAGGTTTCAAGGATCCCCTGAGAGCATCGGTCCCTCAGCTCCGCCGCCTCCGCCAGGAGCATCGACTCCATGCCATCTGGCGTCGCCAACGTATGAGCGCGCTTGTGGCCGGAGGACGAGCCGGGAAGGATCGTCGACGACGGTCGCTTTTTCGAGGAGTTCGCCTCGGTCCTCGCCCGCGTTGGAAGCCCCCCATGGCGGGCCTCAGCTTGTGGTTGAGCCGCGATCACGGCCTCGGCGTCGGGCGCCACCCTCGGTGCCTGCGTGCGTGGTCGGTGTCGTCGGGTCATCGTATCTGAAAAAGATGAAGAGGTGACAGGTTAGATTGCAATACAATGGAATATACATTAACTAGAAGCTTGTGTGCGGTTGGTACCCCCCACGTCAGGGGGAGGAGCAGACGAGCCCCCCGCCTCTGATTCGGGGTCCTCCGTAGCCTCCGCGGCGAGGCCCGAGCTCGGAAGGGCGTCGTCTCTAGGCGGGAACCACCCAGTCCTTGCCATTAGGTCTGGGGACTCGAAGTGCGGTCCTTGCCGCCTCGATTCCGGGAGCGCCCTGATCACCGCGTGAAGCTCAGAGCTTTCGATATCGCCCATAGGTGGAAAGTCAGCCGCAAGACCAAAGAAGAGAGGCGCGACCCCGAAGGCTGATTCGGATACCCATATCCAAGGATATCGGTGCTTCGAATTAACGTTGCTGACGATGACGAAGCGCTTGCGATGTAGCGCTTGGTAGAAGCCCGGCTTCCCCGGCACCCCTCGTATCGTCATGAGGTCCTGGATGTCGTCGGCGGTGACAGCCCTCTTCTTCGCCCGGTAAAGCATCATGTGGCACGCTGCGACCACCCGATAGAAGGCCGGAGACATCTGTAAGGCGTGCACCCCCAGTCGAACTAGCAACTCCTGGATAACCGGCTGGAAAGGCAACCTTAGCCCACCGCGGAGGCTCGCCTCGTGGACCGCGGCGTACCCCCTTCGAGGGCGGGACGGAAGATCGTCAGGCAACGGTCTGAGGATTGACACAGAGTCCGGGATGCTGTAGCGCTTCCTGAGGCTCTTGAAGCTGACGATGGAGATCAGGCTCGGGACATCGACGCCCGAGCAGTCAAAGTTACCCCGCACGGCTGACTCTCCTACCGGGAAGGACGAGGTCCGCGTTTCCTCTTGCGCAGTAGAGGATAGTCCCCTCGCCGCGGGTGCTGCGCGACGGCTCGACGAGTCGCCGGAGTGCCCGGAGTCCGGGGCGGTGCCCGGGCGCTCGATCGGCTGCCGGCCGGCCGGGTCATTGTCATCGGGCCGGCTCGTCCTGTGGCCGGCGACGTCCTCTCCTGCGTGCGCGTCAAGCCCGAGGACCCAGCCCGCCACCTGGCTAGGTGGCTCCTCCACGCGCGGCCCCGGCGACCTCCGGCCTTCGGCGCACGTGCCTGGCCCGTCGGCCCGGCCCGGCTCTCGGCCAGTCGAGTCTCCGGCGTTTGAGGCTTGCCCGGGCGTCCCGGCGTTCAGCCCAGGCGCGTCCTGCCCGCCGGCCCGGCCCAGCTCGCGGGTTGCTGGGTCCTCCTCGCGCGCCTGTCGCCCAGCGGCCCTGTCCGGCCTTCGGCCGGTTGGGCCCTCCTCGCGCACGTCGGCCCGGCCCGACTCCCGGCCGGCTGCAGTCTCCTCACCTAGGCCCGGCCTGTTGGGCCCTAGGGTTTGCAGGGCCACCAGGATGGCCGCCTCTCCCTCTCCGGCGTTGGGCGGCCGGCACTCCTCCTGTCCGGCGCCGCCGACCCCTCCTCCAGCGTCGGCCGCCGCCGGCGGCGCTCCCCCGACGTAGACGCGCTCCAGCCCGGCTGGGGCCGACCCGCCTGGGCTCCCATGGCCGCCGACCACCTGCAGCGCAGCCCCACCCGAGGGGGTGGGGTCCCCCCTGATGCCAACGCCGCCCCGGGCGGCGCTCCTCTGCGCCAGCGCGTCCTCGCCGGCGTCGGCCTCGCCAGACGCGTCGCCCGCGTCCTCCACGACCGGCTCGGCCCCCCCGGGACGAGGGACGTCTCCCCCAAGTCTGGGTTCGCCCCAGACGGCGCCGACTCGGCCGGGCCCGGCCTCCTCCACGCCGGCGTCGGCCTCCTCGGCCTGGTCGGCGTACTCCCCGGTCGGGATCGTCGCGCACGACTCTTCTGGCGCGATCCCGGGGCTGGGTCCAGCGCAGACGGCGCCGACCCAGCCAGGCGCGACTCCCCCGGCGTTGGCGGCGGCCTGCGCAGCGCCGCCGGTCTCCTGGGTGGTCGCCCCCGCGCGCGCGGCCTCCATGGCGCGTCCCTCGGCCAAGCCGGCCTCGTGCTGGTCGGCCCGGCTGTCCCCGGCGGCTGGTGCCATCAGGCCGGCGCTCTCCTGCCGGCGCTGGCCGTCTCCGGCACGCGCACCCTCACCCTCGTCGGCCAACCACGTTTCAACCAGTGAAAGATCCTCTCCGGTCATCTCAATAGCGTTGAACGAACGCGATGAGTGTCGAGTGTTGGGTGGTGTTGATGGGGGCGAAAATTGAGCCCAAAAAGCATCCAAATCCACGTGGTTTTCCTCAAACAAGTCGTGTAAGCCATCGTCAACGGTCCCACATCCCGGGTCAATGGGGTCCATGGCGCGAATAACGAAGCGAGCACGATCGACAAAAAATATAATAATAAAAATAACATGAAAGGACGTCGGAGCATACCTCTTGACGGCGGGCTTCTCCGATGGGCCAACGTCGGACTCTGACTTTACCACGCGATTTACAATCGATGATAAACTCGGGGGGCTAATGTTACCGGTCCGTCTCGGTCCGGTAGATCGACAACGGCCACGCTGGCGGCCGTCCTGAGCCCGGCATTCGTCCGGGGCCGGCACTCGCCGTGGCCGGCTCTCCACGGCCGGCTCTCCAAGGCCGGCCCTCCAGGACCGGCGCTCCAAGGCCGGCCCTCCACGGCCGGCGCTCCAAGGCCGGCCTTCCTCGGCCGGCGCTCCAAGACCGGCCCTCCTCGGCCGGCGCTCCAAGGCCGGCCCTCCACGGCCGGCGCTCCAAGGCCGGCCCTCCACGGCCGGCGCTCCAAGGCCGGCCCTCCTCGGCCGGCGCTCCATGGCCGGCCCTCCACGGCCGGCGCTCCAAGGCCGGCCCTCCACGGCCGGCGCTCCAAGGCCGGCCCTCCTCGGCCGGCGCTCCAAGACCGGCCCTCCTCGGCCGGCGCTCCAAGGCCGGCCCTCCACGGCCGGCGCTCCAAGGCCGGCCCTCCACGGCCGGCGCTCCAAGGCCGGTCCTCCAAGGCCGGCCCTCGGCCAAGGGGTTCCTCAAACACCTCTTGGCCGCCTATAAATATGAGGGTCTCTCCCTCGACCCAGGTAATCCGAATTTGAGTGCTGAAACGCTGTCGAACTCGTACCTCGCTCGTTTCTCTCAAGTCTCGACCTCTAAACACTAAACCCTCTACAAACCACCTCAATCCTACTAATGTTGAGCGTCGGAGAGGTAAACAGAGGCAACCCCTCTGTTTCCCCTTTGTAGTTCACACCTTTCTGTTCACGTTTCAGGTGCTTGGACGAGATAGAGATCATCTACGGCTAAGGGACGGCTTGGGATACCGAGCCCGACACGCTCGAGTCGAGACGAGACCACTTGGTCCGGCCTTGGGTCTAACCGTCTGCGACTCCTAAATCGTTGTCCGAAAAACTGCGACAACAATTATCAGGTAATGTCTAGATAGAATTTCATGCATTTCTTATGGGGAAGAATACATGAATATCGATTTTGAAATAAAAATGAATTTTTTTTAGATGTTCCTTAAATTAAAGTACAAATTTGGTTCTAGAAGTAATTATTTTTGTTCTTATTTTGTCATTATTACATGAGTTATTGAAACCGGTCTTGATAATGAACTGAGCAATTATTAATTTATTTTTACCGAGTTAATAAACAATATTTATCAATAATTTATTGGAGGGTGACTTGTCCTTTTCAAATATGAGATAATTTATTGAAGATCTAATTCCAACAACATAAATCATGCTTATAATGGATCAAAAAAGCTACCAGGTGCAATTCCCACTATAACAGTTAGCTTATTTCTTAATTTAGGAAGATGTCACGAACAAGCTCTAACGGACGGACAAATTCCGTCAGTTTTCGGACGAAAAAATTCCGTCAGTTTTCGGACGAAATCTATATATTTTCATACAGATTCGAAAACAAAATATGTTTTTGGGCCTTTTGGATCGCAAAAACTAGATATTCCGAGATTAAACATAAATATTTAATAAATATAAAATATGTAAATAGACGGAATGATATAAAATGGATATACACGGCATTTTGGAATATCAAAATAAATCAACTTTATGTCATTATTGATTCTTGCATCCATGCTTAAAAACATAAAATGAGCATATCATTCTAAAAATACGGGTAATCAACGCAATTTTTACTTAAAGATTATAGAGCGAGGCTTATTTTTTATTTTTATTTTGAGGATGGAGCGAAAGCTTTTATAAATGTTAAAATCTTCTATGTTTATATTTAAGATCCATTAGGTAAATAACCACATTTACAGTTTGAAATTGCTTAATAATCAATATTTCGTAAATCTTAAGTTAATAATCACTTTCATATATTTATAGACGTAAATCTTAGGTAAATAGTAACTTCTATTTATTAAGCCACGTCATCTTTATGACTATTTACTTAAAATTTACGAAACATTGACTATATAACAATTCCAAACGTTTTAGTTGACTATTTACCTAATTTTTTTTTGTTATATTTATCATTTTATTTTGAAACAGGGTGAAGATACCGAATGGATAACAGTGAATATTTTGCACCCTGAACCATCCAACGGTGATTGGATCGGAGTTTTCTCCCCGGCAAATTTCAAGTATTTATATCACACTTGACTTGATTTTATAATAATTATGTTCCTAATGAATACTACATATTAATATGTAAATATATATAGCTCTTCACTTTGCCCAGCTGATGAAGCTGATTGGAAGATTGGAAAACCATACATATGCACTGCCCCAATTAAGGTATTTATATGAATATGAGCCTACATTTCTCATAACTTATTTTTGGACTCGCATACATAGGTGACCTTACTATATTTTATTTTTATTTTATATTTTATTTTTTCAGTACAAGTTTGCAAATAGGTCAACCTCGGATTACGCGACGACCGGTAAAGCAACGTTGAAGTTCCGGCTAATAAATCAGAGGGCGGATTTTTCTTTTGCGTTGTTCCCCGGAGGAGTGAAAAATGTGACACCAAATTATTTCAATAATTCACTCTTTTTTTGTTATGTACTTATGGTGTCTAATTTTTCACTTAGGAACAACATTTTAATTTACTTATTGCAGCCTAAATTAGTTGCGGTTTCGAACTCCATAACGTTTGCCAATCCAAAAGCGCCGCTGTATCCGCGACTGGCTCTTGGGAAGGCATGGGATGAAGTGAGAAGGCTAAGATTAATGATTTATTTTAAATGTGACAGTTTTTTTTTTTCACTTCAATTAAAAAAAATCTAATCTGAAAATTTAGATGACGGTGACATGGACAAGCGGGTACAACATAGACGAGGCGGTTCCTTTTGTCGAGTGGGGTCTGGAGGGAGAGGAGCGAGTTCGTTCCCCGGCTGGAACGTTGACTTTTGACCGGACTAGCATGTGTGGTATGTACTAATATGCTAAATTATCCGAATTATTTGTACTAATCTTATGATTAATGTTACTACTCATATTTAACCTAAAAGAATCAAGAATTCCTCCAACTCTTTTTGCATGCTTACTCGTATTTTTTTCTTCCCATTTCTCACCCATTCTGATTCATTAATTTAAAACCGCCATCATAGGTTATGTTTATAACCTGAATTTGAAGATGGAAAATGAAATACGAGCGAATACAAGTTCTATGCTGTGGTTGAAAGTTATGGAAAATTTGATGGAAACAGAAGGGAGAGTGTGAGAAAAGATGAAACTTACTTTACCTCAAATTTTCATCAATTAAAAAAACACCAGAAAAGTACTCGTTTAATCGCATTTTCAAGGTCCCAAAAATACCCTAAGATATCAAGTTTCGTTTTTATTTATTTTTTATTTTTTATTTTTTTTTATAGGAGCTCCGGCTAGAACAGTTGGCTGGCGTGACCCTGGTTTCACGCACACAAGTTTTCTGAAAAACTTGTGGCCAAACTCCAAGTATGTATTGATGATAAATTACTCGTTCATGATAAGAATATTTTTTTCTTTATAGATGCTAATGAAGTTACATTAATTTATGCACGCATAGGTACACTTATAAATTGGGTCATCGGCTATACAACGGGACTTATGATTGGAGCGTAAAGGCCTTTTCCTTCAAAGCCCCGCCTTTTCCGGGCCAAGATTCTTTACAGCGAGTCGTCATTTTCGGCGACATGGGAAAAGTAACTTATAATATCGGACTTGACTATTTTGATCAGAATTGCAAATTCAAAAAGGTCATGTTGAATGTGCGATCAATTTGTTTGTTTGTTTTGTTTTGGGGTATAGTCCGAGCGCGACGGTTCTAACGAGTACTCAATCGAGCCAGGGTCGCTTAACACCACAGACCAACTCATCAAGGACTTGAAAAACTATGACATAGTTTTCCACATTGGTGACATGGCATACGCCGATGGGTACATCTCGGAGTGGGACCAATTCATGTCTCAAGTCGAGCCAATTGCGTCGACGAAGCCTTACATGGTTGCGAGGTTTGTTTGGTTCAAGTCAATTTAGTGTCATTTTTTTATGTTCTTTAGGTAGTTGACCTTGAATAAATATTTATTTTCTTATTCTTTTCATTTTTTTTTCTAAATTTGCAGCGGTAATCACGAGCGTGATTGGCCCGACTCGGGCTCCTTCTTCAATGTCTTGGATTCGGGCGGAGAATGTGGTGTCGTGGCCGAGACAGTGTTCTATGTCCCGGCAGACAATAGAGCAAAGTTTTGGCAAGTATTTATTCACAAAAAGAAAATTTTGACTCATGAAAGATATATATATTTATTTTTTTTACTTCTCTTAGGTACTCGGCGGATTATGGGATGTTCAAGTTCTGTGTGGCGGATAGCGAACACGATTGGAGGGCCGGGACAGAGCAATATGCGTGGATCGAGAAATGCCTCGCTTCGGCAGATAGAAGAAAACAACCGTGGCTGATCTTCACGACCCACCGAGTTCTCAGCTATTCGTCCAATTTTTGGTACGGCCGCGAGGGATCGTTTGAAGAGCCGATGGGGCGTGAAGACCTCCAGAAACTCTGGCAGAAGTACCGGGTCGATATCGCATTTTTCGGACACGTCCATCACTACGAAAGGATTTGCCCTATTTACCAGGTACGCAAAACATTTTCGGTTTATATAGTCTTCTTTCTAAAATAAAATCTACTTCACTTCGATATGAATACGCGTTTGCGACAGAATCAATGCGTAAACGACGAGAAATCCAAATACTCCGGAGTCATGAACGGGACGATCCACGTGGTGGTTGGTGGGGCCGGGCGAACCTTGTCCGACTATAGTGTGTTGACACCATATTGGAGTATCCATAGAGACCGCGATTTTGGGTTTGTAAAGCTTACGGCTTTTAACCACTCGTCGCTGCTCTTCGAGTACAAGAGAAGCAACGACGGCGAGGTTTACGACTCCTTCACGATCTACAGAGAGTACAAGGATGTCTTGTCTTGTGTCCATGACAGTTGCGAAGCCAGTACTTTGGCTACTTAAAACTCTAAAAGACCCGACTAGCTTT
This sequence comes from Urtica dioica subsp. dioica, assembly GCF_054948205.1. Classification (NCBI taxonomy): domain Eukaryota; kingdom Viridiplantae; phylum Streptophyta; class Magnoliopsida; order Rosales; family Urticaceae; genus Urtica; species Urtica dioica. Next base: position 6,296,458 of record NC_142765.1, on the reverse strand, counting down.
TTTTATATCTTTTCTTGCCTCTTATTTAATCAATCACGTTAGCATAAACTATAAACGTTTTGTGCTCTTGTAAGGTGTTATAAATAAAAGAGGTGTTTAGCAGAATATTAAGTTTCTTTCCCCCTATTTTATTCTATGTATGTTTTTCATGATCAACTGATTAAATATTGAAATTCTGATTAGTTGCAAAGGCAAGATGTCGCACACAATGTGTTGACAATGTGTCCGACAACTTGCTTGAACACATATATGGATAAACAACAAAAGTACAGTAAACAAAGTACACACGATATGGTTACCCAGTTCGGTGAAACACACCTACATCTGGGGGCACGCTGCCAGTGGAAAGGATTTTCACTATCTTGTAGTCAATAGTACACACAAGGTTATATCTGATTACAATCAACAAATCAATAAAACCTAGAGACTATTACTACCAGTGATCACCTAGACAGGGACTCCCCCTGAATTTGAGCTCCGTCTCAATTCCACTCTTCGAGCAACCTCCTGGCTCGGATGACCTTCAATCTTCAGTGATACGTGAACCTTCAATCACGAAAAGCACAAGAACCCAACTCTCACATACACTCAATCTGTGGAATAGTATTTGAGAGAATACACCACTTGAAACCAAAACACACAGCCTCCCAGTCCGCCGGTCTTGCACGTCTAAGAGTTCTGAGTGTTTGATCAAAAGTGTCAAAGCTGCTAAGGGAGAGCGCATGGCTTTTATAGCAGCTGGACAATCCTGAAAGATATCTCGGGTTTCCTTACCCGGCCTCAAGGGAATATCACAAAGTAAAGACTCCATCAAAGTGAATATTCGTGCAATGAAGATAGCAGCGAAGGATATCTTGCAATGAAGGCTCCAGCGAGGCAGATATCTTGTAATGAAGACAGCAGCGAGGCAATAACTTAGCAAGAGGACACCAGCGAAGCAAACTGACGAAACTGGAAACTTGCCTGAAATACTGTCTGTACACACGAGGAAAGATGTCAAACCAGAAGTGGAAACAAAACACCCGACATCTTTCCATACCACTTGCACTAAAAAATAAAGCCAACAAAACAATGTAACAACAATCTCCCCCTTTGGCTATTTTTTAGGCAAGCACTTCCAGGACCAGTTCTCATACAAGCGTCATAACCAGAAAGAGAGTCAAAATAAATGACCTAAATAAATGACCTCATGACGCCTCTCCCCCTGATTGCCTCAAAAAGATACCAAAGGCAAGGATCGACCAACACAGAGGGAGGAACAACAGCCTGAAAAGGGATGAGAACTAGGAAAACAGCATATCATTCATCAGAAAAAAAACGAGAGAGCTGTCTTACAAACCATCCAGAAACAAATTAGTATGAAGCACAAAGGCACAGTAGCAAAAGATGTCTTGAAAAAAGAATATTACAGACCAGAAAAGAATCAACCAACAGTATCCTGATCATTCTCAGAGACATAAACATCGCCTTCAGAATCGGAGTCTTCAGCGGCTTCAGAGACATGAGACCCAGCGGCTTGACCTGGCTGAGAAGAGGTAGCAGAGCTCGGGGCAGTAAGGTCTTTGAGAAGAGCTTCACACTTGACTTTCCTGGAGGAGAGAGTCTCGATGGTCTTTTTCAGAAACTCAACCTCTTCAAGAAGTTCCTTCACCACTTTTCTCTGAACATCTTCAGACATGGAACTCAAGTGAAGATTGCTCGCAGGTGCGTCAGATGTCTTGTCAGAAGGTCTGACAAGATCCTGAACATGTTTCCCTTCAAATAATTTGGGACTGAAGGAAAGGGCACCAGGACGCTTACCCACCACATCTGAACTCCTCAAGATGTTCTTGTTTTGATCAAGCAGAATCCCAGTGATAAGAGAGGGAAAGCCGATGGGAAGCTTTACTGCAAAAGACTTGGCATGTTTTGCCAAGTGATCAAAAACAAAATCACCAAAGTCAAAAGAGGAGCGAGTACCTATCTGAAAAATGAGCCGAGCGAGATCTGCTGTGATGCTGGACCCATGAGAGGAGGGAGCCCAGTTAGCGATGCCAATGCGATACAGAACGGAGTACTTGACAGTAAGCTCGGAAGAGGGCAAAGTTTCCTTTGAAGGCCAGACCTTGGTCTCATTTCCAGTGATTTCTTGCACGATGAAGTCCAGAGAAGGTACTCGATCAGCTGTGATGATCTTCCCACGGCCCAAAAACTTGTTGATCACATCAGGAGAGATCTCAAAACAGTGACCTCTGACAAAGACCTTCCTGAACTCTGGGTCTTCTGGAGAATCAAAGGAAGAGGAGAGATTAACAATGAATTCTTTTACCAGCGCCGGATAGAACACCCCAATGCCAGTGACCGTCCTCAGCATCTCTGTGTCGTGAAGAAGCTCCATAATGGCACCAATTTTCAGCGCCTCAGTGGATAATTCCTTTTCAGGAAAAATGGCGCGATGGTACACATATCTCCACTTGAGTACACCATCTTCTTTGTGGAAGGAGACGTTATCCATGGGAGCAGCGGGGATATTCTTCGGCAGCTTTTGCCCTCCTACAGACCTCTTATTTCCCAAACCAAGAGGGACAACAGACTCTTCTTCTTCAACCACCTGTTCCTCAACAACATGAGACAAGGGGGTCTGAGCGGACTTCTTAACGCGTTTCTTAATCATGCCCATCTTTTCCTTTTTCTTTTTCTTGCCAGGGATGGGGACGGCAGAGGTGCTTTCTTCAGGAAACTTCTTCTTCTTCCTCTTTTCTGCCAGAAGAGTGGCTAAGCAGACCTCATCATCTCTCTGAATCTTCTTCTTCAGAGAAGAGAGAATGTCTTCTCCATCGTCCTGGACATGATCCCCCTTCCTCTTATGCCCCAGAGAAGAAGTAGGCACATCTTTCGTGACATCTTTATTCAAGCCCATTATGCCACCAATGGCATCCTCAGGAGTAGCCTCATGAACATGAGGAGGAGAATTTCTGTTCCTAGAACTATCAACCGGGATATTAGGAGCATTAGGGTTACCTCGAACACTCTTGTGAGGATTCTCGATGGGGGATCCTCCAGACCTAACATCTTCTTCGCGATCAGCTTTGTCTTGTCTCTTATCTGAGGAGGAACTGCTGGAGCTTGCTTCTCCAGTGATGTCGGCGATGGACAGAGCAGCTTTCTTCAGAATTGCGCTTCTGGCTGCAGAGAGAGATGGGTTCTGAGGTGGTACCGATGACCCGGCGATCGCACCTCCGGCCTGACCATCGGCGCGTATGCTGGGTTTCAGACCACGAACCCTAACTCCATGCATGTTGCTCTCTGCACTAGGCTTTTTTGTCCCGACACTCTTCTTCCTCATTGTGGCTTTCTCTTTTCCAGAAGGAGTAGTGGTACTGATCCCGCTTCTTGTACCCACCATTTTGGAAATAAAAATAAGGAAACTGCCACACAGAAAACTGTCAAAAGAGGTAAGAAAGGAAAAATGGGAAACAAAGCTTAAGAGCGCCGAAGAAATATGGGAAATTTCGAAATTCAAACAAGAAACAACTTCCCCTTCTTTCTCGGGAGAGTAACCGTCTGCATGAGTGCGAACAAGGCATGGAGAAAAACGATGTCGCGACTTCAAGTGGGCCTTGTTCGTTCCTAGGCCCAGAGAGACAACAATTGGCATTTTAGCCCGGCAAACCAGTCGAATGGGCCAACCAGATACATGGGCCCATGAGAGAAAAAACACAACAGTAACACGAATAAGAATCAGCGAAGGATTAGCACATAAGTTAAGACCAAAAAATCTTCCGATAAACAGTAATTGCTATTGATCAATAACGCATAACCCAAGGGAAGATCTGAGATTTTCAAACCGGTTAGCATCCAAAGCCTTGGTGAAAATATCTGCAAGCTGTTTCTCGGTGTGAATGTATTCGAGTTTGATCTTCTTTTCTTCTACAAGATCTCGAATAAAATGATGTCTGATCTCAATATGCTTGGTCTTACTGTGTTGAACTGGATTCTTTGAGATGTTGATAGCGCTAATGTTGTCGCAGAATAATGTCATGACATCTTGTCCAACATCATATTCAGCGAGCATCTGCTTCATCCAGAGGAGCTGAGTGCAACTACTCCCAGCAGCGATGTATTCAGCCTCAGCTGTGGACAAGGAAACACAGTTTTGCTTCTTGCTGAACCATGAGATGAGATTGTTTCCAAGATAGAAACATCCTCCAGAAGTACTCTTCCGATCAACCGTGCTACCTGCCCAGTCAGCATCACAGTATCCCACAAGCGTAGAAGAAGTATCATAGGTATACAGTAAGCCAAAGTTAGCAGTTCCTGAGATGTACCTTATGATTCGCTTAGCTTGAGCCAGATGACTAGCTTTGGGATTGGCTTGGTAGCGCGCACATACACCTACTGAGTAGGCTATGTCAGGTCGGCTGGCAGTGAGGTAAAGAAGGCTGCCAATAATACTCCTGTAGAGACTTTGATCAACAGATTCTCCATGCTCATCCTTAGTGAGTTTGATGTGAGTAGCGGCAGGGGTCTGCTTGTGAGAAGATTTTTCCAGGCCAAACTTCTTCACTAAGTTTTTGGCATACTTACTTTGGGAAATGAAGATACCATCACTCATTTGTTTGATCTGAAAGCCCAGAAAGTAGTTTAACTCGCCGACCATACTTATCTCAAACTCTGACTGCATTTGTCGAACAAAAAGGTCCACCATCTTGTTAGACATTCCTCCAAAGACGATGTCGTCAACATAGATCTGAGCTATCATGAGATTGCCATTCTCTTTTTTCACGAACAAAGTCTTGTCAACGCCACCTCGGGTATAACCATTCTGCACAAGAAATTGGGTCAGTCTCTCATACCACGCACGAGGAGCCTGCTTAAGGCCATAGAGAGCTTTTCTGAGTTTGTAGACATGTTGTGGAGAGCTGGGATCTGTAAACCCTTTTGGTTGAGCTACATAGACTTCCTCATTTAGGTACCCATTGAGGAAAGCACTCTTAACATCCATCTGATAGAGCTTGAATTGCAGGTGACATGAGATGCCAAGCAGAAGTCTGATAGCTTCAAGTCTCGCAACAGGGGCAAAGGTTTCATCAAAATCTACGCCTTCCACCTGTGAATAGCCCTGCGCCACAAGTCTAGCTTTGTTCCGAGTTATATTACCGTGTTCATCACATTTATTCTTAAAAATCCACTTAGTTCCAATGACATTCACATTGTCAGGTTTAGGAACCAGCTCCCAGACCTCGTTTCTTTCAAACTGGACCAGTTCTTCTTGCATAGCATTAACCCAGTATTCATCATCAATAGCCTCATTAACATTTTTTGGTTCAATCTTAGAGACAAAGAAAAGATTACCAATCATTTCCCGGTAGTTAACAGGAGGCTTTGGACGAGTCTTTATTCCTTCACTGATTTCGCCAATCACCTCATGAGCCGGATGATTTTTCTGAATTCTTCGGGAAGGAATTCTCTGTTCAGTCTCAGGAGGGGATCCTTCATCTGGAACAATGTCGCTAACTTTGTCATCAGCATTAGTCCTGACATTTGGATTTCCAGTGGAGATGTCGTCCAAGGGGTTATCAGCATCTGTCCTGTCATCTGGGTTACTAGGAAAAACTTCATCCTCATCATTAGGACTGTTAGTAACATCATGATCATCATTTATCACCACATTTATCGATTCCATCATAGTCTTAGTGCATTTGTTAAAAACACGGTATGCACGACTATTTCTAGAGTATCCAAGAAATATACCTTCATCACTTTTCGGGTCAAATTTACGCCGAGGATCTCTGTCAGCAAGAATATAACAGACATAACCAAAGACATGAAAGTAATTCACATTCGGCTTTCTCCCCCTCCATATTTCATAATGAGTGCTGGAAGTACCTGGACGAATAGTAACTCTATTGTGAATATGGCAGGCAGTATTGAGAGCTTCAGCCCAGAAATGTGGTGGAATATCCTTGGCCAACATCATCACTCTAGCCATCTCTTGGAGGGTTCGATTTTTCCTTTCGACAATTCCATTTTGTTGTGGTGTGATAGGAGCAGAGAACTCATGTGCTATCCCTTCTTTAGTACAAAACTTAGCAAAGCTCATGTTCTCAAATTCCCTCCCATGATCACTCCAGATTCTGATCACTTTGCCTATGCTCTCTCCTTTTTCTCTCTGAACCTTCTTACATAGAGCTTCAAAAACAGCAAAAGTGTCAGATTTCTCACGAATAAAATCAACCCAAGTGTACCTGGAGTAGTCATCCACACAGACGAACACATATCTCTTCCCTCCAAGGCTCTCGACCTGCATCGGTCCCATCAGGTCCATGTGGAGAAGTTCCAGAACACGAGATGTGGTAAGATGTTGCACCATCTTGTGGGACTTCTTGACCTGTTTCCCAATCTGGCACTCACCACAAATTTTTCCTTCGACAATCTTCAGGTTTGGGACACCGATGATGGCTTTCTCAGAGACAATTTTCTGCATGCTTCTGAGATTTAGATGACCAAGCTTTTGATGCCACAGCTTGGTTTCGTCAACTTTGGTCAAGAAACAATTGCTGGTTGGTACGGGAGACCACATATAGCAGTTGTCACGAGATCTGTTTCCTCGCATAAGTTCATCCTGTTCTTCATTAATCACCACACACTTATCACGAGTAAAGTTGACATGCAAATTCAGATCACAAAGCTGACTAATACTAATAAGATTAGCAGTAAGTCTTTCAACCAACAAAGCCTCAGTCAGACAAGACATACCAGGATAGTTTAATTGACCTTTACCCACAATTTTGGCTTTTACTCCATCTCCAAAGGTAACATGGCAGTTGGAGTAAGGTTTCACGTTGGTCAGGAAGGTGTGATCACCAGTCATGTGGCGAGAGCAGCCACTGTCGAAATACCAGTCATTCCCGGTGGATGCACTCAGAGACGTGTAGGCTATATTGGCACGATAGGAGACATTTTTCACTCTCCATTCTAGCCGAGTAGCTGGTTGTTGATGAGATGAGACATTCCTGTGGATGGACCTGTGCTGACGGACATTCCTCCCATACAATCGATAGCAAAAAGGATGGATATGTCCCTTCCTACCACAATAATGGCATACCCAACGAGGTCTGTTGACAGGAGACCTGGTTGGTCTAAATTGATGATGACGAGAAAAGTCATGAGACTTGTTGTTACCAGATGGTTGAGGCATGTTTTGCGACATCTGGTTAGTCTGCTTTTGAGGAACGAACGTAGTCTGGGATGATGAAGCTCCATGGGTATATCCAAGCCCCTTCATGTTCTTCGCAGGTTTGCCGATGGTGAGGATTTTGTCAAGGCTGTCAGTCCCAGAATTCAGCATTCTGACAGTTTTAGTCATGTGTTCGAGTTCGCCATTCAGTCGACTGACTTCCTTCTTCAGATCCACAATAGTCTCCAGGAGCCTTGCCTTATCTTCAGTCAGGGTAAGGATAAGAGCACTTTGTTTGTCTAGAATATGGGATTCCTCAACCCATTTTGTGTGTAGGGTATTGTATGCTTCATTCATAGCATCGTCAGATAGTTCTTCATCTAGAACATATTTCTGAGAGCATTCACCAAATTCATTAGTAGACTCATGTGTATGGACAGAGGCAGTAAATGCTACAAAGTTTCTTATCTGATCTGAGTCGCTCTCTTCATCTTCTTCATCCGAAAGAGTAGCATTGTATCCCTTTTTCTGTTTCTTGAGGAAGTTGGGACACTCCTTTTGAATATGTCCAAAACCTTCACATTCGTGGCACTGAATGCCTTTGCCTTTCCCAGATCGTTCACCACTTTTACTATTCCTGTGAGGATAGGTGTTTTTCTGGAATCGTTGTTGGAAATTGTCCTTGACATCTTGTGAGACATTTTTCCCATTCATCTGGTTGAGTCTTTTCATGACCCTGCCATAGTTTTTGCAAGCATAGCAATAGTATCGTCAATATCATTGTCAGAGTCTAAATATACCTGATCCCTTGGTTCATGAATAGAACTTTTGAGGGCCATTCCTCGTTGTTTCTTTTCCACCTTAGGAAGAGAGAGCTCAAACGTCATGAGAGATCCCATCAGCTCGTCGAACTTCAACGTCTTTAGGTCATGAACTTCCTCAATGGCCGTGATTTTCATTTTGAACCTAGAGCTCAAAGCTCTCAGGGTTTTTCGAACAAGATCTTCATCTGTCATTGGTTTCCCGAGAGAATATGATTCATTGGCGAGATCACGAATGCGAACGTTGAACTCAGCGACTGTTTCATCCTCGAGCATCGTGAGGGCTTCAAAATTGGTTGTGAGGTACTGAAGTTTTTGTTCACGGACCTTTATAGTTCCCTCATAGGCAACAACGAGGATTTCCCAGGCCTCTATGGCAGTAGTGCAAGTATTTATCAACCTGAAAACATCTTTATCGACACCGTTAAATATAGCATTGAGAGCACGGGAGTTACCAAGGGCCGCCTCATCTTCAGTGGGGGTCCAGTCCTTTTCGGGCTTTGTGCTAGTACGGGCTCCTTTGTCATCAGTAGTCATAGGAGCTTCCCACCCATGTATCACAGCTTTCCATGTTCGGCTATCAAGGGACTTCAAGAAAGCGGTCATGCGTGCCTTCCAATATCCATAGTTGGTTCCGTCGAGTACTGGAGGGCGATTGACAGAACCTCCTTCTCGGGAACTATCCATAATAGGCAATCAGAAAGAAAATACAGGAAACCACCTAAGAGATCAAGGTGCCTGCTCTGATACCAATTGAAATTCTGATTAGTTGCAAAGGCAAGATGTCGCACACAATGTGTTGACAATGTGTTCGACAACTTGCTTGAACACAGATATGGATAAACAACAAAAGTGCAGTAAACAAAGTACACACGATATGGTTACCCAGTTCGGTGAAACACACCTACATCTGGGGGCACGCTGCCAGTGGAAAGGATTTTCAATATCTTGTAGTCCATAGTACACACAAGGTTATATCTGATTACAATCAACAAATCAATAAAACCTAGAGACTATTACTACCAGTGATCACCTAGACAGGGACTCCCCCTGAATTTGAGCTCCGTCTCAATTCCACTCTTCGAGCAACCTCCTGGCTCGGATGACCTTCAGTCTTCAGTGATACGTGAACCTTCAATCACGAAAAGCACAAGAACCCAACTCTCACATACACCCAATCTGTGGAATAGTGTTTGAGAGAATACACCACTTGAAACCAAAACACACAGCCTCCCAGTCCGCCGGTCTTGCACGTCTAAGAGCTCTGAGTGTTTGATCAAAAGTGTCAAAGCTGCTAAGGGAGAGCGCATGGCTTTTATAGCAGCTGGACAATCCTGGAAGATATCTCGGGTTTCCTTACCCGGCCTCAAGGGAATATCACAAAGTAAAGACTCCATCAAAGTGAATATTCGTGCAATGAAGATAGCAGCGAAGGATATCTTGCAATGAAAGCTCCAGCGAGGCAGATATCTTGTAATGAAGACAGCAGCGAGGCAATAACTTAGCAAGAGGACACCAACGAAGCAAACTGACGAAACTGGAAACTTGCCTGAAATACTGTCTGTACACACGAGGAAAGATGTCAAACCAGAAGTGGAAACAAAACAACCGACATCTTTCCATACCACTTGCACTAAAAAATAAAGCCAACAAAACAACGTAACAACAAATATCTTTTTGATCTTAAGAACAATGGCATAATGCTGTCTCCTCTGAAAATGACTTTTCAAGGTAATGGCTAAGAACAACCTTTTATCAGCAGAAAAACTGGACTTGCAATTGCAAGAGCACACTCTTGACTTTCGAGTTCTACAAACCTAGCTCGGGCATGGTCACTTGGTCCGACCTTAAGTCGAACCGCCCGAAGTCTTAAATCGCTGTTCAATTTCCAGTGACAACAGTAATAACATTATTTTGATGGGGCTTAAATTTTTTTTTTTTTTTCATTTTAGTTGCAACTTTCAACTACCTGCCGAGATTAAAAAATATATGTCGAACCCAAAGACTGGAGATTATCGAGTACATTTTGCTAATGAAAAATAGCTCAAAGTAACAAGCACGTAAAAGCCATTTTCTTTATCATAAAAAAACAGCAAAATATAGAAAAGTATTTTCAACTACATTTTTCTTTGTGAAATAGGCCTCGGTAAAACCTCTCCGAACCCATCAATGGGTACGAACACAAGGGGTGGAGCACCCCCGATGATACAAAATCCGGAAACTTTCGACGGTAACGCCCAAAAGATTTATGAGCAATCCAGTTTGTGTTCCCAGACGACCAAAAATAGTTACATTTTCTAAAATTGTTCATCGGAACGGAAATAGAGTCGAATAACGGCAACAAAATGCAAATTGGACACGACATTTAATCTCCAATCTCTCCAAAACCAACTTATTATCTCAATCAGCCGACTTCACGACATCCACAACACCTGCCCGAAAATAAATTATTTTATCAAACCTCTTTTTTGCTCGATAATCATTTTATCAAACCTAGCAGTCAATAGAAACAAGAAAACGATTTTTTTTTAGAGATGACTAGTCTATATCCCTTGGAAAAATCTAAATCCTTAGTAATTGTTTATAAACTGAGATATTTTCATGCTTTTATTTTGTGATAAATTATCAGCTAAACCCATGATTAGAGATTATTTTCCCATAACACCAAAAAAACAACAACACATACATTCACTTTACTATGAAGCATAAATAGCATAGGTAAAAACTTCATGATTTACCTAGCTCAGTTTCTAGCGTACGTGGTTCTGATAAGTTGTAGCTCCTTGACAACATCATTGATACACATCATTTCACTCGGCCTCTCTTCTGAACATGGAACTCCAATGTTAAGAATTGAGTTCAAGCAGTTCCAGAAACAGATCTCCACGTAGCGTATCTCTGACGCGCTGGAATTGTTGCGTTCGTGTCTCTCTTCTCTAATCACAACACTTCTTTCTTCAAATTGATCTGCTCTGACAAGTAAAGTCGAGTCCACTATCTCTGGAAGTCTTTCAGACATTGACTTCTTAACAAAGCTGTGAAGATTGAAATTGTCTATGAACATCTCATCAGTGGGTCGTTTTCCTGTGAACATCTCTAGTAAGAGGATTCCATATTCCATATCTATAGATGTCTCCGGCTCCAGAAATCTGACCGCCCATTGAATACTCTGCATTTTCATCACCAACTACATTCTTAATGACATGTTTAAATGAGTCACAAATCTGTCAATAAATTGAATATCAACATAATTATATGTTATCACAGTGCCAGAATTTAATTAGTTGTAGAAGTCGGTGTTTGCCTCTTGTTGAAATCGAGCTCGTCAGTTCGCCCTCCCGCGTCAGCTCGACAGCTCGCCCTTTCGCGTCAGCTCGTCAGTTCGCCAGTTCGCCCTTCCGCATCAGTTCGCTAGTTCGCCCTCCCGCATCATCTCGCCAGCTCGTCAGCTCGTCCTTGCTCTTGACTAGCGTGCTTTCCTCCTGACAAGCTTGCCTCTGGAGTCCTCACCCCTTGGAACTCATTCCACATGGGAAACTGTCGCATTTATTTCTCATGATATTTCCTATGACTTGTTCTCTGTGTATATTTATTTTTCCTCTATTTCCTAGAAGTAGTTATTACATGTATTTATTACACTCTCACTTGTATCCACCATATGTATAAATAGGTGATACAAAATTCATATCAATAAGAAGAAATATTCAAAGTCTCGGAACACTCTCTCTTTTCTGATTCTCTCTTTCTTTATCTTCTCTCTAGATTCGACTCTCTCTCTCTCTCTCTAAACTTCAACATTGTATCAGAGCAGGGAAAATCAACCACCATGAACACCACTCAAACCACGCCCACTCAGTCGCAATCCGAGTCCTTCTCCCAACATATCACGAGCCACAAACTCAACGGCCACAACTTCCTACAGTGGTCCCAATCTGTGCTCATGTTCATATCGGGACGAGGTAAAGATGACTACCTCACAGGCGTGGCCACATCTCCCGTGATCGAAGATCCGACGTTCAAGAGTTGGAAGGCCGAAAACAGCATGGTGATGTCCTGGCTCATAAACTCTATGCTCCCCGAAATCGGAGAAACCTTCCTCCTTTACCGAACGGCTGCAGAAATCTGGCAAGCAGCTAGAGAAATCTTCTCCAACTCAGAAGATATGTCCGAGCTGTTTGAAACTGAGAACACTCTCCACGACCTACGTCAAGGAGAGATGTCTGTTACTCAGTTCTTCAGCTCGCTCACACATCTATGGCAGAAGATCGACCTCTACGAACAGCACCAGTGGACCAGCTCCGAAGACTCAAAAATCTACCGCAGGACAGTGGAGACCAAACGTGTGTTTAAACTACTATGCGGCCTCAACCAAGACCTTGATGAGGTCAGAGGTCGGATACTTAGTACAAAACCACTACCATCTCTCCGTGAAGCCTTCTCCGCGGTCAGACACGAGGAAAGCAGGAGGAAACTCATGCTGGGAGCTATCCAATCGAGCTCACTTCTGAGCTCATCCTCAGACTCGTCCGCCCTCGCCACGCATGGAGATGAAGTTCTTGCAGCCCGCGTCTCAACAGAGAAACCTCGCAAACCTCGCCCCTACTGCGATCATTGCAGACGACCTGGACACCTCCGAGAAACCTGCTGGAAGCTGCATGGGAAACCACCGAGCTCGAAGTCAACCCGAGACACTAAGGATCCGAACTCAGTCGGAAACTTAGTCTCCACTTCATCCGCTGCCTCGACCTCGACCTCGGACTCTCCCTTCAGCAATGACCAGATCGCTATTCTCCAAAAGCTTGTCCAACAAGTCCAACTCAGTGGAGAAACCTCCAGCATCGGTCCTCTAGGTAACTCTCCTAGAGCCCTCCATGTAAGCTCAGAGAATCCCACATCGTGGATTGTCGACTCCGGTGCATCTGATCACATGACTGGTAATCGAAGTCTATTCACAACTTACTCCGCTTGTAATAAAAGCATATCAGTCACCATCGCCAACGGAGCCAAGACTCAAGTCACTGGTATTGGCACCGTGGTCTTGACGAAATCCATGAGGCTAGACTCGGTGTTCTTTGTGCCTCAACTACAGTGCAATCTCTTATCTGTGCATAAGTTCAACCAAGACTCTAAGTGCCGAACTGTTTTTGATGAACGTTCATGTGTGTTTCAGGAACAGGCCAAGGGGAGACAGATTGGTAATGCCGAGCTGAGTACCGGACTCTATGTCATCAAGCCAAATCAGTCCGCCATGTGTCAGCTCGCCCAACATTCACCCCATTACAAAGAGATCATGCTCAATCACCTTAGACTAGGACATCCAAATTTCATGTATCTCAAAAGAATGTTTCCTTCTTTGTTTATCAATAAAAATATCAATTATATTCAGTGTGACATGTGTGAGTTCGCCAAACATTCTCGAAGCTCGTATCACCCCACCTCGTACAAACCATCTCGACCTTTTGCCACGATTCACAGTGATATATGGGGGCCCTCAAAAGTTCCCAATATCACTGGAGTTCGATGGTTCCTTCTCTTTGTTGACGACCACACTAGACTCAGTTGGATATACATGATGAAACAAAAATCTGAAACATCCAATCTATTCAAAACCTTTCACAAAATGGTCCAAACACAGTTCGACACATCCATTCAAATTGTCCACACTGACAACGCTCGAGATTACTTTAATTCTGAGCTCGGCGATTTCTTCAAAACACATGGCATAATTCACTCCAGCTCGTGCGTTCATACCCCGCAACAAAATGGGGTAGCCGAGCGGAAAAATCGACACATTCTCGAGGTCGCCAGAGCCATCATGTTCTCCTCTAACGTCCCATCTCACTTCTGGGGAGAATCAGTCCTCACAGCCACCTACCTCATAAACAGAATGCCATCTCGTGTCCTTGGCTATAAAATCCCATCTCAAGTCCTACTAGAGACATACCCTCACTGTCGACTCATCTCAACCCTACCTGCGAAAGTGTTCGGCTGTTCCGTCATCACCCATTCTTATGGCCAAGGTAAACTTGAACCAAAATCGCTCAAATGCATCTTCCTTGGCTATTCAGCAACCCAGAAAGGCTACAAATGCTCTGAACCCCGATCACAAAAATTCATAGTCTCAATGGATGTATCTTTTCATGAATTCAGTCCTTACTTCGCCAATTCAGCTCGTCAGGGGGAGAATGACGAAACTTCCCAAATTGGCTCATCATAAACCCAGAATTCAGCTCTCCTCAAAATCCGACCTCACTTGTTCCAGAAATTCCCAGCTCGCCCCACAGTCCGACTTCACCTGTTCAAGAAATTCCCAACTCGCCCAGTCCAACTCATGTCCCCAGCTCGCAAGCCTCTGAACACTCTCCATGCGAACTGAATATCACCCAGAGTCCGGTACAAGCTCGCGACCAAGATGTCTCTCCGAACCTGAACCACGACACTATTGAACAAGGTAACATCAAATCTCCAGACTTACCCATTGCAGTCAGAAAACCTGCTCGGTCGTGTGGCCAATACAGGATGAAGGATTACGTGTACTATGGGAACTTATCTACGGGCTACCAAGCCTATGTGGCGAAGTTAGATGAAGGAAAAGTGTCGAACTCCATCGAGGAAGCCCTTCAAATTCCCAAGTGGCGAGACGCAAGTCATGCCGAGATCCAAGCCCTCGAAAAGAATGATACGTGGGATATCGTCGAGCTATCACCAGGCAAGCGAACTGTTGGATGTAGATGGCTCTTCACCATCAAACACAATCCAGATGGGACAGTGGAGAGATACAAAGCCCGACTTGTCGCGAAAGGGTACACGCAGGCGTATGGCATTGACTATCAAGAAACATTCGCTCCAGTTGCAAAGTTCAATACCATCAGAATCGTCCTTTCACTAGCAGCCAACTTAGATTGGCCTCTCATCCAGCTCGATGTGAAGAATGCTTTTCTAAACGGCGAACTGGAAGAGGAAGTCTACATGCAACTCCCACCAGGATTTGACAAAGATCAAGGAGCCAACAAAGTCTGCAAACTCAAGAAGTCACTCTATGGACTAAAACAGTCCCCTCGAGCATGGTTCGGAAAATTCACCAACGTGCTCAAACGGTGTGACTACGAGCAAAGTCAAGCAGATCCAACACTCTTCTCAAAAATCTCCACACAAGGCAAGCACACCATTCTTAGTGTGTATGTGGATGATATAGTCATCACCAGAGACGACCTAGAAGAGATCAGGAGGCTGAAGCAAACTTTGTCATCTGAGTTCGAAGTCAAGGACCTCGGCAGCCTACGATACTTCCTCGGCATGGAGGTAGCTCGATCAGAAAAGGGCATCTCTGTTTCCTAGCACAAGTACACGTTGGACCTCCTCAAAGAAACTGGCATGCTTGGCTGCAAACCAGTTGACACTCCGATGGATGCCAATGTGAAACTTCTAGCTCGCACCAACGAGGCCGCCACCGACAAAGAAAGATTTCAGCAGCTCGTAGGAAAACTCATCTACCTAACTCACGAGACCAGATATTGGATTCGCAGTGAGTATGGTAAGTCGATTCATGAGTAATCCCTCAGAAACTCACATGGACGCAGTCATGAGGATTCTCCAATACCTCAAATCTGCCCCAGGGACTGGTCTTGATGTAATCCCACGGATTCCTTTTTTTTTTATATCCGTGGAGATCATATATTTCTTGTTAATTACCGGGGTCTGTTTTAGGAAGTCAATTTTATTCAGTTTCCCGATTTTTGGCACCTAATTTCGGAAGTATCTTTATATCTTAGTTTCCCTGATTTTCTTTTATCCCTTTTATTTCCATAATCAATTTCCACTTAATTACCATTTCATTCGTTTCCTGATAACTCAAGAGAAGACTCTCATATTTTTTTTTATTAAAATCTGGATGTTCTTTCATTCAGCTTGAAACCTCCTTTAAATAGGAAAATACAAAGCAAATTCGGAGTACATTGTTGCCCTAGTTTAAATGGGCCTACAAAACATTATTTAGGCCTGATAACATTAAAATTAAAAGCCTGACTTAATACCTAACACATATGGGCTTCATTAAGCATAACTAAAGCCTAAAAACACTTTAAAAAAGACTCTAACTTCATCTATTATTTTTAACAACGAAAATAACAAATAAATAACTCAAACTGCTTAAAATGACGTGAATAAGCTTTCCTTTATTTGTGCCGCCCTTTGCCTCGTGATTGGGTTTTCTTCTTGCGTCGTTTTTTGCTCTAGCTTTATATTTCTTCCATTCAGCTTTGTTCAAACCATGAAACTCTTTGTTGAAGTCTTGTACTCTTGAATTAGGAATAGGCTCGATGAAGCGTCTTTGCTCCTTTGCACGTGGGATCACATCAGGTCTCTCCTTCAAGAAAAGACGGAGTCGAGGTGTCTAAGTATTCACAGATGCGGACTGGGCCGGATATGTTCCAGACAGATGATCAACATCAGGCATGTGCACATACGTCTGGGGAAATCTTGTTACCTGGCGAAGCAAGAAGCAGTCCGTGGTCTCAAGAAGTAGTGCTAAAGCCGAGCTCAGGTCTTTAGCAAGCAGAGTATGTGAAGGCATCTGGCTGAAGAGAGTTCTCGACGACCTCAAGATCATCATCGAAGGACCAATCAAGCTCTTTTGTGATAATCAAGCTGCTCTCAGCATAGCCAAAAATCCAGTCCATCATGACAGAACAAAACATATCGAGATCGACCGATACTTCATCAGTGAAAAGATTGAAGAAAAAATAATCGATATGGAATATGTTCCATCAGGTCATCAGCTCGCCGACATTCTCACCAAAGCCCTTCCTCAAGCGACCTTCTCCGAGCTCTGTAGCAAGCTCGACCTTCTCAACATATACAGTCAAGCTTGAGGGGGAGTGTTGAAATCGAGCTCGTCAGTTCGCCCTCCCGCGTCTGCTCGACAGCTCGCCCTTCCACGTCAGCTCGTCAGTTCGCCCTTCCGCATCAGTTCGCTAGTTCGCCCTCCCGCATCATCTCGCCAGCTCGTCAGCTCGTCATTGCTCCTGACTAGCGTGCTTTCCTCCTGACAAGCTTGCCTCGGGAGTCCTCACCCCTTGGAACTCATTCCACATGGGAAACTGTTGCATTTATTTCCCATGATATTTCCTATGACTTGTTCTCTGTGTATATTTATTTTTCCTCTATTTCCTAGAAGTAGTTATTACATGTATTTATTACACTCTCACTTGTATCCACCATATGTATAAATAGGTGATACAAAATTCATATCAATAAGAAGAAATATTCAAAGTCTCGGAACACTCTATCTCTTTTCCGATTCTCTCTTTCTTTATCTTCTCTCTAGATTCGACTCTCTCTCTCTCTCTAAACTTCAACACCTCTAACTTACAGCACAAAGAAGTTAGGCAATCAAATAAAACAAACGACAAGCGTTATTACATCATGTATAGTGAAATGTCGTGAATTATTGTTTTACATTGATACACTGGGAGAGTGTTAAGAGTGAAAAGTGAGGGGAGCTCAAATCTAGGGGGAGCCTAGGTTAATAACACCATAAGATAGTTTGGAGTTAGGAATAGTGGAAGGTGATCATCCATTGTATTCCAGTGTGTACTCATTCTATTGTCTAGTGGAGTTACTCTTTTCACCGGGATATAAATTCCCCCAGCTTAGGCATTTAAGGCCGAACTGGGTTACCACTCTTGGTGTCATTTTCTTGCTTTTATTATTTGTTGATTGTTGTTCTTGCAGTTGTTCTTAACTACACCTAACAAGACAGGTTATACACTAGATCTAGACTTTCAAGTGGTATCAGAGCGGGCACCCTAAGTTTCTGAGTAAGGTTCGTGCTGATCTTACTGATGTTGCTGGAAATGGACACATTACGGGAAGGAGGCTCTCTATTTATCGAGCTCCACTTCTCGATGGGCAGAACTACGCTTACCGGAAGGCTAGGGTGGGAGCCTTCATCAGGTCCATCGATCACAAAACTGTTGTCAATGGTGTCCACAAGAAGAGTTGTAGTCTCTATTTATGTACATTTGATGCAATATAGTCTTACGAAGACTCTTGCTTGTAATTGCTTATTTATTAATAAAAGTTGAAACGTTCATTCATTCTTCCTTGTCTAAAGCTTTATGATAAAATCTTAGTCTTTAGTCCTTAAACAAACCTAACAACACATGAAGAGACAAATTTAGATTTGCATGAACAAACTCTTCATGGTTTGCTTAAAACAATATATTCGCAATCTAAGGATCAAAGGACTATTGATCTCAGTACGATTGTTAGGAGAATCTATGATGTCTGGTTATGGGACATTGAGAGTTGGAGACTCTATAGTTCTTCTAGGTATCTTCCGAAGGTACTGAATTGACCAGTGCACTTCTGGAGACAATATAAGAACAAATAATTTAACCTCTTATGTCTCGAAGTCACTACATATGAATTGCATCATGCTTACCTCAATCCTGAAATGAGACATGTCATTTCATAGCTTACGTATTCTCATTTGAGAAAGTCAGAGTTCGGATTCACTATGTGATTCCGAACATGACCTATTGGTGAAGTACTAAGTTATGAAGATGTCATGAGTAACTTTGTGAAGATCTTATAGATATGGAATTCATGTACAAGATTGCTGAAATGCAATGTATATCACCTCATGCTTTGTTCCTTTGAATGTGAATAAATGAACTGGTCAGTGTCCAAATTGAGTCATGACTCTTTTGGATGAATCAATGTGACTTGTTAGCTCCTCATCAATACATTGTTTCTAACTTATTCACAAGCGACAAAGGAGTTGAGGAAATAACAGCTAGAAGGGTAAAATGATAATTTTGTAAATCCCGACTAGCTGATGATATTCATGAAGGGTAAACATAGATAATATTCAGTGGATCCGCTCATCACAATTTGGTTGAATTCTTGAGTAGAAAATAAATTCATTTGAACCGAGAGATTTTCAGTGTCAACTCTTTAGTGGAGTCAGTTGACATTAAGCTAAACTTGGAAAAAGTTTGTGAACTTTTGAGTCCAAGTATGTTAGCTCAAGCTTTGTTCATTTGGATCCATGAGGTCACTGTCACAAATCATATCGAGTAGGAATAGTTAAACTAGAAGCTAAGTCAAAACAAGAACGAGACAAGTTTTAAGAAAATTGTCTAAAGGGTAATTTTGTCTTTTTGGACATAGGATGAAATGAATGTCAATAAATTTTTTTTTGACATTGTCATATGATGACTTAAACCACTCGGCCAAGTTAAATAACTTGGGCCTTGTGGATTAATTTCATTTCATAGAATTTTACTTGTAAATTCTTAGTGGACCTTTTCGTATGTTGTCATGAACAAATGAAGAAGCATCTAGAAGCCCCTTCTAGATAGTTTGGCCGTCCAACCCAATAGAGAAAAGAGAGATTATTTTGTGCATTAATGTATGAAGATACTTGCCAAAAGAAAAAGAGGAAACAAATTTCCTCTACATGGTAAGAGGGAATTCGGCCAAATGGGTCAAGGGAGAAGCAAAATAAAAGAGGAAACAAATCCAAGGACTTGCTTGGCAAGTCTTAGCCGTGTGACTCTAAGGGAATAAGGGCAATATTTGCTCATGAATATGTGATATTCTATAGAAGAGGAAACTACCTTGTTGAAGGTAATCCCTCTCCTATAAATAGAGCCCTCATTCCTTTCATTTTATTCATTCCAAAGTTTTAGAGATTGAGAGCTTCTCTCTCTACAACCCTTGGCCGCCCCTCTCCCTTTCTGTCTCTAGTTTTCTTTCGTTTTTGTTTCGGTACCTAGGTCCACATTTGACCTAATGTTTTAGCTCTTTGACTCTTAGACTTGTTCTTGAGTCGTCGTGTTTAAAAGTGCCCACACACTAATTCCTTTATTTCTCGAGTGATTGTTGTGATAGAAACTTTCGTGGTTGCTCGAGTTCCCGAGGAAAGAAGAAAGACGAGCTGAGTGGGGAGACGAACGTTTCAACCTTCCTAAGGCTTCTCAACGTTCAAGCTTCACAAAGGTTAGTAAACAAATAATGCTCTTTAATAGTTTTAATACTTGCTCTTTGTCTAGGTTAGTAAAATTGTTTTACTTGTTTAAAAGAAATTTTTTAAAATTCCGCCGCTTGCTCGAAGCGTTAAATATTTTCTTAACCCTAGATCAATTCCAACAAAAACGTGGAAGTCCATTATTACAGGATGGGAAGCTCCCAAGAAGGTGTTGGAGGATGGCGTTACCCATGTGAAGAAGCCTGAGATCGAGTGGAGTCCCATAGAAGATGAAGCCGCTCTCTCTAACTCCAAAGCTCTCAATGCCATCTACAATTGTGTTGACATAAATGTTTTCAGGTTGATTAATACTTGTGAGAGCGCCAATGAGGCACGGGATTTCCTTGAAATAGCCTTTGAGGGGACTGACAAAGTGAAAAATTCTAGGTTACAACTTGTCACCACGTAGTTTCAGAACATGAGGAAGCATGAGGATGAAACCATCATCGAGTTCTATGTGAGAGTTAGAGACCTCTCTAACGAGTCTCACTCTCTCGGGGAACCCATGTCGAATGCCAAGCTCGTCAAGAAATCTTGAGATCTCTTCCTGAGAGGTTCAAGATCAAAGTGACCATTATTGATGAAGTGCATGACACATTTGCAATGAAGGTGGATGAACTTATTGGTCCTTACTCACCTACGAGATGTCGTTCTCAGGGTCCTCAGAAAAGAAATCAAGAGCTCTTGAACTCAAGTCCTCTGCACCCGAACCTTCATCTCCTCAAGCTGAGATGTCATCTGAATCTTACGAGGAGTCTCTGGCCTTGATGATCATGAACTATGGGAAGCTTATGAAATTTTTTGAGAAAAGATCTCCTAACTTCTCAGGGCAATCAACTGCACCCTTCAACCGAGATAAGATGTCTCAGGGCTATAAACCTGGGAATTACAACAAGAAAGGGAGAGAGGATCGGGGACCCCCTTATGTGTTTAAAGGAAATGTGATTCAATGCAGAGAGTGTGAAGGCTTTGGTCACATCCAAGCTGAGTGTCCAAACTATCTAAGGAGGCAGCAGAAGAACTACACTTCCACGCTCAGCGATGAAGATAGCGAATCCAGTAGTGATGCCGGAGAAGATGGAGGCAATAACTTTCTTGCCTTCATGGCAAAGAGTTCAGACTCACAGGAGGATCCATCAGAGGAGAATAAAGGGAAAGTTGCCCTGGCTCCTTCTGAATGCTCCAATGATTTTAAGTCAAGTGGAAGTGGGGAACTCAGCGACGAACTCCTTCTACATGCCTATGAAGTCATCATGTCTCAGACGGGATCATCTGAAAGTGTCAAGTCCTATTCTGGAGAAGTGGAGGATGAGCTAAGTGATGAGGTCTTACTGGAGGCATACAAGACTCTGTTTATCAAGTGGGCAGATGAGTCTAACGCCTTCCTCAAGAAAAAATTGAAGATAGAAGAGTTGGAAGCCAAGCAATCTAGCCTACTTGAGGAGATTGAAGAAGTGAAGAAGGACTCTCTTGAGATGCTGAAGAACAGAATTGAATCGCTTTTGGGTGAAAAGTCTCATCTTCTTGAGGTCATTGGAAGTCTGAAGAAGCAAATCTCCAAACTCAATGCTGATCTGGCGAATATGACTAAGTCAGTTCAAATGTTAAACTCAGGAACCTCTAACCTGAATAAAATTATGAAGATTGGTCAACCCTCCTTTAGTCATAGAGGACTTGGGTATCACTCTTGTTCTTCTTCCTCACAGAAAACAGTCTTCGTGTCTCCATCCCAGTTGCCAGTTGTTTATGTCCGAAAGGTGTCTCTAACATCGCAAATGACATCAAGTCATGTGTTGGCAAGGTCATCTCTTAAAACTGACTAGACATGTCATTTTTGTGGAAAATGAGGGCATATCCTCACTTTCTGCTACTCTTTGTATGTCAGATTTCTAGAGCGGAAAAATACAGGTCAAAATGTTCTCTGTGCTCAGAGTAGATTTCCCAGGATGAAGGTGGATCTGAGGGAATGATCTGAGAGGCAGTCCTCTCACACATCAGCTCACCAAGTGTGGAGGATTAAGCAAGATCATAGAGCTCTTGTGGCTTACACCTCTCTCAAAGAAACTGCTAGAGAGGACTAGTATTTTGACAGTGGGTGTTCAAGGCACATGACTGGAGAAGGCTCGTTTCTCAACAACGTGAAGAGTTGTTCTAAAGGACATGTATCTTTTGGAGGTGGTTATACATGTACTATAGTTGGGAAAGGAAAGCTAAATGTTTCCGTCTTCCAATTCTAGACAATATCGCTCTTGTTGACGACCTTAAAGCCAATCTGATCAGTATCAGTCAGTTGTGCGACCAAGATTCAACAGCCACATTCACCAAAAATGACTGTTCTGTCACTCGCGAGGACAATTCAGTGTACATGAAGGGGCAGAGATCCCCTGACAATTGCTATCTGTGGTCTACTCCCTCGACTCCTTCTTCTACTTGCCTTGTAAGCAAAGCTGATGTCACAGATTTCTGGCACAAGAGACTTGGGCACTTGAATCTGAGGAACTTGGGCAACCTGATTCCAAAGAGGTTGTTCGAGGTTTACCCGAGCTCAAGATCAAGGAAGGAAGGGTCTGTGGTCAATGCCAAGTCGGAAAACAAGTTCGTGCATCACACAATAAAGTTGACTTTCTCACCACCTCTCGTGTTTTGGAGCTTCTCCACAATGACCTCATGGGTCCCATGCATGTTGAGAGTCTAGGTGGCAGGAGATATATCCTTGTAGTTGTTAATGACTACTCAAGGTACACCTGGGTTGAGTTCCTCAGAGAAAAGTCTGATGCTTTTGACGCATTCCACACTTTGAGTTTGAGGCTGCAGCGAGAGAAAGAGGACTCATCAGGCAAGATTATGAAGATTCGCAGTGACCATAGGAAAAAATTTGAGAACAACAAATTGCTTGAGTTCTGTAACTTTCAAGGGATCATGCATGAGTTCTCAGCTCCAATCACTCCTCAGCAGAATGGCATTGTGGAAAGAAAAAACAAGACCATTCAGGAAATGGCTCGAGTTATGCTTCATGCGAAGTCTCTCTCCTATCGCTTCTGGGCAGAGGCTGTCAACGCTGCTTGCCATATTCACAACCGCGTGTCTATTCGTCTCAGAATGTCCTGCACCAACTATGAAATTGGGTGGGGGAGGAAGCCCACTGTCAAGTATATTCACATCTTTGGCAGTACATGTTTTGACCTTGCTGACAGGGAACCCAGGAAGAAACTAGATGCCAAGAGTGATGAAGCCATCTTCTTGGGGTATACCTTTTGTGGTGATGCTTTCAGAGTCTTCAACAAGAGGACTCAGTGTATTATGGAATCAAGAAATGTGGTGGTGGATGATGAAGATAGGGTCTCTGAGGAAGATGAAGTCAACAACTCTCCTGATATTCCTACCAGTGTCCCGGATGATGTCTCAGACACTGATGATGCTTTCGCTGTATCAGAGGTAAGGGCTACATCTGATTCTCATGTAAAGAAAGTTTCGAGTAGAGTAAAGAAGAATCATCCTATAGAGGCTATCATCGGCAACCTGAACGAAGGAGTCACCACAAGGAGAAATGAGCCAGTGAAGGGAGATGATAATCAACGTGTGCTTCACATCTAGGATTGAGCCTAAGAATGTCACTGAGGCTGTCAGTGACGAGTTTTGGATGATTGCGATGCAAGAAGAACTAGTGCAGTTTGAGAGGAACGAACTCTGGAAGCTTGTGCCCAGACCTCAGGGGGTAAATGTTATTGGTACCAAGTGGATCTTTAAGAACAAGTCTGATGCTCTAGGCAACTTCACGAGGAACAAAGCTAGGCTGGTTTCTCAGGGCTACTCTCAGATCGAGGGACTGGATTTTGATGAGACGTTTGCTCCTGTGGCAAGACACGAAGCCATTCGCCTTCTTCTTGGTATTTCTTGCCTAAAAAAGTTCAAATTGTTCCAGATGGACGTCAAGAGTGCCTTCTTGAATGGTATACTCAATGAAGAGGTCTACGTTGAGTAGCCCAAGGGGTTTGTAGAACCAGTGGGCTGGTCAAGACATGTTTGGGCTTTTGTCTTGGTCAATAAAAGGCCCATTTGGCGAGGTTCCTTGCTGGTATGTCAAAACTCAGCGTTCCAACTGTTAAGTGCGAAGCTCACAGTGACGGTTTATTTCCCTAGAAAGGTCGCGAATCTCTTAACTGCTATTATTACTCTCTCTAAACATAACTGTGTCAGCAGTTACATTTCAAATTTTCTCCCTTCACCTTGGTATCGCCCTCTTCAGTATAGCATTTTGGTTGTGTTTGCAAAAATGGTGAGAGCCAGGACGGGAAAGGATTCCATCAAAAGGGCTGGTAAGGAAAGTAATGGGAAGAAACTCTCTGGCTTAAAGAAGATAATCTAAGGTCAACAGACATGGAGTAAAGATCATCAAAGGAAAGTCGAGCGAGGTCGATGGTTCGACCGGAGATCCCCCTTTTATGACTGAACCTCTAAATCTTCGTGAGAATTTACCTCCATTCCCTCAGGTAAAAGCCACTGTTCTCCCTCACTCTGACTCTGCTTCTACGGATGTTCCTAGAGGCATGCAACAAAATATAGCCCCTGGTTCCGGTGTCGCTGAGACAGAAACAGTCTCGTCCGCCGCTGACGCGATGCTGGATCTTGGAAAGCCTAAAAAGGCTAATGTCAGAAACACCACCTCTGACAACCCTAGATCGCCTAAGGCTGAGAAAGAGTTTGACAATCCTACTCTGGTGGAGATGACAAGGGAGTTGAAGGGCTGCGGCAACACCTCTGACGAGGTTGAAGAGGGTTTGATTGCAAAGACATGGATCACTCCAGAGGAGTTTAAGAGAGTGATGAGCACTGGTCTTACCCCCCGAGTCTGGTCATGTGCCATCCCCCAAAAGGAGAGAGAAACCGATGAAGAAGAAGGGGAAAAAGGTGATGAAGTCTAAGAAGAGAAAGAGGCAGCCTCAGACGAAGACCAACGATGAAGTTCCAGAGGAAGAAGGTCAAGATGATGATGTGATTGATCATGTCACGAAAATCATCGAGGAAGAAGAGGTTGAAGAGGAAAGACCCTCTGAGAAGAAAAAGAAGAATTTAAGGCAAGAAGTCCCTGACGTTCCTATCACTGGCATATCCTTCCACACGATCCAGAATGCCAGCAGATAGAAATATGTCATTCTTCGCAGTATTGCTCTAGAGCATGTGCTGTCTGATGAGGCACTTACCTGCACAGCCATAGTTGATCTTCTCAAGGATGTCGGGATGTTCTCATCAATCATCTCTGTGGGATCCTATCATGCACAGCTTGTGAGAGAATTCATTGTGAATTTGCCAGATCAAGTCGATGTTGCCACTTCTCCAAACTTCCAAAAGGTGTTTGTGAGAAACAAATGCATCGAGTTGTCTCCAAAGGTGATACATGAGTTCTTGGGGTCTCAAGCCCCTGTTGCTGAAGACCAGATACCTACCAGAATTGAGTTAGTCAAAGAACTCTCTGGTGGTAAAGATGAGAAGGGCTGGCCTGAAACTGGTCTGTATCGTGCATCACTTCTCAACTCCAAGTACTCTGTCCTTCACAAGATTGGGATAAAAAACTGGCTTCCATCTGCACATTCTACAGGTGTATCTCTTGCTCTTGCCCAGTTTTTGTACATGATAGATACTGGGAAGATCTTAGATTTTGGAAAGTTCTTCTACTCCCAAATTCTCAAGATTGCGAGGTTATCCTATAATGGTTATAAAGTCTGTTATAGGAGCATCTCGCCGCGGCGAAGAAGGATTCTCGCCGCGGCGACTCGTTTTTAGGGTTTCACTATAAAAGACCGTTTTCAGTTTTTTTTTTCATAACCCACACGCGAGACAACCATTTTCGGCCGATTCTGTCCAGATTTTCCCTTCCAAAAACCATCACCACGTCCTCGCCGCCCCAAAAGTCGCCGTCGCCTTGTTCTCACCGCGATCTCTCTCTCGCCACGTGCTCGACGCCCTTCTCTCTCACCGTCTCTCTCACTCTCGCCGCCTCTCTACCTTTTCTACATTTTAAGGTATGATTTTCTAAGTTTTTTTTTAAAGTGGTTATTGCTTTAATTTCATGTTGGTGATATAGATTTCATGTTGTTTACCCGAATTGCATGTTGTTTGATTTTCTTAATACACAAATTTAGGGTTTTGTTTGATTTTCTTTGTTTAGAACACGAAATTAGGAATTTGTTTGACATATTATGAATGAATTTGTGTTAGAATGAATTTGAGTGAGAATGTGAGTTAGATTGAAATATCCGGATTGTGTTTGACATATTGTGACATAGGTTAGTGGTTAAAATGGTTATGTTGATTAATGTTGAGATTGAATTGTTTATGAATTTGTGATTGTTGGAATTGTTTATGAATTTGTGATTTTGGAATTGGTTATGAATTTGAGATTGTCATGTTTAAATATAGTTGGAATTGATATAGAGTTTGTTATATGTGTGATATAGTTAGTATTTAAAACGGTTATGTTAATTGTATAATTGTTTATGATTATGTTTTGTAGGAGCTTGAAAATGCGTCGAACCAAAAATATGGCGAGATCCACGGCTCCGAGTTCTTCCAGAGGTCAGAGTAAAGAAAAAAGTAAGCGACCTCGCCAACCATCTCCCGAAGAGGAATACAACTCGAGTATCTTTACTAGCAAGGTCGTGGATGAACGCTACGACAAAATCTTGCCGCGTAACGTGATCCTTGAGAGAGGATTCAATGTAAGTAATACGTCGGATATAGGAAAGCTAATCCGCAATAACATAGTTGGTCATGACTGAGGGAGGTACTGTGTCGTACCCGAGTTCGATGCGAACGTAAACTTCGTGTACATATTCTACGCAAACTTGCCGGACTCCAAACATGATGTTGTGATGGTCCATGGGACACCGGTCGATATGAGTGTCAAAGTTATCAACAATTTTCTTGGGACCCCAGACGTGCCTTTCGAGAACGAGGGCTATCGTGAATGGCTAAGAAGTGGTAGCCATGAGGAGATGTCGCGGGTGTTGTGCATTCCGGGAGAGGATTGGGTCACTGAAAAAGGAAAAAGGGTACTCTAGCGTGACCAACTCACAAGGATCGCTAAAGCGTGGATTTACTTTGTTTGCGCTCGTCTCTATCCGATCAAGTACTTTACCACTCTCGACGAGGATCGTATCCAGGTATTGTTCTGCATTGTTAAAGGTTATTCTATTAACGTCGGTCGATTCATCTATATTTGGATGAAGAAACTCGACTATACTAATGAACGACACGGTTTGCCATGTCCGTCGATCATTACCGGCGTTTGCACAAATACGGGGTTACCACGCTCGAAAAGGGATACGATCAAGGGTCCAATGAGGCCTATTACGGATTCCATTATCGATCGGTACAAGATTAGGGAGGAACCACAAGCGGAGGAAGAGGGGGAAGAGGAACCACCACTCAATGAGCCCCTATTGCGCTTACCAGCACCTCCGGTAGTCGACCCCGCCACCATCGACTACATTGCTCATTTCTCTAACTATCTCGTCGGCGGGTTCCAACACACGCAACAATACATGTACCAACAAGCGGAGTATGGCGCCTCTCACATCAATCAATTGAACGATCTCTACTCTCGGTGGGACATCAACCAGGAGAATCAGGTGTTATTTCCTCCATATCCTCAGTACTCCAATTATCCGTACCCGCCACCACAGTGGCCACCGCATATGGCACCTCCTCACTATCCGGCGCACTCATCACCACCACCACCGAATGAAGAGTAAAATTTTAAGACGAGTTTGTTTGATTTAAGTTGATTTGTTTTAAGTTTAAGACAAGTATGGTTTGCTTAAGTTTATGTTTAAGACTTGTTTGGTTTGTTTTATTTAATGTGTGTTTGAAACTTGATTCTATGTTTGAGACTCGTTTGGTGTGTTTTATTTCATGTCTATTTGAAACTCGATGTTATGATTAAAACTCGTTTGGGTTGTTTCATTGATTATAGAAATTTTATTAGAATGGTCATTTTTAGTTGGAGAACAGGTTTAATATGGGAAAAAAGTGAAAATGTGAATGATGTGGTCGTTGGAGTCCTTCATCGCTGCGGCTAGGTACATTTCTCGCCGCGGCGTGACTATCATGTCACGACGCGATTTATACTTAACCGCGGCGAGTGTTTCTACAAAGCTTATGGAAGCTTTTAGAAGGTCCTCGCCGCGGCGAAAAAATTAAGTCGCCGCGGCGAGGCCAGTTTTTCAAAAACACAGAGTCTCGGTATTAAAAAAACAGGATCTCACAGTGGCGACGTACACTTCCCGCCGCGGCGTACGACCCTCGCTGCGGCGAGGAATATCCATCGCTGCGGCAAGTCTTCTACTCAGCCGCAGTGATATCGTGAAAATGTAATTTTAATTTAAATGACTGATCACGCTCAAATTGTGCAATCGCTAAGTGGTCGTTGGTAGCACAAAAAAAGCAAAGTTGTATCCACGAAGAGGCAAAAACTGAAAATGAAAATCAAAACCAAACGTCAAGTGGTAAAGGAAATATAAAAATGAAAAGATTGTTTTTATGATTAAAAAGTTTATAAAATCAAAGAGAGGAAAACACAAGGCGTCGGGTTACTCAATTGCTCCGTTTACCAATTACCAATACAGTTTCACACTTATAACTCAATTACAAGTTTCACATCACAAACAAGTAATCGGAAAATCAACATTAAGATCAACCAATAAAACTCATGTATTAATTTAAGAACAAACTCTATCAATTAAAACCGTGAAAAAAAATCTCGTTGACTAAACCAAAACGACGATATATCAAAGTGATTATAACGCAGTAAAGAATTAGTCTAACACAATAATATTCTTTTCACAAATTTCATAGGCAATCCTTAAACTTACAATATATCGAATCGACAGAATTGTAGTAAAAGAAAAGCAACAAAATAAGTATGATAAGAAATTGATACTCTTTAAAAATCACATAAATCAAACATGACTAAATTCATATGAAAAATAAAAGAATATAATTTTATGAGACGAGAAAAGAGTTTGATTCATATATTAAACATTAAAGCACAATAAGTGGAACCATATTCGGTTAGATAAACTTACACAATTGAGATCACCCTTAGCCTTGCTAGAAACTTAGCCAAGAACACAACTCATTCTCCCAAAATTCTAGAGAAAATATGAGAGAAAAAAATGCTATTATTTAACTAATTTTCGAAATAAAATATATGATATCTAAAAACTAAGCCAAACCCTCTTATTTATAGTGTTTTAGAGGTGGCAA
The DNA here is from genome assembly GCF_054948205.1 of Urtica dioica subsp. dioica. NCBI lineage: Eukaryota > Viridiplantae > Streptophyta > Magnoliopsida > Rosales > Urticaceae > Urtica > Urtica dioica. The sequence goes on along the minus strand of NC_142765.1, from coordinate 6,267,180 downwards.
AATAAAGAGAAACTAAAATAAAATGGAAACTAAATATTACACACATGGTTATCTTCAGAAATGATTTGAGTATTATTTGAAGCTTCATACGCTGATCCTGTGCTGAAGATAATGGGAAATTGCCTTGTCATCTTTGCTTTTGATGATGCGTTGATATATGCACGTGCTTGCTTCTTTGGGAAATGATTTTTCTTTCTCTGGATGACTCCAGTATATTGCCTTGCTGAAGATACACATATTGCCCATGTGAACGTGATATTGGCCCTTGATGACTTAGATTTAGTCTTTTCATTGACAATTAATCATGCAAAAAATAAAATATATCAAGTTAAGTATTCGCAGGATTAAATAATGCCAATTTAAACATTCACAGGTAATAGTTTATAGGCAATGAAAATCAAGAAAATATTTGAATTGATGAATAAATACTCATAATTAGGCACAAAATAGTACACATTTTTGTACTTATCACAACCCCAACCAGCTTATTGCTATCTCTAGCAATTCAAGCGAAGAATAATAATGTCATAGAAAATATTTACAACGTTGCCTAAACATTTCAATCAAAGAGGTTATTAAGCATCAAAATCAGCTATCAAAATTATTTCGGCTATAACTACAGAGTGTGTGAATGTGTGTGTCCCAAACCAATCATTTTACCACAATGCTTGATGCAAAATAACTTTGAACAACTCCCAAGTGTCGGCCTCGACTTCACTAATCCTCACAGGTATTGATTGTTTTATTTATGTGTTGGCTAGGATTCTCTCTTGTTAAATAGTTGTCTAAAAACGAGCGACAACAGTCATTGCTTAGAGCTTCTCTACATGGTTGGTGGTTTGTTTGGATATTTTACTGAGATGATTCTTGATTAAACATGGATACTTGATTCTTAGAGCCATTTTTTCTTCGTTCTTCCTCTCTCTTCAATTCTTCTTTATTCATTCTCTATGTTCTTTCTCCACCCTCTACTCCGTATAAATTGTCTTTTTATATTTTATGTTTGTTTGTCTCTAAAAAAAAAAAGCAAAAACAAAGTGAAAAAAAGTGATGAATTATTATTCAGTCTTTCTTCTTCTTCTTCTTCTTCTTCTTTGTAATCTCTCTCTCTCTCTCTCTCTCTCTCTCTCTCTCTCTCTTATTTTCTTCTTCTCTTCTTCTTATATTGGCTCTTAGATCATTTGTACATATACCTGTATTTAGTCTAGAAGAAATCTCAATATTGGATTTGTGGTATGATTAGTGGAAGGCTCTTAGCGGTTGATTTTCCTATCTTGTGATCAATTTTAGTTTGCATGTCTGTCCTAACAATAGACTTTCTCATATTTTGAGTGTCATCTTTCATTTCCGACTCGATGTCACGATGTTGTTGTTGTAACACATTGTTCATTGATGCTAAGGTATAGCATCTCGAAATCTCATCGGATCGAAGCCAGGCCGCTAAGGCGTCTTTGTCCTCTTGAGTCGAATCATCATTCGTCAGAGGATGACATGGGGTGGTGAGTACCCATTTGTGCTTGTTAACGGTAACGATGATATTGAGGTTACGTAGTTTTCGGTTTCGAGTATGTTTGAGGAAATGATGGTTGAGAGATGGTTGGGAGACATTATGCCTATAAGAGTTGAAACAAGTTTATGGTTAGACTTTGGTTTAGGATTTAAGTTTTTAAGATTTGATAAAATCCAAAGGTGTTATAAACGAAATGATAATCTACTCCTTCAAGAGATGGCAGCAAAAAATCTCCTTTTATAAGTAAATGACACATCATTAGTGCTTAGCCAAGATGTCAATACACCAATTTTGACTAGCCACCTTTTAAATTGGTTTGATCACTCACATCCTTTCGCAGAGCCTCAAGAGATGATTACTAGGGATTGAGTCTAAGTGTGCAACCAACCACTTAGTCCAAAAGGTCAACTTTGAAAAAAAAATCCCCCAAGAGGAGGCCTTGTCTTCATCGTCTCACTCTCGGACATAGCTCATTGAGCAATGATCGAAGCAAAAAGGCCATAGAGTATGTTGTCGCACGAAAATGAACAACTATTTAAAACCTCGGGCGGTTCGATCCAAGGCCGGACCAAGTGATCGCACCCGGGCAAAGAGTGTGAACTCGATAGTCTCGAGCTAGGGTTCTCTCCGATCAACCCGCCTCTCGGGAGAGGTAGGGGGTGAGGAGGATGAGTGACCGTGCCTTGGTTGTCGGCTGCCTACGTACCCGTGCGTGGGATCAGGTCAGAACGTAGTTCAAGCGTGTGTGACGCAGTATGAGGCGTGGAGCCTTGGCGAGGAGGCGTGCTCGACGAAGGAAACGGGGCGCGAGGAGTCCTCGGCAGCGTCTCAGAACTTCGGAGATCGCGTACGCGTCTAGCGTGTTAGACGCGCAAGGGTAGCTCTAGTTGAGAACCCTAGGGGCGTGCTTGAGCACCGGAGAACGTTCGGTCAAAGGGAGCGACGTCCGGGAAGTTCCCGTGAGTGCTTCGGGACCTTTGAGAACGAGGGAGGGAGAAGAGAACCTGCTTCAGGCCAAATGTGGCATCCAGAGAAGCAGAGAAATCGAGCGTGTCGATAAGAGATGAAGAGAATTATTAGATATTTTGGGATGGCTTTCCCCTCAATGAGAGAGGGTATTTATAGGTGTTTGGGAGCCTTAGAAGGTCCCTTTTTCGTCCATGTGGGACTAGGATCGCGCATGCCATCAAGTGGAGGCGCACGGTGCGCGCGGCGCACAAAGAGCGGCGCACAATGCGCGGCGCGCGGCGCGCGGCGCAAGGGGCACGGCGCGCATGTCACCGGGCGCGGCGCGGGGATCTCCGGGCGCGGCGCAGGTCGCGCGGCGCATGGAGCGCGCGGCGCGCGCCTGTCTGGCGCGGCGCGCCGTCTGCTGCACGGCCGGCCGGCGTAGCGCGTTGTGTGCGTAATGGACGGCTCGTCTTGGCCGGGTTCTTGCGGGCCTTCGAATGCCATTCTTCTCACGTGAAATATGAAGCTTTCCACTTGACGAGAGTGACTCGATTCGAGGAGGAAGGCTCGACTCGACGAGAACGACTAGCGACTTGACTCGAGGAGTGACTCGAGAATGACTCGAGGCTCGACTCGAAAATGACTCGAGGCTTGACTCGAGGAACAATTCAAGACTCGACTCGAGGAGCGAAGCTCGACTCGAGGAGATTGACTCAAGGCTCGACTCGAGGAGCGAAGCTCGACTCGAGGAGTCAGGAGTTTGGTCGAGGGCTTGAAGATTTGCCGCTCTCCAGGACCTCCGGCCTGACCATCGGCCCCTTGAGCGACGTGCCTTCTTGGCGTCTCGGGTTTTCCGAAAACGACCGACAACATTAGCCCCCCAAGTTCATCGTTCGGGAGGCGTCCCAGCGATGAACTTTTTGTTCTTCTAGTTGGGCGTTTGAGGAAAATATTTCCCGTGCCTTGTGGCCCCGAGGAAAGAATTTTTCCTTTTTTTTTTCTTTCCCTTTTTTTTTTTTTTTTTTTTAGGGGGTGGTGGCCGCGCGGCGCGCGCCCTGGACGGCGCGGCGCGCGGTCTGTGCTGCATGACCCGCGCGGCGCTCGGGCTTGGCGCGCGGCGCGCCCCGTGCGCGGGGCTGGTTCGCTTCGCGCGGGAGAACTCCGACTTTTTGGAGTTTCTACTCCGATTTTGCTCCTTGTGGGAGTAGGATTTCGACTCCTACCCCCCTAGAAGTCTATAAATAGACCTCCCCCCTTCCCTTTACTCCTCACTTTATTTTTTCTCTTTTCTTACGCTTGTTTTCTTCTTTTACGCTTGCGTTATGGGTGTCCCTCCCCTTTTCTCAGCTGAGAGTCCCGAGATTGATTTCTCTCTCTTGTTTCAGGGTTCTGAACACGCAGAGGATGATCTCTTCGCGGGATTAAGGGAAGTTCCTCTGCACGTGGAAGAAAATCCAAGCGGAGTAGAGCAGTGGTTGGAGGAAGGCGAGCTGGGTGCGACCGTACCCGCTGCTCAGCCTCTCGAAGAGTGAGCGCCAACTGGGCGCGGTACAGGCGGGGAGTTTGATCGTCCCGCGTCCGGGGAGCCCGCCCCTCGCCTCGTGATCAACTTAGTTGGCGGGGGGGTCCGTGACAAAGTTCGCCTCGACGTGCCGCAGTCCGACTTGGGCTTTCAAGGCGCGCCGGGAGATGTTACGGACGCGGATGCGGTGACTCCGCTAGAGTCGGTTCTCGACGAGATAGACTGCGTGGACGACTTTGGTCCCGAGTCTGAAGATCCCGGAGGTGAGTCAGAGACATGTCCGGGGGCCGAAGGCCTCGCATCGGAGTGTCCCGAGGTACCGTCGGCAGCTGCCGCGGTCGTGTCGGAGGGCAGGGACCCTTCCGTGGAGCCAGGGGATTCTCAGCCCGAAACCCCTGACGCGGAGGCGTTGGTATCGGCGAGGTCGCTTGCTAGGACGGAGTGGTATCCCGAGGAGGGACTTGCTGCTCCCGAGGACTTCGATTGTTCGGGGGTCGATGCTTCGAGCACGCTTACCTACCGGACATTCGTCGGTCTCCGGGAGGCTTTTGCCATTCCATCATCCGTGGCGCTTCTCCGTCCTTTAAAGGACGACCGTCCTTTCCGGCCTCGTCGCGGTTTCGCCGCAGTTTCAGTTGCGAGTCTTAACTGCGGGTTGCGGCTGCCGTTTCAACCCATCGTTCAGCAGCTTCTCGCCCGTCTGGGGGTGCACGCATGTCAGATGAGCCCGGCATTCTACCGCATAGTGGCGATGTGTCACATGGAGTGGCATTGCCAGACCGAGCGGGTGATGACCGTGAGTGATTTTCGCAATCTCATCGCGGTCTTCCCTGCGCCCGGGCAACCCAGTTTCTTTGTGGCCCGCGATCGACGGAATACTAAGCTGATCATAGATTCAGAGAAGTACAATCGGCGGCCGTGGGTGTGGGTCTCGGCGGAGGCTTTTGGTGACGCGCCGCTCCGGTTCGGCCCCTTGTCCGAGTTTCCCGCTAACGAGGGGGCCGACGATCTCGACTTTGTGAAGGAGATCCGGGGAATGTCGGAGGCTCGGAAAGCCGTTGAACGATTTCGTTCTCCTGAGCTGATGGCTTCCACTGGGTGGTTCCCGCCGTTTCCTCAGCGGACTGAGGGCGCCCCGAGTGCCGCATCATCTCTCTCGAGCGGCGATCCTCAAGGTATGTTGACGTTTCGTACTTCTTGCTTTTGTTTTTAGCTTAGGGTTTTGACTTTGTCGCTTTTGCAGTCTCTTCGGCTAGGGCTCGGGCTCGGGCTCGTCTAGCGAAGGCTTCCCGGGACCCAAAGTCGTTGGCGGCGGTTCGTCGTCGGATTGCTGCGCGGGATGGTCGGGAGAAACTCGATACCGATCATCGGGCGGAGAGTGGTCCTCGCGCTTCTTTGAAGCGACCTTCCTCCTCGGCTTTGCCAGACACGTCTTCGGACTCTAAGCGCGTGAATTCGATGGTCGACGTGGAGGCCGCGGAGGTTAGGGGGGAATGTTCCCTGGGCCTTGCTCAATCTTCGATGAAGATGTGGAAGAGCGTTGTGGCCAGCAGTGACGTGGAGTTCTTTCGTCACGGCGTTTCCGATGCGCAGAGAGTGAGTTTCCCTTGCCTCGTTTGCGATGAAACTGTCTTTTGCTAAACTGTCTTTTTGCCTTCTCAGGTGCTTGCTCGAGCGACCCGGGGCGAGAAGATCCTTCACGACCTCATCAGGCGGATGAGTCGCGCCCAGGAGGAGCTTGCTCAAGCGAAGTCTCAGCTGGCCCACGCCGAGCGAGGTTCTCACTCAAAGGCGGAGTTTGCGAGTCTCCGCGAGCAGCTTCAGGAGGCTCGCGTGGAATTGGGAGTTACACGCGGCAAGTGCGACCGTGCTCAGGCGGCGGTGGCGAAGATGGCTGAGGAGCTAACGACGGAACGTCAAGCCCTTGAAGTGGCGACTCGGTCGACGGAGGTCTTCCGGAGCGAAGCGCGGGACCTTCGACGTCAGTTGGAATCGCGCACAGAAGAAGTTGGCATTCTTCAGGGCCAGCTTACATCGAGTGAGGCTGCCCGTGTTCGTGCGGAGCGTAAGCGCGATTCCTTGGCGGAGGAGGTGGTTCGGGTCACCGAGGAGAAAGCCGCGGCGGAGCAGCTTGCGTCCGACCTTCAGGACGACTTTGATGTCGGAGTCGAGGAGGCAAGGCATGCAGCGGCGGTGGAGTGTCGGGACGCCACAGCTGCCGAGAATGTTTCTCGGGGGGTCACCTTCGACTTCTTCGACTCGCTTTTCCCACCACTCGACGGGGCCGACCCTGTGGGCGACGATCCCGCCGAGTGACCGTTTTCTTTCTTTATTTTTCCTGCGCAAATGTTTTAGCGCGTGCTTTTTAGGTTTTTCCGTTCAGCGCACTTGTCTTAGCGCTTGCTTACTAGGATATTTCCCTTTAGCGCACTTGTCTTAGCGCATGCTTTCTCGGTTTTGAGGCAATTGCCCCTTTCTTTTATGAGGAGTTATTCATTTATTTTTATGAATGTTTTCGCACATTTATCTTCTATGGCATGCATGGATGGTCACTTGTTTGTGTCAATGATTTTGTCCATCCTTTTATCTCAGCAGGATACTTTTTCAAACACGCCAGTCACTTGGATGGTTTGCGTTCTTAAGTATTTTCAACTGCGAGTCAGCCATGCTACGTAGGTGTGTTACGTGCGCCGGATTGTGCCACGTGGGCGTCTCAAATCGCGCCATGTAGGCATCTTGGGTTGCGCCATGTAAGCGACTTACGTGCGCCATGTAGGCGTCTTAGGTTGCGCCATGTAGGCGTCTTACGGGCTGCGCCTTTACGCGACTTACGTGCGCCATGTAGGCGTCTTAGGTTGCGCCATGTAGGCGTCTTACGGGTTGCGCCTTTACGCGACTTACGTGCGCCATGTAGGCGTCTTAGGTTGCGCCATGTAGGCGTCTTACGGGTTGCGCCTTTACGCGACTTACGTGCGCCATGTAGGCGTCTTAGGTTGCGCCATGTAGGCGTCTTACGGGTTGCACCTTTACGCGACTTACGTGCGCCATGTAGGCGTCTTAGGTTGCGCCATGTAGGCGTCTTACGGGCTGCGCCTTTACGCGACTTACGTGCGCCATGTAGGCGTCTTAGGTTGCGCCATGTAGGCGTCTTACGGGCTGCGCCTTTACGCGACTTACGTGCGCCATGTAGGCGTCTTAGGTTGCGCCATGTAGGTGTCTTACGGGCTGCGCCTTTACGCGACTTACGTGCGCCATGTAGGCGTCTTAGGTTGCGCCATGTAGGCATCTTACGGGCTGCGCCTTTACGCGACTTACGTGCGCCATGTAGGCGTCTTAGGTTGCGCCATGTAGGCGTCTTACGGGTTGCGCCTTTACGCGACTTACGTGCGCCATGTAGGCGTCTTAGGTTGCGCCATGTAGGCGTCTTACGGGTTGCGCCTTTACGCGACTTACGTGCGCCATGTAGGCGTCTTAGGTTGCGCCATGTAGGCGTCTTACGGGCTGCGCCTTTACGCGACTTACGTGCGCCATGTAGGCGTCTTAGGTTGCGCCATGTAGGCGTCTTACGGGTTGCGCCTTTACGCGACTTACGTGCGCCATGTAGGCGTCTTAGGTTGCGCCATGTAGGCGTCTTACGGGTTGCGCCTTTACGCGACTTACGTGCGCCATGTAGGCGTCTTAGGTTGCGCCATGTAGGCGTCTTACGGGTTGCGCCTTTACGCGACTTACGTGCGCCATGTAGGCGTCTTAGGTTGCGCCATGTAGGCGTCTTACGGGTTGCACCTTTACGCGACTTACGTGCGCCATGTAGGCGTCTTAGGTTGCGCCATGTAGGCGTCTTACGGGCTGCGCCTTTACGCGACTTACGTGCGCCATGTAGGCGTCTTAGGTTGCGCCATGTAGGCGTCTTACGGGTTGCGCCTTTACGCGACTTACGTGCGCCATGTAGGCGTCTTAGGTTGCGCCATGTAGGCGTCTTACGGGCTGCGCCTTTACGCGACTTACGTGCGCCATGTAGGCGTCTCAAATCGCGCCATGTAGGCATCTTGGGTTGCGCCATGTAAGCGACTTACGTGCGCCATGTAGGCGTCTTAGGTTGCGCCATGTAGGCGTCTTACGGGCTGCGCCTTTACGCGACTTACGTGCGCCATGTAGGCGTCTTAGGTTGCGCCATGTAGGCGTCTTACGGGCTGCGCCTTTACGCGACTTACGTGCGCCATGTAGGCGTCTTAGGTTGCGCCATGTAGGCGTCTTACGGGCTGCGCCTTTACGCGACTTACGTGCGCCATGTAGGCGTCTTAGGTTGCGCCATGTAGGCGTCTTGCAGGTTGCGCCTTTACGCGACTTACGTGCGCCATGTAGGCGTCTTAGGTTGCGCCATGTAGGCGTCTTACGATTTTTTTTGGTGGAGCGTGTTCTTTTGAGAGTTTCCTTACCATAGCTAGCCCCCCCAAGTTTTTTTTGGGTTATAAGTTAATTGTTGATAACCAGAAAACTTGCATAAAACGAAATTGAAACAGAGAACTTAAGTTTATTACTTTGCGAAAAAAAACTTGCGAGAAAATTCAAATCCTAAAACATTGGCTCGTAGGCCTTATTGAAAATGGAAATAAAAGCGATAAAAAAGCGGGGGACGCTAGCTACTGATAGTACTGCCTCAAGTGCTCCGCGTTCCACGGGTGGCGAATCGGAGTTCCGTCCGTGTGCTCGATGTAGTATGTCCCGTCGTGAATGACTTTGCGGACTCTGTAAGGGCCTTCCCAGTTTGGGCCTAGGACGCCGGCGCCTTGGACTTGTGTGTTTTGGAACACTCGTCTGAGGACAAGGCTTCCGACGGCAAAGGTTCGCCTTTTGATTTTGGAGTTGTAGTATCTTTCGACCTTGCGCTTCTGTGCGGCGAGGCGTCGGAATGCTTCCGCCCTCTTTTCGTCGATCAGGTCCAACTCAAGGCGCATGGCCTCGTTGTTTTCCGCTTCGTCGAACGTGTCGACTCGGAACGTGGGTATCTCGGTTTCAATTGGAACCACGGCCTCGACTCCATATGCAAGGGAGAATGGCGTCTCGCCGATGGCGTTTCGCGCGGTTGTCCTATACGCCCATAGGACGAATGGTAATTCATCGGCCCAGGCGCCTTTCTTGTCTTCGAGCTTCTTTTTCAGGTTGCTCTTGATAGTCTTGTTGACTGCCTCGACTTGGCCGTTGGCCTGAGGATGTCATGGCGAGGAGAAGGTCTTGCTGATCTTCAGTTGATCGCAGATATCTCTTACTCGCGCGTTGTCAAATTGTGCCCCGTTGTCGGTCACAATCGAGGCGGGGATACCGTGCCTGCATATGATGTTCTTCCAGATGAAGTTTGTCGTGTTTGCTTCAGTTATTCTGGCAAGCGGCTCGGCCTCTACCCACTTAGTGAAGTAGTCGATGGCGATAATGGCGTACTCGTATTGCCTCGGCGCTCTAGGGAGCTTGCCAATGATGTCCACGCCCCACTTAGCAAAGGGACGTGGGACAACGATGCTGCTTAACGGGGTAGGGGGTTGTCGCGGAATTTCCGCGAAGCGCTGGCATTTATCGCAACGCCTTGCCCATTCGCAAGCATCTCGCTTCATGGTGGGCCAGAAATAGCCTTGCCTAAGTGCTTTGAGCGCAAGGGAAGTTCCAGCGGCGTGGTTTCCGCAGATGCCCTCATGGATTTCGCGGAGGACCTTGGTCGACTCAACGCTATCGAGGCATCGGAGCAGCGGTGTCGAGTAACCGCGCTTATAGAGCGTGCCCTCTCGGAGCGTGTATTTGGATGCTAAGGCCCTCAGTTTATCGGCTTCCTTGCGGTCTTCGGGGAGTTCCCCTCTTCGCAAAAACTCGACAATTGAGTCCATCCAAGTGTGCTGAGATGCCACTTCTATGGTCCCGACTTCGTCTCGGGAGACGGATGGTCGTGGGAGAGATTCAATGGGCACAGTCCCCAATCCGTCTTCGTCGATGCCAGATCCGAGGCGAGCAAGCGCATCAGCCTCCGAATTTTGTTCTCTCGGGATTTGGTGAATCTCGAACCAAGAGAAGGCCTCGAGTTTGGAGTTCGTCTTAGCCAAGTATGCGACCATGTTGGGCTCCTTGGCGATGTAATCTCCCTTAACCTGGTTTACGATCAACTGCGAGTCGCAGTGTATTCGCAGGTTATGGGAGCCGAGCTTCTGTGCTAGCTCTATCCCTACAATGAGCGCTTCGTATTCAGCTTCATTGTTGGAGGCTTGGAAGCCGTAGTGAAGGGCATATCGCAGCTTTTCCCCATCGGGGTTAATCAGGATTATTCCGGCGCCAGCCCCCCGAGCATTAGATGCTCCGTCTACGTATAACTCCCAGATGGGACCCGTTGGGTCTACCTTCCTTTTCCGAGTTAGCTCGTTATCGTTTAAGTCAGTTTCCGCTCTTCCCATATCGGGAGCGTAGGAGAATTCTGCCATGAAGTCGGCTAAGGCCTGCCCCTTTATAGCCGTTCTTGGGTGGAACTCAATCCCGTACTCGCTCAATTCTTGGGACCAGATCGCCATGCGAGTCGACGTTCCCTTTTGAAGAGCTTTACCGATTGGATGCTCAGTTCGCACCGCGACTGGGTGAGCTTGGAAGTACGGTCGTAGCTTCTTAGCTGCTGTTACGAGAGCCAGAGAAAGTTTCTCAATCTCGGTATAGCGTGTTTCCGCGTCGAGTAAGGCTTTGCTTACGTAGTAGATTGGCCATTGGACCTTGTTTTCTTCACGGACAAGGACGGCACTTACAGCTCTTTCAGAGACGGCGAGATACACGTACAGCGTCTCGCCCTCTTTTGGTTTAGAGAGGAATGGTGGGGACCCAAAGTAAGCCTTCATTTCTTGGAAGGCACTTTCGCATTCGTCCGTCCACTCAAAGCCGTCCGTCTTCTTCAGGGCTTTGAAGAACGGTTGACACTTGTCGGTGGCTTTAGACACGAAGTGTGTCAGAGCGGCAATCCGACCGGTCAGGCTTTGCACTTCTTTGACTCGTCTTGGCGACTTCATTTCAAGGAGTGCTTTGATTTTTTCCGGGTTCGCTTCTATGCCTCGTCGGCTGACGATATAACCGAGGAACTTTCCGGATTCAACCCCGAATACGCATTTGTTGGGGTTGAGCTTCATTTTATATCGGCGGAGGATTGTGAACATCTCCCTAAGGTCGCGTACGTGATTAGTTGCCAGTAGGCTTTTAACGAGCATGTCATCCACGTACACTTCCATCGTCTTGCCGATTTGATCGGCGAAGATCCGATTTACCAAGCGTTGGTAGGTTGCTCCCGCGTTCTTAAGGTTGAAAGGCATGACCTTGTAACAGTAGAGACCTCGATCAGTGACAAAGGTTGTCTTAATTTGATCGGGCTCGTGCATTCGAATTTGGTTGTAGCCTGAATAGGCGTCCATGAAGCTTAGGAGTTCATGGCCGGCCGTGGCGTCCACCAGTTGTTCGATGCGCGGGAGTGGAAAGCAATCCTTAGGGCAGGCTTTGTTAAGATCTTTGTAATCTATACAAATTCGCCACTTCCCGTTGGGCTTTTTTACCATTACCACGTTGGCGACCCACTTGGGGTACTTAGCCTCTCGAATGAAGTTTGCGGTGAGGAGTTTCTCGACCTCTTCATTTATGGCCAGGTATCGTTCTGGGTTGAACGTTCGTCTAGCCTGCACTTTTTCGGCGACCTTTGGGTCGTCGTTCAGTCGGTGCACTATTACCTCGGGATCGATTCCGGGCATGTCCGCATGAGTCCATGCAAAAACATCCTTGAACTCCCTAAGGAAGGCGGTAAGCTGAGTTTTGATGGCGAGTGGAAGTCGGGTGCCGATTTTTAAAACTTGATCGGGCTTCGATTCGTCCAAGACGATTGGCACAAGATCATCGGAGGTTTCCACTTTAAGTCTTTCGATGTCATCACGGGGGTCAAGTTCTCCGAACTTCCTTGCATCCCTTAGGTTGCATGGGTAATCGTCTTCCAGTTGGAAGATTGTGTTGACCGCTTTTCCCGCGGACTTGCCATCAACTCCTTGCACGTAACATACTCTGGCTTGGGATTGGTCTCCAGCCATGATGCCAATTCCCCCTTCGGTGGGGAACTTCACCAGTAGGTGATACGTGGAAGTGATTGCCCTCAGCCGGTTCAACGTGGGTCGCCCAATGATTAAGTTGTAGGGCGACTCTTGATCGACCACTAGGAATGGGACCATGTGAACGGCTTCGATTCCTCCAGGGGTCCCAAAGGTGACGGCAGGTCGATGATGCCCTCGGTCATAACCTTTTCCCCAGTGAACCCAAACAATGGCGTTTGGGTCGGAGTCGGGCGCAGCCCCCCGAGCTTCATGCGCTCTAGGGTGGACTTGAAAATTATGTCGGCAGCGCTGCCGTTATCGATGAGAACCCTTTTCACCAAGTTATTGGCCACTTGGACTTTGAGCACGATCGCGTCATTGTGCGGATGCACAACTCGCTTGGCCTCTTCATTGGTGAACTACATCGTCTCGTGAGGCACGGACGGAGGTTCTTCATATGTGAAGTTGACGTGCATAGCAGCGTCTTCCTGAGACACGGCCCTAAGGAATTTCTTCCGTTGACGGGCTGAATCCCCATCTTGTGGACCTCCCAGTATGGTGGTTACCACGTGCAGTTGTGGGTTGGTGTTGGCAGTAGCCGGGGTTTGGTTGGCAGAGGCAGCTGCTCCTCCTCCTTGACCAGACTGCTGTCTGTTCGCGGTGGGGCCCGCAGCGCCAATCATGCGCAACACGAACTCCTTCAGCTCGCCCCGTTGGATCAGAGCCTCGATTTGCCTTTTGAGGTTGTAGCATTCCGAGGTCAAATGACCATATTCTCGATGGAACTCAGAATACCTGGACCGATCGCGAGTTGCGGGGTCCTTCTTCATTGGAGCCGGGGGCGTGAACTTGTCACGTGCCAGAGCCAAGATCCTTTCCGGCGCCGTGTTCAGCGGCGTGAACGACGAGTACCCTTTGAAGTTTTCCGCAAGTCGCGGTTTCTGAGGTACAGGGGGTTGGTTGCTAGGAACCTGGTTCCCCTTGTTTCGCCTCTTACGAGGTTCGTTCTGCTCGCGGATAGGTTCTTCTCGACGGCGAGAGCTTTGAGTAGTGCTCTTGCGTCCGTCGAGGTAATCTTTGACTCCCATGAAGGTCTTAGCTCGAGTCATTAACTCGGCCATGGTGGAAGGGACACGGCCGACGACAGACTTGAGGAAGTCACTCGTGCGCAAGCCTTCTATGATAGCGGCAATCGCGTCACTGTCGTCAAAGCGGTCGACCTTGTTTGACTCTTCTGTGAATCGGGCGAGGTATCGTCTAAGAGACTCGCCACTCTCTTGCCTGATTGACCACAGGTACATCTTGGTCTTCTTTTGGACCATAGACGTAGCGAACCGTGCCAGGAACATGTCCTTCAGGTCTTTGAACGAGTGGATGCTTCCTGGTCTTAAGTTTTTGAACCACTCAAAGCCGGGTCCGGCGAGGGTCAAACTAAAGGCTTGGCACATGGCACCAGGAGAAACACCCTGCATCGTCATCCAGGTTTCATAGTGCTGGATGTGGTAAGCAGGATCTGCTTTCCCATCATAGGGAGCGAGGTTCGGGAGCTTGAAATTCCCCGTACAAACCTCAGCCAATATCTGAGTAGTGAAAGGCGATGAGTTCTCCTCAACGACTCCGTAGGCACTTCCACCTATTCCGTATTCTCGGAGATCTCGTACCTCATTTCGAAGGTTGTGGATCATAGTGACCACATCGAGACCGGTCGTTGGAGTAACCCCTTGATCGGGAGGAGTCACCTGCAGCCTCTCGTTAGACCCCTGTCCTGCGCGGCGGTTCCAGTTAGTTGGGGCTGCCAGCGGGATGTTGGGTCTAGAGCTTAGTCGCTCTCTCAGATCATTGCCACGCCCAATGCGTTGAGCAGTGAGGTGGTCCCTAAGATCAGGGCTGGCCGTATGGAGGCGCCGGCTCTGCTTGCGGCGTTGCGCTCTCCGCGCGCCCTGACTTTCCGCAACATTCTCCCTCGGACCTAGTCGGTCGAGGGCTGAACGTCGGGAATTCACCTCTTGAGAAGCTACCGGCGCATCGCCTGTTCGGGGTAAGGGATTCGACGGACCGACTTCAATCACGGCGGGGAGTCCCCCGTCCTTCGTGAGAGAAGTCTCGACATCCTCCGAGTCACCAGTATCCTCATAATCAGGGTCGCGGCTTTCCTCGTTGAGGTTCCCAGGATCCCCGTTGGGGATCGTCGTGTCACGCATAGGTTGCTTCGCAGCCAGTTGGCGGTGATACCTTGCGTTCCTCGCCTTCAGTCGGCGGATACTCTCCTCCAACTCCGTGATGCGGTTGTCCCTGCTATCAGGAGATGGAGATGGTGAGCGGGTCGAGATCTCTTCGTGGAGCGACTCTTCGTCACCATGCGCTCGGGAGCGCAAGAAGTATTTCTTGCTCTTAGCGACGTTTTCAGGGTTGTTTGCGCCCTCAGAACGTACGGGTGGTTGGCTACTCATCGTTTCTCAAGTTCGAGAAGGTTGAGTTCGCATAAGAAAAGAAGAAGATGAATAGAAGGGATTTCGGGCTGAATAGGTCGGGAAGTCCCCTCCTTCTAGCGCCAAAATGTTGTCGCACGAAAATGAACAACTATTTAAAACCTCGGGCGGTTCGATCCAAGGCCGGACCAAGTGATCGCACCCGGGCAAAGAGTGTGAACTCGATAGTCTCGAGCTAGGGTTCTCTCCGATCAACCCGCCTCTCGGGAGAGGTAGGGGGTGAGGAGGATGAGTGACCGTGCCTTGGTTGTCGGCTGCCTACGTACCCGTGCGTGGGATCAGGTCAGAACGTAGTTCAAGCGTGTGTGACGCAGTATGAGGCGTGGAGCCTTGGCGAGGAGGCGTGCTCGACGAAGGAAACGGGGCGCGAGGAGTCCTCGGCAGCGTCTCAGAACTTCGGAGATCGCGTACGCGTCTAGCGTGTTAGACGCGCAAGGGTAGCTCTAGTTGAGAACCCTAGGGGCGTGCTTGAGCACCGGAGAACGTTCGGTCAAAGGGAGCGACGTCCGGGAAGTTCCCGTGAGTGCTTCGGGACCTTTGAGAACGAGGGAGGGAGAAGAGAACCTGCTTCAGGCCAAATGTGGCATCCAGAGAAGCAGAGAAATCGAGCGTGTCGATAAGAGATGAAGAGAATTATTGGATATTTTGGGATGGCTTTCCCCTCAATGAGAGAGGGTATTTATAGGTGTTTGGGAGCCTTAGAAGGTCCCTTTTTCGTCCATGTGGGACTAGGATCGCGCATGCCATCAAGTGGAGGCGCACGGTGCACGCGGCGCACAAAGAGCGGCGCACAATGCGCGGCGCGCGGCGCAAGGGGCACGGCGCGCACGTCACCGGGCGCGGCGCGGGGATCTCCGGGCGCGGCGCAGGTCGCGCGGCGCATGGAGCGCGCGGCGCGCGCCTGTCTGGCGCGGCGCGCCGTCTGCTGCACGGCCGGCCGGCGTAGCGCGTTGTGTGCGTGATGGACGGCTCGTCTTGGCCGGGTTCTTGCGGGCCTTCGAATGCCATTCTTCTCACGTGAAATATGAAGCTTTCCACTTGACGAGAGTGACTCGATTCGAGGAGCAAGGCTCGACTCGACGAGAACGACTAGCGACTTGACTCGAGGAGTGACTCGAGAATGACTCGAGGCTCGACTCGAAAATGACTCGAGGCTTGACTCGAGGAACAATTCAAGACTCGACTCGAGGAGCGAAGCTCGACTCGAGGAGATTGACTCAAGGCTCGACTCGAGGAGCGAAGCTCGACTCGAGGAGTCAGGAGTTTGGTCGAGGGCTTGAAGATTTGCCGCTCTCCAGGACCTCCGGCCTGACCATCGGCCCCTTGAGCGACGTGCCTTCTTGGCGTCTCGGGTTTTCCGAAAACGACCGAACAGAGTACTCTCATTAAAGAGAGGGCCACAAGAGTGACTCTTAGTCAAACGTTTAGTTGCTTCTTTAATTCAATTGGGGATCGTGGGTTACAAACAACAAGTATAACCCTCCCACTTAGTTTTTAGAGTTGGCACATCGTCTCTTATAAGTTCGGAAACAAATTTCCTAGTTATAGAGCGATAGAGTGGACTTCTAGAAAGGAATCCTAGATCTTCATGTTTAAGGAAGAGCAGTGTTAGTGCATAAAGGCACAAGGTACATACTCGGACATTTTCGTATTTTCTATTCGGGAAAGTGCATGAGGGAAGTATGAACTTCAACTCACTCGAACACTTGAAAGTTTGAGATTACACATCTTTTACTTTTCGGCTCGTCTTCGAGTAGACCTCCCACTCAAATTTTCAAGAGCATATAGATTTTGAACATATGTGATATAGATATAGTTTTGAAAACATATTTGATTTGGATGACAAAATATTTTCAAGTTTGAAAACGAAAACGGTTTTTCAAAATTCAAACTAGTTTTGTAAAAGTTAAATTTCAATTAAACTTTCAAAAATCAAAACATTTTGATCTTTCACATTATGTTTATTATCTTATAAAAAACAATTTTGCTCAAGAAAATTTTTCTCATTTAGAGTTCTATAACTCATGGAATGGGGTCCTAAATTCGAAATTCAATAATTCTAAAAACTGGATGTTTGGAAGAGCCGCGCACCTCACAAAGTTTGATCCTCTTTTGCTCCCTAACTAGATCGTTATCTATTTCAGTGTCTAAAAGTGAAGGTTGCGTGGGATAAATGCAAAAGAGAGCATTCTTGATACATGCATCAGTGACGAAAGAATTACTTGAAAGAGAAATACGAATTCCATTCTTAATAAACTTCAAACAACATAATCTTGCTCAAAAAGTCGAGCAATAGATATTAAGTTTTTCCCGAAGGAAGGAACAAAATAAACATTATTCAAATTTAAAGTTCTATCTTGAAAAGACAGCGTCACTGATCACACGGCCTTCGTTGACACCGAGCTCCCATCACCCCATCTAAAGGAGAAGTCACCTTTAAACTTTTGCTTTTCCTGAAACCAATCAAGGAACAACAAATATGATTAGTAGCAGCGGAGTCAAGAATCCACGGTGATACATTATCAGCTATTAAGCATGTTTGAGTAATAAGTACAATATATTTTTCCTTAGTTTTGAGGTAGGCAGGACAGTTCATGCGCTAGTGTCTGGGTTCATTGCAGTGATGACACTTGTCGTTAGACTTGTCCACCTTAACTGCCCGGGGCTTTTTTCTTTTTCTGAAACTTGGTTTGGTTCTTTTTCTCGGCCTTGCGAGGTCTCTTTTTAGATCCAGAGATGGTGCTCAGTGGCATGTGCCTCTCCTTGATTCCTCTTTTCCTTAGTGAGACCTTTAGCAGTGTGAAGCTCCTTCATGAGTACGGTAACAGTGTAATCTAGCTTGTTCATGGAGTAGTTCAGCTTGAAGGTATCAAAAGATTCAAGGAGAGTTTCCAAGATCATATCTATTTTGGTCTCCCCGTCAATCTTAGATCCTAGGATTTCCAATTTCATTCAGGTAACAAATGATCAGCATCATATGGTCCCTGATAGGAATCCTAGCCTTCATGCGAAAGTTCATAAATTTTCGGACTGGCTGCTGTCTGGCCTAACGCACTTGCCCTCCAAACATCTCATGGAGATTGTAGAGCATGTCGATGGCTGTCTCAATATCACGATGTTGCTATTGGAGCACATGGTTTATAGATGCTAAAATATAGCACCTCGCAATCTCATCGGAACGGAGCCATGCTGCCAAGGCGTCTTTGTCCTCTTGAGTCGAATCATCATTCGTTTGAGTACTCATTTGTGCTTGTCAATGGTGAGGACGATGTCGAGGTTATTTGTTCAATCTACATAGTTCTCGCCTTCGAGTTTGTTTGATGAAAGGATGGTTGAGAGAGGGTCGAGAGACATCTTGCTAAAATTAAGTTGAAACAAGTTTATGATTAGTTTTTTGGTTTAGGATTTAAGTTTGTTTATGTTTTTAGGATGAACAAGATAGGAAAAATCTAAAGGTGTTTTGAACGAAATGACATTTTACTCCTTCGAGGGAAGGTCGCAAAGAGTCTCCTTTCATAAGTAAATGAGTCATCATTAATGCATAGCCAAGATGTCAATACATCAAATTTGACTAGCCCCCTTGTAAAAACGTTTGATCACTCACATCCTTTCACAAGGCCTCGAGGGAGAATTACTAAGTGTGCAACCAACCACTTAGTCCAAGAGATCGACTTTGAAAAAAAAATCCACCGAGGGGAGGCCTTGTCTCATTGTCTCACTCTCGGACGTAACTCTTCGAGCAATGATCATAGCAAAGCGCCGTTGAGTACTCTCATTTAAGAGAGGGCCACGAGGGTGACTCTTAGTCTGACGACAATTGCACTTTTCATTAGTGTTGGGGATCGTGGGTTGCAAACAACAAGTATAACTCTCCCACTTAGTTTTTAGAGTTGGCACATCGTCTCTTATAAGTTCGGAAACGCAATTCCTAGCGTATAGAGAGATAGAGTGGAATTCTAGAAATTGAATCTTAGATCGTCATGTTTCAAGGAAGAGCAGTGTTAGTGCATAAAAGCACAAGGTACATACTAAGACATTTTCCTATATTTCTACTAGGGAAAGTGTATGAGGGAAGTGTGAACTTCTAATTCATTTGAACACTTGAAGTTTGAGATTACACATCTTCTTGCGTCCTTTTTCGACTAGTCTACGAGGAGACCTCCCACTTAAATTTTCAATTGCAAATAAATTTTGAACACAATTCATATAGATATAGTTTTGAAAATATTTTGAAAACATAATTGATTTGGATGATAAAACATTTTCAAGTTTGAAAGTGAAAACAATTTTCAAAATTCAGACCAGTTTTTGTAAAAACTCAATTTCAAGTAAATATTTAAAAATGAAAACTTTTCAATCTTACACATTATGTTTATAATATTTAGAAAAACATTTTTTTCTCAAGGAAATTTTTCCATATGAGTTCTAGAACTCTTGGAGTGGGATCCGGGATTCGGAAAAATAAATTTTCAAGAAATCCTGGAATCTCGGACAGCGAACACATCGGAGTAAAAATGCCATAGAAGGCAACTACGATGTCCAATTGAGCCAACCAATTGTTTTGGAAAGTAGAATCACATGCCTTTAATTTGGTTCAAGAACCATTCAAATCCAATTTTCGAGTAGAGAGATACATCCCTTTTACTGTAGGTATTCTTAAGCTCAAGGAATTATGCACAAAAATTCGGCCGGTGACTTAAGTGCAAAAGATTTGAATGTGACAGAACGTTTTATTGAGTTGTTAAGTATTTTAGATGTGTCTTACTAACAAGGTAATAGTATAGCACAAAAGAAAGTAACAACTAAAATAAAACATGCGAGTAAATAAACAAAGCCGGCAAGACTATATTACTTGTTCATGAAATTACCAGAAATTTCTCAAATTTATCAAAAGGTGATTTTGATTATGAAAAAGTTAAAAACTTTTAGAACTGATTCTAATTTCTTTTAATATCATCCCAAAGGTGTAGAAAATCAACATGATTTTTAATTTAAAGGCACGAGCAATAAATTAAAAAAAATCTAAAAAACAATTCTAGCAAATTCATTACCCGAATAAAATTAAGAAAACAATTTTCAAACTCATATTTCAAATTATATGCACTTGCTTAAACTTTGACCATAGCTCTTATACCATTTTTCGGAATAGATCTAGGACTTAAGAAAAGATTATCGCTTCTAGCAAGTCGCGGAATATAAAAAGATTATCGCTTTAAGAAAAGACTAGAAGCTTGAGCGTTGAGAAGCCTTTAGAAAGGTTGAATCTCTTTTCTCCCCACTAAGCTTGTCTCCCTCGAGTCTTCTTGAACCTGTGAGTAACCACGAACGTTTCTACCACTAGAGTCTTTCGAGTATGGTTAGGAGTTAGTGTGTGTATGTGTGTTGGCACTTTTAAACACTATGACTCAAGAACTAGTCTTGGAGCCAAAGAGCTAAAACAAAACAGTAGGTCTAATGAGGACCTAGGTGCCAAAACAAAAGAACAAGAAGAGAGAGATAGAGAAGGGGCGGCAAGAGTCTAGAGAGAGAAGTTCTCAATCTCTAAAACTTGTGTGTTGCATATTGTGAATGAGGTGGGGTATTTATAGGAGGAGGGATTGCCTTGAAAATGTAGTTTCCTCTTTTCTATTGAATATCACATATTCATGAGCAAATCCCTTGTGTCCTCTTTCTCCCCCGTGGATGTCCAACACGTGCCATTAAGCCCTTGGATTTGTTTGCTCATTTGTTTTCTCCTAGTCTTGCCGCCCACTTTGATTCCTCATGGAGCAAATTTGTTTCCTCTTTTTTATTTTGGCAAGTATCTTCATACATCAATGCACAAAATAAACTCTCTTTCTCTCCATGGTATGGACGAAAATGAGCTTCTAGAACATTCTTCTAAATGTTTCTTTATATGTTTATGACAATATAAGAAAAGCCCATGTAGAATTTTCACATAAAATTCCATGAAATCAAATTCAATCTTCAAGGCCCAATCTATTGTGAATGAGAGAGAGAGAGAGAGAGGGAGAGAGAGGGAGAGAGAGAGAGAGAGAGAGGGAGAGGGCGGCAAGAGTCTAGAGAGAGTTGTTCTCGATCTCTAAAACTTGTGTGTTGCATGATGTGAATGAGGTGGGGTATTTATAGGAGGGGGAATTGCCTTGAAAAAGGTAGTTTCCTCTTTTCTATTTAATATCACATATTCATGAGCAAATATCTTTTTTCCTCTTTTTTCCCCCTTGGACGTCCAACATGTGCCATTAAGCCCTTGGATTTGTTTCCTCATTTGTTTTCTCCTAGTCTTTCCACCCACTTTAATTCCTCATGGAGCAAATTTGTTTCCTCTTTTTTCTTTTGGCAAGTATTTTCATACATCAATGCACAAAATTATCTCTTTTTCTCTCTTGGGTTGGACGGTTTGGACCTTCTTGAACATGCTTCTAGATGTTTCTTTATTTGTTCATGACAACATAAGAAAAGCACATTTAGAATTTTCACATAAAATTCCGTGAAATGAAATTCAATCCTCAAGGCCAAATATACTAGTATGGCCATGTGACATGAATTCATTGTCATCATATGACAATGTCAAAAAAACTTATTTATTGACATTCATACTATCCTATGTCCAAAAAGACAAAATTAACCTTTAGACAATTTTCGTAAAACTTGTCTAGTTCTTGTTTTGACCTAGCTTTCTTGTTTAACTAATCCTACTCTAAAGACTTGTGGTAGTGACCTCATGGATCCAAATGAACAAAGCTTGAGCTAGAATACTTGGACTCAAAAGTTCACAAACCTTTTCCAAGTTCTAGCTTAATGTCAACTTACTTCATTAAAGTGTTGACACTGAAATCTCTCGGTTCAAATGAATATATTTTCTACTCAAGAATTCTACTTAATTGTAATGAGTGGATCCATTGAATATTATCTATGTTTACCCTTCATGAATATCATCAACTAGATGAGATTTACAAAATTACCATTTTACCCTTCTAGTTGTTATTTCCTCACCTCCTTTGTCGCTTGTGAATAAGTTAGAAACAATGTATTGACGAGGAGTTAACAAGTCACATTGATTCATCCAAAAGAGTCATGACTCAATTTGGATACAGGCCAGTTCATTTATTCACATTCCAAGGAACAAAGCATGAGGTGATATACATTGCATTTCAGCAATTTTGTACGTGAATTTCATATCTATGAGACCTTCACAAAGTTATTCATGACATTTTCATAACTTAGTACTTCACCAATAAGTCTTGTCTATATCATATAGTGAATTTAGAACTCTGACTTTCTCAAATGAAAATACATAAGCTATGAAATGATGTGTCTCATTTCAGGATTGAGGTAAGCATGATGCAATTCATACATAGTGACTCTGAGACAGAAGATGTTAAATGGTTTGTTCTTACAATGTCTCTAGAAGTGCACTGGTCAATTCAGTACCTTCAGAAGATACTTAGGAAGAACTATAGAGTCTCCAACTCTCTATGTGTCATAACCAGACATCATAGATTCTCCTAACAATCATACTGAGATCAATAGTCATTTTGATCCTTAGACTGTGAATATACTATTTTAAGCAAACCATGAAGAGTTTGTTCATGCAAATCTATATTTGACTCTTCATTACTTGTTAGGTTTGTTTAAGGACTAAAGGATAAGGTTTATCATAAAGCTTCAAACAGACAAGGAAAAGTGGATGAAAGTTTTGACTTTTATTAATTATTCAGCAGCTACAAGCAAGAGTCTTCCTGAGACTTTATTACATCAAATGTATATAAGTAATGACTACTACTCTTCTTGTTGGCACCAATGCCAACAAAAATATCATTCACATATGAAACAAGGAGCATATTTTACTCCCACTAACCTTTTGGTATAACATTCTCTTAAAAACCGAATGAAGTGATAACATCATGGAACTTTAAATACCATTGGCGGGAGGCTTGTTTCATACCGTAAATGGATTTTTTAAGCTTGCAGACTAAATGCTCAGCATCACTAGAGGAGAATCCTTCAGGTTGTTTCATGTAAACCTCTTCCTCTAGATCTCCGTTAAGGAAGATCATTTTCACATCCATTTGTACCATAAGTTAGATTCTTTAGAACTTACAGCTCATGAAAACGTTTAGGGATCATTCTCGGATCGAATGTTGTTGTCCATTTCTTGCAAATACACTTCATAATCATTACGGAATGCTGATCTTTTAACTCTACTAGATCTTCTCAATGATGCTTTATCATTAGCTTGAGGATCTTGTTTTTCAATCGATTGATCGATTGGTTGTTCGACATGATTTTGATCAACAACTTAATCTGAAGGATTAGTATTATTAGCTTGTGGAATTTTAACAGCTGGTTGTCTTACACACGATTGAGCTTGAGGAGTGTGTCTGATAATCAATTTATCACCTGAACTAGAAGGTTGAACTTCATTGTGATCTAATGCAGAGACGGAGTCACGCAGTTGGTCACTCCTATTAATTAAGTCATTCTCAAGAAATTTAGCATTTCTTGATTCCACAATTCTAGTATTGTGAGATGGACAATAGAATCTATAACCTTTAGAATTTTTGGCATATCCAATTACATACCCCCTAATAGTCCTAGGGTCTAGTTTCTTTTCTTATGGATTATAAATTCTTACTTCGGATGGGCATCCCCAAACGCGTTTATGTCGCAAACTAGGTTTTCAACCTTTGAATAACTCAAAAGGTGTCTTTAAAACAACCTTGGTTGGAACTCTGTTTAATATATACACATCCGTCTTTAGTGCTTCAGTCCACAAGAATTGAAGAAGTTTTGTGTTACTCCTCATACTTCTCACCATGTCCATTAAAGTTCGGTTTCTTCTTTCTGATACACCATTCTAGTCCAGAGTACCAGGCATAATGTATTGGGCAATGATCCCATGTTCTTGAAGAAACTTCGCAATGGCCCAAGCGCTTGTCCATTCTCAGTATATCTACCATAATACTCTCTACCTGTAACTGATTTCATTATCATGATCTATTTACCACGTTGTTTCTCTACATCAGCCTTGAAAATTTAAAGGTGTCTAAAGCTTCGTCTTTAGAACGAAGTAAATAGATATACATAAATCGTGAGAAATCATCTATGAAGGGGATAAAATATTTTGGACAACTTGCATCCATGCCAGGACAACAAATATATGTATGTATGATTTCTAACACCTCACTACTTCTCTTTGCACCCTTTTTAGAATTTTTGGTTTGCTTTCCCTTAATGCAATCCACATAAGTCTCAAAGTCAGTAAAATCAAGAGCACTAATTACTCCTTCATCCATCAACCTTTGAATTCTCAAAATGGAGATATGTCCCAGTCTCCGGTGCCACAATAGAGAAGAATTTCCATTCATTATACAACGCTTCAATCCAACAGTAACATTCAAGAAGTGATAAGCAACATGATTTTGCAATGTAATCGAATAAAGACCATCGGAAAACGTACCATAACCAACAATTTCGGATTTACTTAATAATGTACAACCAGTATCTGAAAAGTTATAGTCAAAACCAAAGGGCACAAGTCTTGAAACTAAAATTAATTTTTTTGAAAAACTAGGAACATAAACGGTCCTTTCCAAATGCAAAATAAATCCATTACTCAACACCAAATTGCAAGAACCGATAGCCTCCCCACGTGAGCTCATCCCGCTCTCTGAATGGATGTATTGCTCACCTCCCATTGGCTTCTGTAGGTTTTACATACCCTGCAAGGTATTTGAGACATGGATTGTAGAACCAAAGTCAATCCACCAAGTATTATGACCAACATTTGTTAGATTTGATTCATAACACACAAACGAAAGTTGAATACCTTTCTTGTCAAGCCAATTTTTGAACTTAAGCAATCTTTCTTCATATGTCATTTCTTCTAAAAAAAAACACTTTGACTCTTTCTTAATGTCCAATTTGGTAGGGATCTTGCCTTTGTCTTTGGAACGATCTTTCTTCTTCCTTTCAGAGAAGGTCAGATTCACTTTCTCACCCTCTTCCATACCCAGCCGATGCTCTTCTTGAACACACATGGTCATAAGTTCATTAATTGACCATTTATCCTTATGTGTGTTATAAGAAATCTTAAAAGGGCCATATTGCTGAGGTTGTTGTCAATGGTGCCCACAAGAAGAGTTGTAGTCTCTATTTATGTATATTTGATGTAATATAATCTCACAAAGACTCTTGCTTGTAATTGCTGAATTATTAATAAAAGTCGAAACGTTCATTCATTCTTCGTTGTCTTTTTGAAGCTTTATGATAAACCTTAGTCTTTAGTCCATAAACAAACCTAACAACATATGAAGAGATAAATGTAGATTTGCATGAACAAACTCTTAATGGTTTGCTTAAAACTGCATATTCACAATCTAAGGATCAAAGGACTATTGATCTCAGTATGATTGTTAGGAGAATCTATGATGTCTGGTTACGGGACATTGAGAGTTGGAGACTCTATAGTTCTTCTAGGTATCTTCCGAAGGTACTGAATTCACCAGTGCACTTCTGGAGACAAGATAAGAACAAACCATTTAACCTCTTATGTCTCGAAGTCACTACGTATGAATTGCATCATGCTTACCTCAATCCTGAAATGAGACATGTCATTTCATAGCTTACGTATTCTCACTTGAGAAAGTAAAAGTTCTAGATTCACTATGTGATATAGACAAGACCTATTGGTGAAGTACTAAGTTATGAAGATGTCATCAGTAACTTTGTGAAGCTCTCATAGATATGGAATTCATGTACAAGATTGCTGAAATGCAATGTATATCACCTCATGCTTTGTTCCTTGGAATGTGAATAAATGAGCTGGCCATTGTCCAAATTGAGTCGTGACTCTTTTGGATGAATCAATGTGACTTGTTAGCTCCTCATCAATACATTTTTTCTAACTTATTCACAAGGGAGAAAAGAGTTAATGAAATAACAGCTAGAAGGATAAAATGGTAATTTTGTAAATCCCATCTAATTGATGATATTCATGAAGGGTAAACATAGATAATATTTCAGTAGATCCACTCATCACAATTAAGTTGAATTCTTGAGTAGAAAATAAATTCATTTGAACCGAGAGATTCTCAGTGTCAACTCTTTAGTGGAGTCAGTTGACATTAAGCTAAACTTGGAAAAGGTTTGTGAACTTTTGAGTCCAAGTATGTTAGCTCAAGTTTTGTTCATTTGGATCCATGAGGTCACTGTCACAAGCCATATCGAGTAGGAATAGTTAAACTAGAAGCTAAGTTAAAACAAGAACTAGACAAGTTTTACGAAAATTGTCTAAATGGTAATTTTGTCTTTTTGGACATAGGATGAAATGAATGTCAATAAATAATTTTTTTGACATTGTCATATGATGACAAATGATTTAAACCACTCGGCCATATTGATGAATTTGGGCCTTGAGGATTAATTTCATTTCATGGAATTTTACTTGAAAATTCTTAATGGGCTTTTCTTATGTTGTCATGAACTAATGAATAAACATCTAGTAGCTCCTTCTAGATGCATGTTGCTCGTCCAAACCAAAGAAAAAGAGACCAATTTTGTGCATTAATTAATATCAAGATACTTGCCAAAAAAAAGAGGAAACAAATTTCCTCTATGAGTAAAGTGAGGGGGCGGCAAGCACAAGGTAAGAGAGAAGCAAAACAAAAGAGGAAACAAATCCAAGGGCTTCTAGAAGCTCTTCTTGGCCGTGTGACATAAGAGGAAAAAGGGCAATATTTGCTCATAAATATGTGATATGCTATAGAGGAGGAAACTACCTTTACGAATGTAATCCTTCTTATATAATTAATGGAGCCCTCATTCTCATTGTTTGATCATCCCACATAACTTAGAGATTGAGAGCTTCTCTCTCTAGACATTGTGGCCGCCCACTTCTCTCTATATATCTCTCTCTCTCTCTCTCTAACTCTTTTCGTTTTTGTTTTGGCACCTAGGTCCACATTTGACCTAGCGTTATGTTTTAGCTCTTCGACTCTAAGACTTGTTCTTGAGCCGTTGTGTTTAAAAGTGCCCACTCACTTATTCCTTCTTACCTCGAGTGATTTATGTGATAGAAAATTTCGTGGTTACTCGAGTTCCCGAAGAACGAAGAAAGACGAGCTTAGTGGGGAGACGAGCGATTCAACCTTTCCAAAGGTTTCTCAACGATCAAGCTTCGATAAAAGTTAGTAAATGAGTAATTCTCTTTAATAGTTTTAATTTAAATATAAACATGTGCTTGCATTTTGTCTAGGTTAGTAAAAATCGTTTTACTTGTTTAAAGAAATTTTTTATTTTCCGCCTCTTGCTAGAAGTGTTAAATCTTTTCTTAATCCTAGATCGATTCCAACAGAGGCAGAGTGCACAGAACGAAATGAATCAGAAAGGTTTCTGACATATCAACTTCCAAAGTCTTTAATTGAGTCGTTATATCCCTCATGCGCATGATATGATAACGCACACCTCTAATCCTAGTAAGCTTCATGGATGAGAATTGCATGATAAGAGTATTTGCCAAAGCCTTATTTGAAGTGACAAATTATTCATCTATTGCTTTCATTAAGAGACGAATGTTGTCATATTGCTCAATATAACCCCTAATCCCAACAGATACTTTGGTCTTTATGAATATAACACAGAGGTGTGATTAGATCGCTCCCACTTTTCATAAAGATCAACATGATCTGGGGTACTCAGCTCAATGATTTCAGGTGGTTCATGCTTTCTTATGGCATAGTCAATATCCATCCATCCCAGCTGAAGGAGAACTCTATCTTTCCATACCTTAAAATTGTACCCTATCAGTTCGGGAACATCGCATTTAACATCAGAGTAACTAACAGGTTGACTAGCTGCAATTTACAGAGAATATACATGCTTATTAAAATTTGTTTTGAAGAAAATAGCTATATCATGTTTTACCAATGTAAATTCATGGTTTTACTCAATGAATCTAGAGACATAAAACTTGCATGTGGGCTAAAGATTTAATTCCATTGAATTCACACGATCATGATAAAACTATCAAACTATATTTCGTTTCCTAATACCTGTGGGTGGATTAGGAAATATAATTTGATATTTTATCCTAATTAATCATAAAAATATTACAAAATTTCTGTGGGTAGATTCCATAATATATAATACGATTAACCACAACTATTGTTTTGTGTGATCTTAACTCTAAATATATAATCTAAATTAATTAAAGATGATGTGGCTACTCTTTAATTGATTAAGACCTTATAAATCCCTAAAAAATATTACAGAAACTAAATTATATTGTGCTACTCATCAATTTGCTAAATATTATATGCACATTACAAACAATAATAATAATAATAATAATAATAATAATAATAATAATAATAATAATAATAATAATAATAATAATAACAACAAAGCATATAACTTCTAAATAAATGGCATAGCAACACAATATAATTTAAAACTGAATATTTTTGCAAAATACATAATAAGCAAATAAATTGAATAATTAGCATTAGAAGTATTTATTTTATTTTCCTTATAATATGATCATAAATCATACACTAAATAATTACATAAATATGCATCAATTTATAAATTAATTAAAATTGTATATTTGCATAAACTCTAAATAATGCAAATTGATTGAATAATATGTAGTACTAATATAATTATGAATGCGCAACATGTATACCTACATATATAAAATATGTACTGACCAACACCAAGACAAAAGTCAGAGTACACATGCATTGTACTACACATGGTTCCTAGTTGCCTTTCTTCAAATGGGCCACGTACCGATTATTACAAAACAGGCCCAAACCAAAAAGCAAGAAACAACAGCAAGGAAAATAAACGACAATTATTTTAATTCTTCACCCAACAGCCCATACTTTGACCCGCGAAACCATTAAAAAAAACCCGATGGGTTTTCCGTCATTTCTCCGTGGATTTCATGATTTTAAAGCCCAAAAATGATAGAAAAACTATTTTACAAATATTCGCGGTCTTAGTTTTTCAAAATAACGTGAATCATATAAACCCAAAAAATTTCAAAAAATCAACAACACCATAACCAACAAGGCAGAGGTATTGAATGCTCTGATACCAAATGTAAGAACTTATTACACATACTTAAGGTGTTCTGACGACAAGAACACGTTAAAGCGGAAGCGAAAAAGATCGAGTTACTTCGGACCATTGTTGTGTTTTCCAATGAGTTTCGGACTCCGACTCCGGCGAGCAATTTCGAGGTTCTTCTAAGCTCTCGCTCTCACTCCTAGATGGTGTTGGTTTTCTGAATGTGTGAGTGAGCTTAGGGACCCCAAAACGTTTGTATTTATAGCCTCATAGCTATCAATGAGAAAATCACAATCCTACTATTATAGGTAATTACTTGATTTCAGCCATTAATTTGAGCACGATTTTGGCCATTAATTAGTTGATCAACTTTATATATATGGATCATTATATTGGGGAGAATATTTCTTTATTAATGAAAATAATCTTACATTTTTTTAGTTGTCTGGATTGGCTCGGTGTTTACGAAATCCTTGCATTGAAAGTATTCAATAAATATTAGTCAATTTCTTAATTTGGACATAGTTTTTTTTTTACTTTTATAATGAAAGTATCAAAAGATTAAGGCAAACTGAAAATGCAATAAAACCACCCAAAAATTTAGTCAGTTGTCATAGTACGAAGGAACGACACGATATGGGTGACCTCGAGCCCCCCCGGTGTCCCGAAGGTGACCGGGAGGTCGATGGTCCCCTCCGTCATGACCCTCTCCCCAGAGAAGCCGAAGAGTGGGGTTGAGATTGGGGTCGGTCTCATCCCGGATAGCTTCATCCTGTCCAACGCCGACTTGAAGATTATATCGGCGGAGCTTCCGTTGTCGATTAGGATTCTCCGAACGAGGTTGTTGGCGACCGGGGCCGAGACGACTATCGCGTCATTGTGTGGGTGAAGAACTCGCACCGCCTCTTGGCCGGTGAAGAACATAGACTCGAATGGGACTGGAGGAGGAGCCTCGTATGTATGGTTGATGTAATGCGCTATTTTCCCTTGGGAAACTTCACGCACATACTTCTTCCTTCGCGTGCTCGAGTCTCCGAACTCCGGGCCGCCCATGATCGAGCCCACGATGTGCAGTTGTGAGCTCTCCGGTTCTTCAATTGCCGCTCGGTCTGTAACGGTCACCGTCGCCGGACCTTTCTTTTCTTGCCGCGGGCGTTCTCCGTGCGCCGTGGCCGTCCCGATCGTTCTAAGGACGTATTCTTTCAACTTCCCATCTTGAATCAGGGCCTCGATCTGACGCTTATGCTTGTAACATTCAGACGTCAAATGCCCATGATCTTGGTGGTATTCACAGAACTTGCTACGATCCCTCTTCACGGGATCCCTCGTGAAAGGAGTGGGGCTTCCTAGCTTGTCACAGTGCAGAGCCAGGATCCGCTCTTGCGGAGTATTCAGGGGGGTAAATGTCGAGAACTTTCGGAAGCTACCGACATGCGATGGTCTCGGCCCGGGGAGGGAGCGACTGTTAGGGGACTGGCCTCCCTTGTTCCTCTTCTTTCGAGGGTCGGGACGATCTCCATCCTGGTCGTTGCGGCGGTGACTACCATGTCCCCCCGACTTTCGGCCGTCTCGGCCATCGAGATAGTCCTCGATTCCCATGTACGTGCGGGCTCTTGACATTAGCTCCACCATGTCTCGCGAGACTTTTCCAACAATAGACTTGAGGAAGTCGCTCGTGCGAACTCCCTCGGTGATCGCCTTGATGACGTCCTTGTCGTCGAACCCCTCGACCTTGTGAGATTCCTCGGTGAAGCGAGCGAGGTATTGTCTCAACGTCTCGTCTCTCCCTTGCCGGATGGAGAGTAGGTGGGTCTTCGATTTCTTTTGCGCTACGAGAGTGGCGAATCGCGCAAGGAAAGCCTCTCGCATAGCCCGGAAGGACGAGATGCTCCCCGGTCTCAAACTTCGGAAGCATTCGAATCCCAACCCCGTAAGGGTCAGGCTGAAGGCCTGGCAGAGGGTTGCATCCGACTGTCCTTGCATCGTCATCCACGTCTCGTAGTGTTGGATGTGGATGTTCGAGTCCGTCCGTCCGTCATAGGGAGGGATGGACGGCAGTTTGAAGTTCCCCACGCAAGGTTGCACAAGGATTTGAGCGGGGAAGGGAGAGTATGACTCCTCGATCCCTCCATAAGGCTTTTGCCTCCCTGATTCCCTCATTTCGATGATTTGGTTTTGGAGGCTTTGAATCATCGTCACCATATCGAGCCCGTTAGCAGGGCTGACCGCCGGGGCCGCGGGAGTCGCCTGTCGGCGCTCGTTGGACGCTTGGTCCCCGACATTGGCGTGAGGTCGGCCGAGAGTCATGGCGGGGAGTGCGTCCCTCCGAGACTTGAGCCTTTGGCGAACATCCTCCCCTCGTGAGTTTCTCTGCGCCGTTAGGCGTTCTCTATGGTCCACGCTCGATGCTTGGCGGGGCGAGGCCGCTCTTTGCCGGACGGTCCGGCGGGCGCTTCGGCTATCGGCCCCATCGTCCCCCAAAGTCGCTCTCTCCCCGGTGAGGGGCCGTGTCCGGCCGCCTCTTGAAACCGAGGGGGCGATTCCTCGGGAGTGTGACCGCGCTTGTTGCCGCGCCGGGTGCGACGGTCCGGCCAAGCCGCCGTTCGTCCTCTCGGGCCGCGACGGGGCGAGGCTTGGCGTTGCCTCGTCGGTTCTTGACTCCCCCACATAGTCGGGGTCGGAGTCGTCTCGGGCGGACCTATCCTCAACGTCGTAGCCGAGGAGATTGGCGATGAGCGAGCCGTCGAGCCGTGTCCTCTCGGAGCGCGGCCTCGGGGTCGTTCACCGGGTCTTGGGGCTGGCTCTCGTTATCACGAGGTTGCCCTTCAAGACGGTGCGCGAGGTTTCAGAGACCGTACCTCGAGTTCGTCGCTCGAGTACCAACGGAGGTAGTGGGAATGTGACTTATCTCTCGAGAGTCGTAGGTGTAGTGAAAATGAGGAATGGAAGGGAGAGCGTGCTAAGGTCGGGAAGTGCCCTCCTTCTAGCGCCAAAATGTTGTAGCTCGTTTTCGGACAACTATTTAGGAGCCCAAAGTGGTTAGACCTAAGGCCGTACCAAGTGGTCTCACTTCGGCTCGAGCGTGTCGGACTTGGTATCCCAAGTCGTCCCTTAGCTATAGATGAAGCTCACCTCGTCTCGATACCTGAAAAGTAGTAGAGAATACGTGAACTACAAAGGGGAAACAGATGGGTTGCCTCTGTTTACCTCTCCGATGCTCAACATTAGTAGGGTTGAGGTAAAGTGTAGAGGGTTTAGGTGTTTAGATGCCGAGACTTGAGAGAAACGAGTGAGGTATGAGTTCGACAGCGTTTTAGTACTCAAAATCGGATTACCTGGACCAAGGGAGGGGCCCTTGTATTTATAGGCGGCCAAGGCGTGGTTTGAGGACCCCTTTGGCCGAGTAGAGGTTGAGGGGACGAGTGGAGGTCGAGCCCCGAGAGGGCGAGTGGAGGCCGAGCCCGGGACGGCGAGTGGAGGCCGAGCTCGGGAGGGCGAGTAGAGGCCGAACCCCGGGAGGGCGAGTGGAGGCCGAGCTCGGGAGGGCGAGTAGAGGCCGAGCCCGGGAGGGCGAGTAGAGGCCGAGCCCCGGGAGGGCCAGTGGAGGCCGAGCTCGGGAGGGCGAGTAAAGGCTGAGCCCGGGAAGGCGAGTGGAGGCCGAGCCTGGGAGGGCGAGTAGAGGCCGAGCCCCGGGAGGGCGAGTGGAGGCCGAGCCCTGGCTGGGTGGACCAGTCTTGGGCCTCTTGGCCATGGCCCAGCCGTTGGCCGGGGAGGTTCCCTCGGGCCCCCACGGGCGCTGTCGACCCGGGACGGGCCGACAACACATGTATTTAAAATTATGAGCTTGAAAATCGTTATCGAAAGTTTACTAATTTTGTGACAAGTTAGAATTGTTTTCATAGATTATTTTTTAATTTATTGATCTTGCCTTTAAATTAAAAATCATGTTGTTTTTCTATGATTTTGGGATGTTGTTAAAACACTTTAGAATCAGTTCTAAAAGTTTTTAATTTTTTATATTGAAAAACGTGTTTTAAAGGTTTGAGAAAATTTCGAGTAAATTTTGCGACTAGTTATATTGTCTTGCTAGTTTCTTTTATTTACTTGAATCGTTTTATGCTTGTTGTTATTTCTTTTATATCATGTTGTTACCTTGCTAATAAAACACAAATAAAAGCTTTAACAACTTCCTAAAACGTTCCGTTACATTCGATTCTTTTTCGCACCTAAAAAGACCGAACTTTAATTATTTCTTTTTTTTTGAGCTGGAGTAAAACTCGCAGTAAAAGTGGCATAACTCTCTGCTCAGAAATCGAAATTTAATGATTCTTAAATCAAATTAAAGGTCTGTCTGTCCTCTTTCCAATGCCACCGGTTTTGGGTCAAAAGAACATCGGAGCCACCACTTTTTTAGAAATCCAGATTTTCAGCCCCACTACCATGAGTTATAGAACTCTAATGAGAAAATTTTCTTGAGCAAAAATGTTTTTCATAAGATTATAAACATGATGTGTACGATTAAAATGTTTTGTTTTTGGAAAGTTTACTTGAAATTGAATTTTTACAAAACTAGTTTGAATTTTGAAAAACCGTTTTCGCTTTCAAACTTGAAAATATTTTGTCATCCAAATCAAAAAAGTTTTCAAAATGTTTTCAAAACTATATCTATATCACATATGTTCAAAATCTATATGCTCTTGAAAATTTGAGTGGGAGGTCTCCTTGTAGACAAGCCGAAAAATAAAAAGATGTGTAATCTCAAACTTTCAAGTGTTCGAGTGAGTTGAAGTTCACACTTCCCTCATGCACTTTCCCGAAATAGAATATAGGAAAAGATCGAGTATGTACCTTGTGCCTTTATGAACTAACACTGCTCTGAACATGAATATCTAGGATTCTTTTCTAGTTGTCCGCTCTGTCGCTCTATAACTAGGAAAACCGTTTCCGAACTTATAAGAGTCAATGTACCAACTCCAAAAACTAAGTGGGAGGGTTATATTCGTTGTTTGAAACCCACGATCCCCAACACTAATGAAAGAAGCAATTAACGTGGGACTAAGAGCCGCTCTTGCGACCCTCTCTTAAATGGGAGTACTCCAAGGCGTTATTGCTTCGATCATTGCTCAATGAGCTACGTCCAAGAGTGAGACGATGATGACAAGGCCTCCCCTTGGGGGATTATTTTTCAAAGTTGACCTTTTGGAGTAAGTGGTTGGTTGCACACTTAGGCTCAATCACTAGTAATCCTCCCTTGAGGCTCTGCGAAAGGATGTGAGTGATCAAACCAATTTAAAAGGTGGCTAGTCAAAATTGGTGTATTGACATCTTGGCTAAGCATTAATGATGTTGTCATTTACTTATAAATGGAGATTTTTTGTGGCCTTCTCTTGAGGGAGTAAATTATCGTTTGGTTTATAACACCTTTGGATTTTATCAAGTCTTAATTAAAACTTAAATCCTAAACCAAAGACTAATCATAAACTTGTTTCAACTTTTATAGGCAATATGTCCCTCAACCTTCTCTCAACAATTCTTTCCTCGAATAAACTCGAAGGCGGTAATTACGTCGACTGGAAACGTAACCTCGACATAGTCCTTACTGTCGACAAGCACAAATGGGTTCTCACCACCCCCTGTCATCAAACGAATGAAGATTCGACACACGAGTAGAAAGATGCCCTGGCGGCCTGGCTTCGATGCGATGAGATTGCGAGGTGCTATATTTTAGCATCAATGAACAATGTGTTGCAACAACAACATCGTGATTACGAAACTACCACCGATATGCTCTATGATCTCCACGAGATGTTTGGAGGGCAAGGACGTCAAGCTAGGCAACAAGCGGTCCGACAATTCATGAACTGTTGTATGAAGGCTGGAACTCCCGTTATAGATCATATGATGCTGATCATTAGCTA
Organism: Urtica dioica subsp. dioica; assembly: GCF_054948205.1. Taxonomy (NCBI): domain Eukaryota; kingdom Viridiplantae; phylum Streptophyta; class Magnoliopsida; order Rosales; family Urticaceae; genus Urtica; species Urtica dioica. The sequence goes on along the minus strand of NC_142765.1, from coordinate 6,232,630 downwards.
TCTAAACGAAATGGAGATTCTTGGATCTGAGATTGATGGGGAGACTAAAATAGATATGATCTTGGAAACTCTCCCCGAAACTTTTGATACCTTCAAACTGAATTACTCCATGAACAAGCTAGAGTACACTGTTACCGAGCTCATGAAGGAATTTCAAACCGCTGAGGCACTCACTAAGAAAAAGAGGGCTCAACGAAAGGTACATGCTACTGCCTCCACCTCTGGATCTAAGAAGAGACCTCGCAAGGCCGAGAAGAAGAACCAACCTAAGATTCAAACGAAGAAGAAGGCGCCAAAGGCTCCGAAGGTGGACAAGTCTAACGACAAGTGCCACCACTGCAACGAGCCTGGTCACTGGCGTAGGAACTGTCCCGCCTACCTCAAAACCAAAGTAAAAGGTATTGTACTTGTTACTGAAGCTTGTTTAGTAGCTGATAATGTATCATCGTGGATTATTGACTCCGCTGCTACTAACCATATTTGCTGCTCCTTGACTGGTTTTAGGAAAAGCAAAAGCTCAGAGGATGGCGACTTCTGCTTCAAGTGGGGTGATGGGAGCGTGGTGTCTGCAAAGGCTGTGGGATCCATGACGCTATCTTTTGAAGATCGAACTTTAAATTTGAATAATGTTTATTATGTTCCTTCCTTTGGGAATAACCTAATATTTGTTGCTCAACTTTTCGAGCAAGATTATTATTTAAAGTTTATAAAGAATGGAATTCATATTTCTTTTTCTAATTCTTTTGTCACTGATGCATGTATGAAGAATGGTCTTTTTTACATTTATCCCACTCAACCTTCCATCTTAGACACCGAAATAGATAATGATCTAATTAGGGAGCCAAAGAAGATCAAACTTTCTGAATCCTCCGATCTAACAAAATCAACATACCTATGGCACTTAAGACTTGGTCATATTAGTCTAGATAGGATTAAGAGACTTGTGAGGGACGGTCCGCTCCAAGCCTCTGCAATAGGTTCGCTACCTACTTGTGAATCCTGCATAGAAGCAAAAATGACTAAGCGACCTTTCTCTGATAAGGGTCGAAGAGCCACTGAGTTGCTGGAACTAGTACATTTTGATGTATGTGGTCCGCTCAGCCAACAGGCACGTGGAGGATACGAATACTTCATTACCTTCACTGATGATTACTCGCGATATGGTTTTTTCTATTTGCTCAAACACAAATCCGAGACCTTTAACGTATTTAAGGTCTTTAGGGCTTTAGTGGAAAAGCAAACTGGCAAAGTGATCAAAACCCTTCGATCTGATCGAGGTGGTGAGTATATGTGTGGAGAGTTCGATGACTTTCTTAAAGAACAAGGTATCACTTCTCAGCTTACCGCACCTGGCCCACCTCAACAAAACGGAGTGTCAGAGAATAGGAACCGAACTCTTATGGAGATGGTTAGATCAATGATTAGTTACTCATCACTCCCTCTTTCCTTTTGGGGATATGCCCTCGAAACAGCCGCTTATATTCTGAACCAAGTTCCGTCCAAGACGGTTCCTGGTACTCCTTATGAACGATGGACTGGCCGTAAAGTGAATCTTGGCCGCATCAGAATTTGGGGTTGCCCAGCACACGTGCTATAAGGCAAAAGACTAGCAAGTTGGCTAGTAGGTCAGAATTGTGTCTGTTCGTTGGATATCCAAAGGAAACCAAGGGTTTTACCTTCTATAGTCCTGAGGACGATAAGAATTTCGTTAGCACGAATGGTCGTTTCCTTGAGGAGGACTTTATGAAGGATGCAAAACCTAGAAGCAAAATTGTGCGTGAAGAAAAGTTGGGTGAGGAAGCTTCTACCTCATCTATAAGAACTGTTCTTACCCCAACTGAAACACAACCTAACTCTTCAGAATCTCGTCAAGTAGTACTTCGACGTAGTGGGAGGGCTACTCAAAAGCCTGACAGGTACATGTCTTATGGAGACTCTCTTGTAGCCGTCTCTGACATGGATGATCCTGTTTCCTATAGCCAAGCGATGGCTTGTTCTGAATCAAACCTTTGGCTTGATGCCATGAAAATTGAGATGCACTCGATGTATGTCATCAAAGTCTGGAAACTTGTAGACCTTCCTGAAGGGATTAAACCCGTAGGGTGTAAGTGGATATACAAGAAGAAAATGGGTCCTGATGGGAACGTCCAGACATTCAAAGCACGACTTGTGGCGAAGGGTTATACCCAACAAGAAGGGATTGACTATGAAGAAACCTTCTCGCCAGTCGTGATGCTTAAATCCATCCGCATACTCCTATCCATAGCTGCAGCTCTCGACTATGAGATCTGGCAAATGGATGTCAAGACGGCCTTCCTGAATGGCAATCTTGACAAGCTCATTTACATGGCTCAACCACACGGTTTCGATGAAACTGTGAAAATCTTCGGCTTTGAACAGTCAATAGATGAGGCTTGTGTTTACAAGTTAATACACGAAGGTAAAGTTGTGTTTCTGGTACTATATGGCGATGATATACTACTCATTGGTAATGACGTGGGTAAGTTATCTGAGGTTAAGGTCTGGTTAGCAAAGCAATTCAACATAAAGGATCTAGGAGAAGCCGCGTACATTCTGGGGATCCAAATCTTTTGAGATAGGAAAAACCGGACCCTGTCGCTCTCTCAAGCATCTTATATTGATAAGGTGATGGATCGCTTCTCGAAGCAAAACTCCAAGAAGGGCATAACACCATTTAGGCATGGAGTCTCACTCTCTAAGGACCAGTCTCCCAAGACTGCACAAGAGATTGAAGACATGAGGAAAATTCCTTACGCCTCTGCCGTTGGAAGCCTCATGTATGCTATGCTTTGCACTAGACCTGATATATGTTTTGCCGTTGGCGTAGTTAGTCGTTTCCAATCCAACCCTGGACCCGAGCACTGGATTGTTGTTAAGCATGTTCTGCAGTATCTTCGATGAACTAGGAACTTGATGCTTACATACTCAGGTACTGACCTGACTATGACGGGATATACCGACTCCGATTTTCAAACGGATAAGGATTCCAGGAAATCCACTTCGGGATCTGTGTTTATCCTTAATGGTGGAGCTGTTGTGTGGACGAGTATTAAGCAATCTTGCATTGCTGACTCCACAATGGAAGCAGAATATGTGGCTGCTTGTGAAGCATCCAAAGAGGTTGTTCCTAAAGTATTTGGAAGCCCATGACCCTTTATTGTGATAATAGCGGGGCTGTCGCTAACTCAAAGGAACCTCGAAGCCATAAGCGCTCTAAGCATATTGAGAGGAAATACCATTTGATTCGAGAGATCGTGCAGCGCTGAGACGAGGAAGTGAAGAAGATCTCAACGGTGGACAACCTAGCAGATCCATTCACCAAGGCCCTAGCGAACAAGGTATTCGACCAACATCGAGAGGGATTAGGCATGACGGACTACACACATATTCTTTGAGTCAAGTGGGAGTTTGTTGTCAATGGTGCCCACAAGAAGAGTTGTAGTCTTTATTTTGTACATTTGATGTAATAAAGTCTCGTGAAGACTCTTGCTTGTAATTGCTTATTCATTAATAAAAAGTTGAAACGTTCATTCATTCCTCCTTACCTGTTTGAAGCTTTATGATAAAACTTAGTCTTTAGTCCATAAACAAACTTAACAACTTATGAAGAGACAAATGTAGATTTGCATGAACAAACTCTTCGTAGTTTTCTTAAAACGATATATTCGCAATCTAAGGGTCAAAGGACTATTGACCTCAGTATGATTGTTAGAAGAATCTATGATGTCTAGTTATGAGGCATTGAGAGTTGGAGACTCTATAGTTCTGCTAGGTATCTTCCGAAGGTACTGAATTGACAAGTGCACTTCTAGAGACAAGATAAGAACAAACCATTTAACCTCCTATGTCTCGAAGTCACTACGTATGAATTGCATCGTGCTTACCTTAATCCTGAAATGAGACATGCCATTTCACACCTTACGCATTCTCATTTGAGAAAGTCAGAGTTCGGACTCACTATGTGATTCCGAACAAGGCCTATTGGTGAAATACTAAGTTGTGAGAATGTCATGAGTAACTTTGTGAAGTTCTCATAGATATGGAATTCATGTACAAGATTGCTGAAATGCAATGTACATCACTTCATGCTTTGTTCCTTGGAGTGTGAATAAATGAACTGGCCAGTGTCCAAATTGAGTCTTGACTCTTTTGGATGAAACAATGTGACTTGTTAGCTCCTCGTCAATACATTGTTTCTAACTAATTCACAAGCGACAAAGGAGTTGAGGAAATAACAGCTAGAAGAGTAAAATGGTAATTTTGTAAATCTCGACTAGCTAATGATATTCATGAAGGGTAAACATTGATAATATTCTGTGGATCCGCTCATTACAATTAGGTTGAATTCTTGAGTAGAAAATAAATTCATTTGAACCGAGAGATTTTCAGTGTCAACTCTTTAGTGGAGTCAGTTGGCATTTAGCTAAACTTGGACAAGGTTTGTGAACTTTTGAGTCCAAGTGTTTAGCTCAAGTTCATTTGGGTCCATGAGGTCACTGTCATGAATCACATCGAGTAGGAATAGTTAAACTGGAAGCTAAGTCAAAACAAGAACGAAAATTGTCAAAAGGGTATTTTTGTCTTTTGAGACAAAGGATGAAATTAATGTCAAAAGCTAAGTCAAGACATTTGATGACTTAATGTCACTCGGCCAATATTAGTCTTATTGGGCCTTGTGGATTAATTTCATTTCATAAGAATTTTATTGAAAATTCTTAATGGGCCTTTTTCATGTTGTCATGAACAAATGGAAAAGCTTCTAGAAGCCTTTTCTAGATGACCTTGGGCGCCCAACATACCTAAAGAAAGAGAGAATATTTTGTGCATAAATGTATCAAGATACTTGCCAAAAGAAAAAGAGGAAACAAATTTCCTCTATGAGGAAACAAGTATTTCGGCCAAGACAAGTCTAAGGGGAAGCAAGAATAAAAGAGGAAACAAATCCAAGGTGTCATGAAGGCACATGTTGGCCGTGTGACTTGGATAGAAATGGAAAATAAAGGGTTGCTCAAGATAGCTTGGAAAATAAGAGGAAACTACTTCTTTCCAAGGCCAACCCTTCTGCTATAAATAGGACTCTCATTCCCCTCATTTTATTCATTCCACATAAGTTAGAGATTGAGAGCTTCTCTCTCTAGACCTTGTGGTGACCGATCCTCTCTCTCTCTCTATTCAATTTCGTTTTTATTGTTTTGGCACCTAGGTCCTCATTTGACCTAGTGTTTAGCTCTACGACTTCAAGACTCGTTCTTAAGTCGTAGTGTTTAAAAGTGCCCACTCAATAATTCCTTTTTTTTCTCGAGTGATTTAGCGATAGAAACTTTCGTGGTTGCTCGAGTTAACGAGGAAAGGAAGAGAGACGTGCTGCGAGGGAGACGAACGTTGCAACCTTTTCCAAAAGCTTCTCAACGTTCAAGCTTCTAAAAAGGTTAGTAATCTTTTATGCTCATATTAGTTTTTATTTACATGTACTTGCTCTTTGTCTAGGTTAGTAAAAACTGTTTTACTTGTAAAAGAAATTTTTTAAAATTCTGCCGCTTACCGAAGCGTTAAACTTTTTCTCAAACCCTAGATCAATTCCAACACCACTATCATGCTAATCACAGTTTATGTCTTGGGAGAATTACGGAACATGGTTCGAGAAAAAAGTTATTTACAAATATGGAATCCAGCCTTCCCGAAAGAAGGTAAATATTCTCTCACCTAAGGGTTGATTCCAGAACCAATAGATTGCGCGCAGTTCCGAAGTTTGTACGTTCAGAAGAATCTTTCGCTGGCGATGCTTATGGCTTATAGGTGTCAAGAAAAGTATAACGGAATAATTGACTTTTCTCGAAACGGGATGAACCTGGAGGATCTTGATCACGAACTGACTACATCAGTGGATACTCGTCACGATGAGTAAATATAAGTCTAGTACCAAGGAGGAATCAGTCTTGGCTTGCAAGTTGGAGTCTGGCCAAGATTTGAGAAATCGATGTAGAAAAGAGAAAGGACATTTTCGTCTTTTCATCGAATTTGTTAAGCTTCTAATACTAGGTCCATAGTCCTCGATTCGGCTCTAATAAAGGCGAATAAGAACTTTCGAATAATAATGTTTTCAGTATTATAATCCCACTAGCTGTAATTGTGATTGACAACATGAATTCTGAAATATGGGTATTTACATAATTAAATAATTATTTATGGTGGTATTAATTATTTATTGTTTGATAAAGTAAATAATTAGTCAATTACTTATTTGTTGATTGTTGGACCAAGTAAATAAATAACTAATTGAGTTTTAAGCAATTGGGTCTTGCACATATTGAGGTGCACGTTTTTTAGGATCCCGACACAAGATTTACGCAAATTCCTCCTTGGCCGTGTGCCAAACTTCTGTTGGAATTGATCCAGGGTTTAAGAAAAAGTTTAACACTTCGGTAAGCGGCGGAATTTTAAATATTTTCTTTTGACAAGTAAAACGATTTTACTAACCTAGACAAAGAGCAAGCACATGTAAATAAAAACTATTATGAGCATAAATGTTTACTAACCTTTTTAGGAGCTTGAACGTTGAGAAGCCTTTGGAAGGTTGAAACGTCCGTCTCCCCTCGCAGCAGGTCTCTCTTCTTTCCTCGGGAGCTCGAGCAACCATGAAAGTTTCTATCACAAGAATCACTCGAGAAAGAAAGGAATTAGTGTGTGGGCACTTTTAAACATGACGACTCAAGAGCAAGCCTTAGAGTCGAAGAGCTAAAACACTAGGTCAAATGTGGACCTAGGTGCCAAAACAAAAACCAAAAATAACTAGAGAGAGAGAGAGAGGATCGACCACAAGGTCTAGAGAGAGAAGCTCTCAATCTCTAACTTATGTGGAATGAATGAAATGAGAGAAATGAGGTGGGGTATTTATAGGAGGAGGATTACCTTCAAAAGGTAGTTTCCTCATACCCCTTGCACGTCCAAATGAGCTTCTAGAAGCCTTTTGATTTGTTTCCTCATTTGCTTTCTCTCTTAGTTGGCCGAAATTGCACTTTCCTTCTAGAGGAAATTTGTTTCATCTTTTTTCTTTTGGCAAGTATCTTCATACATTAATGCACAAAATAAACTCTCTTTCCCACTATGGCATGAACGAAATTCAGCCTTATTTTCCTTGGGTTGGACGAAATTTGAGCTTCTAGAAGGAGCTTCTAGATGTTTCTTCATTTGTTCATGACAACATAAGAAAAGCCCATTAAGAATTTTCAAGTAAAATTCTATGAAATGAAATTAATCCTCAAGGCCCAATAAACTATTAATGGCTGAGTGTTTTAAGTTTCATTTGTCATCAAATGACCTTGTGAAAAAATTTATTGACATCCATTTCGTCCTATGTCCAAAAGGACAGAAATACCCTTTTGACAATTTTCGTAAAACTTGTCTCGTTCTTGTTTTGACTTAGCTTCTAGTTTAACTATTCCTACTCGATATGATTTGTGTCAGTGACCTCATGGATCCAAATGAACAAAGCTTGAGCTAAACACTTGGACTCAAAAGTTCAAAAACCTTTTCCAAGTTTAGCTTAATGTCAACTGACTCCACTAAAGAGTTGACACTGAAAATCTCTCGGTTCAAATGAATTTATTTTCTACTCAAGAATTCAACCTAATTGTAATGAGCGGATCCACTGAATATTATCTATGTTTACCCTTCATGAATGTCATCAGCTAGTCGGGATTTACTAAATTACCATTTTACCCTTCTAGCTGTTATTTCCTCAACTCCTTTGTCGCTTGTGAATAAGTTAGAAACAATGTATTGACGAGGAGCTAACAAGTCACATTGTTTCATCCAAAAGAGTCGAGACTGAATTTGGACACTGGCCAGTTCATTTATTCACACTCCAAGGATGAAAGCATGAGGTGACATACATTGCATTTCAGCAATCTTGTACATGAATTCCATATCTATGAGAACTTCACAAAGTTACTCATGACATTCTCACAACTTAGTACTTCACCAATAGGCCCTGTTCGGAATCACATAGTGTGTCCGAACTCTGACTTTCTCAAATGAGAATACGTAAGCTGTGAAATGGCATGTCTCATTTCAGGATTAAGGTAAGCATGATGTAATTCATACATAGTGACTTCGAGACATAAGAGGTTAAATGGTTTGTTCTTATCTTGTCTCTAGAAGTGCACCGGTCAATTCAGTACCTTCGGAAGGTACCTAGAAGAACTATAGAGTCTCCAACTCTCAATGCCTCATAACCAGACATCATAGATTCTTCTAACAATCATACTGAGGTCAATAGTCCTTTGACCCTTAGATTGCGAATATATCATTTTAAGCAAACTACGAAGAGTTTGTTCATGCAAATCTACATTTGTCTCTTCGTAAGTTGTTTAGTTTGTTTATGGACTAAAGACTAATGTTTTATCATAAAACTTCAGACAAGGAAGATTGAATGAACGTTTCAACTTTATTAATGAATAAGCAATTACAAGCAAGAGTCTTCATGAGACTTTACTACATCAAATGTACAATATAAAGATTACAACTCTTCTTGTGGGCACCATTGACAACAACTTCGTCCATGCTATTATTGGTACTTATCAATACTTTCTCTTTAGTTGTTTAAATAAAGGAGAGAGAAAAATATTTAAAAGGAAATAAGATATTGTCATTTATTCTCTCTCGTGAGTATTATGAGAGAAAAATATTTAAAAGGAAATAAGATATTGTTATTTATTCTCTCTCATGAGTATTATGAGAGAATAATATTTAAAAGAAAATAAGATATTGTCATTTATTCTCTCTCATGAATATTAGGAGAGAGTAATATTTAAAAGGAAATAAGATATTTCATGTATTCTCTCATTAATAAATATTCTCTATTTAAACAGAAAATAAAATCTCATAGATATTGATCTGATGGCTAAGAGAGAAAGTAGGATTCATGAGATGAGATCTATGGGCCAAGCTTTGATTCACTAGTGTGAACACAATAAAAGGAAATAATATATTTTTGAAATTACCAAGAATATACCATGTCCATTACTATAAATAAGGGTTCTTGAGAAGGCAACAAACACACTTTTGCATTATATATTGATGGCTTCAATCATGCGAAGGACACTGCTATTTATATATTGATCAATAGTGGTTAGATTCCTTTAAATGTTTCTCCCACTTAATTATTGAACAACAGTGACTAGAATTCAATCAAGGATGCTCCCACTCAATAATATGACTAATAGTGGCTATGTTCCAATTAAGGATGCTCCCACTCAATCATTTGATTAACAGTGGCTAGGTTCCAATTAAGGATGCTCCCACTCAATCAATGTGAATATTAGTCGCTAGGTTCCAATTAAGGATTCTCCCACTTATTCAATTTATCATCAACACTGACTTTATGTTGTGTCTCCTTATTACCTCTTATTCGCACAAATCATTGCCGATATAAGGTAATAATTATTTAGACACTATCATAGATCTAAATGGTTCTTAAACAATAAACATATTCAATATATGAAATAAAGAAAGCAATAAATGCTAATTAGATTTCTAATAGAGCTTTATAACTTAGAAAATATAATTGTGCTTACATATTGTATATGAACGGAAATCCAAATGATTCATATTCTATATCATTCAATTCTATGGCAAAGGCATTCATGCATATTCAAATATCATAAAAAGCATTCAAAAGCAATTAATAACAAGGAGATAAATATTTAATGACACAACAATGTGTTCATAAATAATGTAATAAAACACAAAGAAGAAAAATTCATCATATCTGAAATAGACATAAGAGGCTATGATCCAGAAAACCTCGGATCATAATGACACATCAACATGTTCAAAAATAATTCCATCAAATGAAAGAAATAAAACTAGCGGGAAATTAGATCTTCAAATGGAGCATGAGCTTCTCTACAATTCGGGCTTGAATCCGACATTGTTCAGCAAGCTCATCAACACCTGCGTGCTCCATCAGACCTGCTCTGCAACATGAAAGAAGTATGCTCATGATTAATTATCCTCAAAACACTTTTAGGATATCTTTAATCATAAATTTTAAGGTAGTATACCAGCATTCTTCTTGTTTTTCTCGAGCTCAGCCAAGTACAAAGGACAATGCCTCTTCCAATGGCCATAAGTGTTGCAGTGGTGGTATTTATCAATGCTTTCGCGGTTCTTCTCTTTTCCTTTTCCACTCCCCTTGAAGTTTCTTCTTTCCTTCTTGGCGGGACCTTTCCCCTTTGAATTACTAGGATGTGCCTTAGATGACTCAGTACAAGAAGTCTACTTCTTCTTGGTTTTCGGCGAAGAACTCTTGTCGAGTGATAAACTCGAAAGTTTGTAACTCATTTAATAACTTGGACAGCCCATAACTCAACTTATCTGTTATGTAGTTGGATGTGAGCTGTATGAAGTCACTCGAAAGGGAATTCAGAATGATTCCCACCTGAGTAACCTTATCCATAAGTGCCCCATAGAGTTCAGCTTCGATGAAGTTATTTGTCATTTTCATGACATGATCCCTCACCGGAGTTCCCGCAATCATCCAAGTGTTAGTGCACTTACGGGCTATTTCAATGCAGGCTTGCTCGCTCTGCATCCCAAACATTTCTTGCACTGAGTAAAGGATCTCCACAGCGGTCTCCTTTCCTTCCATCTTGGTCCGCAACGCATCAGATATGCTTGCGAGCATGTAGGCCATGACTTTGCTATTGGCCATGGTCCATTTGTCATACACCTCCCTCAAGTTCTTGGAGGCAGCATGACCAGGATAAGGAGGTCTCTCTTTAGTGAGGATAAACGGATGCTTTCACTCACCAGCACAATCTTAGGGAAGTTGCCACCAGTGAGAACGTCTTTCGACAACAAGGCCATAATATGGTTCGACATGATTACTGAATATATAAAAGCAATTTTATTAGAAATATGAAAAGAAACAACTATCGATTTAATTTAGGAAATAAAAACCATAATGCAATCATTATGCACAGGATAAAAATACTAAGAAAAAGAACCAAGTTTTTGTATTCCACGGTAATTCAACTAATGCCACAGTTCGTCTCACTCGGGTGACATAACGGAGTGCATCTAGTGAAAACGAGAACCATCTCATATTAGTGAGCAATCACAGTACATGCACATTCATAACTATGCTCACTAACTACCAGTTTTATAGGAATCTTTGGCCACATGAACAACCACCGATTGTTTCATGTATAAGTCGACCCAACATTTCAGCAGAAGAAAGCTTAGCCCATACACCCTAGAGAAGTTCTAGGCCATGCAGAGATCCACTCCACCCACCTATCACCAGAGACACAACCTTGGTATTGGAATCAGAAAAGCTCTTCCGTTCGGAGTAGACCACCATGGATTTCAATTAAGAAGACCCGCCGGTCACGAGGGGATCTTTCATCCTCACGGTGTTGTCATCAATGTTGGATGCCTATCACTCAATATACTTTTAGCATTTTAATTTTCCTAGCATTAAACATTAATCTACGTGATACACTCGGGTTTACTAAATCGTATTAAAAACCCAAGTGATTCTAAGTTACCCTTAAAAACATGAGTTTCGATATAGTTTAGTTATTAGGAATTTTGTGACATATAGTCTTGATTATCCTAATAGTATTCCATCATGGAAAAGCTCCCAGTAGGGTAGGAAAAACACTAGTCCTTTTAACAACCTTCCAGCTTAGCCTCTTATCGGCATGGTGATAAAGCTCTTTGATCCATTCAACTCATTCATTAAAAAATCATAATCCAATTAGATAATTAAATAAACGCAAGCCCATGATAACCATTAACCCACAAAACAATTTTTAAGTTATAGCATACGAGCATGACTAAGTAATTAAATAAACAAGCATAAACAAGCAAGCGTGGTTTGATTCAGTTTGATCGTTTCCTATTTGATCCTATATATAAAAACAAGACGAGCCCAATACAATTGGCCCATGTATTCGGTTTGGGCCTATTCATATGTCCCATGAAAAAATAAATATCAAATTATTTATTTTTCATATTTTCTAAAACTAAATTAATTTAGGACCCATTACTATGTCCCATTGAAAAATAAATCAATGTCATAATCATTTACTTTTCTATGTTTTAAATTAAAATATCATTAGGACCCAGCCAATACAATTAATTAAATAAAACATTAAAAAAATTTCTTTTTTTTTTCAATTAGTGGGCCCATTTTTTTTTCAATTAGTGGCCCCGTGGGCCCACTTGGCTACCGGGGCCTTGACCTGGACGAATCCCACCAGCCCTAACCAGCCATGGTAGGTCTGGACTTGTTTAAACAAGAGCCATCACAAAAGGATTACTCGGAGGAGGGCCGTGAGGCCGTGGCTGTGGGGCTGAGAAGACGGTATTGTGCTCGTTCGTCCTTCGCCTAGCTGTTGTGGTCTAGTGAGCCGTCGGAGCTGCTTCGGGTCTCCGTCATGGTTCATCAGTGGGTATGGGTTATGGGTTTATGGTTGTGATCACGGTTCATCAATCGTCGGATTACAAACAATAATATTATTACATGAAACCTACACCCTTTGAATTTCGGGTGTACATAAAATCTAAAAAGCGAAAATAAATTATTCTTCGATCAAATCAAATAACAATTCACATATCTTCATATTGAATTGAATGAAAATCATAATCAGATATAATTTCATTCAAACCATACTAAAATTAATTACGAAAACGAATCAATTAATTAAATAAATCATCTAGCTCTGATACCACTTGTTGGTGATTATTCACCTCATCATAACCATGCAGAATAAATTAATTACGCTACTTAGCTAATTAATTAAGGGTATTTAACAAGATCTAGATTTATTTAATTGATATCAAACCATGAGAGCAATTATAAAAAAATGAATTAAATAGACAAGCTATTAGAAAACTTACAGGTTTCTTCTTAGACTTCTGAAACAGGTTCACCTTCTTCTTTTCGTCTTTCTCTCCAATCTTTGATCTCCGATATGATCTCCGGGATATTTTTTAATCTCTTGGATCTCCTAGGATGACACCGTAGTCTTCTGAAACGCCATCTCCGGATGAACAAGAATACAGTGTGGGCACACTCTTTTAATCTCACGAGATGTGATTATGGAGTTTCAGATCTACTCTTATTTTTCTAAGAATGGAATCAAAAAATTCCGAGGGAGGGAGAGAGAGAGAACAAGAAGCACACGGCCAGACCTAGAGATAGTTGGTTGTTGCGAATATTCTCGCACACGCAAGTGCACGTGGTCGCAATAATAATAAATCGTAAGAACGAGTCGATTCCTCGAGGACTAGCTAAATAAGGAATCCGATAATCACAAGCTAATATAGAGCTAAAGATAGTTGATGGAGTTGTTGTCACAAAAATTCATTAACAAGTCACAAAATTAAACAAATAAATGCACAAAATTTCTAATGGATGAAGGGAAGGAATAGGGTTCACGGGTTCACACAACAACTTGGATTCGCTGAATTAAGAAAAGAAACAAGCTATTGAGATTCACACTTTTCACTACTCATACTCACTTTAATAGAATTGATAGATCTCTCTCAAGCATCTAACAACCTAAACCGATACCGGAATATCATATCTCGATCTCAACTCCTAACAAGCACGGTTAGCATTAGAAAAACAAGAGTATTCTCACGAGTCTAAAACAACCTAGCTATATCTAGCCTAGGAATGAATTCTAGTAACCCACACAAAAACACAACAACCTAATCTTTCTCAAGCATTAGAGTTGAACATAAAACAAGCATGAGTTCATGACATTCATACAAGCATTAAGCATAGTTATGGATTAAGTAAAAGTGATGAGGAAAACAACAACCTAACAATTCTAATATCATGGATCCTACATCGTAATGAACACGCTACACCATAGCGCTACATGAGACTAGTTCATATTAATAACCATGACGATAAAAATACTTAAAGATGAACACAAGAACAACACATCAAGAAACATCATAAGCATATGGAGAACTTGAATTAAAAATATAAGAGTTTAGAGAATAGAACACTTTGATTAGGATTGTAGCAATGGTAGTACTCTGCAGCTCTCTCCTTCTCTTTAAATTGGAGCCACAAAGTATAAACAAGTCTGGAAAATTTAGGAAAAACTAAAGAAAAAGCTAAGAATCAAAAGATGTTTTTGATGGTTCCCACAAAATCTCACTCCAGGCATGCCTTCTTCTGAGTACATTGGTCTTTTTAATGTTGAATGGGTTTGTTTTCGGAGCAATCTAACCCTTCAAATCCCATCCAATGGCTGAGAATCGCTAAAAAAATGAAGATAACGAAGTCTGTCAGGACGACCGCGCGCCGCGCGCTTCACCCTGAGCGCCGCGCGGTCTTTCTTTTCGCTTCCGCGCGGTTCGCGCGTAAGACTCTGTGGGTTTTGATGCAGAATTCCCACTCCGCGCGGTGCGCGAAATGGACGTTGTGGCGCACGGAGTTGGAAAAAATATTTTCTTCGCTTCTTTTCTTCGTTTTTGCTCCGTTTTGACTCCGATTAGCTTATTTTTCCATATTGAGACCCCAAACACTAGTAGAACCCATATAGACATGAAAATCCATCAAAAACACTCTAGAGATAATTAAAATCCATGAGGACTCATTGGTTTTAAGCTCGGGAAATAGGAGTTTACGCGTGATTAACGCACCGATCAAATCCCCCCAAACTTAACCGTGACTTGTCCTCAAGTAACAAAAGAAAATGAGACACACAAAAATCAAAAGAAAAAAAGAAAGAAAGATGAACTATGTGGATAGAATTCTAATGCTAAAATTTTTTGACTCAAACACTAGTCAATGCCTCAACTCAAATTTATATAGACATGAACACCCACCTTTTCAAGTTTTAAACCGACTACTAAATGTGAAAGCAATCTTGTGAGCTCATGTCACCTTAGACCTGTTTTACAATGCTTACCATCTCGTGAACTTTCGGAATCCTAGTCTCATAGTCTTTCCAACCGCCATCAAGAGAACACAAAATTGAAAATGAATAGGAATTAGTTTCAATTTGACACAACCATATGCCCCCTCTTCTCTCTTCTCTCTACTAATGTGCACACCTCTTAAAAGGCTTGTAATGTTCAAGGTAAGGTCAAAGGTATGGAAAGGAAATTTTAGTGGCTCAAACATCAACTTTAGCGACACAAATATCACCCAAAAATACAACCCTCACATGAAGTTCACTCACTCACCCATCCCTACGTTCTTGGCATCAAATTCCGCCCAACGAGAACGTTTTACTTAGTGTTTTTATTTCCCGTGTTCCCCCCCCCCTCCAAACTTCGACTCAACAAAAAAAAAACGACAAGTCTCTAAAACAAAAACATAGAACACCACGCCAACATAAAAATAAACACTTTTTTTTCAGATATATTTTTCTTTTTTTTTCGGAATATAACAATAAAATTAAAAATAACTAATCACCGGCATGGTGTCTACTGGACTATAAAACACGTAGAAACTAGTCGGAGTACATGTCATAAAATAGAAAGAATTCACTCATGTCACTCAAGAGTCGCTAAAGTCAATGGGGTTCTTTGTGGGATTTTCAAATCATCGGCTCGGCTTTTTCTGACTAAGTATCGAGAATGGATAGTGCTTGGCCTTTTGTGAGTGGGTTCTAAAAGATAAACAAACATGGGTTGGCTTTTTGGCTTGACGGGCTATACCTAATGCCTAAATCATCCTCACTAGATCAATGTGCACTTAATTTTGCTTCGATTAGAGATCGGAGATGGTTCTAGTGTGTTTGGTGTTTTCTTTCAAACGATTGGCTAGACTACTCCTCAACGTTTCCTAAGCTTCGAGACATACAAAATTTAGGTCTAGTTTTGGCAACAACCTAGCTCACTAAACTTCTTTCACACAAGGTAGCACATTGGTCTATTTTCACTACCTAAGATTGAAGATTTTAATATCATTGGCTATCACAAGTGGATCATTGGCAATTGAGCATAAATTCTACTAGAAACCACACAAAGGAAAATGAAATTAAACTATCCGATTTATGTACAAACACACCCCGCAAGACAAGAAAAACTCCCCCCCCCCCCCCCCCCCCCCCCCCCCCCCCCAAAAAAAACTTAGAACACACATTGTCCTCAATGTAAATAGAACGGGAGAAAAGTACATACCTCGCGGGGGTGGTCAAACTCCCCTACTCTTTCTCGTCATACTCCTCGTCCTCGTCCTTGTCATTGTTGTCATCGTCGGCTTCGGGAGGAACGTATTGGCTTGGCTCCCATGGAGGATAGAAGGGATATGGCTCCATGAGGCGTTGTGGGTAGGCCGGGTAGACGGGGACGTCGGGATAGACACCGGTACTCGCATCGGGAGGAGGGGCATAATATTGGTGTTGGTGAGACATCCATTGATTGTAGACACTCCGATGAAATTTGTCCCCCTCCCGCGCGCGCTCCCCGAAATCGTTGACGAAGCTCCCAAGCACATTGGTCCGGTTACCGAGGGTGAGCATGTTGTCGTCGATGCGGCCCAATTGTTGCACAAAGTTTTGCATCATGGCCATTAGATCTTGATTATGGTTCCCCGCCGGTGGTCCTTCGGCTCGGCCCGATGGCAGTGGCTACTCAACGTCGGGCTCGTCAAAGATAGAGGCGTTGGGGCCCACTTGATAGCGCTCTGAGACATCGGTAAATCCCCAGCCGCGTGGGTGTGCTTGCCCATGCTTCCATTGCGAAAGCTTCATAGGCTTCTCCTCATTGATCGGGGGGTGCACGTTGCTCGGAGTTTGGAATTTTGAGCTTGGCGTCGAGGAAGAGTTGCGTAATTAGCCTGCCGTGGCCAAGCGTGACATCGGTGTCACGTCTCACGCAGAACAAGAATCTTTCTCGTAGAAGCCTCCTGATATTGATCCTTTTTTCCTGTAACGATACACGCCAATAGAGCTAGTCGTTGGTGGTCGAGTTGGTGTGGCCGCAAGTTTGGGAGGATTGAGGCACAAATTAAATATTGACATGCCTTGGAGAAGCGGTTCATACTCGAGATCGGGAGGAAGCTTGGGACTAATTTCCCGTGCACTGTCTTTGTCTTGTACGTGGCACCAGGGTAGGCAAGCAAACGGATCCACTCTTCCCATTGCGGTTGGATCGTGAGGTTGAAGTAGTCGTCATTCTCGGGCTCCAGGATGCCGAGATATGCGTTGAGAGTGGCCGGCGAGATGTTGATGCTCACATTCCGGACCTGAACTACATTGTCTTCCGTCACCGAGAGATTGGCATAGAATTCCCGTACAAGTTTTGGTGAGGCCGGAGTAGTGATGGTGCACAAATTTCCCCACCCAAGAGACTCGATGTCTCCGCATTGTCGAGTGGGCTCTAGGGTGCGCTCGGAAATCAACCCCTTTTTGGAGATAACGTCCCACACGTCTCCCGCACCGTCGAGCAATGCCGATGGTCGAGGCAATGCGACTCCCATTCGATGGACTCTCTTGGGTTGGGTCCGCGACGATGACGCTCGGTGCATCTACACAAATAAGCACGTAATAAGTGAACGTTGTCGGAGCGAATGCTTATATCATGAACTTATCTACCCCCCTCAAACACAAATTTCAAAATTCACATCACAAATGTCTATTTTCGTGCAAGTATTTTCACTCGGGTATTTCATCGAACACTTAGTATGCATGTCAATTCCAACAAAATACTTGAATTATGAACAACTATTTGGATATTCCACAACCTACTATGCACCAAAAACACCCTAGTACCGTCCATATACCATGAATTCTCCAAAAAAAATTCGAATTTAGAAATGTTACCTTGTAGATTTTTGGAGATGAGTGGATGAATGAGAGTGAAATCAAAGAGAGAATCACCAAAACGTTGAGTGGGATGTGATGTATAAGGGATTAGGTCTTTTAAATTGTGTTTCATTTCGAGAAAATTTGAGATTTGGAGAAAAAATGGGTTAGGGATGAGAAAATTTTCGGAGAAAAAAGAAGGGGGGAAAGAGTTTTTACGTTATTTAAAGAAGGGGGTAAAGAAGCGATGTCCAAAAAACTGGTTCCGCGCGGTCCGTGCGTATGACTCTAGAACTTGACGCGTCAAAATTTTTTTGGACCTCGCGGCGTGCGCAATGGGCCTCGCGCCGTACGGTCCAAAAAATTTTGAGCGCGCGGACCGCGCGTAAGACTCTGGAAAATTCGCTGGAAATATATTTTTATTTTATTTTTATAGACAGATAATAAAAAAAAATCTTAGAAAAATTAATTCAACGTAATGCAATGAAAGAAAAAACGGGTTTCCTCCAGCGAAGCGCTTTAGTTAACGTCAATAGCTTGACGGGGTACCGCTTTTTTATGCGATGATGTCGAGGTACGCCACCATTCTCTCGTTTTCAAACACGCCGTCATAGTACGGCGTCACTCACTGCCCATTCACCATGAATTTCTCGCCACTCGCACTCTCGAGCTCGTACATGCCGGATGCGAATGTTTTCGTGATAGTGAGCGGTCCGGACCCCCTTGACTTGAGCTTTCCGGGAAAGAGTCTCTACCGGGAGTTATAGAGGAGGAATTGTTGTCCCGGGTTGATCTCTTTTGACACGATATGTTTGTCGTGCCATGCCTTCGTCTTCTCCTTGTAGATTCTCGCGTTCTCGAATGCTTCGTGTCGGAACTCGTCGAGTTCGTTGAGTTCAAGGAGTCTTTGTTTCTCGGCTGCCTCATGGTCAAAGTTGAGAAACTTCATCGCCCACAATGCTCTATGCTCGAGCTCTACCGGAAGATGGCACGCCTTGCCATAGACTAGTTTGTAAGGAGACATACCGATATGAGTCTTGAAAGATGTTTGGTACGCCCATAGAGCATCGTCGAGCTTGTAAGCCCAGTCCTTGCGTGAGCTTCCCACCATCTTCTCTAATATCTTCTTTATCTTGCGGTTAGAGACTTCTGCTTGACCGTTGGATTGAGGGTGATACACCAAGGCCTTCCGGTGAGTGACACTATATTTTGCAAGGAGCGCTGTGAATTGACGATTGCAAAAGTGGGAGCCTCCGTCACTTACGATTGCTCGCGGTGGGCCATGGCGTGTGAAGATGTTGTGCTTCAGGAAGCGGAGCACTTTTTTCTCGTCGCTTGTTGGAGTAGCCTTTGCTTCCACCCATTTGGACACGTAATCGACCGCGATAAGGATGTACTTGTTTCCATAGGAGGGTGGGAACAGACCCATGAAGTCTATCCCCCAAATATCGAATGGCTCTATCTCGATTATGTTCTTCAGTGGCATCTCATTCCGGTTTGAGATGTTTCCAGTCTGTTGGCATCGATCGCATGACATGACAAAATTATGGCAATCTTGGAGAAGGTTCGGCCAAAACAAGCCGCTTTGAAGCACCTTAGCCGCCGTGCGATTGTGCCCAAAATGTCCTCCACACTCTAGAGAATGACAATGCTTGAGTATGGATAGCATCTCGTCGTCAGGCATGCATCGGCGGACTATTGAATCCGCGCACTGCCGATAAAGGATCAGCTCTTCCCAATAGTATCGTCGAACGTCGGAGAGGAATTTCTTCTTCTGGTGGTGGTTGTAGTCCGGAGGCATCTTGTTGCTCACCAAGAAGTTGATTATGTCGGCGTACCATGGTGTTGACACCTTCTCCACTGCTAGCAATTTTTCGTCTCGGAAATTTTCGGCGATAGGCACCTTTTGGTCGTAGATGTACATGAGGTCTTGTTGCCAATGACATAAGGTCGGTATTTTTCAAAGGCAATGACCACCGCAATGAGCTCCTTCTCGGGGGTGGTGTAGTTGATTTGGGCATCGTTGAGGGTTTGGCTTGCGTAGTAGATTGTGTGGAAAGCTCTTCCTCTTCGCTTCCCAAGAACGGTACCTACGAAAAAATCGCTTGCATCGGTCATCATCTCGAACGGCTCGCTCCAATCGGGTGCCACTATCACGGGGGCGGTGCTCAACTTGTTCTTGAGCGTGATGAATGCCTCCATGCACTCGTTGGTGAAGATGAACTTTGTATCCTTCTCGAGGAGACCACAAAGAGGTTTTGTGATTTTCGAGAAGTCTTTGATGAACCTCCGGTAGAAGCCCGCATGCCCCAAGAAGCTCCGCACACCTTTGACCGAGATTGGTGGGGGTTGTTTCTCGATCGTGGCAATCTTTGCTCGGTCTACCTCTAGCCCTTGTGCAGAGACCCGATGGCCTAGAACAATCCCTTCTTTCACCATGAAAAGGCATTTCTCCCAATTGAGCACGAGGTTGGCTTCCACGCACCGATCTAACACCTTAGACAAATTCTCGAGGCAAACATCGTAAGTAGCACCGAAAACAGAGAAGTCGTCCATGAATACCTCTATAGTGCGCTCAACCATGTCAGAGAAGATGGCCATCATGCACCTTTGGAAGGTAGCCAGTGCATTGCATAGGCCGAATGGCATGCGACGGAAAGCAAATGTGCCGTAAGGACACGTCAATGTTGTCTTCTCATGATCTTCGGGGGCGATGGCAATTTGATTGTATCCGGAGTAGCCGTCGAGGAAGCAATAGTATTCATGGCCGGCAAGACGGTCAAGCATTTGATCGATGAAGGGCAAAGGAAAGTGATCTTTTCGGGTGGCGGTGTTGAGCTTGCAGTAGTCCATGCAGATTCGGAAGCCAGTGACGGTGCGAGTCGGGATAAGTTCGTTGTTGTCGTTTCGAATCACCGTCATCCCTTATTTCTTTGGAACGCATTGGACCGGGCTAACCCACGAGCTGTCGGAGATTGGGTAGATTACTCCGGCATCGAGCCACTTCAATATCTCTTTGCGCACCACCTCCTTCATTGCCGGATTGAGCTTTCGTTGATGTTCAATGGAGGGACGGGCGTTGTCTTCCATGAGAATGCAATGCGCGCCAAAAGATGGACTAATTCCTTTAATGTCGGAAAGAGTCCATCCAATTGCCGTCATATGGGATCGCAACACTCGCAAGAACTTGTCTTCTTGCTCGCCGGTGAGGTGGTCGGATATGATGACCGGGAGAGTTTTCTCAGCTCCAAGGAAGGCGTAGCGGAGATGAGAAGGCAGCTCCTTGAGCTCGATCTCTGGACGCTCCTCCATGGATGGTTTGCGTGGCTTCGGGCTTTCTCCTAGCTCCTCGAAATACTTCCTTTTATTAGGCTCGAACCCATCCATGTAATTCGCGTATTCTAAGGCTGCACAAGTAACAATTTTGTTAGCGGAATCACACGAGTTAAGAAGACATACCTCAAGGGGCTCATCCGAGCGGCAAGAATGGTCGTCAATGACCGCATCACAAAAATCGACCCGGAATATATCGTCGCTTTCTTTCGGTTATTTCATGGTTTTGAAGACGTTGAAGACGACTTCCTCATCTTGCACCCTTAACTTGAGCTCGCCTTTTTGGACATCGATCAAGGCTCCTCCAGTAGCTAGGAATGCCCTTCCCAATATGATAGGGATATTTGTGTCTTCCTACATGTCTAGCACCACGTAATCAGCGGGGATGATGAACTTATCCACCTTGACAAGGACGTCTTTGATGATGCCTCTTGGGTACTTGATGGATCGGTCCGCCATTTGGAGTGTCACTCGCGTGGATTTCACTTCTCCGATGCCAAGCTTTTGAAAGACGGAGAATGGCATGAGGTTGATGCTAGCTCTCAACTCACACAACGACTTCTCAAAGTAGAGGTCTCCTATGGCGCATGGTACGGTGAAACTTCCCGGATCTTTCATTTTTGGTGGAAGCTTTCTTTGGATTATAGCACTGCACTCCTCGGAAAGTGTGATTGTGCTACAATCGTCAATCCGACGCCTATTGGAGAGGATGTCTTTCATGAACTTCGCATAGCTCGGCATTTGTACGATGGCGTCGGCGAAGGGAATGTTGACTCGGAGTTGTTTGAGCATCTCACCAAACCGCCCGAATTTCTCGTCGAGCTTGTTGTTCTTGAGCCGTTGAGGAAATGGCACGGGGGCGTGCAAGGGAGTCAAGGAGGTAGGCATGGGTTGTGGTGGTGTTGATGATGATGCACCGTCTCCTTCTTTTTCCTTCCCCTTGTCTGAATTCTCAACCACTAACCCGCTGCGAAGAGTGATTGCGTTGCATTGGTCCTTCGGGTTGACGTTGGTGTTGCTTGGAAGGTTCCCTTGTGGTCTATTGCTTTGAGCTTGAGCAATTTGATGTTGGAATGGATCTAGGGTTTAAGAAAAAGTTTAACGCTTCGCAAAGCGGCGGAATTTTAAAAATTTTCTTTTCAAGTAAAAACGGTTTTTTACTAACCTAGACAAAGAGCAAGTACATGTAATTAAAAACTAATATGAGCTAAGAAGTTTACTAACCTTTCTTGAAGCTTGAACTTTGAAGAAGCTTTTGGAAAGTTTGCAACGCTCGTCTCCCCTCGTAGCACGTCTCTCTTTCTTTCCTCGGCACCTCGAGCAACCACGAAAGTTTATATCACTAAATCACTCGAAATTAAAGGAATCAGTGAGTGGGCACTTTTAAACACTACGACTTAAGAACGAGTCTTGAAGTCGCAGAGCTAAACACTAGGTCAAATGAGGACCTAGGTGCCAAAACAAAAAATCGAAAATAAACAAGAGAGAGAGAGGAAAGGGCGGCAACCACAAGTTCTAGAGAGAGAGGCTCTCAATCTCTAACTTATGTGGAATGAATAGAATGAGAGGAATGAGGGTCCTATTTATAGGAGAAGGGTTGGTCTTGGAAAGAAGTAGTTTCCTCTTATTTTCCAAGCCTTAATGAGAAATCTTTTATTGCCCATTCCTATCCAAGATAGGCGCCCACCTCAAGCAAATCCCCAAGGGATTAGTTTCCTCTTTTGTTCTCTCTTGGTTGCCTTGGCCGAAATTCCCTATACAAGTATAGGAAATTTGTTTCCTCTTTTTCTTTTGGCAAGTATCTTGATACATTTATGCACAAAATATTTTCTCTTCCTATGGTATGTTGGGCGCCCAAATGGTCTCTACAAGGAGCTTCTAGAAGCTTCTTCATTTGTTCATGACAACATGCGAAAAGCCCATTAAGAACTTTCAATAAAATTCTTATGAAATGAAATTAATTCACAAGGCCCAATAATCAAGTCATGGCCGAGTGACATTAAGTCATCAAATGAACATGCCAAAAAATTTATTGACATTCATTTCATCATATGTCTCAAAAGACAAAAATACCCTTTTGACAATTTTCGTTCTTGTTTTGACTTAGCTTCCAGTTTAACTATTCCTACTCGATGTGATTCGTGACAGTGACCTCATGGACCCAAATGAACAAAGCTTGAGCTAAACACTTGGACTCAAAAGTTCACAAACGTTTTCCAAGTTTAGCTTAATGCCAACTGACTCCACTAAAGAGTTGACACTGAAAATCTCTCGGTTCAAATGAATTTATTTTCTACTCAAGAATTCAACCTAATTATGATAAGCGGATCCACTGAATATTATCTATGTTTCACCCTTCATGAATGATGAGCGGATGAAACAATGTGACTTGTTAGCTCCTCGTCAATACATTCATGAACAAAGCTATGTTTGCCCTTCATGAATGTTTCATGAATGTATTGACGAGGAGCTAACAAGTCACATTGTTTCATCCGCTCATCATTCATGAAGGGTGAAACATAGATAATATTCAGTGGATCCGCTTATCATAATTAGGTTGAATTCTTGAGTAGAAAATAAATTCATTTGAACCGAGAGATTTTCAGTGTCAACTCTTTAGTGGAGTCAGTTGGCATTAAGCTAAACTTGGAAAACGTTTGTGAACTTTTGAGTCCAAGTGTTTAGCTCAAGCTTTGTTCATTTGGGTCCATGAGGTCACTGTCACGAATCACATCGATAGGAATTGTTAAACTGGAAGCTAAGTCAAAACAAGAACGAAAATTGTCGAAAGGGTATTTTTGTCTTTTGAGATATAAGGATGAAATGGATGTCAATAAATTTTGACAAGTTCATTTGATGACTTAATGTCACTCGGCCATAATATGATTAATTGGGCCTTGTGGATTAATTTCATTTCATGAGAATTTTAATGAAAATTCTTAATGGGCCTTTTTCATATTGTCATGAACAAGTGGAAAAGCTTCTAGAAGGCCTTTCTAGAATAGGGATAGGCGCCCAACACACCCAAGGAAAGAGAGAATTTTTTGTGCATAAATGTATGAAGATACTTGCCAAAAGAAAAAGAGGAAACAAATTTCCCCTAAGGGGAAAGCAAGGTAGGCGCCCAAAAGAGTCAAGAGAGAAGCAAATAAAAGAGGAAACAAATCCAAGGACTTACTTGCTTAGTCTTGGCCGTGTGTCTCTTTGAAGGAAAAGGGAAATTGGCTCATGAATATGTGATATTCTATAGAAGAGGAAACTACCTTATTGAAGGTGAGACCTCTCCTATAAATAGGAGCCTCATTCCTCACTTTTTATTCATTCCACATAAGTTAGAGATTGAGAGCTTCTCTCTCTAGACCTTGTGGTGGCCGAAAATCCTCTCTCTCTCTCTCTAGTTTATTTTCGATTTTTTCTTGTCTTGGCACCTAGGTCCTCACTCGACCTAGTGTTTAGCTCTGCGACTTCGAGACTTGTTCTTAAGTCGTAGTGTTTAAAAGTGCCCACTCACTGATTCCTTCTTTTCGAGTGATTTAGTGATAGAAACTTTCGTGGTTGCTCGAGGTGCCGAGGAAAGAAAGAGAGACGTGTTGCGAGGGGAGACGAGCGTTGCAAACTTTCCACAAGCTTCTTCAAAGTTCAAGCTTCAAGAAAGGTTAGTAAACTTCTAGCTCATATTGGTTTTTAATTACATGTACTTGCACTTGTCTAGGTTAGTAAAAACTGTTTTACTTGTAAAAGAAAATTTTTAAATTCCGCCGCTTACCGAAGCGTTAATTATTTTCTCAAACCCTAGATCGATTCCAACATTAAATCCTAAACCAAAGACTAATCATAAACTTGTTTCAACTTTTATAGGCAATATGTATCTCAACCCTCTCTCTACAATTCTTTCCTCGAATAAACTCGAAGGCGACAATTACGTCGACTGGAAACGTAACCTCGACATAGTCCTTACTGTCGACAAGCACAAATGGGTTCTCACCACCCCCTGTCCTCAAACGAATGATGATTCGACACAAGAGGAGAAAGACGTCCTGGCGGCCTGGCTTCGATCTGATGAGATTGCGAGGTGCTATATTTTGGCATCGATGAACAATGTGTTGCAACAACAACATCGTGATTATGAAACTGCCACCGATATGCTCTACAATCTCCATGAGATGTTTGGAGGGCAAGGACGTCAAGCTAGCCAACAAGCGGTCCGACAATTCATGAACTGTCGTATGAAGGCTGGAACTCCCGTTAGAGATCATATGATGCTGATCATTAGCTATCTAAACGAAATGGAGATTCTTGGATCTGAGATTGATGGGGAGACTAAAATAGATATGATCTTGGAAACTCTCCCCGAAACCTTTGATACCTTCAAGTTGAATTATTCCATGAACAAGCTGGAGTACACTGTTACCGAGCTCATGAAGGAACTTCAAACCGCTGAGGCACTCACTAAGAAAAAGAGGGCTCAAGGAGAAGTACATGCTACTGCATCCACCTCTGGATCTAAGAAGAGACCTCGCAATGCCGAGAAGAGGAACCAACCTAAGGTTCAAACGAAGAAGAAGGCGCCAAAGGCTCCGAAGGTGGACAAGTCTAAAGACAAGTGCCACCACTGCAACGTGCCTGGTCACTGGCGTAGGAACTGTCCCACCTACCTCAAAACCAAAGCAAAATGTATTGTACTTGTTACTGAAGCCTATTTAGTAGCTGATAATGTATCATCGTGGATTATTGACTCCGCTGCTACTAACCATATTTGCTGCTCCTTGACTGGTTTTAGGAAAATCAAAAGCTTAGAGGATGGCGACTTCTGCTTCAAGTGGGGTGATGAGAGCGTGGTGTCTGCGAAGGCTGTGGGATCCGTGACGCTATCTTTTGAAGATCGAACTTTAAATTTGAATAATGTTTATTATGTTCCTTCCTTTGGGAAAAACCTAGTATCTGTTGCTCAACTTTTCGAGCAAGATTATTATTTAAAGTTTATAAAGAATGGAATTCGTATTTCTTTTTCTAATTCTTTTGTCACTGATGCATGTATGAAGAATGGTCTTTTTTACATCTATCCCACTCAACCTTCTCTTTTAGACACCGAAGTAGATAACGATCTAATTAGGGAGCCAAAGAGGATCAAACTTTCTGAATCCTACGATCTAACAAAATCAACATACCTCTGGCACTTAAGACTTGGTCATATCAGTCTAGATAGGATTAAGAGACTTGTGAGGGATGGTCCACTCCAAGCCTCTGCAATAGGTTCACTACCTACTTGTGAATCCTGCATAGAAGGAAAAATGACTAAGCGACCTTTCTCCGATAAGGGTCGAAGAGCCACTGAGTTGCTGGAACTAATACATTCTGATGTATGTGTCCGCTCAACCAACAGGCACGTGGAGGATACGAATACTTCGTTACCTTCACTGATGATTACTCAAGATATGGGTTTGTCTATTTGCTTAAACACAAATCCGAGACCTTTAACGTATTTAAGGTCTTTAGGGCTTTAGTGGAAAAGCAAACTGGCAAAGTGATCAAAACCCTTCGATCTGATCGAGGTGGTGAGTATATGTCTGTAGAGTTCGATGACTTTCTTAAAGAAGAAGGTATTGTTGTCAATGGTGCCCACAAGAAGAGTTGTAGTCTTTATTTTGTACATTTGATGTAATAAAGTCTCATGAAGACTCTTGCTTGTAATTGTCTATTCATTAATAAAGTTGAAACGTTCATTCATTCTTTCTTTGTTTGAAGCTTTATGATAAAACCTTAGTCTTTTAGTCCATAAACAAACTTAACAACTTACGAAGAGACAAATGTAGATTTGCATGAACAAACTCTTTGTAGTTTGCTTAAAACGATATATTCGCAATCTTAGGGTCAAAGGACTATTGACCTCAGTATGATTGTTAGAAGAACCTATGATGTCTGGTTATGAGGCATTGAGAGTTTGGGACTCTATAGTTCTTCTAGGTATCTTCCGAAGGTACTGAATTGACCAGTGCACTTCTAGAGACAATATAAGAACAAACCATTTAACCTCTTGTGTCTCGAAGTCACTATGTATGAATTGCATCATGCTTACCTTAATCCTGAAATGAGACATGCCATTTCACACCTTAGTATTCTCATTTGAGAAAGTCAAAGTTCGGACTCACTATGTGATTCCGAACAAGGCCTATTGGTGAAGTACTAAGTTGTGAGTATGTCATGAGT
Source organism: Urtica dioica subsp. dioica (assembly GCF_054948205.1). Lineage (NCBI taxonomy): Eukaryota > Viridiplantae > Streptophyta > Magnoliopsida > Rosales > Urticaceae > Urtica > Urtica dioica. The sequence goes on along the minus strand of NC_142765.1, from coordinate 6,205,283 downwards.
AACTTTGTGAAGTTCTCATAGATATGGAATTCATGTACAAGATTGCTGAAATGCAATGTATGTCACCTCATGCTTTGTTCCTTGGAGTGTGAATAAATGAACTGGCCAGTGTCCAAATTGAGTCCTGACTCTTTTGGATGAAACAATGTGACTTGTTAGCTCCTCGTCAATACATTGTTTCTAACTTATTCACAAGCGACAAAGGAGTTGAGGAAATAACAGCTAGAAGGGTAAAATGGTAATTTAGTAAATCTCGACTAGCTGATGACATTCATGAAGGGTAAACATAGATAATATTCAGTGGATCCGCTCATCATAATTAGGTTGAATTCTTGAGTAGAAAACAAATTCATTTGAACCGAGAGATTTTCAGTGTCAGCTCTTTAGTGGAGTCAGTTGGCATTAAGCTAAACTTGGAAAAGGTTTGTGAACTTTTGAGTCCAAGTGTTTAGCTCAAGCTTTGTTCATTTGGGTCCATGAGGTCACTGTCACGAATCACATCGATAGGAATAGTTAAACTGGAAGCTAAGTCAAAACAAGAACGAAAATAGTCAAAAGGGTATTTTTGTCTTTTGAGACATATGATGAAATGAATGTCAATAAATTTTTTGACAAGTTCATTTGATGACTTAATGTCACTCGGCCATAACTTGATTATTGGGCCTTGTGAATTAATTTCATTTCATAAGAATTTTATTGAAAATTCTTAATGTGCTTTTCTCATGTTGTCATGAACAAATGAAGAAGCTTCTAGAAGCTCCTTCTAGATGAGAATAGGCGCCCACTACCCAAAGAGAAAGGGAAATTATTTTGTGCATAAATGTATTTAGATACTTGCCAAAAGAAAAAGACGAAACAAATTTGCATAAGGATGCACAAGGTATTTCGGCCAAGAGAGTAATAGGCAAGCCAAGGAACAAAAAAGGAAACAAATCCTAGCCTTCTAGAAGGCTGCCTTGGGCGCCCAAATGGAATAAGAAACAAGGGTTATTTTGCTCATGAATATGTGATATTCTATAGAAGAGGAAACTACCTTATTGAAGGTAAGACCTCTCCTATAAATAGGAGCCTCATTCTTCTCATTCCATTCATTCCACACAAGTTAGAGATTGAGAGACTCTCTCTCTAGACATTGTGGCCGAAAATCCTCTCTCTCTCTCTCTAGTTTATTTTCGATTTTTTCTTGTCTTGGCACCTAGGTCCTCACTCGACCTAATGTTTAGCTCTGCGACTTCGAGACTCGTTCTTAAGTCGTAGCGTTTAAAAGTGCCCACTCACTGATTCCTTCTTTTCGAGTGATTTAGTGATAGAAACTTTCGTGGTTGCTCGAGGTGCCGAGGAAAGAAAGAGAGACGTGCTGCGAGGGGAGACGAGCGTTGCGAACTTTCCAAAAGCTTCTTCAAAGTTCAAGCTTCAAGAAAGGTTAGTAAACTCTTAGCTCATATTGATTTTTAATTACATGTACTTGCTTCTTTGTCTAGGTTAGTAAAAACTGTTTTTACTTGAAAAGAAATTTTTTAAAATTCCGCCGCTTCCCGAAGCGTTTAATCTTTTTCTTAAACCCTAGATCAATTCCAACAGGTATCGCTTCTCAGCTTACCGCACCTGGCACACCTCAACAAAACGGAGTGTCAGAGAGAAGAAACCGAACTCTTATGGAGATGGTTAGATCAATGATGAGTTACTCATCACTCCCGCTTTCCTTTTCGGGATATGCCCTCGAAACAGCCGCTTACATTCTGAACCAAGTTCCGTCTAAAACGGTTCCTGGTACTCCTTATGAACGATGGACTGGCCGTAAAGTGAATCTTGGCCGCATCCGAATTTGGGGTTGCCCTGCACACGTGCTGAGGCAAAAGACTAGCAAGTTGGCTAGTAGGTCAGAATTGTGCCTGTTTGTAGGATATCCGAAGGAAACCAAAGGTTTTACTTTCTATAGTCCCGAGGACGATAAGACTTTCGTTAGCACGAATGCTCGTTTCCTTGAGGAGGACTTTATGAAGGATGCGAAACCTAGAAGCAAAATTGTGCTTGAAGAAAAGTTGGGTGAGGAAGCTTCTACCTCATCTGTAAGAACTGTTCTTACCCCAACTGAAACACAACCTAACTCATCAGAATCTCGTCAAGTAGTACTTCGACGTAGTGGGAGGGCTACTCAAAAGCCTGACAGGTACATGTCTTTTGGAGACTCTCTTGTAGCCGTCTCCGACATGGATGACCCTGTTTCCTATAGCCAAGCGATGGCTTGTTCTGAATCAAACCTTTGGCTTGACACCATGAAAGTTGAAATGCACTCGATGTATGTCAACAAAGTCTGGAAACTTGTAGACCTTCATGAAGGGATTAAACCCGTAGGGTGTAAGTGGATATACAAGAAGAAAAGGGGTCCTGATGGGAACGTCGAGACGTTCAAAGCACGACTTGTGGCGAAGGGTTATACCCAACAAGAAGGGATTGACTATGAAGAAACCTTCTCGCCAGTCGCGATGCTTAAATCCATCCGCATACTCCTATCCATAGCTGCAGCTCTCGACTATGAGATCTGGAAAATGGATGTCAAGACAGCCTTTCTGAATGGCAATCTTGACGAGCACATTTACATGGCTCAACCAGACGGTTTCGTGGATAAAGGTCAAGAGACCAAGGTTTGTGAGTTGCTTAAGTCCATTTGTGGATTAAAGCAAGCATCTAGGTCGTGGAATATTAGATTCGATGAAACTGTAAAGAGCTTTGGCTTTGAACAGTCAATAGATGAGCCTTGTGTTTACAAGTTAATACACGAAGGCAAAGTTGTGTTTCTGGTACTATATGCCGATGATATACTACTCATTGGCAATGACGTGGGTAAGTTATCTGAGGTTAAGGTTTGGCTGGCAAAGCAATTCGATATGAAGGATCTAGGAGAAGCCGCATACATTCTGGGAATCCAAATCTTTCGAGATAGGAAAAACCGGACCCTGTCGCTCTCTCAAGCATCTTATATTGATAAGGTGATGGATCGCTTCTTAATGCAAGACTGCAAGAGGGGTCAAACACCCTTTAGGCATGGAGTTTCACTCTCTAAGGACCAGTCTCCCAAGACTGCACAAGAGATTGAAGACATGAGGAAGATTCCTTACGCCTCTACCGTAGGAAGCCTCATGTATGCTATGCTTTGCACTAGACCTGACATCTGTTTAGCCGTTGGCGTAGTTAGTCGTTTCCAATCCAACCCTGGACCCGAGCACTGGATTGCTGTTAAGCATGTTCTTAAGTATCTTCGAAGAACTAGGAACTTAATGCGTACATACTCAGGTACTGACCTGACTATGACGGGATATACCGACTCCGATTTTCAAGCGGATAAGGATTCCAGGAAATCCACTTCGGGATCTGTGTTCATCCGTAATGGTGGAGCTGTTGTGTGGAGAAGTATTAAGCAATCTTGCATTGCTGACTCCACAATGGAAGCAGAATATGTGGCTGCTTGTGAAGCATCCAAAGAGGCTGTATGGCTTAGAAAGTTCCTTAAGTATTTGGAAGTTGTTCCAAACGTCGACGAGCCCATGACCCTTTATTGTGATAAGAGTGGGGCTGTCGCTAACTCAAAGGAACCTAGAAGCCATAAGCGCTCTAAGCATATTGAGAGGAAATACCATTTGATTCGAGAGATCGTGCAGCGGGGAGACGTGGAAGTGAAGAAGATCTCAACGGTGGACAACCTCGCAGATCCATTCACCAAGGCCCTAGCGAACAAGGTCTTCGACCAACATCGTGAGGGATTAGGCATGAAGGACTACACACACCTTCTTTGAGTCAAGTGGGAGTTTGTTGTCAATGGGGCCCACAAGAAGAGTTGTAGTCTTTATTTTGTACATTTGATGTAATAAAGTCTCATGAAGACTCTTGCTTGTAATTGCCTATTCATTAATAAAGTATAAACGTTCATTCATTCTTTCTTTGTTTGAAGCTTTATGATAAAACCTTAGTCTTTTAGTCCATAAACAAACTTAACAACTTACGAAGAGACAAATGTAGATTTGCATGAACAAACTCTTCGTAGTTTGCTTAAAACGATATATTCGCAATCTTAGGGTCAAAGGACTATTGACCTCAGTATGATTGTTAGAAGAATCTATGATGTCTGGTTATGAGGCATTGAGAGTTTGGGACTCTATAGTTCTTCTAGGTATCTTCCGAAGTTACTGAATTGACCAGTGCACTTCTAGAGATAATATAAGAACAAACCATTTAACCTCTTGTGTCTCGAAGTCACTATGTATGAATTGCATCATGCTTACCTTAATCCTGAAATGAGACATGTCATTTCAGACCTTAGTATTCTCATTTGAGAAAGTCAAAGTTCGGACTCACTATGTGATTCCGAACAAGGCCTATTGGTGAAGTACTAAGTTGTGAGTATGTCATGAGTAACTTCGTGAAGTTCTCATAGATATGGAATTCATGTACAAGATTGCTGAAATGCAATGTATGTCACCTCATGCTTTGTTCCTTGGAGTGTGAATAAATGAACTGGCCAGTGTCCAAATTGAGTCCTGACTCTTTTGGATGAAACAATGTGACTTGTTAGCTCCTCGTCAATACATTGTTTCTAACTTATTCACAAGCGACAAAGGAGTTGAGGAAATAACAGCTAGAAGGGTAAAATGGTAATTTAGTAAATCCCGACTAGCTGATGACATTCATGAAGGGTAGCATAGATAATATTCAGTGGATCCGCTCATTATAATTAGGTGAATTCTTGAGTAGTAAATAAATTCATTTGAACCGAGAGATTTGCAGTGTCAACTCTTTAGTGGAGTCAGTTGGCATTAAGCTAAACTTGGAAAAGGTTTTTGGACTTTTGAGTCCAAGTGTTTAGCTCAAGCTTTGTTCATTTGGGTCCAGGAGGTCACTGTCACGAATCACAGCGATAGGAATAGTTAAACTGGAAGCTAAGTCAAAACAAGAACGAAAATAGTTAAAAGGGTATTTTTGTCTTTTGAGACAAAGGATGAAATGAATGTCAATAAATTTTTTGACAAGTTCATTTGATGACTTAATGTCACTCGGCCATAACTTGATTATTGGGCCTTGTGGATTAATTTCATTTCATAAGAATTTTATTGAAAATTCTAAATGGGCCTTTTCTTATGTTGTCATGAACAAGTGAAGAAAATTCTAGAAGCCTTTCTAGAAGATTTGGGCGCCTACTACCCAAGAGGAAAGAGAATTTATTTTGTGCATAAATGTATTTAGATACTTGCCAAAAGAAAAAGAGGGAACAAACTTCCTATGCATGGCATAAGGGAATTTCGGCCATAAGGGTCAAGAGAGAAGCAAATAAAAGAGGAAACAAATCCAAGGACTTGCTTGGCAAGTCTTGGCCGTGTGCCTCATAGAAGAAAAGGGGAAATTGGCTCATTAATATGTGATATTCTATAGAAGAGGAAACTACCTTATTGAAGGTAAGACCTCTCCTATAAAAATAGGAGCCTCATTTCCTCACATTTCAATTCATCCAGGTTTAAGAGATTTGAGAGACTCTCTCTCTAGAACTTGTGGCCGAAAATCCTCTCTCTCTCTCTAGTTTATTTTCGATTTTTCTTGTTTTGGCACCTAGGTCCTCACTCGACCTAGTGTTTAGCTCTGCGACTTCAAGACTCGTTCTTAAGTCGTAGTGTTTAAAAGTGCCCACTCACTGATTCCTTTTATTTCGAGTGATTTAGTGATAGAAACTATCGTGGTTGCTCGAGGTGCCGAGGAAATAAAGAGAGACGTGCTGCGAGGGGAGACGAACGTTGCAAACTTTCCAAAAGCTTCTTCAAGCTTCAAGCTTCAAGAAAGGTTAGTAAACTCTTAGCTCATATTGATTTTTAATTACATGTACTTGCTTCTTTGTCTAGGTTAGTAAAAACTGTTTTTACTTGAAAAGAAATTTTTTAAAATTCCGCCGCTTCTCGAAGTGTTTAATCTTTTTCTTAAACTCTAGATCAATTCCAACACACTATTGACAACATTTGACCCACTTGTGTCTCAATGTTCCGGATCAACGCCATTTGATTTTGAAGCGCGGTTTCTTGATTTTGCATGATTGCCGTTGTCCTATTCATTTATGCTAGGAACATGTCATTTGGCTCGATCTTGGGCGTGGGCTGAATTGGTTGTTGTTGAGGTTGGAACCCCCGTTGTTGTTGTGGCTGCCCTTGGTTTTTGTTTTGGTACGCCGGTGAAGGTCGATTGTCCCCGAACCCTTGTGGTTGTTGTTGAGGTCCTCTCCATCCTTGATTGTTGTAATTGTTGTTTCGACCTCCATTGTTGTAGTTGTTGTTGGCGTTGTGATATTGGCCCCGATTATTGTAGTTGTTGACGTAGTTGGCTTGCTCGGCGTGTACATCATTGACTTAAGGACAATCGTCGGTGAGTGAGCCCTATTACACCAAAAGCATGGCTCCGGTGTGGCTTGTGTGACCTTGGCTTCCACTTTCATCACCTTGAGCTGTTTGTTAAGCTCCGCCATTTGTGCTAGCACTTCTTTCATCATCTTGTCTCCGGTTGTGGTAGCGTGTGCGGTCGCGGGACCGGGCTTCATGAGTCTTTTTTCTACCGGACATTGCTCGTTGGAATGCGCCAATTCTTCAAGCAAGTCATGGAATTCCAATGGCGTCTTAGTTAGCACGGTGCCTCTCGCGACGGTGTTAACTAAGGTCTTTATCGAGGTGAGGAGACCATAGTAGAATGTTTGTAGTTGGTCCGGCAAGGCTATCCCATGGTGAGGGCATTTCCTCATCATTTCTTTAAAGCGTGCCCACGCCTCATGCAAGGACTCCCCCTCCTACTGCCCGAAACTGTGGATCGCATTCTTCAAACGGGCTGTCTTCTCGAATGGGAAGAACTTTGCAAGAAATTTAGCACAAAGTTCCTCCCAAGTGGTGATGGAGTCGGCGGGCAAGGATTGAAGCCAAATCTTCGCTCGGTCGCGAAGGGAAAATGAGAACAAGAGGAGACGGATTGCGTCGACGCTGATGTTCTGGACGTGGAATGTGCCGCATAGCTCGTTGAAGTTGGCGAGGTGCTCGTTCGGGTCTTCGGTTGGGCCTCCAATGAATTGGTTTTATTGAATCATGTTGATCATCCCGGTTTTGATTTCGAAGCCCCGGTTCTCAATGGCTGGACTAACAATAGCCGGACGATACCCATTTGTGGTAGGTAGGACGAAGTCGAGAAGAGGTCTCTCCTCAGCCATTGTTGCTCCATCGATCCTTTGTTGTTTTCCTTCCGGTTTCGTTTGCACTTCTTTTCGATTTCGGGATCGATCGGTAAGAGGCTTGATTCACTGTCTTTAAGCATACACCTTCGCAAGTAAACACGAAAATAGATGAGAAAACAAAAATAAAAGAGAGTTCAAATAAAATCTTATGAATCGAATTGCAATTTAAAAGTAATCCCCGGCAACGGCGCCAAAAACTTGTTGCGAATTTTCTCGCACACGCAAGTGCACGTGGTCGCAATAGTAATAAATCGTAAGAACAACTCGATCCCTCGAGGACTAACTAAATAAGGAATCTGATAATCACAAGCTAATATAGAACTAAAGATAGTTGATGTAATTGTTGTCACAAAAATTCATTAACAAGTCACAAAATTAAACAAATAAATGCACAAAATTTCTAATGGATGAAGGGAAGGACTATGGTTCACGGGTTCACACAACAACTTGGATTCGCTGAAACAAGCTATTGAGATTCACATTTTTCACTACTCATACTCACTTTAATAGAATTGATAGATCTCTCTCAAGCATCTAACAACCTAAACTGATACCGGAATATCATCTCTCGATCTCAACTCCGAACAAGCACGGTTAGCATTAGAAAAACAAGAGTATTCTCACGAGTCTAAAACAACCTAGCTATATCTAGCCTAGGAATGAATTCTAGTAACCCACACAAAAACACAACAACCTAATCTTTCTCAACACTACTACAAATGTTGGATTACACAACGGAACACAGTACCGTTGTGGAATCTATATGCTTCCACAACAGTATAGTTGTACCGTTGTGGAATGTCCGGGATTCCACAACGGGTCACTGTACTGTTGTGGAATGTCCGAGTTTCCACAAAGGTACAACTGTACCGTTGTGGAATCTTTATGCTTCCACAACGGTACTGTGGTACCGTTGTGCAATCCCGGACATTCCACAATGGTACAGTGACGCGCTGTTGGATCTCGCCGCGGCCAAGGCATCAACTCGCCGCGGCCAAACTCTTCCACAACGGTACAGTGTACCGTTGTGGGAGAACTGTAAAACCAAACATTTTGTCGCGGCGAGCTTAAGCCTTGGCCGTGGCAAAATGTTTCAACAACGGTACAATAACCCGTTGTGGAAACATTTCGCCGCGGCCACGTATAGTTTTGGCCGCAGCGACATGTCGCAGACTGGAACTTAAAAACTTCCCTCTCGATTTTTTTTCAGAAATTTCATTCTCTTCTTCTTCTTCTCTCTCTCTCTCTCCCCGACCCAAACCCACTATCTCTCTCTCTCTCTCTCTCTCCAACCCACGCCCACTCGCCGCCCCTCCTTCTTCCTCCACCGCCGTCGCCGCCCTTTCTCTCTTCTTCTTCTCCGCTCTTCTCTGTTCTTCCTCCGCCCTTCTCTTCTTCTCACCTTTTTTTCTTCCCCGCCCTTCTTCTTCCCCGCAACCCTCTCCTTCTTCTCCGCCCTTCTTCTTCTTCCCCGCCCTCCTTTTTCTTCTCCCCCGTCCTCAGTTTCTTCTCCGCCCCTTCTTCTTCTCCGCCCTCCTTCTTCTTCTCCGCCTCTCCTTCTTCCAAACCCACCAAACCAACTCTTCACAAACCCACCAAACATTCCGACCCACCCCCACACAAACCCACAAACCTTGCCTCCGACCACCACCCACATCTCCGACAACTTCATTACATCACCACACCCCATGCTCGTTGTCGTCACTCCCGGTAAGTATTTTTTTTATTTAATTTGTATTTTTATGTTGAAATTAGGTTAGAATTGTTTATTTGTGTCTAAATTATATAGATATTGAATATTGAATTTGATATTTATGTAAAAAATGAGTGTGGAATTGAATTTTGGTTTGAGTTTATGTTGGATTTGAGTTAGAATATTTGATTACCTTGAGTTTGAGTTGGAATTGAGTTAGAATATTAGATTGAATTTCGGTTTTAGTTTGTGTTGGAATTGTTTTGAATTGAAATTGAATTTCGGTTTAAGTTTATGTCGGAATTAGTTTGAATTGAAATTGAATTTCGGTTTGAGTTTGTATTGGAATTGGTTTGAATTGAGATTATGTTTAATTTTGTTTTTTCATAGATTATGTCTACTACAACCAAGGAAGTGGATAAAAAGGTGAAATAATTACATGTTATTTGAAGTATTTCATTTACACGAATATTTGTTTTCTAATGTTTTTTGTTGTTGTAGTAGACAACAACAAAAACCTTGCCTCCGACCACAACCCACATCTCCGACAACTTCATTGACTCACCACGCCCCATGCTCGTCGGCTTCATTCCGGGTAAGTATGTTTTTCGTTTAATTTGTATTTTTATGTTGAAATTAGGTTTGAATTGTATATTTGTGTCTAAATTATATAGAAATTGAATATTGAATTTGATATTGATGTAGAAAATGAGTGTGGAATTGAATTTTGGTTTGAGTTTATGTTGGATTTGAGTTAGAATATTTGATTACATTGAGTTTGAGTTGGAATTGAGTTAGAATATTAGATTGAATTTTGGTTTAAGTTTGTGTTGGAATTGTTTTGAATTGAAATTGAATTTCGGTTTAAGTTTATGTCGGAATTAGTTTGAATTGAAATTGAATTTCGGTTTGAGTTTGTATTGGAATTGGTTTGAATTGAGATTACATTTAATTTTGTTTTTTCATAGATTATGTCTACTACAACCAAGGAAGTTGATAAAAAGGTAAATTAATTACATGTTATTTGAAGTATTGAATTTACACGAATATTTGTTTTCTAATGTTTTTTGTTGTTGTGCGTATAAGGATTTTTTTCGGATTTCAAGCTTGACAACCAAGGAGCCCGAAGTAACAGTCAATCAAAGTTTACGTACAATTGAAGAAGTCATATACACCGGATAACTTAGAAAAAGTTCAAGAAGAGTGGGTATTTTACGTACAAACTTTTATAGAATATGAATATTAGTTTGATTTTGGATGATATAGATATTTGTTTTGGATGTTTTTTTATATATATTTAGTTTTGAATGTTATGAATATTTTGTTTTGGATATATAATTTCATTTCAGGTTTTTTAATTAGAAAACTATAAAAATAACTCTCAGGTACGATTTCGCCGCGGCTACGTGACATTCATACAAGCATTAATCATAGTTATGGATTAAGTAAAAGTGATGAGAAAAACAACAACCTAACAATTCTAATATCATGAATCGTATATCGTAATGAACCCGCTACACCATAGCGCTACATGAGACTAGTTCATATTAATAACCATGACGATAAAAATACTTAAAGATGAACACAAGAACAACACATCAAGAAACATCATAAGCATATGGAGAACTTGAATTAAAAATATAAGAGTTTAGAGAATAGAACACTTTGATTAGGATTGTAGCAATGGTAGAACTCTGCAGCTCTATCATTCTCTTTAAATTGGAGCCACAAAGTATGAACAAGTCTGGAAAATTTAGGAAAAACTAAAGAAAAATCTAAGAATCAAAAGATGTTTTTGATGGCTCCCACAAAATCTCACTCCATGCATGCCTTCTTCTGAGTACATTGGTCTTTTTAATGTTGAATGGGCTTGTTTTCAGTGCAATACAAGCCTTCAAATCTCATCCAATGGCTGAGAATCGCTAAAAAAATGAAGATAACGAAGTCTGTCAGGACGACCGCGCGCCGCGCGGTCCTTCTTTTCCCTTCCGCGCGGTTCGCGCGTAAGACTCTGTGGCTTTTGATGCAGAATTCCCATTCCGCGCGGCGCGCGAAATGGACCTCGCGGCGCGCGGAGTTGGAAAAAATGTTTTCTTCGCTTCTTTTCTTCGTTTTTGCTCCGTTTTGACTCCGATTAGCTTATTTTTCCATATTGAGACCCCAAACACTAGTAAAACCCATATAGACCTGAAAATCCATCAAAAACACTCTAGAGATAATTAAAATCCATGAGGACTCGTTGGTTTTAAGCTCGGGAAATAGGAGTTTACGCGTGATTAAAGCACCTATCATTGGTTGAATTTTTCAATTTGCTTCGAGTGATTTTTTGCTTTCTCTTAGATCCCTATTTATAGTAGTAGAATAGAGATAATGTAGGAAGCTCCTAGAGATATTTTAGGAAGCTCCTAGAGATATTTTATTTTGCTTTATCATTTCCTATTTTATAGTTAAGCATGAACCATTGGATCTTGACCACAAATCCTATTTTTTCTCCCATCCATTGATCAAAATCTAGGATATTCTATTTTCTTATTTCTCTCCTTTATTTAAGGAATCTATATATTTGAGAACAATGACGACAATTTCTTATTTCTTTATTTCATGGAGGGAATATCTCTACCATTATTATTCTCCTAGATATTAGAAAATTAATTATGAGAGAGACTAAATGAAAATATCTTATTTCCTTATTTAATTGAGATAGAATATCTCAACCATTATTATTCTATCTTTGATTTATTTAGTTACTTGATTTCTTTTCCACAAATCTAGCAACTAATTAAACAGAGAATATTGGGTAATTAATACCCATAGTATGTGTCCAACTTAGCTGCTATTAGGCCTAGGAATTTCGAATTTTACAGTGTCCACAAGGCCTAACTTAAAATTCAAAAAATTATTTATTTACTTGATCCAACAATAAATTAATAACCAAATAATTAATTATTTACTTGATCCAACAATAAATAATCAATTCTACCATAAATAACTTTTTATTTAGCAAATGCCCATATTTCTGAATTAATGCTGCTAATACCTTTTACAGCTCTGAGATTGTAATAATAATAAATAATTTTTATCTTTATTATTACTAGAGAGTTCTCATCCGCTTTAGTCAAAGACGAACCGGGGACTATGGACTTAGTAACAAAAGCTCCTACAAATCCGATTAAAAGACGAAATAGTCCTTTCTCTTTTCAATCGATTCGTTCAATCTTGTTCAGTACTCCACAATGTAATCCAAGATTGCACTATCCTTATTACTAGAATTATATTTACTCATCGTGACGAGTGTCCACTAATCTAGTCAGTTCGTGATCAAGTTCCTCCAGGTTCAACCCGTATCGAGTAAGGTCAATTATTCTGTTATACCTTTCTCGATACATATATACCGGAATAAACACTTAGGTGAGTGAACATTGACCTTCTTTCAGGAAAGCTGGATTCCATATATGTCGACCACGTTATTCTCATATCACATTTCGGATTCCAAAGACATAAGTATCCCAGCGTCTTAGTAGCCTTTAGCGAATGAGTCAAAGAACCCGGCGATATGACCTAAAAGTTGATGATCACTTCAGGATTTAGATCAAGTCTCACTGTGACCATCATAGCAACCCTGGTTAGTGTGTCGTAACGGTACTTAAATGATACATCAATAACCAAAATCTGTCCAAGCCGTACACTTACCACAAGTGCAGAATGCTCCCACAAAGTGATCAACCTTCACTTGTGTTCCACATATATGATTTTAGATACATCTATCCAGGCATGTATCAATCATCCACCATGTCTTAGCTCACCGCCCGAACTCAGATGCCCAACATGTGATTTAGTTTAATGCGGAGGCTATGGATGATAGTTGTTATTGATTCTGATTCCGAAAACAACCCACTAATCATATGATGCTAATAAAGTAAATTTCTTATCCAATTCAGTAATCATTTATGTTTATTTATTATCTTTAGTGGGCAATATTCCTAACAGCTGTCACCGATAAACACGACATGAAGATCAAATTTGGAAAACCCTTGAAAAGAGTCGATAATCAGGCCGGAAATTCTTCTTTCAAGGGCTAACTTGGTGATCTTAGAGTAGACATTCCTCCACACTCAGTCGTGATGCCCACGCGAGATGAAAAAATGTCAGCTGTACGAGGAGCAATGAGAGACCTACGTGGTGCATACGATGCCTTGTCTAGGCATAGTGCCGGAGCGATCGCCCCGGAGCTTGCGTCTGTTGTCAATGGTGCCCACAACAAGAGTTGTAGTCTTTATTTTGTACATTTGATGTAATAAAGTCTCACGAATACTCTTGTTTGTAATTGCTTATTCATTAATAAAAAGTTAAAACGTTCATTCATTCTTCCTTGTATGTTTGAAGCTTTATGATAAAACATTAGTCTTTAGTCCATAAACAAACTTAACAACTTACGAAGAGACAAATGTAGATTTGAATGAACAAACTCTTCGTATTTTACTTAAAACAATATATTCGCAATCTAAGGGTCAAAGGACTATTGACCTCAGTATGATTATTAGAAGAATCTATGATGTCTGGTTATGAGGCATTGAGAGTTGGAGACTCTATAGTTCTTCTAGGTATCTTCCGAAGGTACTGAATTGACCAGTGCACTTCTAGTGACAAGATAAGAACAAACCATTTAACCTCTTATGTCTCGAAATCACTACGTATGAATTGCATCGTGCTTACCTTAATCCTGAAATGAGACATGCCATTTCACACCTTACGAATTCTCATTTGAGAAAGTCAGAGTTCCGACTCACTATGTGATTCCGAACAGGGCCTATTGGTGAAGTACTAAGTTGAGAGAATGTCATGAGTAACTTTGTGAAGTTCTCATATATATGGAATTCATGTACAAGATTGCTGAAATGCAATGTATATCACCTCATGCTTTGTTCCTTGGAGTGTGAATAAATGAACTGGCCAGTGTCCAAATTGAGTCCTGACTCTTTTGGATGAAACAATGTGACTTGTTAGCTCCTCGTCAATACATTGTTTTCAACTTATTCACAAGCGACAAAGGAGTTGAGGAAATAACAGCTAGAAGGGTAAAATGGTAATTTCATAAATCCCGACTAGCTGATGATATTCATGAAGGGTAAACATAGATAATATTCAGTGGATCCTCTCATCATAATTTGGTTGAATTCTTGAGTAGAAAATAAATTCATTTGAACCGAGAGATTTTCAGTGTCAACTCTTTAGTGGAGTCAGTTGGCATTAAGCTAAACTTGGAAAAGGTTTGTGAACTTTTGAGTCCAAGTGTTTAGGTCAAGCTTTGTTCATTTGGATCCATGAGGTCACTGTCCCGAATCACATCGAGTAGGAATAGATAAACTAGAAGCCTAGTCAAAACAAGAACGAAAATTGTCAAAATGGTAATTTTGTCTTTTGAGACATAGCATGAAATGAATGTCAATAAATTTTTTGACAATGTCATTTGATGACTTAATGTCACTCAGCCAAAATCAGATTTATTGGGCCTTGTGGGTTAATTTCATTTCATAAGAATTTTATTGAAAGTTCTTAATGGGCCTTTTTCATGTTGTCATGAACAATTGGAAAAGCTTCTAGAAGCCTTTTCTAGATGGTTTAGGCGCCCAACATACCCAAAGAAAGAGAGAATATTTTGTGCATGAATGTATGAAGATACTTGCCAAAAGAAAAAGAGGAAACAAATTTCCCCTAAGAGGAAATCAAGGTGGGCGCCCAAATGGGTCAAGGGAGAAGCAAATAAAAGAGGAAACAAATCCAAGGACTTGCTTGGCCAGTCTTGGCCGTGTACCTCATGAAAGAAAAGGGGAAATTGGCTCATCAATATGTGATATTCTATAGAAGAGGAAACTACCTTATTGAAGGTAAAGCCTTTCATATAAATAGGAGCCTCATTCCACACATTTCATTCATCCCAAGTTCTAGAGATTTGAGAGCTTCTCTCTCTAGATTGGCCGATCCTCTCTCTATCTCTCTATTCAATTTCGTTTTATTGTTTTGGCACCTAGGTCCTCATTTGACCTAGTGTTTAGCTCTTCGACTTCAAGACTCGTTCTTAAGTCGTAGTGTTTAAAAGTGCCCACACACTAATTCCTTCTTATCTTGAGTGATTTAGTGATAGAAACTTTCGTGGTTACTCGAGTTAGCGAGGAAAGGAAGAGAGACGTGCAACGAGGGAGACGAACGTTTTCAACCTTCCGAAGGCTCATCAACGTTCAAGCTTCTAAAGAGGTTAGTAAATTTACTATGCTCATATTGTTTTTATTTACATGTGCTTGCTCTTTGTCTAGGTTAGTAAAAACTGTTTTACTTGAAAAATAAAATTTTTAAAATTCCGCCACTTACCGAAGCGTTAAACTTTTTCTTAAACCCTAGATCAATTCCAACAGCGCCGACGGTCAACTAGATTGTGAGCCGCTACGGGTTGCCCTCATCGAGCTCATCGCGTACATCCGAGTACACCCTGGCCTGATCAGCCACGGCAACGATCACACGAGGATCCTTCATCTTCATCGGCTCAAGTTAATAAAGGACGTCGTGGCCCCGACCTTGATGAGCCCGGATATGGACCAGCTGGAAGACACGGATCACGCGGAGGATGTGAAGGAACTCTCAACGTTGATTGTACTTATTATTAGAATATGTATTTAGACTTTTTATTGTGTTATTCAGACTATTTTTAATTTGTCTAATCTTAGACTTATTACTATATATTTTGTTATGAATACAACTTTTGATTTCATGTTTTTGAAAAATAAATTAAATAAAATCTACTAATTTTAATTAGAATAAAAAACTATATTTGAATTAAAAAAAATAATAAACAGGAACATAAGAAGCGACAATCTGCTTCTAATGTTGCTTCCAAATATTTCCCGTGAAATGGCGGAAAAAATTTAGAAGAGAAATGTCGCTTTTAAACTCTTCCCAGCATTTCACGGGGGCCATTTAAGGCGCCAAATTTGTGGACTTAGAAGCGACCCTAGAGGCGATAAGTCGCTTTTAAATATGTTGCTTCTAATATTTAGAAGTGACTGAGACCCTATAAAAATGTCGCTTCTAAAGGTTCATTAAAAGCGATTTTTTGGCCTTTAGAAGAGACTTTTGTCGCTTATAAAGACCATTTTTTAGTAGTGTCACCGCCTACAATATGTATAATGAGAGTAGATATCTTGAGGAGGTGATCATAAATTCCATTACAAGATAGAGATTGAAGAAGTCTTGAAGCGCATGTATATCTCCAGCAAGTCCTCTGATGCCTCTACCTCGAGTGCAGTGGCCCCCTCCATTGAAGATCAAGTTAGAAGAGGTGATTTGTTGAAGACTATTTGTTGTTTCAGTTTGTTTCCTTCATCCTCATGAACATCATTATATTACTAATAGACAATAATATCTAGCCTACTTCGATACTTACTGTTATGTTAAGACTACTTATGCTCATGATTATGTTCTCTTGTTGGTGTTTAGTCATTGCAATTTATTTTTTACACTTTGCCTTCCCTTGATTTTTGCTATGCCTATCACTTTGTTGAGGCAAATAGGGGAAGATACAGTAACCTTGTCATTTATGTTGACATGTGTGCGTTGATATGCTTTGTGTTTGTCAAAAACGTATTAATGTTAGGCCATGTGATTCGTAACAATTTCACTTTATGGTTATGACTATTGAGTATTGGATAAATGGTGAAGATACTAATGAAGATGATGCCATGTGTTTTTGCTACAAAAATACAAACATGAGTTTGTTGTTAAGTTGATGGGCTGTTTTTGTAGTTTGACAAAACTAGTTCCGGGATGTGCTTCATCATATTCTTAACATCTTCGTGTAACATGTTTAGTTTGGCAAGACTGCAACAGATCCAATTATGTTTTTATTCTGCGCAAGTTTGACCTTTAAATTGGTAGGCTTCAATATTTTTATACATCGAATCAAATCAAGATGATCAATATCGAAACCCAGGAATGCGTCAATTTTTAGGTTTCGACTCCTGTAAAAGATATACTTTGCCCTTAGGAGCCTGATTACACACTGAGTTTTTTTTACAGTATGGAGAAAAAAACACCCTTGTTCTTTGTGAGGTTTAAGCTCTATCTTGTCCTTTTTGACGGATGTTTCTGCAATGACATAGTTGGGTTTGCATTCATGGTATTGTAGATCACGTACAATTATAAAAGTTGATCAACCACTTGATAAGTTACTTGAGTGGAAGTGAGGGGACTCTGATTCAGGGGAAGCCCGAGTCAGAATTCATTAGGGTAAATTTGAAGTAAGGGTATCTAAAATATGATCATTCAGATTGGACCTGTTTGTATTTATTTTACCATTAATAGTGAAGCTCATTTACACCGATAATATCGTCCCTCTAGACGTAGATACGATTTGTCAAATTATACTTGTTTATAACATCTTAAGACACATCACATGAAACATTAGATACACTTTTTTAGCTGAAGTCTTTTTGGATGACATCAATATATCATACCAGATTTCTTTTGGAAACTTGTACCTCATGAAATTCTGATTAGTCGCGAAGACAAGATGTCGCACACAATGTGTCCGACAACTTTCTTGAACACAGATTATGGGTAAACAACAAACAGTGCAATAAACAAAGTGTTGGAATTGATCTAGGGTTTAAGAAAAAGTTTAACGCTTCGGTAAGCGGCGGAATTTTAAAAAATTTTCTTTTGATAAGTAAAACGTTTTTACTAACCTAGACAAAGAGCAGGCGCATGTAAATAAAAACAATTATGAGCGTAAATAATTTACTAACCTTTTTAGAAGCTTGAATGTTGAGAAGCTTTTGGAAAGTTGCAGCGTTCGTCTCCCTCGCAGCACGTCTCTCTTTCTTTCCTCGCCAACTCGAGCAACCACGAAAGTTTCTATCACTAAATCACTCGAGAGAAAAAGGAATTAGTGTGTGGGCACTTTTAAACACTACGACTTAAGAACAAGTCTTAAAGTCGAAGAGCTAAAACACTAGGTCAAATGAGGACCTAGGTGCCAAAATCAAAAACAAAATTGAATAGAGAGAGAGAGAGAGAGGAGTCGGCCAAGCTAGAGAGAGAAGCTCTGAAATCTCTAAAACTTGGATGAATGGAATGTGAAGAATGGGTCTCATATTTATAGGAGAGGTATCACCTTTAATAAGGTAATTTCCTCTTCTATAGAATATCACATATTCATGAGCAAATATTACCCATTTCCCCTTTGATTCACACGGCCAACAAGGCTTCTAGAAGCCCTTGGATTTGTTTCCTATTTTGTTCCTTCTCTAGGTTGGCCGAAATTCCCTTATGCATGCATAGGAAATTTGTTTCCTCTTTTTCTTTTGGCAAGTATCTTGATACATTTATGCACAAAATATTCTCTCTTTCTCTTGGGTAGTGGGCGCCTAAAACACTTCTAGGAAGGGCTTCTTGAAGCTTTTCCATTTGTTCATGACAACATGAAAAAGGCCCATTAAGAATTTTCAATAAAATTCTTATGAAATGAAATTAATCCAGAAGGCCCAATAAAACTAATATTGGCCGAGTGATGCATGTCATCAAATGACCATGTCAAAAAATTTATTGACATTCATTTCATCCTATGTCTCAAAAGACAAAAATACCATTTTGACAATTTTCGTAAAACTTGTCTCGTTTTTGTTTTGACTTAGCTTCTAGTTTAACTATTCCTACTCGATGTGATTCGTGACAGTGACCTCATGGATCCAAATGAACAAAGCTTGAGCTAAACACTTGGACTCAAAAGTTCACAAACCTTTTCCAAGTTTAGCTTAATGCCAACTGACTCCACTAAAGAGTTGACAAAAAAATCTCTCGGTTCAAATGAATTTATTTTCTACTCAAGAATTCAACCAAATTATGATGAGCGGATCCACTGAATATTATCTATGTTTACCCTTCGTGAATATCATCAGCTAGTCGGGATTTACGAAATTACCATTTTACCCTTCTAGCTGTTATTTCCTCAACTCCTTTTTCGCTTGTGAATAAGTTAGAAACAATGTATTGACGAGGAGCTAACAAGTCACATTGTTTCATCCAAAAGAGCCAGGACTCCATTTGGACACTGGCCAGTTCATTTATTCACACTCCAAGGAACAAAGCATGAGGTGATATACATTGCATTTCAGCAATCTTGTACATGAATTCCATATATATGAGAACTTCACAAAGTTACTCATGACATCTTCATAACTTAGTACTTCACCAATAGGTCCTGTTCGGACTCACATAGTGAGTCTGAACTCTGACTTTCTCAAATGAGAATACGTAAGCTATGAAATGACATGTCTCATTTCAGGATTAAGGTAAGCATGATGCCATTCATACATAGTGACTTCGAGACATAAGAGGTTAAATAGTTTGTTCTTATCTTGTCTCTAGAAGTGCACTACCTTCGGAAGATACCTAGAAGAACTATAGACTCTCCAACTCTCAATGCCCCATAACCAGACATCATAGATTCTCCTAACAATCGTACTGAGGTCAATAGCCCTTTGACCCTTAGATTGCGAATATATCGTTTTAAGCAAACTACGAAGAGTTTGTTCATGCAAATCTACATTTGTCTCTTCATAAGTTGTTAAGTTTGTTTATGGACTAAAGACTAATGTTTTATCATAAATCTTCAAACAGACAAGGAAAAATGAATGAACGTTTCAACTTTTTATTAATGAATAAGCAATTACAAGCAAGAGTCTTCATGAGACTTTATTACATCAAATGTACAAAATAAAGACTACAACTCTTCTTGTGGGCACCATTGACAACAAACTCCCACTTGACTCAAAGAAGATGTGTGTAGTCCTTCATGCCTAATCTCTCTCGATGTTGGTCGAAGACCTTGTTCGCTAGGGCCTTGGTGAATGGATCTGCCAGGTTGTCCACCGTTGAGATCTTCTTCACTTCCACGTCTCCGCACTGCACGATCTCTCGAATCAAATGGTATTTCGTCTCAATATGTTTAGAGCGCTTATGGCTTCGAGGTTCCTTTGAGTTAGCGACAGCCCCACTATTATCACAATAAAGGGTCATGGGCTCGTCGACGTTTGGAACAACTTCCAAATACTTAAGGTATTTTCTAAGCCATACAGCCTCTTTGGATGCTTCACAAGCAACCACATATTTTGCTTCCATTGTGGAGTCAGCAATGCAAGATTGCTTGATACTCCTCCACGCAACAGCTCCACCATTAAGGATGAACACAGATCCCAAAGTGGATTTCCTGGAATCCTTGTGCGCTTGAAAATCGGAGTCAGTATATCCCGTCATAGTCAGGTCAGTACATGAATATGTAAGCATCAAGTTCCTAGTTCTTCGAAGATACTTGAGAACATGCTTAACAGCAATCCAGTGCTCGGGTCCAGGGTTGGATTGGAAACGGCTAACTACGCCAACGGCGAAACAGATATCAGGTCTAGTGCAAAGCATAGCATACATGAGGCTTCCTACGGCAGAGGCGTAAGGAATTTTCCTCATGTCTTCAATCTCTTGTCCAGTCCTGGGAGACTGGTCCTTAGAGAGTGAGACTTCATGCCTAAAGGGTGTTTGGCCCTTCTTTGAATCTTGCATCCAGAAACGATCCATCACCTTATCAATATAAGATGCTTGAGAGAGCGACAGAGTCCGGTTCTTCCTATCTCGAAATATTTGGATCCCCAGAATGTACGCGGCTTCTCCTAGATCCTTCATGTCGAATTGCTTTGCTAGCCAGACCTTAACCTCAGATAATTTACCCACATCGTTACCTATGAGTAATATATCATCGACTAGAACCAGAAACACAAATTTGCCTTCGTGTATTAACTTGTAAACACAAGGCTCGTCTATTGACTGTTCAAAGCCGAAGCTTTTCACAGTTTCATCGAATCTAATATTCCATGACCTAGATGCTTGCTTTAGTCCATAAATGGACTTAAGTAACTCACAAACCTTGGACTCTTAAACTTTATCCACGAAACCGTCTGCTTGAGCCATATAAATGCACTCGTCAAGATTGCCATTCAGGAAGGCCGTCTTGACATCAATTCGCCAGATCTCATAGTCGAGAGCTGCAGCTATGAATAGGAGTATGCGGATGGATTTAAGCATCGCGACTGGCAAGAATGTTTCTTCATTGTCAATCCCTTCTTATTGGGTATAACCCTTAGCCACAAGTCGTGCTTTGAACGTCTCGACGTTCCTATCTGGACCCCTTTTCTTCTTGTATATCCACTTACACCATACGGGTTTAATCCCTTCAGGAAGGTCTACAAGTTTCCAGACTTTGTTGACATACATCGAGTGCATTTCAACTTTCATGGCGTCAAGTTAAAGGTTTGATTCAGAACAAGCCATTGCTTGGCTATAGGAAACAGGGTCATCCATGTCGGAGACGGCTACGAGAGAGTCTCCATAGGACATGTACCTGTCAGGCTTTTGAGTAGCCCTCCCACTACGTCGAAGTACTACTTGACGAGATTCTGATGAGTTAGGTTGTGTTTCAGTTGGGGTAAGAACAGTTCTTACAGATGAGGTAGAAGCTTCCTCACCCAACTTTTCTTCGAGCACAATTTTGCTTCTAGGTTTTGCATCCTTCATAAAGTCCTCCTCAAGGAAACGAGAATTCGTGCTAACGAAAGTCTTATCATCCTCGGGACTATAGAATGTGAAACCTTTGGTTTCCTTTGGATATCCAACGAATAGACACAATTCTGACCTACTAGCCAACTTGCTAGTCTTTTGCCTCAGCACGTGTGCAGGGCAACCCCTAATTTTGATGCGGCCAAGATTTACTTTACGGCCAGTCCATCGTTCATAAGGAGTACCAGGAACCGTTTTGGACGGAACTTGGTTCAGAATGTAAGCGGCTGTTTCAAGGGCATATCCCCAAAAGGAAGGAGGGAGTGATGAGTAACTCATCATTGATCTAACCATCTCTATAAGAGTTCGGTTCCTATTCTCTGACACTCCGTTTTGTTGAGGTGTGCCAGGTGCGGTAAGCTGAGAAGTGATACCTTGTTCTTTAAGAAAGTCATCGAACTCTCCACACATATACTCACCACCTCGATCAGATCGAAGGGTTTTGATCACTTTGCCAGTTTGCTTTTCCACTAAAGCCCTAAAGACCTTAAATACGTTAAAGGTCTCGGATTTGTGTTTTACCAAATAGACAAAACCATATCGTGAGTAATCATCGGTGAAGGTAACAAAGTATTCGTATCCTCCAAGTGCATGTTGGTTGAGCGGACCACATACATCAGAATGTACTAGTTCCAGTAACTCAGTGGCTCTTCGACCCTTATTGGAGAAAGGTCGCTTAGTCATTTTTCCTTCTATGCAAGATTCACAAGTAGGTAGTGAACCTATTGCAGAGGCTCGGAGTGGACCATCCCTCACAAGTCTCTTAATCCTATCTAGACTGATATGACCAAGTCATATTGCCATAGGTGTGTTGATTTTGTTAGATCGGAGGATTCAGAAAGTTTGATCCTCTTTGGCTCCCTAATAAGATCGCTATCTATTTCGGTGTCTAAAAGAGAAGGTTGAGTGGGATAAATGTAAAAAAGACCATTCTTCATACATGCATCAGTGACAAAAAGAATTTGAAAAAGAAATACGAATTCCATTCTTTATAAACTTTAAATAATAATTTTGCTCGAAAAGTTGAGCAACAGATATTTAGTTTTTCCCAAAGGAAGGAACATAATAAACATTATTCAAATTTAAATTTCGATCTTCAAAAGATAGCGTCACGGATCCCAAAGCCTTCGCAGACACCACGGTCCCATCACCCCATTTGAAGCAGAAGTCGCCATCCTCTAAGCTTTTGCTTTTCCTATAACCAGTTAAGGAGCAGCAAATATGGTTAGTAGCAGCGGAGTCAATAATCCACGATGATACATTATCAGCTACTAAACAAGCTTCAGTAACAAGTACAATACCTTTTACTTTGGTTTTGAGGTAGGTAGGACAGTTCCTACGCCAGTGACCAGGCTCATTGCAGTGGTGTCATTTTTCATTAGACTTGTCCACCTTTGGAGCCTTTGGCGCCTTCTTCTTCATTTGACCCTTAGGTTGGTTCTTCTTCTCGGCCTTGCGAGGTCTCTTCTTAGATCCAGAGGTGGAGGCAGTAGCATGTACCTCTCCTTGAGTCCTCTTTTTCTTAATGAGTCCCTCAGCGGTGTGAAGCTCCTACATAAGCTCGGTAACAGTGTACTCTAGCTTGTTCATGGAGTAGTTCAGCTTGAAGGTATCGAAAGATTCGGGGAGAGTTTCCAAGATCATATCTATTTTGGTCTCCTTGTCAATCTTAGATCCTAGGATTCCCATCTTATTCAGGTAACTAATGATCGGCATCATATGGTCCCTAACAGGAGTCCCAGCCTTCATGCGACAGTTCATAAACTGTCGGACTGCTTGTAGCCTTGTTTAACGCCCTTGCCCTCCAAACATCTCAAGGAGATTGTAGAGCATGTCAGCGGAAATGTCGATGTCACGATGTTGCTCTTTCAGCATATTGTTCATAGATGCCAAGATATAGCACCTCACAATCTCATCGGATCGAAGCCAGGCCGCTAAGGCGTCATTGTCCTCTTGAGTCGAATCATCATTCGTCAGAGGAGGACACGGGGTGGTGAGTACCCATTTGTGCTTGTTAATGGTAAGGATGATATCGATGTTATGTTTCGAATCTACGTAGTTTTTGTTTTCGAGTTTGTTCGAGGAAATGATGATCGAGAGATGTTAGAGAGACATGTTGCTTAATTAAGTTGAAACAAGTTTATGATTAGCCTTTGGTTTAGGATTTCAGTTTGTTTAAGACTTTATAAAATCCAAAGGTGTTATAAACCAAACGATAATTTACTCCCTCAAGAGAAGGCCGCAAAAAATCTTCATTTATAAGTAAATGACACATCATTAATGCTTAGACAAGATGTCAATACACCAATTTTGACTAGCCACCTTTTAAATTGGTTTGATCACTCACATCCTTTCGCAGAGCCTCAAGGGAGGATTACTAGGGATTGAGCCTAAGTGAGCAACCAACCACTTAGTCCAAAAGGTCAACTTTGAAAAACAATCCCCCAAGGGGAGGCCTTGTCATCATCGTCTCACTCTCAGACGTAGCTCATTGAGCAATGATCGAAGCAAAAACGCCTTAGAGTACTCCCATTTAAGAGAGGGCCACAAGAGCGGCTCTTAGTCCCACGTTAATTGCTTCTTTCATTAGTGTTGGGGATCGTGGGTTACAAACAACAAGTATAACCATCCCACTTAGTTTTTGGAGTTGGTACATCGACTCTTATACATCGATCGGAAACAGATTTCCTAGTTAAAGAACGATAGAGCGGACAACTAGAAAAGAATCTTAGATATTCATGTTCAAAGCAGTGTTAGTGCATAAAGGCACAAGGTACATACTCGATCTTTTCCTATTTTCTATTCGTGAAAGTGCATGAGGGAAGTGTGAACTTCAACTCACTCGAACACTTGAAAGTTTGAGATTACACATCTTTTTATTTTTTCGGCTCGTCTACGAGGACACCTCCCACTCAAATTTTCAAGAGTATATAAATTTTGAACATATGTGATATAGATATAGTTTTGAAAAACATTTTGAAAACTTATTTGATTTGGATAACAAAATACTTTTAAGTTTGAAAATGAAAACGGTTTTTCAAAATTCAAACTAGTTTTGTAAAAATTCAATTTCAATTAAATTTTCAAAAATCAAAACATTTTAATCTTACACATCATGTTTATAATCTTATGAAAAACATTTTTGCTCAAGAAAATTTTCTCATTAGAGTTCTATAACTCATGGTAGTGGGGCTGAAAATCCGGATTTCTAAAAAACTGGACTTTCGGCACAACCGCGCACCTCGGAGTAAAATCGCCATAACTGGCGGCTCTAATGTCCTTTTGACCCAAAACAGGTGACATTCAAGAATCATTAAATTTTGAATTTTGAGTAGAGAGTTATGCTACGTTTACTGAGGCTTTCACTCCAGCTCGAAGAAAACAGAAATAATTAAAGATCGGTCTTTTAGTGCATAAAAAGAATCGAGTGTAACGGAACGTTTTTGGGAGTTGTTAAAGCTTTTATTTGTGTTTTATTAACATGGTAATAACATGATATAAAAGAAAATAACAACAACCATAAAACGATTCAAGTAAATAAAAGAAACTACTAAGACAATATAACTAGTCACAAAATTTACTCGAAATTTCTCAAACCTTAAAAACACGTTTTTTAATATAAAAAATTAAAAACTTTTAGAACCTTAAAACTTTTAAAACACGTTTTTTTAAATATAAAATCAACATGATTTTTAATTTAAACGCAAGAGCAATAAATTAAAAAAAAAAATCTAAGAAAACAATTCTAACTTGCCACAAAATTAGTAAACTTTTGAAAACGATTTTCAAGCTCATATTTTTAAATACATGTACATGCATATCTTTGACCATAGCTCTGATACCATATCTCCCTCGCTGTACGTCTCTCTTTCTTTCCTCGCTAACTCGAGCAACCACGAAAGTTTCTATCACTAAATCACTCGAGAGAAAATGAAATTAGTGTGTGGGCACTTTTAAACACTTAGACTTAAGAACAAGTCTTAAAGTCGAAGAGCAAGAACACTAGGTCAAATGAGGACCTAGGTGCCAAAACCAAAAACGAAATTAAATAGAGAGAGAGAGAGGACTCGGCCAAGCTAGGAGAGGTCTCACCTTCAATAAGGTAGTTTCCTCTTCTATAGAATATCACATATTCATGAGCAAATATTGCCCATTTCCCCTTTGATTCACACAGCCAACAAGGATTCTAGAAGCCCTTGGATTTATTTCCTATTTTGTTCCTTCTCTAGGTTGGCCGAAATTCCCTTATGCATGCATAGGAAATTTGTTTCCTCTTTTTCTTTTGGCAAGTATCTTGATACATTTATGCACAAAATATTCTCTCTTTCTCTTGGGTAGTGGGCGCCTAAAACACTTCTAGAAAGGGCTTCTAGAAGCTTTTCCATTTGTTCATGACAACATGAAAAAGGCCCATTAAGAATTTTCAATAAAATTCTTATGAAATGAAATTAATCCACTAGGCCCAATAAAACTAATATTGGCTGAGTGATGCATGTCATCAAATGACCATGTCAAAAAATTTATGGACATTCATTTCATCCTATGTCTCAAAAGACCAAAATACCCATTTTGACAATTTTTGTAAAACTTGTCTCGTTTTTGTTTTGACTTAGCTTCTAGTTTAACTATTCCTACTCGATGTGATTCGTGACAGTGACCTCATGGATCCAAATGAACAAAGCTTGAGCTAAACACTTGGACTCAAAAGTTCACAAACCTTTTCCAAGTTTAGCTTAATGTCAACTGACTCCACTAAAGAGTTGACACTGAAAATCTCTCGGTTCAAATGAATTTATTTTCTACTCAAGAATTCAACCAAATTATGATGAGCGGATCCACTGAATATTATCTATGTTTACCCTTCATTAATATCATCAGCTAGTCGGGATTTACAAAATTACCATTTTACCGTTCTAGCTGTTATTTCCTCAACTCCTTTGTCGCTTGTGAATAAGTTAGAAACAATGTACTGACGATGAGCTAACAAGTCACATTGTTTCATCCAAAAGAGTCAGGACTCAATTTGGACACTGGCCAGTTCATTTATTCACACTCCAAGGAACAAAGCATGAGGTGATATACATTGCATTTCAGCAATCTTGTACATGAATTCCATATATATGAGAACTTCAAAAAGTTACTCGTGACATCTTCATAACTTAGTCCTTCACCAATAGGTCCTGTTCGGAATCACATAGTGAGTCCGAACTCTGACTTTCTCAAATGAGAATACGTAAGCTATGAAATGACATGTCTCATTTCAGGATTAAGGTAAGCATGATGCAATTCATACGTAGTGACTTCGAGACATAAGAGGTTAAATGGTTTGTTCTTATCTTGTCTCTAGAAGTGCACTGGTCAATTCAGTACCTTCGGAAGATACCTAGAAGAACAATAGAGTCTCCAACTCTCAATGCCCCATAACCAGACATCATAGATTCTCCTAACAATCGTACTGAGGTCAATAGCCATTTGACCCTTAGATTGCGAATATATCGTTTTAAGCAAACTACGAAATCTACATTTATCTTTTCGTAAGTTGTTAAGTTTGTTTATGGACTAAAGACTAATGTTTTATCATAAAGCTTCAAACAAACAAGGAAAAATGAATGAACGTTTCAACTTTTTATTAATGAATAAGCAATTACAAGCAAGAGTCTTCATGAGACTTTATTACATCAAATGTACAAAATTAAGACTACAACTCTTCTTGTGGGCACCATTGACAACACAAAGTACACACGATATGGTTACCCAGTTCGGTGAAACACATCTACGTCTGGGGGCACTCTGCCAGTGGAAAGGATTTCACTATCTTGTAGTCAATAGTACACACAAGGTTTATAAATGATTACAATCTTAAAATCAATAAAACCTAGAGACTATTACCACCAGTGAATACCTAGTCAGGGACTCCCCCTGAATTTGAGCTCCGTCTCAATTCCACCCTTCGAGCAACCGCCAGTGCTCGGATGACTTTCAGTCTTCAGCTGTTCGTGAACCTTCAATCACGCGAACACAAAACCCGACTCTCACAGACACTAGATCTTTGTGGAATAGTGTTTGAGAGAATATACCGCGATCAACAAAACACAAAGCCTCCCAGTCCGCCGGTGTTCGACGTCTAAGAGCTCTAAGTGTTTTATCAAAAGCGTCGAAGCTGCTACGGGTAAGCGCACGACTTCTATAGCACCTGTACAGGCCTGGAAGTGTATCTAGGGTTTCCTTACCCAGCCTCACACGAATATCTCATAATAAAGTCACCAGCGAGGCAATATCACACAATGTAGACGCCATATCTCACAATGAAGTCGCCAGCGAGGCAATCTGTCAACATTGGAAACTTGCCTGAAATAAAGTCTGTACACAGGAGGAAAGATGTCTCACTAGAAGTAGAAGCATAACAACCGGCATCTTTCCAAACAACTTGCACTAAAAAATAATGCCAACAAATAACGAAACAACAATCTCCCCCTTTGGCTATTTTTTAGGCAAGCACTTCCAGGACCAGTTCTCATTCAAGCGTCATGAGCAGAAGAGGAGAGTCAAAATAAATGACCTCATGACGCCTCTCCCCCTGATTGCCTCAAAAGAATACCAAAGTTAATGAACGTCCAAAATAGATAGGGAGGAACAAAAGCAGGCTGAAAAGATGAGTACTCAAACAAACAGAAGTACATTAACCATCAAAGTTGTCTTACAAACCAACCAGAAAACAGTTTGAAACACAAAGAACAGTAGCGAAAGACCAACAGAGAGATGTCTAAAAAGAAGTTAGATGTTACAGACCAGATCAAATAAAACATCAACTAGAGGGATTATAACATCATTGGCTTGACCTTCAGAGTCCTTGGATTCGCTGATGACATCATCGTCTGTATCTTCATCATCTGTGTGGTCATCAGGACTTACAGTGTGACTTGGCCGAGAGGTAGTTGCACCATCAATGGTAGAAGAGGGAGTCATGACAGAGATAAGACGTTCACATGCGGTCTTCCTTCGAGAATAAATGTCAATGATTTCCTTGAGCGCAGCAACTTCTTCGAACAGGCCTTTGAGAATATCACTCTTGGCATTTTCCGAAAGTGGAGCAATCTTGATGGTTCGACCAAGGGCGACAGAAGTTGCGAAAGAAGGCATAGCAAGATCTCTGGCATGTTTTCCCTCAAATAACTTAGGACTGAAGGAAAGTTCACTGGGAGGTTTACCAACAATTTCATCAGCCCTTAGTAAGTCCCTCTTCTGAGCCACCAACATACCAGATAGGAGAGAAGGGGAGCCAATAGGAAGCTTCACAGCATAGGACTTAGCATGCTTGGCTAGGTGGTTGAACACGAACTCCCCAAAGTCGAAAGACGCCCGAGTACCAATCTGATAAATGAGGCATGCCAGGTCGGACTTGATGCTTGAGCCATGAGAGGAAGGAGCCCAATTAGCAGTCCCAATTCTGTACAGAACAGAATATTTTGCAGAAAGATCTGAGGAGGGCAGGGAACCCTTAGAGGGCCAAGTCTTCTTCTCGTCGTTTGTGAGCTCTTTGGCAATCACATCCAGGGAGGGAAGCCGATCGACAGTGACAATTTTCCCTCGTCCCAGAAAATCATTGATCGCACTAGAGGAGACATCAAAGCAGTGGCCACGAACATAGACTTTCCCAAACTCAGGGTGATGAGGCTGGTCAATTTCAGAGGACAAATTCACAATACACTCTTTCACCAGTTTTGGGTAATAAGGCCTGATCCCAGAGATAGTTTTGACGAGTTGAGCATCGTACAGGAGTTCCATGATCACGTCAATTTTCAGGGCTTCCTTAGACACTTCCTTTTCCGGAAAAACAGTTCTTTGATAGACATACCTCCACTTTCTGACACGATCTTCCTCATGAAAGGAGATATTATCCAGAGGAGCGGTGGGAACACCTTTAGGAAGCTTTTGACCCCCAACAGATTTCCTGGAGGTGAGGGACACGATCTCCAGACGAGCAGCTTCCTCTTCCTCCTCCATATCCTACAGAACATCAGGAACATTTTCCTCAGCAGATTTTGCCTTCAGCTTCTTCTTGTTCAATCTCATCTTTACCTTTTTCTTCTTCCTTTTCTCCTGTTCATGAACTGTAGACATACTTTCATCCATCTTCTTCCTCTTCTTCTTTCTCTTCTCTGACAGAAGAGTGGCAATACAGACGTCGTCATCTTTCTGGACCTTCTCTTTCAGAGAGGCAAGAATATACTCCCCATTATCCTGAACCTGATCAGTCTTCTTCTCTTGCCTCTGAGAAGAAGATGTTGGAACATCTTTCGCGACATCTCCACTCAAACCCAAAATGCCATCAATGACATCAACTGGAGGAGGCTCTTGTTCATGGATGAGAGAATTCAACATTTCACTGTCCCTAGGGTTTTCATTAGGGAGAAAAGAGGTTTCAGGGTTACCTTGCACAACTTCGTGATGGCTCTCAATGGGAGACCTACCAGTGAGAATTTCTTCTTCGGGAGCAGCGTCATCTTTTCTTCCTTCTTCAGAAGAACTGCTGGAGCTTACTTCTCCAGTAATATCAGTGATCGAGAGAGAGGCTTTCTTGAGCATGGCATTTCTCGCGGCGGAGAGTGAGGGATTCTTAGGAGGAATTGACCCAGTAATCGCACCTCTGGCTTGACCATCGGCACGTTTATTGGATCGCAACCCTCGAACCCTGACTCCGTGTCTATTACTCTACAGCCCAGGCCCCTTTGATTTAACATCTTTCGCCTTCATCGCGGTCTTCTCTTTCTTGAGAGGAATGGTAGTGCTGATCCCACTTCTAGTCTCGACCATTTTGAAAGGAATTTGAACAAAACTGTCACACAGATAACCGTCGTGAGGGGTGAAATCGCAAATAAAGGAGATAGTGTGAAAGAGGGGCGAAGAACAATGTGAGAAATTAAGAAAAAAGGAAATAGGTAACTTCCCAGTTTTTCTCGAAAACGTAATTCTCTGCATGTAAGAGAGCATGGCAAGGAGTAAAACGATGTCATAGCAAGGGATGGGCCAAGGTCCGTCTTAGGCCCAAGAAAAGAACAAGTGGCATTTTAGCCCGACAATTCAGTCGAATGGGCCAACCAGAAAAATGGGCCCATGAGAAAATTTTCACGAAACATATGCGAACAAAAATCAGAGAAGTATCAGCTTTGACAACACAGAGGATAAAACAAAAACTTCCTCCAAAAAACAGTAATTGCTATTGCTCAATCACACACAATCCTGGAGAGGATCTAAGATTTTCAAACCGGTTAGCATCCAAAGCCTTAGTGAAAATATCTGTGAGCTGTTTTTTGGTGTGGATATATTCGAGTTTGATCTTTTTATCTTCCACAAGATCTCGAATGAAGTGATGTCTGATCTCAATATGCTTGGTCTTACTGTGTTGAACTGGATTCTTTGAGATGTTGATGGCACTAATATCGTCGCAGAATAATGTCATGACATCTTGTCCAACATTATATTCAGTAAGCATCTGTTTCATCCAGAAGAGCTGAGTGCAACTGCTCCCTACAACGATGTATTCAGCCTCAGCTGTGGACAAGGAAATGCAGTTCTGCTTCTTGCTGAACCAGGAGATGAGATTGTTTCCAAGGTAGAAACATCCACCAGAGGTACTTCTTCTACCAACCGTGCTTATGATTCGCTTGGCCTGAGCCAGATGGCTAGCTCTGGGATTAGCTTGATATCGAGCACACACACCTATAGAGTAGGCTATGTCTGGTCGGCTGGCAGTGAGGTAGAGGAGACTACCAATGATACTCCTGTATAGGCTTTGATCAACAGATTCTCCATGCTCAACCTTAATAAGTTTAATATGAGTAGCGGCGGGGGTCCGCTTGTGAGAAGATTTTTCCAAGCCAAACTTCTTCACTAAGTTTTTAGCATACTTACTTTGGGAGATAAAAATACCATCATTCATTTGCCTGATCTGAAAGCCCAGAAAATAATTAAGCTCACCAACCATACTCATTTCAAATTCAGACTACATTTGTCGAACAAAAAGATCCACCATCTTGTTCGACATTCCTCCAAAGACGATATTATCAATGCCACCTCTGGTATAACCATTCTGCACAAGGAACTGAGTTAGTCTTTCATACCATGCCCGAGGAGCCTGCTTAAGGCCGTAGAGAGCTTTTCTGAGTTTGTAGACATGTTGTGGTGAGCTGGGATCTACAAAGCCTTTAGGTTGAGCCACATAGACTTCTTCATTCAAGTACCCATTGAGAAAGGCACTTTTAACATCCATCTAGAAAAGTTTGAAGTGCAGATGACAGGAGATGCCAAGCAAGAGTCTGATGGCTTCAAGTCTCGCAACAGGGGCAAAGGTTTCATCAAAGTCTACGCCTTCCACCTGTGTATAACCCTGCGCCACAAGTCTCGCTTTGTTTTGAGTTATATTGCCATGCTCATCCGATTTCTTTTTAAATATCCACTTAGTTCCAATGACATTCACATTGTCAGGTTTAGGAACTAGTTCCCAGACTTCATTTCTTTCGAACTGAACAAGTTCCTCTTGCATAGCATTCACCCAGTATTCATCATCAATAGCCTCATTCACATTTTTAGGTTCAATCTTAGAGACAAAGCAAAGATTACCAATCATTTCCCGATAGTTTACAGGGGGTTTTGGGAAAGTCCTCATTCCTTCACTAATCTCACCAATCACCTCATGGACAGGATGATTTTTCGGAATTCTTCTGGAAGGGATTCTTCGTTCAATCACAGGAGGAGATCCCTCATCAGGAACAATGTCACTCACTTTGTCGTCAGCATCCGTCCTGACATTAGGGTTTCCAGAAGAGATGTCGTCCAAAGAGTTCTCAGCATCTGTCCTGACATCTGTGTTACTAGGAAAAACTTCATCTTCATCATTAGTACTTTTAGAAACATCACGATCATCGTTTACCACCACATTTATGGATTTCATCATAGACTTAGTGCATTTGTTAAAGACACGATAGGCTCGGCTATTTCTAGAGTACAAAATAAATATACCTTCATCACTTTTAAGATCAAATTTACGTCGAGGATCCCTGTCGGCAAGGATATAACAAACAGAACCAAAGACATGGAAGTATTTCACATTTGGTTTTCTCCCCCTCCATATTTCATAGTGAGTGATAGAAGTACCTGGACAAATAGTGACTCTATTATGAATATGGCAAGCAGTATTGAGAGCTTCAACCCAAAAATGTGCTGGAATGTCTTTGGCCAACATCATCACTCTGGCCATTTCTTGAAGGGTTCGATTTTTCCTTTCTACAATTCCATTTCACTACTACAAATACTGTTTTCCGGTGCGGAAGACATTCGAGTGCGACTTTTCGCACCCAAAATTCGCACCAAATAAGGCTTTCAGGTGCGACTTTTCGCACCCAAAACTCAAACAAGCATATGAAAATTTTCGCTGATTTTTTTAACTTTGGGTGCGACTTTTCGCACCCAAAAGTCTATCAAAACTATTAGGTGCGACATAGTCGCACCCATAGACTGAAAACATTTTAGCGGCCAACTTTCCCCCTCTTTTTTGTTAAAATATCATTGGGTGCGGAAATCCGCACCCAAAGGTGTCATTGGGTGCGACTTTTCGCACCCAAAAGTGTCATTTTGTCGCACCCAAATGTCCAAATTTTTTCGCGGTCAAATTTTCCCCCTCTTTTTACAAAAATCATTGGGTGTGACAAAGTTGCACCCAAAAGTACTGACACAAATGTCCAAATTTTTTCGCGGTCAAATTTTCCCACTCTTTTTACAAAAATCATTGGGTGCGACAAAGTCGCACCCAAAAGTACTGACACGGGTCTTTGGGTGCGATAAAGTCGCACCCAAAAGTGTCATTGGGTGCGACAAAGTCGCACCCAAATTCAAAGTTTTATATAAATCAAATTTTTGCTCGATTTTCATTCTATCCGAGCCAAAACATTTCATTTCGCCTCTCTCTCTCTCTCTCCGATTTCTCTCCTACAAATTCTCCAACCACCACCACACTCCGAGCTCCGTCGCCGCCACCACTCCGAGCTCCGTCGTCGTGATCTCTCTCCGGCTAGGTAATCCCTCCCTCTCACTCTTAGATTCTCATCCTCACTTTGTCTCTCCCCCTTCTCTCTAACACACACACTCTCTCTCTCTCTCTCAGCCTCCGACCAGCCCCTCCGACCAACCCCTCCGCCGCAGCCCCTCCGACCAGCCCCTCCGCTGCAGCCCCTCCGACCAGTCCCGAGCCTCCGACCAGTCCCGAGACTCCGACCAGCCCCTCTGCCCCCAATTTTTATTCTGGATTCTAGGGTTTGATTTGGGGGTTTTTTCATGATTGTTGGTGATTTGGAGTGTTCTCAGATTGAAATTATGCTCAAAATTGTGTTTACAATGGATCGTTTGTTTTGATTTTGGGTTTGACCGTGTGTGTGTGGGGTGAGTGTGTGTGTATATGTGTGTGTGCGACTTTCGGGTTTGTTCTTATCTGCGGCGAGGAACGGCGACGGAGATAAGAACAAACCTGAAAGCCGCCACTTTTTTTTTAATTTTTGGTGACTTTTTAGGTGCGACTTTAGGTGCGGAAAGTCGCACCTAAATGTCGCACCCGAAAGTCAAGAGTTTTGGGTGCGACTTTTCGCACCTAAGACTTTTAGGTGCGGACTTTCGGGTGCGGAAAAGTCGCACCTAAAGATATCTTTAGGTGCGAAAATTGACTTTTGGGTGCGAAAAAAGTCGCACCCAAAGGTCTTTTTTGTACTAGTGTTTTGTTGTGGTGTGATGGGAGCTGAGAATTCATGGGCTATCCCTTCTGCAGTACAAAACTTAGCAAAGCTCATATTCTCAAATTCCCTCCCATGATCACTCCGTATTCTGACCACTTTGCCGATGCTTTCTCCTTTTTCTCTTTGAACCTTCTTACATAAAGCTTCAAAAACAGCAAAAGTGTCAGATTTCTCACGGATAAAATCAACCCAAGTATACCTAGAGCAGTCATCCACACACACAAACACGTATCTCTTTCCTCCAAGACTTTCGACCTGCATCGGTCCCATCAGATCCATGTGGAGGAGTTCCAGAACACGAGATGTGGTAAGATGTTGCACCATCTTGTGAGACTTCTTGACCTATTTCCCAATCTGGCATTCACCACAAATACTTCCTTCAACAATCTTAAGATTGGGGACACCGATAATGGCTTTCTCAGAAACAATTTTCTGCATGCTCCTGAGATTCAAGTGACCAAGCTTTTGATGCCACAGCTTTGTTTCGTCAACCTTGGTCATGAGACAGTTGTTGGACTGAGTGTTTGGAACGGGAGACCACATGTAGCAGTTGTCACGAGATCTGGTTCCTCGCATAAGTTCATCCTTTTCCTTATTTATCACCACACACTTATCATGAGTAAAATTGACACGTAAATTCAGATCACAAAGCTGACTAATACTGATGAGATTAGCAGTAAGACCTTCTACCAACAAAGCCTCGGTCAAGCAAGACATAACAGGATAGTTTAGCTGACCTTTACCAACAATCTTGGCTTTCACTCCATCTCCGAAGGTAACATGACAGTTAGAGTAAGGTTTCATGTTGGTTAGGAAGGTATGATCACCTGTCATGTGACGAGAGCAACCACTATCGAAGTACCAGTCACTACCGGTGGACGCACTCAGAGATGTGTAGGAAATATTGGCATGGTAGGACGTGTCTTTTACTCTCCATTCCAACCAAGCAGAAGGTTGTCGGCGTGGAAAAGTCACTACTACAAATTAACATATTGGGTGCGGAATGGTATTAGGTGCGACATGTCGCACCTAATAGTTCGCACCTAAGCCCATATTAGGTGCGACATGTCGCACCGGATACTCATCCGGATGACTAAAAATTTCGCTAATGTTTAGTGTTATTCGGTGCGACAATGTCGCACCTAATATGAATTTGTCACACCTAATACCTTTAGGTGCAACATTTGTCGCACCTAATACCTTTCAAATTTAAACTTCCCCGCCGAATCCCTCCGAAATTTTTTCGGATCTGGGATTTCATATTGGGTGCGACTTAGTCGCACCCAATATGATTATTAGGTGCGACAATGTCGCACCTAATAGTTTTAGGGGTTTTAACCCCGAGCCTCTTCTTATCTTTCACTCATTCGCTCTATCTCTCTCAGCCAGCCCCGCCCCGCACTCTCTCTCTCTCTCTCAGCCAGCCCCCGCCCCGCGCTCCACCGACCGTGACCAGCCTCCCCCGCCCCGCCGCCTGGACCAGTCCGCCGCCCGCTCCGGTACGTCCCCTCTCTCTCTCTCTCTCTCTCTCTCTCTCTCTCTCTCTCTCTCTCTCTCTCTCTCTCTCTCTCTCTCTCTCTTAGCCAGCCCCGCGCCCCGCCAGCCATGACCAGCCTCCCCCGCCCCGCGCTCTGTCTCTCTCAGCCAACCCCCCGCCCTACGTCCCGCCGGCCGTGACTAGCCTCCCCCGCCCCGCCGCCTGGACCAGCCCGCCGCCCGCTCCGGTACGTCCCCCTCTCTCTCTCTCTCTCTCTCTCTCTCTCTCTCTCTCTCTCTCTCTCCGTCTCACCGTCTCTCAATCTAACCTTCTCTCTCTCTCAGCCAGCCCACCGCCCCGCGCCCCGCCGGCCGTGACTAGCCTCCCCCGTCCCGCCGGCCGTTACCAGCCTTCCCCGCCCCGCCGCCGCCTACATCTCACTCTCTCTCTCTCCCTCTCTCTATTTTTTTAATTAAAATAACCTATTAGGTGCGACAAAGTCGCACCTGATATGAAATGATCCGCTGCGACTTTAGGTGCGACAAAAAAGTCGAATATGGCCCCTTCTACCACAATGATGGTAGACCCAACGAGGTCTGTTGACAAGAGACCTGGTTGGTCCAGAAGGATGTCGCTGATGTAGATCTTGAAACTTGTCATCACCAGATGGTTGAGGCATGTTTCGCGACACCTGGCTAGCATGCTTTTGGGGAACAAAAGTAGTGTGGGATGATGAAGCACCATGAGTATATCCAAGCCCCTTCATGTTCTTTACAGGTTTACCAATGTTGAGAATTTTGTCAACACTGTCGGTGCCGGAGTTCAGCATCCTGACAGATCCACAATGGTTTCTAGGAGCCTTGCCTTGTCTTCAGTCAGGGTGAGAATAAGAGCACTCTGTTTGTCGAGAATCTGGGACTCCTCAACCCATTTGGTGTACAAAGTATTGTATGCATCATTCATGGCATCGTCAGATAGTTCCTCATCTAGACCATATTTCTGAGAGCATTCACCAATTTCATTAGTAGATTCATGAGTATGAATAAAAGCAGTAAATGCCACAAAGTTACTTATCAGGTCAGTGTCGCTATCTTCATCTTCTACATCCGACAGAGTGGCGTTGTACCCATTTTTCTGTTTCTTGAGGAAGTTAGGACACTCCTTTTGAATATATCCGAAACCTTCACATTCATGGCACTGAATACCTTTGCCTTTTCCAGAGCGTTCATTACTTTTACTGTTCTTGTGAGGGTTAGCATTCCTCTGGAATCTTTGTTGAAAATTGTCCTTAACATCTTGCGAGACATTCTTCCCATTCATCTGATTGAATCTCTTCATGACCCTGCTATAATTTCTTGCAAGCATAGCTATAGTATCGTCAATGTCACTATCAGAATCCGAGTATACCTGATCCTTTTGTTCATGAATAGAGCTTTTTAGTGCCATTCCTTTGTGTTTCTTCTCCATTTTGGGCAGAGAAAGCTCAAATGTCATGAGAGATCCCATGAGTTCATCAAACTTCAAAGTTTTAAGGTCATGGACTTCTTCAATGGCCGTGATCTTCATTTTGAATCTTGGACTTAAAGCCCTCAGAGTTTTCCGAACAAGATCTTCATCGGTCATGGGTTTCTCCAGAGAGTAGGATTCGTTAGCAAGGTCTCGGATGCGAACATTGAACTCAGCAACTGATTCATCTTCGAGCATAGTGAGGGCTTCGAAGTTTGTTGTGAGATACTGCAGCTTCTGCTCACGCACTTTCGTGGTTCCCTCATAGGCAATAGCAAGAACTTCACAGGCTTCTTTGGCACTTGTGCAGGTGTTTATA
The DNA here is from genome assembly GCF_054948205.1 of Urtica dioica subsp. dioica. NCBI lineage: Eukaryota > Viridiplantae > Streptophyta > Magnoliopsida > Rosales > Urticaceae > Urtica > Urtica dioica. The sequence continues at coordinate 6,167,603 of NC_142765.1, read as the reverse complement.
AGCCTGAAAACAATTTTATCAACTCCGTTAAAAATGGCATTGAGTGCACGAGAGTTACCCAGAGTTGCCTCATCTTCAACAGGGGTCCAGTCCTTCTCGGGTTTTGGACCTGTAGGGACTCCCTTGTCATCAACAGCCACTGGGGCTTGCCACCCATGTATCACAGCCTTCCAAGTTCTGTTGTCAAGGGATTTCATAAAGGCGCTCATGCGGGCTTTCCAGTAATCATATTTGGTTCCATCGAGTACTGGAGGGCGATTGACTGAACCTCCCTCTCTGGAACTATCCATATCTAGTAATCAGAAAAAAAAATCCAGGAAACCACCAAAAGATCTAGGTGCCTGCTCTGATACCAATTGAAATTCTGATTAGTCGCGAAGACAAGATGTCGCACACAATGTGTTGACAATGTGTCCGACAACTTGCTTGAACACAGATTATGGATAAACAACAAACAGTGCAATAAACAAAGTACACACGATATGGTTACCCAGTTCGGTGAAACACACCTACGTCTCGGGGCACTCTGTCAATGGAAAGGATTTCACTATCTTGTAGTCAATAGTACACACAAGGTTTATATATGATTACAATCTTAAAATCAATAAAACCTAGAGACTATTACCACCAGTGAATACCTAGTCAGGGACTCCCCCTGAATTTGAGCTCCGTCTCAATTCCACCCTTCGAGCAACCGCCTGTGCTCGGATGACTTTCAGTCTTCAGCTGTTCATGAACCTTCAATCACGCGAACACAAAACCCGACTCTCACAGACACTCAATCTTTGTGGAATAGTGTTTGAGAGAATATACCGCGATCAACAAAACACAAAGCCTCCCAGTCCACCGGTCTTGCACGTCTAAGAGCTCTAATTGTTTTATCAAAAGCGTCGAAGCTGTTACGGGGAAGCGCACGACTTTTATAGCAGCTGTACAGGCCTGGAAGTGTATCTAGAGTTTCCTTACCCAGCCTCACACGAATATCTCATAGTAAAGTCACCAGCGAGGCAATATCACACAATGAAGACGTCATATCTCACAATGAAGTCGCCAGCGAGGCAATCTGTCAACACTGGAAACTTGCCTGAAATAAAGTCTGTACACAGGAGGAAAAATGTCTCACCAGAAGTAGAAGCATAACAACCGACATCTTTCCAAACAACTTGCACTAAAAAATAATGCCAACAAATAACGAAACAACACCTCATAAAATAGGTAACCAACCAAACTGTTTTTTTGTTTTCAAAAGAAACCCGAATTATATAGAAGAACTTCTAACGAAAATCATTGGAAGGAAGGAAACCGGACATAAAAGGGGGAGAACCAAACCACCCAAACAAACTATGTATACAAAATTAAGCTAAGAGTCGAAATTGAAGATATATATTTGCTCGTTCATGATCTTATAGTCTCTCCATCTAGCACAAGATTCTTCAAGTTGGCTTGAATATGGTCCTAGACTAATATGTTGAAATAAAAATGTCGAACCAGAAGGGAAACTGAGCAACGGCAAACAAAGTGATTGGAACAAAAGCAAAGAGAGAGATAAAAGCGGGAACCCAACTCAAGCCAGTGTGGCAGGCGATAGAGATGGTGGAGCTGAAAGCGACCATCATGGCTATGGTGGCGAAGAAAAGTGCAAAGAATGCGGTCATGAGCTTCAGAGGTAAGGACTTGCGGAATTTGTACTCGGTGTAGCGTGAAGTGAGGATGGTCAAGAACTTCAGCGACGCGACCACAGAGGATAGCATGGCCAACCCATCGGACAGCACAAAGACCAAGAACGATGTGTAGTGAAGATCGTTGGGGCGTCCTATGTTGTCGTTTCCTCCTGGTAAACTAAATGCCGCCGCGAACACGACGGTCGTGATTATCGTTGACATGATCAGACCCGAGTGTGACGTTTCTTTCAGCCATTTCTCTCCTTCACTCATCAACGACCTGTGTTCACTGCTGAATAGCTGTGATGGCATCATATTTTCTGTGTTTAATTGCCTTCTGTAGCGTGGCTGCAGAAGTTTACTCACGTCCTGTTCATGTTATGTCCAGGAAGAAAAAACAAGTTAGCAATAGAAACACTATTACCTCAAACGTTGAAAAAAAAAATCTGATATCATAGTACTTTACGTAATGGTCATGCATCCATGGTTTATGTATTTTCTAGTTTTAACTAGTGTCCCGTATAGTGTTAAAAAGAAAATGAATTTCATTCAACTTTTCATATAATTATTGACTAGAAAACCTGTTTCCAAAAAATACACCAATATTCTCTACTTTTCATCCACTCTAATTTTTGCCCACATTTTTTTATTCAAATTGTTTTAAGTATTGTTTTTCCCGCATTTCATACTATTTTTAGACTTTAAAATTATATGATATTTTCATATATGTCCCTCTAAAATAATTTTTTGCATACTCCTCCCTTGAAAACTTGAATTTCTTTCACTTACATTTTTTTTTTCCATATATGCTGCTTTTGAGTTTAATTTTGGCTCCGCCACTGTATATAACTAACGGTAACGTTACGATGCTTTGATTAGAAGAGTTCATAAATGTGTTACCTCAAACCATAACAACTCTTTCTGCATTTGAAGAGCCGCTCCCGAAACGGTTTCGAGCCGATTTTGAGGCGGTAACTTCGCAGCTAAATGCAATATATTGTTGCCCTTAGCATCATAAAAACCTGTAATAACCTCTCGTTTCGGTCCTATGTCATGAATCATGTTGAAGATATCGGCGTGGCGATACAATACAGCAACATGAATGATTGTTCGGTTTTTTCTATCAACCTTCCACAGTAAGTCTGGCCAAGACGTCACAAGCACTTTTAGAAACTCGTAGTTTCCCAACTTTGCGGCATCGAATAATAGTTCCGAAGGAGAGCTGATTAGGGCCATAGCTCTCTCATGACCAAGATATATCACTTGTTCCCAAAGGCGTCCCACGAGATCAAGCGCGCTAGTTTGCTTCAAGGTTCTTTTGAATTTGAAGTTAAACCCTGGAAAAAAAAGTGGTTTGAGTGAGAACATACCATATCTGTTTTGATAAAATGTTGCATTTACACATTTTGATTTTTTACTCTAAATCACAATCCTCCCCTATATATTTTTACAATATGCTACATAAATAACTAACTTGTTTCATGGTTTGTTTAAACTTAAACTTTATTTTGATAATATTTTTTTTTCCTAACACAGTACGATGAAAGTTGTAAGCTGTGTTCGGGGGGGGTTATTGTCTATCGTTGGCCTCTATGGTAGGTAAGAGATCGTATAATGGAAATAAAATATAGGGACAATTATGTCAGTAGCCCAATAGAAAAAGTTTCATTTTATTTATAAAATAATCCACAAGGCCAAAATATATTAAATTAATTTTTTTGGTTAATTTAATATAATTAAACTAATTGTTTTAATTAATTTAATTTACTTTGGACTGACCGAAGTAAATTAAACTAATTATTTTTGTTAACATAATTTTTTCGGCTTAATGGGCTATTTTGTTAATAAAATAAAACTTTGGTTAGAATCTTAAAAAAAGTTAAAGGATTCGCTAATTGCAATAAATACTTTGGACTGTGCTGTAAGAATCAATTTTTTGTTGTGAAATTTCTTAGAGTGAGTAAAGAACAAAAATCAATTTTAAGAATACGACTAAAAAATACACTTAATGCTTTTTATTCCAAAATTGTTACAAATTTAAAAAGATATGATTGTTTGGACCAAAATACACTCGAAAGTCTATTTTTTTTCATTCGTTGCATTTGACCGTGGCCGTATGCAACGACGGATAATACAATCATAAATTTTTTCAATTAGTTCGATCTTTCGAGGTATTTTAGTAAAATAAAAATCATATTGTTTTTCAATTTTTGACACTTTTGGGGACCTTAAAATTTAGTGTATTTTTAACGAACTTACATGAGCCTGCAAGTTTGGCCCAGCCTTCGGATTGTCCATTAGCAAAAGCGGAAGGTGTTTCCGCCAAGTGATGCAACGCTGTCTTTTCTACGTCATCTTTAGCCGTAGCCAATGATGGATTATCATTCAGCATTTTCAGAGCTAAATCTGCAAATTATATCCAACAAACAGTCTTACGTTACCAGGGATATTTCAGGTAATAAAATTAAACAAATAGAATAATGATAATCGTCGGAATCAGTGGCGTCACCGGTAACGTGACAGTTTTTGCATGATTCTGAAAAAAGTGGGACCACTGCGTGTGTCCTTAGCTGATGATTATCGGTATTCAACCAAAAAAGATTATTTGCCTTGGCTACATATTAGTTTATTATATACTTTTGACATGCATGGCTGAAATTACAATCGTCATGCTATTTTTGAATATACTCATCGTGATGAAACTCTCACTGAGTAGCTTAATGAGGCGAGTGATGCAAAAGTTCTTAACTAAAAATCAATAATTTTAAATATAAGGCGATATATTATATTCAGCATCATAGAACCAAATCTGCAAAGTTTGAAACAAACAGTCTTAGCTTACAGTGTTTCCAGTAAATCTGAACAACAAAAATAAAACCATTGTGCAACAAGAGAAGTGACTGAAACCTATTTCACCTTTAAATTAGTTAATTGTACAATAATTTTCATTTTTTTGGCTGGAATTTCACACTATTTACATGCATGGTTAGAAATGATCTCTTTTCATTATATGCTCATAAAATCCATCATTATCTTAAAGACCAATTGAAAAATACTCTTATCACTCTCAGTAAGTTAAGTCACCGGATCCTTAACATAGCATAATAAATTTTCGTAGCCAAGGTTTATCTAACATTAATAAAACAGCTCAAGCTATTTACAAAATTCGACATTACCAAATCTTACAAAATATTTACCCCTGACTACAAATTTATACACGTGATAAATATTTATCTACCCCTATATATCATTAAGTTATGTGCATGGCCATGGGTATACATTTATATCTTTAGTGTCTATTTTTTTATACCGTGTAAAAGATTAGCTTAATTAACACCTCAACTATTGGTTTGATCAATTAGTTAAAAAAATAGCTATTCTGCCTAATTTATCCAATAGTTCAAAAAAAAATTAGAAGACACATACCATAAATACCATTGTCGATGCAAATGAAAAAGATGCCTTTTCGTTGTATGTCTTCAAGACACTCTTTAGTTTTGCCATACAGAAAGTGAGCCATGTCTGGCCTCTCAAACAAAGCAGCCATGTAGAGTGGCGTGACTTTACTGCCGCTGCGGATCGAAACCAGGTTTGGATTTTTGTTAATCAATATATCAGCAATCTCGATGGGTGCGGTCGCGGCAGCGTAGCACAATGCGGTGTTACCGTTGTCTTCCTGGAGTTCTAGATCTTCAATGCTCAACAAGTTGACTAGCTTGTCGACGAATTCCACGTTCTTGGTCCCGGCTGCCAGGTGGAGGACATTTTGGCCTCCGGTTGAGATCGAGGAGGTCAGAGTTCTTCGGTCCTTCTCTATAATCCTTATAGTGGTTCCCCAGTCACCATCTATTGCAGCAGTTTGGAGTGGGAGACACAATTCCTTCACAGCCTCTGAAAAATTAATATGATTACTGTTTCTATAAATACAACACTAGTTTTCAAGGCCTGTCATATTATGCTAGCTAATTAGTTCTGTGAAAAATGAAGTAATATGAGTTCGGGACTTTGTCACTGAAATATTCAGTGATATATGAATATTTACCTTAGAAAATACATTTGGCTTTTAAATAAGCTTTTATTTCAAATAAAAACTCAAATTTATAAGATATTAAACTAAATTAAACAATCAATTAAAAAATAAATATAATACTAAAAAGACATCTTTTTATACTAAAATAAGTAATACAAACACAATAAATGAAATAATGGAAGTATTTTTTTTTTTTTTTGGTTTCATAGTTATAACGCAATATAGAAACTTTAAGTTTGCATATATAATAGTCAACGTTTGGTTAATTATAATTAACTAGCCATTAATTCTATTTTCATTCCAACAATTAATTGATAATTCGCCCAAATAATTCCCGCTTATTGACAATTAAAGGATGGGAGTTATTTGAAAAAAAAACAGTCAATTAATTATTGTTAATAAAATCACTAGTTAACACTATAATCAACCATACATTAGATATTTAACAAACAATAAGTTTGATGTGGATTAATTACTTATAAGTTTTTTTCCGAAAGGGTATTTACAAAACCAATAAGTTCAAAATTATAATGCTGAAAAAAAGGTAAGGGGACTAAATTAGCACAATCATTCGAGCTATTTGTGCCAAAAACACTTGATTTCAAACCAAGTTTGCCTAGCTTTATCTTAAGGCACGTGCAAAACAATGCAGTAAATAGCCGATAAATAAAGAGAAAAGAAGAGAGAGAGAGAGAGAGAGAGAGAGAGAGAGAGAGAGAGTCCATCTTACTTATGTCCTGTAATAGCTCACGAGAAGGCAAACGTTGAAGTAAACCGACGTTATTAATTTGGATTGCTACTTCAAGTGAGTTCGAAATGTTAGTTGTAGTAACACTTTCTGTCCCTTGCTCATCTATTATTCGTATCACTGTACCTGAATGGTTGCACATCGCTATTCCTTCCATGTTCTACTCTCAATAAACACCTTAGACGAATAAAATGAATGAGAAGTTAAGAGGATCGTGTCAAGTAAAAGTGATCGATAACAAAATTATGAGTATGATTTGTGCTCGCCTATTATGTTTTAAAATATAATACTAAATTATTTTAATTTATATGTTCAAGTTTCACTTCTAGATATATTGTGTGCATATGTGCACATTGTCGGAGTATAGAAAAATGCAACTCTTTGAGTTTAGCATAGAGTATATAACACTTTGTTCTTGTTTTGGGTAACAAAAAGAATTATATACATATACAGCGTTGAATGAATGCTGTGAGTATAGGTGGTACTTATTAAAACCATCAATAATAATAGATATAGAAACTTACTAATAATAAATAAAAATATGAGAATTTAATAACACTATTATAACATGTCATTTCAAGATCTATTCAAGAGTTGCCACTGCAGAGTTTGCATATTAGGTAGGCTAGAATCCTGGTTTTGTCCCTGTGCGTGGGTGTGTGTGTTGCTAGGGGAGTGGAGGCTTTTCTAAAGGTTAATTCTATGAGTATAGTAGTTTAAATATTGGGATCTATAATTAAACATTGAATCGAAAATGAATAAGGAAAACTTAATTATAATTTCATAACTAATTTTCCTATAATTATTGATTTTATTTTTACATTTATTTATTTTTATAGTTGACATAAAACATGTACTTGTAAGAATATTTCTATAAAATATATATTCTTTCCCTTATTGTGGTCCATATATATTAAGATTGACCAAGTAATTAATGGCCAAATTCGAGCTCAAATAAATGCCCAAGAATCAAGTAATTGCCCACAATAATGAGATTGTGATTTTTCTCATTGATGGCAATGAGAATATAATTAAAAAATGTTTTGGGGTCCCTAAACTCATTCACACATTCGGAATACCAACGCCATCTAAGGGTGAGAGCGAGAGTTTAGAAGATCCTCAAAGCAACTCGTCGGAATCGGAGTCCGGAGCTCGCTGGAAAAACACAACAATGGCCGGAGGTAAACCGATCATTTTCGCTTCCGCTTTAACGTGTTCATGTTGCTAGAACACCTTTAGTATGTGTAATAAGTTCTAACATTTGGTATCAGAGCCTCCATAACCTTTGTCTTGTTGTCAATGGTGGTGTTGTTTTTTCCATTCTTAGGGTTTTCATGTTACACGTTGTTTTGAAAAACTAATACGTCCAATCCTTTTAAAATTGTTTTTCTATCAATTATGGGCTTTAAAATCTTGAAAAACATGGAGAAATGATGGAGAAACCGTCGGGTTTTTTAAACGGGTTCGCGGGTCAAAATATGGTTTGATGGGTGAAGAAGACGATCTTAAACGACATATCGTTTTAGCTTTAATGAAGAAATGTCGTTTTATAAGGCTGTCGTTTGTTTTCATATGGATTGCAATATATGGGAAAGCTGATAACTTTATTGGGCTATGCATTTGCTTTTTTAAAACCCACTGCAGCCTATTACTTTTTTGGGACCCATATATATTTTTATTTTTATTTTTATTTTGTTATGTGTGTATATATGGATTCGTGCATGTGCAATACATGCTATTACACTGAATTGCATTCAGCCTATTACACGTGCCAAATATTTTGTTATGTGTGTATATATGGAATCGTGCATATGTTTCTACATGCTATTATACTGATTCATTTTTGTATGTATCTATTTATTTTTATTTATTAAAAATATGATTTATTGTCATATTATATAGAAAATAAAATATTTTGATGCATGTTATTATTTTTATTTGCATTATTTAGGATCTGCATGCAAATATTTAATTTTAATTTATATTGAGTTAGAATAATTAAGAAGTTATATGACGGTTTATTATTATTATTTTGTAATATGCATATAACATTTAGCAATGACTAGCAGAATATTATTTATTTTAGTCTTTATTTATTGTTTGTGGTTTATATGGTCTTAATTAATTAAAGAATAGCCACAGCATCTTTAATTAATTTAGATTGTATATTCAGAATTAATATCACATGAAAACAATAATTGTGGTTAATCATATGCTATTATGAAATCTACCCACAGGAATTTTATAATATTTGTATGATTAATTAGGATGAAATATCAAATTATATTTCCTAATTAACCCACAGGTATTAGGAAAAGGGACATAGTTTGACAGTTTTATCATAATCGTGTGAATCTAATTGAATTAGAACTTTAGCCCACAGGCAAGTTTTATGTCTCTAGATTCATTGAGTAAAACCATGATATAGTAATTTTATTCAAAACAAAATTTTAATAAGCATGTCTAATTTATGTAAATTGTAACTCGTCAACCTGTTAGTTACTCTGATGTGGATAGTGACAATAAGGGGCTTATCCTTCATTTAGGATGGATGGATATGCTAAATGAAGTTATGAAGCTAAAACCACCCACAAATACTCACGTGAGTACCCCAGATCAGGTTGATCTTTATGAAAAGTAGAAGCGTTTTAATCGCCTCTGCATCAGGCTCATAAGGAACAAAATAGCTGCTGGGATTGGGGCTTCCCTTGAGCAATATGAAGCAATTGGTCTTTTGTTGAAGGCAATAGACCAAATTTCTGTCACTTCACACAAATATTTTACAAATGCCCTTATCACGCGCATGACGAATATTGCATCTCTAACAAAGGCTTTGGAAGTTGACATGCCAGAAACCCTTAAAGATCAAAAGGTCAATAAGAACATTAAGAAAAGGGCAAAGTGTTTCTTTTGTAATCAGAAGAGACACATAAAGAAAGAGTGCCCTATGTTCAAAAGGTATGCCTGATAAAAGGGTGTTTAACTTTTGTTTGTATGTCATAAATTAAATCTAACAAATGTTGGTCATAATACTTGGTGGATTGACTATGGTTCTACAATCCATGTTTCAATTACCTTGCAGAGTTTCAAAACCAATGGAAGCCAGTAAGAAGTGAGCAATACATCCTTTCAGGAAGCAGGATGAGCTCACATGTGGAGGCTGTTGGTTCTTGCAATTTGGTGTTAAGTAGTGGTTTTGTTTTGCATTTAAAAAAGACCATTTATGTTCCTAGTTTTTCAAGGAATTTAATTTCAGTTTCAAGACTTGTACCTCTTGGTTTTGACTTTAACTTTTCGGATAATGGTTTTACATTATTAAATAAATCCGAAATTGTTGGTTATGGTACACTGTCTGGTGGTCTTTATTCAATCACATTGCAAAATGATGTTGCTAATAACTCCTTGAATGTTACTGCTGGGTTGAAGCGTTGTATTATGAATGAAAAATCTTCTCTATTGTGGCACTGGAGATTGGGACATATCTCCATTTTGAGAATTAAAAGGTTAGTGAATGAGGGAGTACTTAGTAAAGTAAAATGTGGTGGAGTTGAATTATATTTTTATTCATCCTCAGAGGGGTTTAAATAGAATACAGAATAACCTAAAAATAGAATAATTAAATATGGAATATTACTCTAATTACATAATAGGTAATAGCTAAATATATAATTACTAAATATAATACAATTCTCAATACTCCCCCTCAAGCTGGAGCAAAGATGTCTATCATGCCAAGCTTGGATATTGAATCATCAAACACTTGTTTGAAGAGACCCTTTGTAAGCACGTCAGCAAATTGTTTCGATGAGGGTACAAATGGTATGCATATCTCTCCACTTTCCAACTTTTCTTTGATGAAGTGTCGGTCGATCTCAACGTGCTTTGTACGATCATGTTGGACAGGATTCTGAGCGATGCTAATTGCTGACTTGTTGTCGCAGAATAACTTCATTGGCTTATCGAGTTCCATCTTCAACTCTTCTAATAGCTTCTTTAACCAGAGTACTTCACACACTCCATTTGCCATTGATCTGAACTCAGCTTCTGCACTACTCCTCGCAACAACATTTTGCTTCTTGCTGCGCCACGTGACCAGATTACCCCAAACAAAAGAACAATAGCCGGATGTCGATCTTCGGTTATCTCCACACCCTGCCCAGTCTGCATCAGTGAAGATCTCAATTCCTCGACTTTGATTTTTTCCAAAAAGAATTCCTTTTCCGGGATTGCCTTTAAGGTAGTGAAGAATTCTATACGCAGCCTTGAAGTGCTCATCGGTGGGACAATGCATAAACTGACTAACTCTCCCCACGACAAATGAGATGTCGGGCCGTGTATGAGATAGATAAATCAATTTTCCGACGAGTTTCTGATATCGGGCTCGATCAGCAGAATTACTTTCATCTCTTTTTTTCAGCTTTTGATTAGGATCAACAGGAGTGGCTACAGGTTTGCAACCGAGCAACCCTGTTTCTTTCAATAGATCTAGCACATACTTCCGTTGAGATATCGCTATGCCCTTTGCGGATCATGCTACTTCCATCCCGAGGAAGTACTTGAGAGTGCCTAGATCTTTCACCTCGAATTGTCGTGAGAGGAATTCTTTTAACATCTCCAATTCATGAAGATCATCACCTGTCATCACAATATCATCTACATACACAATTAATATGACCACCTTTGTATTATTGTGTTTGTAGAAGAGTGTATGATATGAATGAGCTTGAGTATACCCCTTTTCTTTTACTGCACGTGTGAATCTCTCAAACCAGGCTCGTGGCGACTGTTTTGGGCCATAGAGAGACTTCTTTAAACTGCAAACTCTCCCATCAGTCGCCATGTGCTCGAAACCCGGTGGTACTTCCATGTAGACTTCCTCCTCCAACTCACCATTAAGGAAAGCATTTTTGACATCAAATTGTTGAAGAGGCCAATCAAGATTAGCTGCCAACGAGAGGAGAACCCGAACGATGTTCAGCTTGGCAACGGGTGCGAATGTCTCTTCGTAGTCGAGGCCATATGTCTGAGTAAACCCTCTAGCAACGAGGTGTGCCTTGTAACGTTCAATCGAGCCATCAGCATTATACTTGATAGTAAACACCCATTTACTTCCTACCGCTCGTTTTCCTTTTGGAAGTAGAGTTAGATCCCACGTTTTATTTTTCTCAAGAGCCTTCATCTCCTCGAGAACCGCTTCCTTCCACCGTGGAATAACTAGAGCATCATGTATCGACTTTGGAATTTCATCCTCTGTAATACTAGCAGAAAAGGCTCTAAAAGTAGGTGAGAGTTTATGATAGGAAACAAAGTTAGGTATGGGATAAAGAGGGTATTTGGTGCATTCTCTGGTTCCTTTACGAAGGGCAATAGGAGCATCTAAATTACTCACACTATTTTCAAAATTGGGGGACTGTATAGAAGAAGAAGAATTACCTGGACCTGTGTGCAGTGGAGACGATGGCATTGATGAGGAATTTGGGATGTCCACACTTTGATTTGGTACTGATCCGCAAGAAACACGAAGTTCAGAAGTAGGGGACAAAGCTGTTGTCATAGGTGTCTCTTGAGATGATGAAACATGTTCAGGTTCTTTAGACTCGACATTTATTGGAAAAGATTGAGAAAACATTTGTTCATCAAACTGAGCTTCAGCATTAGTCTCCCCCTGAAGAGAAGGTTTGGGATAAAAAGGCTGTTTCTCAAAAAAAGTGACATCCATGTTTACAAAGTATTTTCGTGTATTAGGATCATAACATTTATAGCCTTTTTGTGTTGGCGAAAAACCAAGAAAAATGCACTTGTGAGCCCGAGGATCAAATTTTCCTCGGTTATGATTATGAATATGAACAAAAACCATGCAACCAAAAACACGAGGAGATAATTCGGTGAAAGACCTATTTGAAGGAAAACAATTTTTAAGAGATCCAAGAGGTGATGTGTAGTTTAAAACTCTTGTTGGCATGCGATTTATCAAATAAGAGGCAGTCAAAATAGCATCACCCCAAAAACGGTGAGGAACATTCGTGGAAAACATTAAAGCACGAGCAACCTCCAAAAGATGCCTATTTTTACGTTCGGCAATGCCGTTTTGTTGGGGGGTATCAACACAAGAACTATGGTGTAAGACGCCATGTTGAACCAAAATTTTTTCGAGAATTGAATTAAAATACTCACGACCATTATCAGTGCGGAGAACTTGGATTTTGGATTGAAATTGAGTGCTGATCATTTTATAAATATTTTGAAAAATAGTGGCAGCCTCTGATTTTTCTTTTAAAAGGTAAATCCAAGTTGTTCGAGTGTGATCATCAATGAAAGTGATAAACCACCTTGCACCGGAGATCGATGTGACTTGTGATGGCCCTCAAATATCACTATGCACAAGAGAAAAAGGTTTAGATGAAACATATTTTAAAGACGGATAAACAGCTCTATGATGCTTTGCAAATTGACAAATCTCGCATTGAAACAAGCTCGGATCTTTATTTTTTAAATAAATAGGAAACATGTGTTTTAAATAAGCAAAACTGGGGTGGCCAAGCCTATAGTGCCACAACATAATTTCATTCTCTAAAGATAAATATGACGAACAGCTTTGTTTTCGAACTTGTTTCTTTGGAACAATACTTGTGTCAAGGTGATAGAGTCCTCCAATTTCCTTAACATTGCCAATCGTCTTCAGTGAGCGCAAGTCCTGTAATTCACAAGCAGAAGGAGACAAGATTAAACGAAGTTGAGAATCACGAGTAAGGCAACGAACAGATACTAGATTATGTGACATTTCTGGGACATGAAGGACATTTTGTAAGGTGATAAGGTGATTTAGTACTACAGTCACCTTTTCGGCAATGGACGATAAGGATCCATTAGCTGTTTTGATCTTTACGTTACCAGATAAAGGAAAGTATGTACTAAACAGATGAGAATTATGAAGGACATTTTGTAAGGTGATAAGGTGATTTAGTACTACAGTCACCTTTTCGGCAATGGACGATAAGGATCCATTAGCTGTTTTGATCTTTACGTTACCAGATAAAGGAAAGTATGTACTAAACAGATGAGAATTACCAGTCATGTGATTAGTAGCCCCGGAATCGAGGAACCAGGGTTCTGTTTTACTTAGACTAGCAGAGAAGACACATGGATAGATACCTTTTTGGGCAAAAGATGAGGATGGGTTAGGAGAAGAGGCAAATTGAGGTGATTTCACCAGAAGATACAATTGCTCTAGTTGCTCTTTGCTGAAAGGCGACGGCTCAGAGGAAGAGGCTGACTCGTTGGAGACTTGAAAGCTTTTGTTGTTGCTGCGAGATTTTGGAATAAAGTTGGCAGGCTTACCATAGATCTTCCAGCACTTTGCTTTAACATGACCAACCTTGCCACAATGTTCACAAGTCGGACGCTCAGATTGACGAGCGATGGTGGGAGCACGATTTTGTGGATCTGGCTTCCGAGTGAACAATGCAGAGTTTTCTGATGTAGGGGTTGGAGTATCAAGCATGACAGTACGACGGCTCTCCTCTCTGCGGACTTCAACGAAGACTTCTCGGCCGAGGAGACGTCCTCGTATGTCATCGAGATCTTTATTTAGACCTACAAGAAATTCGAAGACCCGCTCTTTTTCCACCATCTTCTGATAAAGGATTCGGTCCTTTGTGCATCTCCATGCGTGATCGTTGAAGAGATCAATCTCCTGCCATAGGGTTTTCATGTCGGTGTAGTACTGCGTGACGGTCCTTTCTCCTTGCCTGGAATTCCACAACTGAGTTTTAAGCTCAAACCATTGTCTTGTGTTATCGAGATCTGAGTAGGTCTCTCTAATAGCAGTCCATATGGCATGAGCAGTGGGAAGAAAGAGATAGGTTCGGCCGATACCTGCCTCCATGGAATTAATTAACCATGACATTATCATGGAGTTTTCAGCCTCCCATCGGTCTAACTCGGGGCTGTCAGCGACTGGTTTCTCGGTGGTGCCGGAGATGTAGCCGAATTTGCCTCGGCCACGAATAAAGAGCTTCACCAATTGAGACCACTGCAGGAAATTACTTCCTTTCAGTTTGTGGGATGTGATTGAGCTGGTTGAAAGAGACTCAGATGTTGTGAGGAGAGGAGCTGAGTTTCCGGCCGATGTGCCGGATGAGTTTTCAGACTCTACCATATTGACGGCTAGGGTTTTGAAACCTTAGCTCTGATACCATAAAGTAAAATGTGGTGGAGTTGAATTATATTTTTATTCATCCTCAGAGGGGTTTAAATAGAATACAGAATAACCTAAAAATAGAATAATTAAATATGGAATATTACTCTAATTACATAATAGGTAATAGCTAAATATATAATTACTAAATATAATACAATTCTCAATACTTAGTGCTCTTGATTTTACCGACTTTGAGACCTGTGTGGATTGCATTAAGGGAAAGCAAACCAACAAGTCTAAAAGGGGTGCAAAGAGGAGTACTGAATTCTTAGAAATCATACACACAGACATTTGTTGTCCTGACATGGATGCAAGTAGTCCAAAATACTTTATCACTTTCATAGATGATTTCTCACGATATATGTATCTCTATTTACTTCGTTCTAAGGATGAAGCTTTAGACGCCTTTAAAGTTTTCAAGGCTGAAGTAGAGAAACAATGTGGTAAACAAATTAAGATTGTGAGATCAGATAGAGGTGGTGAGTATTATGGTAGATACACTGAGAATGGACAAGCACCTGGGCCATTTGCGAAGTTTCTTCAAGAACATGGGATTGTTGCCCAATACATTATGCCTGGTACTCCGGACAAGAATGGTGTTTCAGAAAGAAGAAACCGAACTTTAATGGACATGGTGAGAAGTATGAGAAGTAAAACAAAACTTCCTCAATTCTTATGGACTGAAGCACTAAAGACGGCTGTGTATATATTAAACCGAGTTCCAACCCAGGCTGTTTTAAAAATGCCATTTGAGTTATTCAAAGGTTGGAAACCCAGTTTGCGACATATACGCGTTTGGGTATGCCCATCTGAAGTGAGAATTTATAATCCACAAGAAAAGAAACTAGACCCTAGGACTATAAGTGGGTATTTCATTGGATATGCCGAGAAGTCTAAAGGTTATAGATTCTACTGTCCATCTCACAATACTAGGATTGTGGAATCAAGAAACGCAAAATTTCTTGAGAATGACTTGATTAGTGGGAGTGACCAATTGCATGACTCAGTGTCTGCATTAGATCACAATGAAGCTGAACCTTCTAGTTCAAGTTATAGACTGATTATCGTACACACTCCTCAAGCTCAATCGTGTGTAAGACAACCAGCTACTGAAATTCCACAAGTTAATAATGCTGATACTTTAGATCAAGTTGCTGATCAAGATCATGTTAAACAACAAGATCCTCAAGAGAACAATGAAGCAATATTGAGAAGATCTACTAGAGTTAGAAGATCAGCAATTCCTAGTGATTATGAAGTGTATCTGCAAGAGACGGACTGCAACATTGGAGCCGACCTCGCCGTGAGAAGCCCGCGGACCGTGCCGTTTCGCTTGGAGGGCGAGCTCGCCTGGAGGTCGAGCTCACCAGGAGGTCGAGCTCACCAGGAGGTCGTCCAGTCGACCTCACCCCCAGTCGAGCTGAAATGACTTCGTCATTTCATCCAGTCGACCTCGCCATAGTCGAGCTGAAATGACTTCGTCATTTCGTTCAGTCGACCTCGCCGCAGTCGAGCTGAAAAGACTTCGTCGAGCTCGCCTAGTCGACCTCGTCACTTCCTCATTCACCTGTATTTGTTTCATGTGGGACTCTTTCCCACACACAAACTCACTTTCTCAATCAACAACACACTATTTTGTCTTTTAGTGAACAAATTAAATTGAGCTAATCAAAGCACCTATTTAATGTTACTCAATTTCCAACAATCCCCCACTTGTTCAGAAAAGTCAAAATAGAATCCAGAAAAGAGACAAAGAGTGTTAGTACAGATAAGTATCTTTCGATTTGAACTTATCCTTAGTATAAGCAACACAAGACTTTATCGGAAATTAGGTAGCCAGGCTTTGAACCTATTTTCCTTGTGATAAAATCAGTGTTACTCAACACACACCCTTTAGTGTTCTTCGCCTATATCACACGCTTAGCACCGTTAATGGCCATGTGCTCATCCTGTCTCGTGAATTTTTCATGAGAGAAACTCCAACTCTCATTTTTGGGACGGCACCATCCCGAAATTCACATAGGTGAAATTCTTACAGTATCTCTGTTACGTATAGATACTTGTCCTCAAGACTGAACTTCATTAAGAGTTAAGAAACTCAACCTACCGATTGTAACAGTCAACATTATTATATAATGTTATGAATATCCAATTCAATGACTTGTTCGTACCCACTGAACCTATTGTTAGTCATTTCCTAACCTTAGGTTGGGTTGCCATCATTGTCAGATCGCTACTCAAGGAGTTTAAGACCCATACCTCTTGAGGTCGATTTCACCAAATCTCTTGCAAGAGGTTTAGTGAACGGATCAGCAATATTAAAGCTTGATCTCACATATGTGAGCGAAATGATTCCATCTTTGATCAATTTCCTCACATAGTCATGTCTAAGACTAATATGTCTAGACTTTCCATTATACACTTCACTGTATGCTCTAGCTAAAGTTGATTGACTATCACAATGTATCGACACGGTTGATATATTGTCTTTAGCCAATGGAACTTCTAAAAGAAGATCCCTCAACCATTCAGCATCTTGACCTGCGGAAGCAAGAGCCACGAACTCTGATTCCATGGTCGAATGAGTGATACAAGTTTGTTTGTTTGATTTCCAAGAAACTGCCCCACCGGCAAGTGTAAACACCCATCCCGTCGTAGATTTGTTATCTCCGACACTCGATATCCAACTTGCGTCAGTATATCCTTCTAGTACGGCAGGAAACTGACCATATTGAAGTCCAAGATTTTTGGTTTTCAAAAGAAATCCAAAAATTCTCCCAATGGCCTTCCAATGCTCGGCACTTGGATTGCAAGTAAATCTACTCATTTTACTAACGGTGAATGCTATGTCTGGTCGAGTACATTGCATCAAGTACATAAGACAACCAACCGCACTAGCATATTTCAATTGAGCCACAGCCCTTCCATCATTTATTTCAAGTTTTACACTTGGATCAAATGGGGTGTTTACTTCTTTGAAATTTAAATGTTTGAACTTATCAAGCACTTTTTCAACATAGTGTGATTGACTAAGTTCATAACCCCCACTGGTTCTACGAACCTTGATACCCAAAATAGTATCAACTTGTCCAAGATCTTTCATTTTGAAAGTGGAAGATAGAAACCTCTTCGTTTCTAATATTCCTTTCATCTCATTGCTAATGATCAACATATCATCAACATAGAGACATAGGAAGATCACAAGGTTACCACGCACCTTTGTGTACAAACACTTGTCACAAACGTTAGGAACAAATCCATTCGAAAGTATGACTGAGTCAAACTTTTGATGCCATTGTTTGGGTGCTTGTTTTAATCCATATAAGGATTTAACAAGTTTGCAAACCTTTTGTTCATTACCCGGAAGTACATAACCTTCCGGCTGCTCCATGTAAATCTCTTCATCGAGATCTCCATTTAAGAATGCCGTCTTGACATCCATTTGATGAACATTGAGGTTATACAAAGAAGCCAAGGCAAACAACACTCTAATTGTTGTTGTCCTTGCTACCGGTGCATATGTGTCAAAGTAATCAATTCCTTCTCGTTGTCGAAATCCTTTGGCTACTAATCTAGCCTGGTAAGTGTTAAGAGTGCCATCACTATGGTACTTCTTTCGGAACACCCACTTACACCCAATAGGTCTCGACCCTTTGGGTAGATTGACAATCTCCCAAGTGTGGTTTGACATAATAGAATCCATTTCATCTTGGATAGCATCCTTCCAAAAGGCGGAGTCTCGAGAAGCCACAGCTTCATTATAAGTCTTAGGATCATCTTCAATAAGAAGAATAATAGGAATTTTCCGAGCAAAACTCTCTGTATTTCCTTCTACTAGGTAAAAGGAAATGAGGCGAGAATCTAAATCCTTAGTCTTACGGACTCTTTTGCTTCTCCGAAGTTCGGGTTGTTCTACAACTATCCTAGAAGAACTTTCCTCTCGAGGCGTCGAGCCTGCCTGGAGGTCGAGCTCGCCTGGGTTTCGAGCTCGCTTTGAGGTCGAGCCTGCCTGGAGGTCGAGCTCGCCTAGTCGAGGTTCTTCATTAGTGGAATTTTGAGATTCTTTTTCTATCGAGTTAAGATTCTCAAAGAATTCCACATCTCGGGATTCTACTATGACATTAGACTCTAAGTTTAGAAATCTATATGCCTTGCTATTCATAGCATAGCCAACAAAAGCACTTCGTATCCCTCGAGGACCCAACTTGGTCCTTTTAGGATCCATGTTTTTGTAGTAGGCTAGACACCCTCACACTTTGAAATACCCAATATTAGGCTTTCGCCCTTTCCATACCTCGTACGGAGATATTTGGGTTTTCTTTAAAGGAATACGGTTTAAAATATGACATGCGGAAAGTAAAGCTTCACCCCACAAACTAAAATGTAATTCAGAATGCATTAACATGGCATTTATCATCTCTTGAAGTGTCCTATTTTTACGTTCGGCTAAACCGTTTTGTTGTGGTGTTCTAGGTGCGGAACATTCATGAACAATGCCATTTTCTTCACAAAATGCATTAAAATCACTAGGAAAATATTCACCGCCCCTATCACTTCTAAGGACTTTAATATTAATTCCTAATTGATTTTCTACTTCAGCCTTATACACCTTAAAAGCATTAAAAGCATCATCTTTATGTTTCAATAAAAACACATATGTAAATCTAGAGCAATCATCAATAAAGGTAATAAAATACCTATTCCCCCCCCGGGTTAACATGCCATTTAATTCACATAAATCAGAGTGTATAAGATCTAACAACTTAGAATTTCTCTCTACACTATAAAACGGTTTCTTTAACATTTTAGATTTCACACATATTTCACATTTATCTAATTTATCAGATTTGCACGAAATTAATCCACATTTAATTAACCTTTTCATAGTGCTAAAACCAATATGTGCTAATCTACTATGCCATAAAGAAACAGAATCAATCATATAAGCAGAAGGAGAAATTTCATTAATAACATTGTCAATAATACATAGTTTGACCATCCCTTCACTGGAATAGCCTTTGCCAACAAATACTCCATTACGGGTCAAGATAAGCTTGCCCGACTCATACACAGATTTGATCCCCGGTTTGCCTAGGAGATCGCCACTAACTAGGTTCCTACACATAACCGGAACATGGAGAACATTGGTCAAAGTGACCGTCTTCCCGGATGTGAAGTTGAGATCCACGTTTCCGATGCCAACAACTTGAGAGCGATGCTCGTTTCCCATCTGAACTGCTTGTCCATCGTTGACTTCAGAATAGGTTTTGAAGGCAGCCCTATCATAGGCGACGTGAACGGCAGCACAAGTATCGTACCACCACCCTTGAACTTTGCCTTTGACCGCCATGAGTTCGCTCAACGTAGCGACTATGTTAGTATCGGTCATAGTGGCGTCGACCTCTTTCTCTTCCGTCTTGCGGTGTCGACAATCTCGAGCATAGTGACCGGGTTTGCCACACACATAGCAACCCCCTTTGGACCCCTTGGACCCGGGCTTGTTACCGGACTTGGATTTGGTGGAATGCTTGAATTTCTTCGAGTCCTTTTTGGAACCCGAAAAACTTTCCTTGTCATTCCACTTCCTTTTGCCCTTAGCGCTCACCACATTGGCCTTGGAAGTACCGGCATCCGTCGTCTTCTCTCTCATCCTCGATTCCTACTCGATTCGAAGATGTTTCTGGATTTGCTCCAAAGAGAAGTCCTCGGTGTTGTGAAGAAGTTTCTTCCGATAGCCTTTCCACGAATTGGGCAACATCGCAATAATCGCACCAACTTGGAAAGTCTCCGGAACATCTATCTTCACAGTCCTCAATTTGTTGACGATAACTTGCAATTCATGAACTTGAGCAAGTATAGGCTTGTCATCAAACATCTTGAAATCAAAATAACTCGAGACAAGGAACTTTTTGGTACCTTCTTCTTCCGCCTTGAACATGTACTCGAGAGCCTTCCATATCTCGACCGCCGATGGATTGTCGGTTTAGAGATCGTAGAGTCGATCTGACAATGTGTTCAGAATGTG
Source organism: Urtica dioica subsp. dioica (assembly GCF_054948205.1). Taxonomy (NCBI): domain Eukaryota; kingdom Viridiplantae; phylum Streptophyta; class Magnoliopsida; order Rosales; family Urticaceae; genus Urtica; species Urtica dioica. Next base: position 6,146,939 of record NC_142765.1, on the reverse strand, counting down.
ACCTCGGCACAGCAGCTCGTCCTCTTGACGCTTCTTCCGGTCTGCCTTGAGTTCGTCATCATCATTGTCCGTCGGCTCCGGGATGGGCTCCAACGCCGGGTCGAGCACGTAGAAGATCTTCATGGCGGTGAGGAAGAAACGCATCTTGTCCTGCCAGCGGGTGAAATTGGTGCCGTCGAAGCGGTCCAACTTGACGAAGTCCTGGCTCATCACTTTCAGACTCGAAACAGACGCCTCGGTAGCCATAGCACAAGATAGTATAAGATTGTTAGATAATTCTTCGAAATTGAAGACTTCGAGGCTTGAATCACGCATAGGAACGCTTTCCTTATAGTATTTCGAGTATCCCAAAGTGTCTTAAGGTTTTTTTGTACAAGAATACCGCAGGATACGACAAGCCTAGTTCGGACTGCACCAAGACAGAGTGAAAATCCGAAAATAAGCAAGAACTGTGTTTCGGGAAGAGAGAAAGTTGGTTCGAAAACCTGTGTAGATTACTGAATCCGAAGTCGGATTATATAAGCAATCGTACCTGTTCGCGAAGAGGTTCGACGAACAGACGCACTGTTTCGGTCGAACTACGGTTATAGTCGCAAACGACACGACCGTTGGCCAAACGATAGCTCGTTTCGAAGCGACGTGACCGTTAGTTCGAACGGTAACCACAAATAACTGCTAAATGAGGAGGCGCGACCGTTGGCGAGAATCGCCGCGAGAAGCCCGCGGACCGTGCCGTTTCGCTTGGAGGTCGAGCTCGCCTGGAGGTCGATCTCGCCCGGAGGTCGAGCTCACCAGGAGGTCGAGCTCATCAGGAGGTCGAGCTCACCAGGAGGTCGAGCTCACCAGGAGGTCATCCAGTCGACCTCGCCCCCAGTCGAGCTGAAATGACATCGTCATTTCATCCAGTCGACCTCGCCCTAGTCGAGCTGAAATGACTTCGTCATTTCGTTCAGTCGACCTCGCCGCAGTCGAGCTGAAAAGACTTCGTCGAGCTCGCCTAGTCGACCTCGTCACTTCCTCATTCACCTGTATTTGTTACATGTGGGACTCTTTCCCACACACAAACTCACTTTCTCAATCAACAACACACTATTTTGTCTTTTAGTGAACAAATTAAATTGAGCTAATCAAAGCACCTATTTAATGTTACTCAATTTCCATCAGAAGCTACATAACACGGTGTTTGGTTGAAGAGTTTAATATCTGGGCTTAGAGTTGTGGACTCTATTTCTAGGCAACTAAAGTTGTACCTTGACAATTCAGATGTTGTTTTATGACTAGTAAAAGTGAAGTCGAAGCAAACACATCGACATTAAGTATCTAGTCATTAGAGAACGTGTTAAAGATGATAAAGTGGTCATCTAACACATTAGCACTGAGTTAATGATTACCGATCCTTGACTAAAGGCATGCCACTAAAGAAATTCAAGGATCATTCAGAAAACACGGGACCTGGTTCCATGATGTAATCCTTGAATACAGGGTACATTTGTTTTGCATAAACTCTAATTCAATTAGATAATTTCTCATATAGTTGTGCACATTCATTATATTTATTGAGAAATATTATTTAAGTGGACCTGGAATAAACATATGGTTTATTCACTAAAGAATAAGAGGGCTATTAAGTCGAGAGGCTGAATATATAGTAATACATGGAAGATAATACTCGCTCATAGAGAACCTATCGCCATGATTCATATATTTTGTTCTTTGTAAATTTTTGAGCTATATGGACCAAGTGGGAGAATGTAAGAATATTTCTATAAAATATTCTTTAATGAGGAAATATTCTTTCCCTTATTGTGGTCCATATATATTAAGATTGACCAAGTAATTAATGGCCAAATTCGAGCTCAAATAAATGCCCAAGAATCAAGTAATTGCCCACAATAATGAGATTGTGATTTTTCTCATTGATGGCAATGAGAATATAATTAAAAAATGTTTTGGGGTCCCTAAACTCACTCACACATTCGGAATACCAACGCCATCTAAGGGTGAGAGCGAGAGTTTAGAAGATCCTCAAAGCAACTCGTCGGAATCGGAGTCCGGAGCTCGCTGGAAAAACACAACAATGGCCGGAGATAAACCGATCCTTTTTCGCTTCCGCTTTAACGTGTTCATGTTGCTAGAACACCTTTACTATGTGTAATAAGTTCTAACAGTACTTTTATTGATTTATTATATTTTTAATATTATTATTTAGTGAAATAAAAACAAATATTTGTACATGCAAACTAAAAATAAGATCCTATGGTCTCCCTAATTTTTTTTTTTTTTTTTGAAGTCCCGGGAGGGAAATGCAATGGGAACAATCTTATCACAGAATTTTTGGTTTTGTTGACGTCCAACTTTAGCTAATGGTGCTTCTCTATTTGCAATTAACAATGGTGTGGTCATTTTGACAGCTCAAAAGGGTCAAAATATTTTAACCGGTTAATTTCTACACTTTTTATTCAAAAAATGTTTTTAATTTCCTAGGTTGACTAGTTTTTTCGTTATTAAATATTTAAACGTTTATTAGTGAGAAAAAAAAAGCGGTTAATCCGATTAAACAAGATTGTTCCGATTAAGGTTAACCGTTTTGACCTTAATATCCACCTTCATCAATTAATATCATTCAATAAATATAGAATTCTAGTCAAAAAGAAAAATTATTGTTATATTGGTCGAACAAACCAGACGTATCTATCGTCAAATGATCTTCTGTGAATATGCGCACACGATTTTTTTTTTTAATAATTATGAATTTTAAAAGATGATGTCGAAAATTCCGCAGTAAAAAGCATCTCTTAAGCATAACAGTGTCAGTGATACGGTCAAAATCATTAACTAAGTAGAAGAAAGAAATCATTAACAACATCTGTGAATTTGAATAAAAGTCAAACACACATATTTAGAAGAAGTAGAACAAGTTTGTTAATAAAAGAGCAAACGACTGGTTATTACGCATGCAAAACAATTGAGGATCTTAATATAAAAATGTTTTCTACATAGCTGAGAGCTTAAGAATACAGTTTTGAAAAAAAAAAAAAAAAAAAATTCATGAATAATTATTTTATTAAAATACAGCGTAAAGTTCAGTGGTACGCATGTGAAGTTTAGACTGAATTTTCATTTTATCAGACTGACGGAGAGATATAGAGCCTTCGCCACTGGGGCTCATGTTATATTAATATGTAAACAGGAAAAATCAAAATTTCTAATTATACTTCCGTATGAAGTTATGCTTACCCGTTAACACGAAAATATATTAAAATAAAGCATACAGAGCGACTTTACCAGATTATATTGCTGAGAAATTTCTGCCGTAAACTGGCTAAGACTCAACGATCAGTTTGCAGAAACTAGATTTCTTGTTGACCATTTATACTGTTTGACTCTCTTTCAGTGTTGAATAAGCTCTTTGCACAGGTATTTGATGGAGATGAACAATTAAAGTAAGGATATCCTTAAAGTAAAGACGTTGTGAAATTAGCTATAGTGGTTGACGAAGACCAAAAAAATGTCACCATTTATAATTTAATTTATGTGTATGGTCATGGATATTAATGATACAAATTCGTTTTTGGTCCTACCTACCTCAAAATAATGCGAGTACTAAATTGGCCCCTCCGAAATTTGATTGGCCACCAGGAAACGACATCTTACCTCATTGCCATTTTTTCCACAAAACCATAATAACTTCTTTTTTCTTCTCTTCTCGACCATATTACTAGTAGCTTTATCTTTTTTTCTCCTTGCAGATTTCTCAATCTAAATAAAGACAAGGATGATGGTTAAAATCTATTTGTATTCTAAATAGGGGTATTTCGTTAGTATTTCCAAGACTTGTCAAACTTTATATAGAAGGAAGTACTCTAGAAAAAATAGATACGCTCGGATTAGAGTTGGAATTTCAGCACGAAAAACAATAACTAATTATGAAACTTATAAGGATTGAATTCAATATCGTGGAAGAAAGACAATTAACTCAATTTGAAACTAAAAGAAGCTCCATGATAGCATGTAGTTCAACGAGAAAGCTCTACGTATCCGAAACAAAGTTCAGTAAAGAGGTCAATATAAATTACAAAAATGACAAAATGAGCGCAAATATATGGAATAAAATACATAAGAACCAGACAGTCAAGTGAAAAAGCATCTGACGAAAGGAAAATTATAAAAATAACAAAATTAAAATAGAAAAAAGCTGATAAAGGTGACCCGCGTGGTGTAATTCAATTATGTGTCGCTATAGAGAGTGTCAGTGTCTCACATGTGTATCCATATTCTAAGGATGGAATAGCTTTTGTGTGTCCAAAATATATGGGGGAATTAAGATTCCAAAAGAAAAGTCGTCAAGCATATATATTATTAAAATGGATGTGGAAAAAAATGTTGATTCGATTATTTTGGCCTACGAGCGAAATTTCCCGGTTGGTGATAGAGTCACTTTTCACACCACTACCCCTACTCCATATTGTTTCGACTCCTCCTTAGAATACACTTCAAGTTTTGTGTTAAATATCCATAATTTGTACGATACCGATAAATAAATAATAAAAAAAATTCAAACAAACCTCGTTAAAATCTGTCCACTCCCTAAAGACGTGTCACGCAAAAAATAGCAAACCCAATACTTCTCATTGAATCGGCTTCCGCCGCAATAGTGTTTCGTACAAGAGGCGAAACTTAAAAAAAAAAAAAAAATCAGAAGTTCAAGATTGCAATGGTCATCTACTTACATATGGACCGCTTCATTTGAATTCATCCTCTAATCCACCCAAACCGATAAAATCGAAACGGTTTGGTAAATTAGCAACAGACGAAAAAAGAGGCAAGAGCCCACAAATCGGGCAGCGACACTTCAACTTAAGTGGTTCTGATGTAGCTGAGAATACAAATATAGACCGATCGGATAGTCGAACTTGATCGTTAATTCTCACACGAATACCCGATCGAAGAACCTTCCTTCGCTTATTGATTCGCGCATAAATTCTAGACTCGCGGCATCCAATCACCGTTGATTCACGCACAAATGCCCGACTTTTCAGACATCAACTCGGAGCTCGCTTACGACGCTCAAATTTGGGGAAAACTCTCAAGTTTCAATTTTTTTTAATTCATCAACACCTTTCCAGTACAAATCATGCTCTCAAGATTTACAGTGCATAATCAGACCTTTCATAACCAAAAATTGAGGAAATTAAACAGAAAATTAAAACTACTTAACACGCATTAATACACCGAATTATAAACCAATAAAATTGAAAACTACATATGACGGGCAGAACAGAAAACGGCCATTTTGAGAGCCTAACGTCAGAATTAGGCTTAAATCACCCGATCCAGTGCATAGCACTAGTCCTTTTTATTTTTCCGTTTTCAATAAAAAAAAACACTACTTTTGGGTCCATTTCTGTTACTTCAATCCCAAGTTTCCAAGAACTGTAATCTAGTTTTCCGTGCATCATTCTCTGCATGTTTGACATAATTTGTCCTCAAATTCGATGCATCTTCAAGTGATGCCAATGGAGGATAATCTTCTTGGAAAACTCTGGGTAACGAAACTCAACCTACATTGAAATAAATATATCCACAAATACCATATGGACTTCATCAGTATGATTGATCACTCGAGGAATAGGTATATTCGGGTTTTCTGCTTCTTCTTCGTCACTTTCATCGTATATTGGATCACCTAATGGCTCAAAGAAACATTCTTCATCTTCTTTGCCAACAATATTGAACAGTGTGACATTGAGTCGTCGTGAATGAATCCAGTAAAAAGCTACATGATTCACTAGTATTGTCTTCGGCTCTGATACCAACACATGTAGCAGGATGGGTTGAAAAACAATGAACAAACGTATAAATCTATACATTTGTTGATTTGCTTGCGAATTCCCGGTTATAGTTTAACCTATTGATTCAAGGAATACTAGCAATGAGAGAGTTTAGGGAGAAATGAGAGAACACTCTCAAATATTTTTTTTTCCATTTCATCATAATCTTCTCAACATAAAACAAGTCACCAAGATTTGTAGTGCATCATGAGACCTTTCTTAACTAAAAATTAAAGAAATTAAACAAAAATTTAAAGCTACTTAACATACATTAATATACCGAATTAAAAACCAATAAAACTTAAAATCAGATAAAAAACGAGCAAAACACAAAACGGCCATTTTGAGAGCCTAAACGTTAGAATTAGGCTGAAATCAGCCGATCTAATGCATAGCTCTGGTCCTTATTAATTTCGCAGCTTCTAATAAATAAAACACTACTTTTGGGTCCAACTCTGGTACGATAATCCCAAGTTTCAAAAAACTATAATCTAGTTTGCACATCACCTCCAAACTCTTTAAGTTTTTTAATTTGATCAATAGCAGCGCCACATACATCTCTTATAGTTCCGCTCCACTGTGGAGCTGGCCTCAATGACGATTCTTCAAATCCAAACCACGATACCTGTGAAGTTCCTCAATATCACAACAATCGCAACTCTTACTCTACTGCTTACCACATCCATGTTTGCCTTAAGTTGACTTCTAGCTCGCTTCTCTCATATTACTAGTTACACCGCTTTCTGCATATCCCTATTCGACATAACCCCGCTCGCAGATGATCCATCCCAACTACCTTAGCTAGCTCCATCCTAAGTCCCGACTTCAATTAAAATATCATATCGATGAAACTAGTTTCCTTCTACAATTCCCGCAACCCTAACAATAAACTCATCCTTGTCTGCGAGGGAGACTATGTTCCAGTTCGCATTCTTCTATTTTAATCTCTTTAGGTTACTCAACATAAATACCATCGTGAAGGATGTCTCACTGTTGGCCTCTGACATATGTAAACAACCAATCCCGTGCAATGTCACGCATTAGGAGAAAAAACACCTTTAGAGGCATCAAATGTCGCTTCTAAAAGAGAGAGAAAGATAGACGAGAACTCACCGGAGCATGGCTGTGAGGCCCAGCCAAAGTTGATCTCGTGGCAGCAGTGAGGAGGCGGAGGCATATACGTGGTGATCAAAGCTTCCAGATGAGAAAGAGATAGTGAGAGAAAGAAAATGAAATAAAGAGAGAAATATGAGAGACAGACAATGAGAGTCACCCGAGTTGGAGGTGGCATAGGGAAGACCTCTAGTCACCTGAGGCAGAGTAATCTCGAAGAAAGAGCATGAGAGTTCTGAAATTTTTGAAAATAGGCGAAGTGATTCAATGAAGAAAAAAAAGCGAGATTTCATAGTCTGACCTAACTTTTAGAAGCACTAATAAAAATGTTGGATTCTACAACTCATATCCTACCATACTTACGGCTAGGTGTTGTAGAAACTGGAGATTCGACAATACGTAAAATAAGTGCCGTAGAAACTAGGTGCTTCTACAACACTTATGGCTAAGTGTTGTAGAAGTTTGGTGTTTCTACAATACTTACAATAAGAGTTATAAAATTTCTCCATATTTCTGATTTTTCAAAACGTTTAGACTATCCGTTGTAGAAGCATCGCCGCCGCGACGTGTTCTTTTCACCGTGGCGAGAACCTCCTGCAACGGATAGGATATCTGTTGTAAGACATTCTCGCCGTAGAGAAGAAGGATTCTTCGCGTGTTTGGCACTATTAAACATTCATCGAAAGCGCGGTATTGGAAGAATGTACCATAATGACTGAATTTTTTTTAAAAAAAAAATTCAATAATAAAGAATAAATATGGGCTACATGTATTTCCTAATCAAGTAATGAAAATGTATGCACCTTGACTGGAACTCCTTTAACCCTGTTACATGGAATTTTACCCTTCTTCCACCTTGACTCTTTGGATGTCGAACATTCATCTAGATCTTCATAGTCGTGCCGATATAACACAATCATTTGGGCACGCATGGAATTTCTCGTACTTCATGCCTAATGTGCCCAAAGTCTTCGCCACCTCATACATACTTAAAGACACTTTATTGTTTTTCTAAAAGGCTTCTATAAGTGTTTCAAACAATAGAGTAAAACTAGTACTTGACGAACCATCGGACACCTTCAAATGGAATAATGTAACTAAAAATGACTATTTGAAAAAGCTTGTACACTCTTCATATAATGGTGTCTCTGTTGGAATTGATCTAGGGTTTAAGAAAAAGATTAAACGCTTCGGGAAGCGGCGGAATTTTAAAAAAATTCTTTTCAAGTAAAAACAGTTTTTACTAACCTAGACAAAGAAGCAAGTACATGTAATTAAAAAACAATATGAGCTAAGAGTTTACTAACCTTTCTTGAAGCTTGAACTTTGAAGAAGCTTTTGGAAAGTTCGCAACGCTCGTCTCCCCTCGCAGCACGTCTCTCTTTCTTTCCTCGGCACCTCGAGCAACCATGAAAGTTTCTATCACTAAATCACTCGAAAAGAAGGAATCAGTGAGTGGGCAGTTTTAAACGCTACGACTTAAGAACGAGTCTCGAAGTCGCAGAGCTAAACACTAGGTCGAGTGAGGACCTAGGTGCCAAGACAAGAAAAAATCGAAAATAAACTAGAGAGAGAGAGAGAGAGGATTTTCGGCCAAAGTTCTAGAGAGAGAGTCTCTCAAATCTCTTAAACTTGGATGAATGAAAAGTGAGGAAATGAGGCTCCTATTTATAGGAGAGGGCTCACCTTCAATAAGGTAGTTTCCTCTTCTATAGAATATCACATATTCATGAGCAATTTCCTCTTTTTCCCTTTGAGACACTCGGCCAACACAAGGCTTCTAGAAGCCTTGATTTGTTTCCTATTTTGTTCAAGGCCTTGCCTTGTCTCTCACTTGGCCGATTCCCACTTTCCTCTTGGAGGAAATTTGTTTCCTCTTTTTCTTTTGGCAAGTATCTAAATACATTTACTCAAAAAATAAAATCTCTTTCCTTGGGTATTATGGGCGCCTATTCTCATCTAGAAGGAGCTTCTAGAAGCTTCTTCATTTGTTCATGACAACATGAGAAAAGCCCATTAAGAATTTTCAATAAAATTCTTATGAAATGAAATTAATTCACAAGGCCCAATAATCAAGTTATGGCCGAGTGACATTAAGTCATCAAATGAACTTGTCAAAAAATTTATTGACATTCATTTCATCATATGTCTCAAAAGACAAAAATACCCTTTTGACTATTTTCGTTCTTGTTTTGACTTAGCTTCAAGTTTAACTATTCCTATCGATGTGATTCGTGACAGTGACCTCATGGACCCAAATGAACAAAGCTTGAGCTAAACACTTGGACTCAAAAGTTCACAAACCTTTTCCAAGTTTAGCTTAATGCCAACTGACTCCACTAAAGAGCTGACACTGAAAATCTCTCGGTTCAAATGAATTTGTTTTCTACTCAAGAATTCGACCTAATTATGATGAGCGGATCCACTGAATATTATCTATGTTTACCCTTCATGAATGTCATCAGCTAGTCGAGATTTACTAAATTACCATTTTACCCTTCTAGCTGTTATTTCCTCAACTCCTTTGTCGCTTGTGAATAAGTTAGAAACAATGTATTGACGAGGAGCTAACAAGTCACATTGTTTCATCCAAAAGAGTCAGGACTCAATTTGGACACTGGCCAGTTCATTTATTCACACTCCAAGGAACAAAGCATGAGGTGACATACATTGCATTTCAGCAATCTTGTACATGAATTCCATATCTATGAGAACTTCACAAAGTTACTCATGACATACTCACAACTTAGTACTTCACCAATAGGCCTTGTTCGGAATCACATAGTGAGTCCGAACTTTAACTTTCTCAAATGAGAATACTAAGGTGTGAAATGGCATGTCTCATTTCAGGATTAAGGTAAGCATGATGCAATTCATACATAGTGACTTCGAGACATAAGAGGTTAAATGGTTTGTTCTTATATTGTCTCTAGAAGTGCACTGGTCAATTCAGTATCTTCGGAAGATACCGAGAAGAACTATAGAGTCCCCAACTCTCAATGCCTCATAACCAGACATCATAGATTCTTCTAACAATCGTACTGAGGTCAATAGTCCTTTGACCCTAAGATTGCGAATATATCGTTTTAAGCAAACTACGGAGAGTTTGTTCATGCAAATCTACATTTGTCTCTTCGTAAGTTGTTAAGTTTGTTTATGGACTAAAAGACTAAGGTTTTATCATAAAGCTTCAAACAAAGAAAGAATGAATGAATGTTTCAACTTTATTAATGAATGAATAGGCAATTACAAGCAAGAGTCTTCATGAGACTTTATTACATCAAATGTACAAAATAAAGACTACAACTCTTCTTGTGGGCACCGTTGACAACAATTCTTAACATGACCTATTGGTGAAGTACTGAGTTATGCAGATGTCATGAGTAACTTTGTGAAGTTCTCATAGATATGGAATTCATGTACAAGATTACTGAAATGCTATGTGTATCACCTCATGCTTTGTTCCTTGGATTGTGAATAAATGAACTGGCCAGTGTCCAAATTGAGTCATGACTCTTTTGGATGAATCAATGTGACTTGTTAGCTCCTCGTCAATACATTGTTTCTAACTTATTCACAAGCGACAAATGAGTTGAGGAAATAACAGCTAGAAGGGTAAAATGGTAATTTTGTAAATCCCGACTAGCTGATGATATTCATGAAGGGTAAACATAGATAATATTCAGTGGATCCACTCATCACAATTTAGTTGAATTCTTGAGTAGAAAATAAATTCATTTGAACCGAGAGATTCTCAGTGTCAACTCTTTATTGGAGTCAGTTGACATTAAGCTAAACTTGGAAAAGGTTCGTGAACTTTTGAGTCCATGTATTTTAGCTCAAGCTTTGTTCATTTGGATCCATGAGGTCACTGTCACAAATCATATCGAGTAGGAATAGTTAAACTAGAAGTTAAGTCAAAACAAGAACGAGACAAGTTTTACGAAAATTGTCAAAAGAGTATTTTTTTTTTGTTTTTTTGGACATAGGATGAAATGAATGTCAATAATTTTTTTGACATTGTCATATGATGACATATAATCACTCGGCCATAACAAGTTTATTGGTCCTTGTGAATTAATTTCATTTCATAGAATTTTACTTGAAAATTTTTAATGGGCCTTTCTTATGTTGTCATGAACAAATTAAGAAACATCTAGAAGCTCCTTCTAGATGCTCTTGGCCGCCCAACATAGCTAGAAAAAGAGAGATTATTTTTTGCATTGATGTATGAAGATACTTGCCAAAAGAAAAAGAGGAAACAAATTTCCTCTACAAGGAAAGAGGATTTCGGCCAAGCAAGGAGAGAACAAAAGAGGAAACAAATCCAAGCCTTCTAGAAGGACTCTCTTCGCCGTGTGTATGAGGAAGGAAGGAGAGCAAATTTTGCTCATGAATATGTGATATTCTATAGAAGAGGAAACTACCTTATTGAAGGTAAACCATCTCCTATAAATAGAGCCTCATTCTTCTCATTTTATTCATCCCACATAAGTTAGAGATTGAGAGCTTCTCTCTCTAGACCATGTGGTGGCCACCCCTCACCCTCTCTCTCTCTAGTTTAATTTCGGTTTTGTTTTGGCACCTAGGTCCACATTTGACCTAGTGGTTTAGCTCTTCGACTCTTAGACTTGTTCTTGAGTCGTCGTGTTTAAAAGTGCCCACACGCTAATTCCTTTCTTTCTCGAGGGCCCACACGCTAATTCCTTTCTTTCTCGAGTGATTATTGTGATAGAAACTTTCGTGGTTGCTCGAGTTCCCGAGGAAAGAAGAGAGACGTGCTGCGAGGGGAGACGAATGTTTCAACCTTCCTAAGGCTTCTAAACGTTCAAGCTTCTCAAAGGTTAGTAAACAAATAATGCTCATTAATAGTTTTAATTTATATGTACTTGCTCTTTGTCTAGGTTAGTAAAAACGTTTTACTTGTTTTAAAGAAAATTTTTAAATTCCGCCGCTTACTCGAAGCGTTAAATCTTTTCTTAACGCTAGATCAATTCCAAAAAATAGTATCAAAGCTATGGTCAAAGATATGCATGTACATGTAATTAAAATTATGAGCTTGAAAATCGTTTTCGAAAGTTTACTAATTTTGTGACAAGTTAGAATTGTTTTCTTATATTTTTTTTTTAGTTTATTGCTCTTGCCTTCAAATTAAAAATCATGTTGATTTTCTGTGACTTTGGGATGTTATTAAAACACAGTAGAATCAGTTCTAAAAGTTTTTAATTTTTTATAATGAAAAACGTGTTTTTAAGTTTGAGAGTGACTAGTTATATTGTCTTGCTAGTTTCGTTTATTTACTCGTTTCGTTTTATGTTTGTAGTTATTTTCTTTTATACCATCTTATTACCATGTTGATAAAACACATATAAAAGCTTTTACAACTTCCTAAAACGTTCTGTTACACTCGATTCTTTTTTCGCACTCAAAGTCCGAACTTTAATTATTTCCAGTTTTCTTCGAGCTCGAGAAAACCCGTAGTAAAAGTGGCATAACTCTCAGCTCAGAATTTGAAATTTATTGATTATTGAATAAAATTAAAGGTCTGTTTGTCCTCTTTCCAATGCGGTTGGTTTTCGGTCAAAAGGACATATCGGAGCCACCAGTTATGCCGATTTTACTCCGAGGTGCGCGGCTGTTCCGAAAGTCCAGTTTTTTTTAATTCCGGATTTTCAGCCCCACTACCATGAGTTATAGAACTGTAATGAGAAAATTTCCTTGAGAAAAATTATTTTTTATAAGATAATAAACATAATGTGAAAGATTAAAATGTTTCTTTTTTTGAAAGTTTAATTAAAATTAAATTTTTACAAAACTAGTTTGAATTTTGAAAAACCGTTTTCACTTTCAAACTTGAAAATATTTTGTCATCAAAATCAAATAAATTTTCAAAATGTTTTCAAAACTATATCTATATCATATATGTTCAAAATCTATATGCTCTTGAAAATTTGAGAGGGAGGTCTCCTCGTAGACGAGCTGAAAAATAAAAGATGTGTAATGTCAAACTTTCAAGTGTTCGAGTGAGTTGAAGTTCACACTTCCCTCATGCACTTTCCCGAATAGAAAACAGGAAAATGTCCGAGTATGTACCTTGTGTCTTTATGCATTAACACTGCTCTTCCTTGAACATGAAGATCTAGGATTCCTTTCTAGTAGTCCACTCTATCGCTCTATAACTAGGAAATTTGTTGTCGAACTTATAAAGACGATATGACAACTCCAAAAACTAAGTGGGAGGGTAATACTTGTTGTTTGTAACCCACGATCCCCAACACTAATGAAAGAAGCAATTAACGTGAGACTAAGATTCACTCTTGTGGCCCTCTCTTCAATGGGAGTACTCTATGGCGTTTTTGCTTCGATCATTGCTCAATGAGCTACGTCCGAGAGTGAGACGATGAAGACAAGGCACCCTCTTGGGGATTGTTTTTTCAAAGTTGACCTTTTTGGACTAAGTGGTTGGTTGCACACATAGACTCAATCCCTAGTAATCCTCCCTTGGGGCTCTGCGAAAATATGTGAGTGATCAAACCAATTTATAAGGTGCCTAGTCAAAATTGGTGTATTGACATCTTCGCTAAGCATTAATGATGTGTCATTTACTTATAAAAGGAGATTTTTTGCGGCCTTCTCTTGAGGGAGTAGATTATCATTTTGTTTGTAACACCTTTGGATTTTATCAAATCTTAAAAACTTAAATCCTAAACCAAAGACTAATCAGAAACTTGTTTCAACTCTTATAGGCAAAATATCTCACCACCATCTCTCCACCATCCTTTCCTCAAAATGAACTCGAAACCGAAAACTACATAACCTCAATATCATCCTTACCATAAACAAGCAAAAATGAGTACTCACACCCCGTGTCCTCCTCAAACGAATGATGATTCGACTCAAGAGGACAAAGACGCCTTGGCGGCCTGACTCCGCTTCGATGAAATTGTGAGGTACTATATCTTAGCGTCAATGAAAAATGTAATGAAACAGCAACATCGTGACATTGAGACAGCCGTTGACATGCTCTACAATCTCCATGAGATGTTTGGAGGGCAAGGGCGTCGGGCCAGACAACAATTAGTCAGAAAGTTTATGAACTATCGCATGAAGGATGAGACTCCTATCAAGGCCCATATGATGCTGATCATTATTTACCTGAATGAGATGGAAATCCTAGGATCTGAGATTGACGAGGAGACCAAAATAGATATGATCTTGGAAACTCTCCCCGAATCTTTCGATACCTTCAAGCTGAACTACTCCATGAACAAGCTAGAGTACACTGTTACCGAGCTAATGAAGGAGCTTCACACTGCTGAAGGTCTCACTAAGAGAAAGAGGAACCGAGGAGAGGCATATGCTACTGAGCACAAAGCCTTCGCCTCTAGATCTAAGAAGAGACCTCACAAGCCCGAGAAGAAGAATTGTCCTGCCTATCTCAAAGCAAATGAACATAGTATTGTACTAATTACCGAAGCATGCTTAGTAGCTGATAATGTATCAACGTGGATTCTTGACTCCGCTACTACTAACCATATTTGTTGTTCCTTGACTGGTTTCAAGAAAACCAAAAGCTTAGAGGAAGGCGACTTCTGTTTCAAATGGGGTGATGGGAGCCTGGTGTCTGCGAAGGATGTGGGATCCGTGACGCTGTCTTTTGAAGACCGCACTTTAAACTTGAATAATGTTTATATCGTTCCTTCCTTTGGAAAGAACTTAATATATGTTTCTCATCTTCTTGAGCAAGACTATTGTTTAAAGTTTATAAAGAATGTAATTCGTATTTCTTTCTCAAATTCTTTCGTCACTGATGCATGTATGAAGAATGGTCTTTTTTACATTTATCTAACTCAACCTTCTCATTTAGACACTGAAATAGATAATGATCTAGTTAGGGAGCCAAAGAGGATCAAACTATCTGAATCCTCCGATCTAATAAAATCAACATATCTATGGCACTTAAGACTTGGTCATATCAATCTAGACAGGATTAAGAGAGTTGTGAGGGACGGTCTGTTGTCAATGGTGCCCACAAGAAGAGTTGTAATCTTTATATTATGCATTTGATGTAATAAAGTCTCATGAAGACTCTTGCTTGTAATTGCTTATTCATTAATAAAAAGTTGAAACGTTCATTCAATCTTCCTTGTTTGAAGCTTTACGATAAAACTTTAGTCTTATTGAAGGTGAGACCTCTCCTATAAATAGGAGCCCCTTTCTTCGCATTTCATTCATCCAAAAGTTTTAGAGATTGAGAGTTTCTCTCTCTAGACTTGGCCGATCCTCTCTCTCCCTCTCTCTTCAATTTCATTTTATTGTTTTGGCACCTAGGTCCTCATTTGACCTAGAGTTTAGCTCTGCGACTTCAAGACTCGTTCTTAAGTCGTAGTGTTTAAAAGTGCCCACACACTGATTCCTTTTATTTCGAGTGATTTAGTGATAGAAACTATCGTGGTTGCTCGAGTTGCCGAGGAAAGAAAGAGAGACGTGATGCGAGGAGACGAGCGTTGCAACTTTCCAAAAGCTTCTCAAAGTTCAAGCTTCAAGAAAGGTTAGTAAACTTCTTAGCTCATAATAGTTTTTATTTATATGTACTTGCTCTTTGTCTAGGTTAGTAAAAAAACTGTTTTTACTTGTAAAAGAAAATTTTTAAAATTCCGCCGCTTACCGAAGCGTTAATTATTTTCTTAAACCCTAGATCGATTCCAACACGGTCCACTCCAAACCTCTGCAATAGGTTCACTACCTACTTGTGAATCCTGCATAGAAGGAAAAATGACTAAGCGATCTTTCTCCGATAAGGGTCGAAGATGTTGTCAATGGTGCCCACAAGAAGAGTTGTAATCTTTATATTGTGCATTTGATGTAATAAAGTCTTATGAAGACTCTTGCTTGTAATTGGTTATTCATTAATAAAAAGTTGAAACGTTCATTCATTCCTCCTTGTCTGTTTGAAGCTTTATGATAAAATATAGTCTTTAGTCCATAAACAAACTAAACAACTTGCGAAGAGACAAATGTAGATTTGCATGAACAAACTCTTCGTAGTTTGCTTAAAACGATATATTCGCAATCTAAGGGTCAAAGGACTATTGACCTCAGTATGATTGTTAGAAGAAGCTATGATGTCTGGTTATGAGGCATTGAGAATTGGAGACTCTATAGTTCTTCTAGGTATCTTCCGAAGGTACTGAATTGACAAGTGCACTTCTAGAGACAAGATAAGAACAAACCATTTAACCTCTTATGTCTCGAAGTCACTACATATGAATTGCATCGTGCTTAAATTAATCCTGAAATGAGACATGTCATTTCACACCTTAGTATTCTCATTTGAGAAAGTCAGAGTTCGGACTCACTATGTGATTCCGAACAAGGCCTATTGGTGAAGTACTAAGTTGTGAGAATGTCATGAGTAACTTTGTGAATGTTCTCATAGATATGGAATTCATGTACAAGATTGCTGAAATGCAATGTATATCACCTCATGCTTTGTTCCTTGGAGTGTGAATAAATGAACTGGCCAGTGTCCAAATTGAGTCTTGACTCTTTTGGATGAAACAATGCGACTTGTTAGCTCCTCGTCAATACGTTGTTTCTAACTTATTCACAAGCGACAAAGGAGTTGAGGAAATAACAGCTAGAAGGGTAAAATGGTAATTTTGTAAATCCCGACTAGCTGATGACACTCATGAAAGGCAAACACTGATAATATTCTGTGGATCCACTCATTACAATTAGGTTGAATTCTTGAGTAGAAAATAAATTCATTTGAACCGAGAGATTTTCATTGTCAACTCTTTAGTGGAGTCAGTTGACATAAAGCTAAACTTGGAAAAGGTTTGTGAACTTTTGAGTCCAAGTATTTTAGCTCAAGCTTTGTTCATTTGGATCCATGAGGTCACTGTCACGAATCACATCGATTAGGAATAGTTAAACTGGAAGCCAAGTCAAAACAAGAAAGAAAATAGTCAAAAGGGTATTTTTGTCTTTTGAGACATAGGATGAAATGAATGTCAATAAATTTTTGGACAAGGTCATTTAATGACATGTTTCACTCGGCCAATATTAGTCTTATTGGGCCTTGTGGATTAATTTCATTTCATAAGAATTTTATTGAAAATTCTTAATGGGCATCGGCCAAGGCATGAAGGGAACAAAAGAGGAAACAAATCAAAGGGCTTCTAGAAGCCTATTTGGCCGAGTGACTCTAAGGGAAGGAGAGCAATATTTGTTCATGAATATGTGATATTGAATGAAAGAGGAAACTACCTTATTGAAGGTAAAACCTCCCCTATAAATAGAGGCCTCATTCCATTCATTTTATTCATTCCACATAAGTTAGAGATTGAGAGCCTCTCTCTCTAGAACTTGTGGTTGCCGCCCCTTCCTCTCTCTCTAGTTTATTTTCGATTTTTGTTTTGGCACCTAGTGTTGTCAATGGTGCCCACAAGAAGAGTTGTAGTGTGTATTTATGTACATTTGATGTCATATAGTATTACGAAGACTCTTGCTTGTAATTGCTTATTCATTAGTAAAAAGTTGAAACGTTCATTCATTCTTTCTTTGTTTGAAGCTTTATGATAAAACCTTAGTCTTTTAGTCCATAAACAAACTTAACAACTTACGAAGAGACAAATGTAGATTTGCATGAACAAACTCTTCGTAGTTTGCTTAAAACGATATATTCGCAATCTTAGGGTCAAAGGACTATTGACCTCAGTACGATTGTTAGAAGAATCTATGATGTCTGGTTATGAGGCATTGAGAGTTGGAGACTCTATAGTTCTTCTAGGTATCTTCCGAAGGTACTGAATTGACCAGTGCACTTCTAGAGACAAGATAAGAACAAACCATTTAACCTCTTATGTCTCGAAGTCACTATGTATGAATTGCATCATGCTTACCTTAATCCTGAAATGAGACATGCCATTTCACAGCTTACGTATTCTCATTTGAGAAAGTCAAAGTTCGGACTCACTATGTGATTTCGACATGGCCTAATGGTGAAATACTAAGTTGTGAGAATGTCATGAGTAACTTTGTGAAGTTCTCATAGATATGGAATTCATGTACAAGATTGCTGAAATGCAATGTATGTCACCTCATGCTTTGTTCCTTGGAGTGTGAATAAATGAACTGGCCAGTGTCCAAATTGAGTTCTGACTCTTTTGGATGAAACAATGTGACTTGTTAGCTCCTCGTCAATACATTGTTTCTAACTTATTCACAAGTGACAAAGGAGTTGAGGAAATAACAGTTAGAAGGGTAAAATGGTAATTTAGTAAATCCCGACTAGCTGATGACATTCATGAAGGGTAAACATAGATAATATTCAGTGGATCCGCTCATCATAATTAGGTTGAATTCTTGAGTAGAAAATAAATTCATTTGAACCGAGAGATTTTCAGTGTCAACTCTTTAGTGGAGTCAGTTGACATTAAGCTAAACTTGGAAAAGGTGTGTGAACTTTTGAGTCCAAGTATTTAGCTAAAGCTTTGTTCATTTGAATCCATGAGGTCACTGTCACGAATCACATCGAGTAGGAATAGTTAAACTGGAAGCTAAGTCAAAACAAGAACGAAAATTGTCAAAAGGGTATTTTTGTCTTTTGAGACATAGCATGAAATGAATGTCAATAAAGTTTTTGACAAGGTCATTTGATGACTTAATAATACTCGGCCATGACTTGATCATTGGGTTTTATGGATTAATTTCATTTCATAAGAATTTTATTGAAAATTCTTAATGGGCCTTTTCCATGTTGTCATGAACAAATGGAAAAGCTTCTAGAAGGCCTTTCTAGAATGAATATAGGCGCCCAACATACCCATGCGAAGAGAGAATATTTTGTGCATAAATGTATCAAGATACTTGCCAAAAGAAAAAGAGGAAACAAATTTCCCCTAATAGGAAACAAGGTTGGGCGCCGAAATGAGTCAAGGGAGAAGCAAACAAATTAGAGGAAACAAATCCAAGGACTTACTTGCTTTGTCTTGGCCGTGCACCTCTATGAAGGAAAAGGGAAATTGGCTCATGAATATGAGATATTCTATAGAAGAGGAAACTACCTTATTGAAGGTGAGACCTCTCCTATAAATAGGAGCCCCTTTCTTCACATTTCATTCATCCAAGTTCAAGAGATTTGAGAGCTTCTCTCTCTAGAACTTTGGCCGCCCCTCTCCTCTCTCTCTCTAGTCAATTTCATTTTATTGTTTTGGCACCTAGGTCCTCATTTGACCCAGAGTTTAGCTCTGCGACTTCAAGACTCGTTCTTAAGTCGTAGTGTTTAAAAGTGCCCACTCACTAATTCCTTTAATTCGAGTGATTTAGTGATAGAAACTTTCGTGGTTGCTCGAGGTGCCGAGGAAAGAAAGAGAGACGTGCTGCGAGGGGAGACGAGCGTTGCAACTTTCCAAAAGCTTCTAAAAGTTCAAGCTTCAAGAAAGGTTAGTAAACTTCTATACTCATAATAGTTATTAATTACATGTACTTGCTCTTTGTCTAGGTTAGTAAAAAACCGTTTTTAGTTGAAAAGAAATTTTTTCAAATTCCGCCGCTTACCGAAGCGTTAATTATTTTCTTAAACCTTAGATCGATTCCAACAAATGGTATCAGAGCTATGGTCAAAGATATGCATGTAGATGTATTTAAAATTATGAGCTTGAAAATCATTTTCGAAAGTTTACTAATTTTGTGACAAGTTAGAATTGTAATCTTATATTTTTTTTTAATTTATTGCTCTTGCCCTTAAATTAAAAATCATGTTGATTTTCTGTGAGTTTGAGATGTTTTTAAAATACATTAGAATCAGTTCTAAAAGTTTTTAATTTTTTATATTAAAAAACGTGTTTTAAAGGTTTGAGAAATTTCGAGTAAAATTTTGTGACTAGTTATATTGTCTTGCTAGTTTCGTTTATTTACTTGAATCACTTTATGCATGTTGTTATTTCTTTTATACTATGTTATTACCTTGCTAATAAAACACAAAGAAAAGCTTTAACAACCTTCATAAAACGTTCCGTTACACTCGATTCTTTTTCGCACCTTAAAAGGACCAAGCTTTAACTATTTTTTTTCTTCGAGCTGGAGTAAACCCGCATTAAAAGTGGCATAACTCTCTGCTCAGAAATCTAAATTTAATGATTCTTGAATCAAATTAAAGCTCTGTCTGTCCTATATTCAATGCCACCGGTTTTAGGTCAAATGGACATCGGAGCCGCCAGTTATGGCGATTTTACTCTGAGGTGCGCGGCTGTTCCGAAACTCCAGTTTTTTAGAATTCCGGATTTTCAGCCCCACTACCATGAGTTATAGAACTCTAATGAGATAAATTTCTTGAGCAAAAATGTTTTTTTATAAGATTATAAACATGATGTGTAAGATTAAAATGTTTTGATTTTTGAAAGTTTAATTGAAATTGAATTTTTACAAAACTAATTTGAATTTTAAAAAAACCGTTTTCACTTTCAAACTTGAAAATATTTTGTCATCCAAATCAAATAAGTTTTCAAAATGTTTTCAAAACTATATCTATATCACATATGTTCAAAATCTATATGCTCTTGAAAATTTTGAGTGGGAGGTCTCCTTGTAGACAAGCCGAGAAATAAAAAGATGTGTAATCTCAAACTTTCAAGTGTTCGAGTGAGTTGAAGTTCACACTTCCCTCACGCACTTTCCCGAAATAGAAAATTGGAAAAGATCGAGTATGTACCTTGTGCCTTTATGCACTAATACTACTCTGAACATGTCGATCTAGGATTCTCTTCTAGTTGTCCGCTCTGTCGCTCTCTAACTAGGAAATCTGTTTCCGAACTTATAAGAGTCGATGAACCAACTCCAAAAATTAAGTGGGAGGGTTATACTTGTTGTTTGTAACCCACGATCCCCAACACTAATGAAAAGTGCAAGTGTCGCCGGACTAAGAGTCACCCTCGTGGCCCTCTCTTAAATGAGAGTACTCAAGGGCGCTTTGCTCTGATCATTGCTCAATGAGCTACGTCCGAGAGTGAGACGATGATGGCAAGGCCTCCCCTTGGGGGATTGTTTTTCAAAGTTAATCTTTTGGACTAAGTGGTTGGTTGAACACTTAGGCTCAATCCCTAGTAATCCTCCCTCGAGGCCCTGCGAAAGGATGTGAGTGATCAAACCAATTTACAAGGTGGCTAGTCAAAATAGATGTATTGACATCTTGGCTTAGCATTAATGATGTGTCATTTACTTATAAATGGAGATTTTTTGCGGCCTTCTCTTGAGGGAGTAAATTATCGTTTGGTTTATAACACCTTTAGATTTTATAAAGTCTTAAATAAAACTTAAATCCTAAACCAAAGACTAATCATAAACTTGTTTCAACTTACATAGGCAATATGTCTCTCAACCTTCTCTCGTTTATCCTTTCCTCAAACAAACTCGAAAACGAAAACTACATAGACTCGAAATATAACCTCGACATCATCCTTACCGTTAACAAGCACAAATGGGTACTCACCACCCTGTGTCCTCCTCTAACGAATGATGATTCGACTCATAAGGAGAGTGACACCTTAGCGGCCTGGCTTCGATCCGATGAGATTGTGAGGTGCTATATCTTGGCATCTATGAACAATATGCTGAAAGTGCAACATCGTGACATCGAGACTGCCGCCGACATGCTCTACAATCTCCTTGAGATGTTTGAAGGGCAAAGGCGTCAAACAAGGCAACAAGCAGTCCGACAGTTTTTTAACTGTCACATGAAGGCTAGGACTCCTGTTGGAGACTTTATGATACTGATCATTAGTTATCTAAATAAAATGGAAATCCTAGGATCTGAGATTAATGGGAAGAAAGTCACAGATATGATCTTAGAAACTCTCCCTGTTGTCAATGGTGCCCACAAGAAGAGTTGTAGTCTTTATTTTGTACATTTGATGTAATAAAGTCTCACGAAGACTCTTGCTTGTAATTGCCTATCTATTCATTAATAAAGTTGAAACGTTCATTCATTCTTTCTTTGTTTGAAGCTTTATGATAAAACCTTAGTCTTTTAGTCCATAAACAAACTTAACAACTTACGAAGAGACAAATGTAGATTTGCATGAACCAACTCTTCGTAGTTTGCTTAAAACGATATATTCGCAATCTTAGGGTCAAAGGACTATTGACCTCAGTATAATTGTTAGAAGAATCTATGATGTCTGGTTATGAGGCATTGAGAGTTGGGGACTCTATAGTTCTTCTAGGTATCTTCCGAAGGTACTGAATTGACCAGTGCACTTCTAGAGACAATATAAGAACAAACCATTTAACATAAGAGCACTTCTAGAGACAATATAAGAACAAACCATTTAACCTCTTATGTCTCGAAGTCACTATGTATGAATTGCATCATGCTTACCTTAATCCTGAAATGAGACATGCCATTTCACACCTTAGTATTCTCATTTGATAAAGTCAAAGTTCGGACTCACTATGTGATTCCGAACAAGGCCTATTGGTGAAGTACTAAGTTGTGAGTCTGTCATGAGTAACTTTGTGAAGTTCTCATAGATATGGAATTCATGTACAAGATTGCTGAAATGCAATGTATGTCACCTCATGCTTTGTTCCTTGGAGTGTGAATAAATGAACTGGCCAGTGTCCAAATTGAGTCCTGACTCTTTTGGATGAAACAATGTGATTTGTTAGCTCCTCGTCAATACATTGTTTCTAACTTATTCACAAGCGACAAAGGAGTTGAGGAAATAACAGCTAGAAGGGTAAAATGGTAATTTAGTAAATCCCGACTAGCTGATGACATTCATGAAGGGTAAACATAGATAATATTCAGTGGATCCGCTCATCATAATTAGGTCGAATTCTTGAGTAGAAAACAAATTCATTTGAACCGAGAGATTTTCAGTGTCAGCTCTTTAGTGGAGTCAGTTGGCATTAAGCTAAACTTGGAAAAGGTTTGTGAACTTTTGAGTCCAAGTGTTTAGCTCAAGCTTTGTTCATTTGGGTCCATGAGGTCACTGTCACGAATCACATCGATAGGAATAGTTAAACTGGAAGCTAAGTCAAAACAAGAACGAGACAGTTTTACGAAAATTGTCAAAAGGGTATTTTTGTCTTTTTGGACATAGGACGAAAAGAATGTCAATAAATTTTTTTGACATTGTCATATGATGACAAATGAAATAAATATTACTCAGCCATATTAGTGTAATTGGGCCTTGAGGATTAATTTGATTTCATAGAATTTTACTTGAAAATTCTTAATGGGCTTTTCTTATGTTGTCATGAACAAATGAAGAAACATCTAGAAGCTCCTTCTAGAAGCTCAAATTTCGTCCAACCCAAGGAAAATAAGGCTGAATTTCGTTCATGCCATAGTGGGAAAGAGAGTTTATTTTGTGCATTGATGTATGAAGATACTTGCCAAAAGAAAAAGGGGAAACAAATTTCCTTAAGAAGGAAAGTGCATTTTCGGCCAACTAAGAGGAAATCAAATGAGGAAACAAATCCTAAGCCTTCATGAGGCATGTTGGACGTGCAAGGCAATAGGAAAAGAGGAAACTACCTTTTGAAGGTAATCCTCCTCTTATAAATAGGAGCCTCATTCCTCACATTTTATTCATCCAAAGTTTTAGAGATTGAGAGCTTCTCTCTCTAGACTTGGCCGCCCCTTCCTCTCTCTCTCTCTAGTTTATATTTTCGATTTTTCTTGTCTTGGCACCTAGGTCCTCACTCGACCTAGTGTTTAGCTCTGCGACTTCGAGACTCGTTCTTAAGTCGTAGCGTTTAAAAGTGCCCACTCACTGATTCCTTCTTTTCGAGTGATTTAGTGATAGAAACTTTCGTGGTTGCTCGAGGTGCCGAGGAAAGGAAGAGAGACGTGCTGCGAGGGGAGACGAGCGTTGCAAACTTTCCGAAAGCTTCTTCAAAGTTCAAGCTTCAAGAAAGGTTAGTAAATTCTTAGCTCATATTGGTTTTTAATTACATGTACTTGCACTTGTCTAGGTTAGTAAAAACTGTTTTTACTTGTAAAAGAAAATTTTTAAAATTCCGCCGCTTACCGAAGCGTTAATTATTTTCTTAAACCCTAGATCGATTCCAACAAATGGTATCAGAGCTATGGTCAAAGAGATGCATGTACATGTTTTTAAAATTATGAGCTTGAAAATCGTTTTCGAAAGTTTACTAATTTTGTGACAAGTTAGATTTGTAATCTTAGATTTTTTTTTAATTTAATGCTCTTGTCTTTAAATTAAAAAGCATGTTGTTTTTCTATGAGTTTGGGATGTTTTTAAAACACATTAGAATCAGTTCTAAAAGTTTTTAATTTTTTATATTGAAAAACGTGTTTTAAAGGTTTGAGAAATTTCGAGTAAAATTTTGTGACTAGTTATGTTGTCTTGCTAGTTTCGTTTATTTACTTGAATCGTTTTATGCATGTTGTTATTTCTTTTATTCTATGTTATTACCCTGCTAATAAAACACAAATAAAAGCTTTAAACAACATCTTAAAACGTTCCGTTACACTCGATTCTTTTTCGCACCTAAAAAGGACCAAGCTTTAATTTATTTCTTTTTCTTCGAGTTGGAGTAAACCCGCATTAAAAGTGGCATAACTCTCTTCTCAGAAGTCTAATTTAATGATTCTTGAATCAAATTAAAGCTCTGTCTGTCCTCTGTCCAATGCCACCGGTTTCGGCTCAAAAGGACATCGGAACCGCCAGATATGGCGATTTTACTCCAAGGTGCGCGGCTGTCTGAAACTCCAGTTTTTTAGAAATCCGGATTTTCAAACCCCACTACCATGAGTAATAGAACTCTAATGAGAAAATTTTCTTGACCAACAATGTTTTTCATATGATTATAAACATGATGTGTAAGATTAAAAGTTTTGATTTTTGAAAGATTAATTGAAATTGAATTTTTACAAAACTAGTTTGAATTTTGAAAAACCGTTCACTTTCAAACTTGAAAATATTTTGTCATCCAAATCAAATAAATTTTAAAAATGTTTTCAAAACTATATCTATATCACATATGTTCAAAATCTATATGCTCTTGAAAATTTAAGTCGGAGGTCTACTTGTAGACAAGCCGAGAAATAAAAAGATGTGTAATCTCAAACTTTCAAGTGTTCGAGTGAGTTGAAGTTCACACTTCCCTCACGCACTTTCCCGAAATAGAAAATTGGAAAAGATCGAGTATGTACCTTGTGCCTTTATGCACTAATACTACTCTGAACATGTCGATCTAGGATTCTCTTCTAGTTGTCCGCTCTGTCGCTCTCTAACTAGGAAATCTGTTTCCGAACTTATAAGAGTCGATGAACCAACTCCAAAAATTAAGTGGGAGGGTTATACTTGTTGTTTGTAACCCACGATCCCCAACACTAATGAAAAGTGCAAGTGTCGCCGGACTAAGAGTCACCCTCGTGGCCCTCTCTTAAATGAGAGTACTCAAGGGCGCTTTGCTCTGATCATTGCTCAATGAGCTACGTCCGAGAGTGAGACGATGATGGCAAGGCCTCCCCTTGGGGGATTGTTTTTCAAAGTTAATCTTTTGGACTAAGTGGTTGGTTGCACACTTAGGCTCAATCCCTAGTAATCCTCCCTCGAGGCCCTGCGAAAGGATGTGAGTGATCAAACCAATTTACAAGGTGGCTAGTCAAAATAGATGTATTGACATCTTGGCTTAGCATTAATGATGTGTCATTTACTTATAAATGGAGATTTTTTGCGGCCTTCTCTTGAGGGAGTAAATTATCGTTTGGTTTATAACACCTTTAGATTTTATAAAGTCTTAAATAAAACTTAAATCCTAAACCAAAGACTAATCATAAACTTGTTTCAACTTACATAGGCAATATGTCTCTCAACCTTCTCTCGTTTATCCTTTCCTCAAACAAACTCGAAAACGAAAACTACATAGACTCGAAATATAACCTCGACATCATCCTTACCGTTAACAAGCACAAATGGGTACTCACCACCCTGTGTCCTCCTCTGACGAATGATGATTCGACTCATAAGGAGAGTGACACCTTAGCGGCCTGGCTTCGATCCGATGAGATTGTGAGGTGCTATATCTTGGCATCTATGAACAATATGCTGAAAGTGCAACATCGTGACATCGAGACTGCCGCCGACATGCTCTACAATCTCCTTGAGATGTTTGAAGGGCAAAGGCGTCAAACAAGGCAACAAGCAGTCCGACAGTTTTTTAACTGTCACATGAAGGCTAGGACTCCTGTTGGAGACTTTATGATACTGATCATTAGTTATCTAAATAAAATGGAAATCCTAGGATCTGAGATTAATGGGAAGAAAGTCACAGATATGATCTTAGAAACTCTCCCTGTTGTCAATGGTGCCCACAAGAAGAGTTGTAGTCTTTATTTTGTACATTTGATGTAATAAAGTCTCATGAAGACTCTTGCTTGTAATTGCCTATCTATTCATTAATAAAGTTGAAACGTTCATTCATTCTTTCTTTGTTTGAAGCTTTATGATAAAACCTTAGTCTTTTAGTCCATAAACAAACTTAACAACTTACGAAGAGACAAATGTAGATTTGCATGAACAAACTCTTCGTAGTTTGCTTAAAACGATATATTCGCAATCTTAGGGTCAAAGGACTATTGACCTCAGTATAATTGTTAGAAGAATCTATGATGTCTGGTTATGAGGCATTGAGAGTTGGGGACTCTATAGTTCTTCCAGGTATCTTCCGAAGGTACTGAATTGACCAGTGCACTTCTAGAGACAATATAAGAACAAACCATTTAACATAAGAGCACTTCTAGAGACAATATAAGAACAAACCATTTAACCTCTTATGTCTCGAAGTCACTATGTATGAATTGCATCATGCTTACCTTAATCCTGAAATGAGACATGCCATTTCACACCTTAGTATTCTCATTTGATAAAGTCAAAGTTCGGACTCACTATGTGATTCCGAACAAGGCCTATTGGTGAAGTACTAAGTTGTGAGTCTGTCATGAGTAACTTTGTGAAGTTCTCATAGATATGGAATTCATGTACAAGATTGCTGAAATGCAATGTATGTCACCTCATGCTTTGTTCCTTGGAGTGTGAATAAATGAACTGGCCAGTGTCCAAATTGAGTCCTGACTCTTTTGGATGAAACAATGTGATTTGTTAGCTCCTCGTCAATACATTGTTTCTAACTTATTCACAAGCGACAAAGGAGTTGAGGAAATAACAGCTAGAAGGGTAAAATGGTAATTTAGTAAATCCCGACTAGCTGATGACATTCATGAAGGGTAAACATAGATAATATTCAGTGGATCCGCTCATCATAATTAGGTCGAATTCTTGAGTAGAAAACAAATTCATTTGAACCGAGAGATTTTCAGTGTCAGCTCTTTAGTGGAGTCAGTTGGCATTAAGCTAAACTTGGAAAAGGTTTGTGAACTTTTGAGTCCAAGTGTTTAGCTCAAGCTTTGTTCATTTGGGTCCATGAGGTCACTGTCACGAATCACATCGATAGGAATAGTTAAACTGGAAGCTAAGTCAAAACAAGAACGAGACAGTTTTACGAAAATTGTCAAAAGGGTATTTTTGTCTTTTTGGACATAGGACGAAAAGAATGTCAATAAATTTTTTTGACATTGTCATATGATGACAAATGAAATAAATATTACTCAGCCATATTAGTGTAATTGGGCCTTGAGGATTAATTTGATTTCATAGAATTTTACTTGAAAATTCTTAATGGGCTTTTCTTATGTTGTCATGAACAAATGAAGAAACATCTAGAAGCTCCTTCTAGAAGCTCAAATTTCGTCCAACCCAAGGAAAATAAGGCTGAATTTCGTTCATGCCATAGTGGGAAAGAGAGTTTATTTTGTGCATTGATGTATGAAGATACTTGCCAAAAGAAAAAGGGGAAACAAATTTCCTTAAGAAGGAAAGTGCATTTTCGGCCAACTAAGAGGAAATCAAATGAGGAAACAAATCCTAAGCCTTCATGAGGCATGTTGGACGTGCAAGGCAATAGGAAAAGAGGAAACTACCTTTTGAAGGTAATCCTCCTCTTATAAATAGGAGCCTCATTCCTCACATTTTATTCATCCAAAGTTTTAGAGATTGAGAGCTTCTCTCTCTAGACTTGGCCGCCCCTTCCTCTCTCTCTCTCTAGTTTATATTTTCGATTTTTCTTGTCTTGGCACCTAGGTCCTCACTCGACCTAGTGTTTAGCTCTGCGACTTCGAGACTCGTTCTTAAGTCGTAGCGTTTAAAAGTGCCCACTCACTGATTCCTTCTTTTCGAGTGATTTAGTGATAGAAACTTTCGTGGTTGCTCGAGGTGCCGAGGAAAGGAAGAGAGACGTGCTGCGAGGGGAGACGAGCGTTGCAAACTTTCCGAAAGCTTCTTCAAAGTTCAAGCTTCAAGAAAGGTTAGTAAATTCTTAGCTCATATTGGTTTTTAATTACATGTACTTGCACTTGTCTAGGTTAGTAAAAACTGTTTTTACTTGTAAAAGAAAATTTTTAAAATTCCGCCGCTTACCGAAGCGTTAATTATTTTCTTAAACCCTAGATCGATTCCAACAAATGGTATCAGAGCTATGGTCAAAGAGATGCATGTACATGTTTTTAAAATTATGAGCTTGAAAATCGTTTTCGAAAGTTTACTAATTTTGTGACAAGTTAGATTTGTAATCTTAGATTTTTTTTTAATTTAATGCTCTTGTCTTTAAATTAAAAAGCATGTTGTTTTTCTATGAGTTTGGGATGTTTTTAAAACACATTAGAATCAGTTCTAAAAGTTTTTAATTTTTTATATTGAAAAACGTGTTTTAAAGGTTTGAGAAATTTCGAGTAAAATTTTGTGACTAGTTATGTTGTCTTGCTAGTTTCGTTTATTTACTTGAATCGTTTTATGCATGTTGTTATTTCTTTTATTCTATGTTATTACCCTGCTAATAAAACACAAATAAAAGCTTTAAACAACATCTTAAAACGTTCCTTTACACTCGATTCTTTTTCGCACCTAAAAAGGACCAAGCTTTAATTTATTTCTTTTTCTTCGAGTTGGAGTAAACCCGCATTAAAAGTGGAATAACTCTCTTCTCAGAAGTCTAATTTAATGATTCTTGAATCAAATTAAAGCTCTGTCTGTCCTCTGTCCAATGCCACCGGTTTCGGCTCAAAAGGACATCGGAACCGCCAGATATGGCGATTTTACTCCAAGGTGCGCGGCTGTCTGAAACTCCAGTTTTTTAGAAATCCGGATTTTCAAACCCCACTACCATGAGTAATAGAACTCTAATGAGAAAATTTTCTTGACCAACAATGTTTTTCATATGATTATAAACATGATGTGTAAGATTAAAAGTTTTGATTTTTGAAAGATTAATTGAAATTGAATTTTTACAAAACTAGTTTGAATTTTGAAAAACCGTTCACTTTCAAACTTGAAAATATTTTGTCATCCAAATCAAATAAATTTTAAAAATGTTTTCAAAACTATATCTATATCACATATGTTCAAAATCTATATGCTCTTGAAAATTTAAGTCGGAGGTCTACTTGTAGACAAGCCGAGAAATAAAAAGATGTGTAATCTCAAACTTTCAAGTGTTCGAGTGAGTTGAAGTTCACACTTCCCTCACGCACTTTCCCGAAATAGAAAATTGGAAAAGATCGAGTATGTACCTTGTGCCTTTATGCACTAATACTACTCTGAACATGTCGATCTAGGATTCTCTTCTAGTTGTCCGCTCTGTCGCTCTCTAACTAGGAAATCTGTTTCCGAACTTATAAGAGTCGATGAACCAACTCCAAAAATTAAGTGGGAGGGTTATACTTGTTGTTTGTAACCCACGATCCCCAACACTAATGAAAAGTGCAAGTGTCGCCGGACTAAGAGTCACCCTCGTGGCCCTCTCTTAAATGAGAGTACTCAAGGGCGCTTTGCTCTGATCATTGCTCAATGAGCTACGTCCGAGAGTGAGACGATGATGGCAAGGCCTCCCCTTGGGGGATTGTTTTTCAAAGTTAATCTTTTGGACTAAGTGCTTGGTTGCACACTTAGGCTCAATCCCTAGTAATCCTCCCTCGAGGCCCTGCGAAAGGATGTGAGTGATCAAACCAATTTACAAGGTGGCTAGTCAAAATAGATGTATTGACATCTTGGCTTAGCATTAATGATGTGTCATTTACTTATAAATGGAGATTTTTTGCGGCCTTCTCTTGAGGGAGTAAATTATCGTTTGGTTTATAACACCTTTAGATTTTATAAAGTCTTAAATAAAACTTAAATCCTAAACCAAAGACTAATCATAAACTTGTTTCAACTTACATAGGCAATATGTCTCTCAACCTTCTCTCGTTTATCCTTTCCTCAAACAAACTCGAAAACGAAAACTACATAGACTCGAAATATAACCTCGACATCATCCTTACCGTTAACAAGCACAAATGGGTACTCACCACCCTGTGTCCTCCTCTAACGAATGATGATTCGACTCATAAGGAGAGTGACACCTTAGCGGCCTGGCTTCGATCCGATGAGATTGTGAGGTGCTATATCTTGGCATCTATGAACAATATGCTGAAAGTGCAACATCGTGACATCGAGACTGCCGCCGACATGCTCTACAATCTCCTTGAGATGTTTGAAGGGCAAAGGCGTCAAACAAGGCAACAAGCAGTCCGACAGTTTTTTAACTGTCACATGAAGGCTAGGACTCCTGTTGGAGACTTTATGATACTGATCATTAGTTATCTAAATAAAATGGAAATCCTAGGATCTGAGATTAATGGGAAGAAAGTCACAGATATGATCTTAGAAACTCTCCCTGTTGTCAATGGTGCCCACAAGAAGAGTTGTAGTCTTTATTTTGTACATTTGATGTAATAAAGTCTCACGAAGACTCTTGCTTGTAATTGCCTATCTATTCATTAATAAAGTTGAAACGTTCATTCATTCTTTCTTTGTTTGAAGCTTTATGATAAAACCTTAGTCTTTTAGTCCATAAACAAACTTAACAACTTACGAAGAGACAAATGTAGATTTGCATGAACAAACTCTTCGTAGTTTGCTTAAAACGATATATTCGCAATCTTAGGGTCAAAGGACTATTGACCTCAGTATAATTGTTAGAAGAATCTATGATGTCTGGTTATGAGGCATTGAGAGTTGGGGACTCTATAGTTCTTCTAGGTATCTTCCGAAGGTACTGAATTGACCAGTGCACTTCTAGAGACAATATAAGAACAAACCATTTAACATAAGAGCACTTCTAGAGACAATATAAGAACAAACCATTTAACCTCTTATGTCTCGAAGTCACTATGTATGAATTGCATCATGCTTACCTTAATCCTGAAATGAGACATGCCATTTCACACCTTAGTATTCTCATTTGATAAAGTCAAAGTTCGGACTCACTATGTGATTCCGAACAAGGCCTATTGGTGAAGTACTAAGTTGTGAGTCTGTCATGAGTAACTTTGTGAAGTTCTCATAGATATGGAATTCATGTACAAGATTGCTGAAATGCAATGTATGTCACCTCATGCTTTGTTCCTTGGAGTGTGAATAAATGAACTGGCCAGTGTCCAAATTGAGTCCTGACTCTTTTGGATGAAACAATGTGATTTGTTAGCTCCTCGTCAATACATTGTTTCTAACTTATTCACAAGCGACAAAGGAGTTGAGGAAATAACAGCTAGAAGGGTAAAATGGTAATTTAGTAAATCCCGACTAGCTGATGACATTCATGAAGGGTAAACATAGATAATATTCAGTGGATCCGCTCATCATAATTAGGTCGAATTCTTGAGTAGAAAACAAATTCATTTGAACCGAGAGATTTTCAGTGTCAGCTCTTTAGTGGAGTCAGTTGGCATTAAGCTAAACTTGGAAAAGGTTTGTGAACTTTTGAGTCCAAGTGTTTAGCTCAAGCTTTGTTCATTTGGGTCCATGAGGTCACTGTCACGAATCACATCGATAGGAATAGTTAAACTGGAAGCTAAGTCAAAACAAGAACGAGACAGTTTTACGAAAATTGTCAAAAGGGTATTTTTGTCTTTTTGGACATAGGACGAAAAGAATGTCAATAAATTTTTTTGACATTGTCATATGATGACAAATGAAATAAATATTACTCAGCCATATTAGTGTAATTGGGCCTTGAGGATTAATTTGATTTCATAGAATTTTACTTGAAAATTCTTAATGGGCTTTTCTTATGTTGTCATGAACAAATGAAGAAACATCTAGAAGCTCCTTCTAGAAGCTCAAATTTCGTCCAACCCAAGGAAAATAAGGCTGAATTTCGTTCATGCCATAGTGGGAAAGAGAGTTTATTTTGTGCATTGATGTATGAAGATACTTGCCAAAAGAAAAAGGGGAAACAAATTTCCTTAAGAAGGAAAGTGCATTTTCGGCCAACTAAGAGGAAATCAAATGAGGAAACAAATCCTAAGCCTTCATGAGGCATGTTGGACGTGCAAGGCAATAGGAAAAGAGGAAACTACCTTTTGAAGGTAATCCTCCTCTTATAAATAGGAGCCTCATTCCTCACATTTTATTCATCCAAAGTTTTAGAGATTGAGAGCTTCTCTCTCTAGACTTGGCCGCCCCTTCCTCTCTCTCTCTCTAGTTTATATTTTCGATTTTTCTTGTCTTGGCACCTAGGTCCTCACTCGACCTAGTGTTTAGCTCTGCAACTTCGAGACTCGTTCTTAAGTCGTAGCGTTTAAAAGTGCCCACTCACTGATTCCTTCTTTTCGAGTGATTTAGTGATAGAAACTTTCGTGGTTGCTCGAGGTGCCGAGGAAAGGAAGAGAGACGTGCTGCGAGGGGAGACGAGCGTTGCAAACTTTCCGAAAGCTTCTTCAAAGTTCAAGCTTCAAGAAAGGTTAGTAAATTCTTAGCTCATATTGGTTTTTAATTACATGTACTTGCACTTGTCTAGGTTAGTAAAAACTGTTTTTACTTGTAAAAGAAAATTTTTAAAATTCCGCCGCTTACCGAAGCGTTAATTATTTTCTTAAACCCTAGATCGATTCCAACAAATGGTATCAGAGCTATGGTCAAAGAGATGCATGTACATGTTTTTAAAATTATGAGCTTGAAAATCGTTTTCGAAAGTTTACTAATTTTGTGACAAGTTAGATTTGTAATCTTAGATTTTTTTTTAATTTAATGCTCTTGTCTTTAAATTAAAAAGCATGTTGTTTTTCTATGAGTTTGGGATGTTTTTAAAACACATTAGAATCAGTTCTAAAAGTTTTTAATTTTTTATATTGAAAAACGTGTTTTAAAGGTTTGAGAAATTTCGAGTAAAATTTTGTGACTAGTTATGTTGTCTTGCTAGTTTCGTTTATTTACTTGAATCGTTTTATGCATGTTGTTATTTCTTTTATTCTATGTTATTACCCTGCTAATAAAACACAAATAAAAGCTTTAAACAACATCTTAAAACGTTCCGTTACACTCGATTCTTTTTCGCACCTAAAAAGGACCAAGCTTTAATTTATTTCTTTTTCTTCGAGTTGGAGTAAACCCGCATTAAAAGTGGAATAACTCTCTTCTCAGAAGTCTAATTTAATGATTCTTGAATCAAATTAAAGCTCTGTCTGTCCTCTGTCCAATGCCACCGGTTTCGGCTCAAAAGGACATCGGAACCGCCAGATATGGCGATTTTACTCCAAGGTGCGCGGCTGTCTGAAACTCCAGTTTTTTAGAAATCCGGATTTTCAAACCCCACTACCATGAGTAATAGAACTCTAATGAGAAAATTTTCTTGACCAACAATGTTTTTCATATGATTATAAACATGATGTGTAAGATTAAAAGTTTTGATTTTTGAAAGATTAATTGAAATTGAATTTTTACAAAACTAGTTTGAATTTTGAAAAACCGTTCACTTTCAAACTTGAAAATATTTTGTCATCCAAATCAAATAAATTTTAAAAATGTTTTCAAAACTATATCTATATCACATATGTTCAAAATCTATATGCTCTTGAAAATTTAAGTCGGAGGTCTACTTGTAGACAAGCCGAGAAATAAAAAGATGTGTAATCTCAAACTTTCAAGTGTTCGAGTGAGTTGAAGTTCACACTTCCCTCACGCACTTTCCCGAAATAGAAAATTGGAAAAGATCGAGTATGTACCTTGTGCCTTTATGCACTAATACTACTCTGAACATGTCGATCTAGGATTCTCTTCTAGTTGTCCGCTCTGTCGCTCTCTAACTAGGAAATCTGTTTCCGAACTTATAAGAGTCGATGAACCAACTCCAAAAACTAAGTGGGAGGGTTATACTTGTTGTTTGTAACCCACGATCCCCAACACTAATGAAAAGTGCAAGTGTCGCCGGACTAAGAGTCACCCTCGTGGCCCTCTCTTAAATGAGAGTACTCAAGGGCGCTTTGGCTCTGATCATTGCTCAATGAGCTACGTCCGAGAGTGAGACGATGATGACAAGACCTCCCCTCGGCGAATTGTTTTTCAAAGTCAATCTTTTGGACTAAGTGGTTGGTTACACACTTAGACTCAATCCCTAGTAATCCTCCCTCGAGGCCCTGCGAAAGGATGTGAGTGATCAAACCAATTTACAAGGTGGCTAGTCAAAATTGATGTATTGACATCTTGGCTATGCATTAATGATGAGTCATTTACTTATGAAAGGAGACTCGTTACGGCCTTCCCTCGAAGGAGTAAAGTGTCATTTCGTTCATAACACCTTTGGATTTTATAAAGTCTTAAACAAACTTAAATCCTAAACCAAAGACTAATCATAAACTTGTTTCAACTTTTATAGGCAATATGTCTCCCAACTCTATCTCTTTCATTCTTTCCTCGAACAAAATCAAAAACGAAAACTACATAGACTCGAAACGTGACCTCGACATAATACCTACCGTTAACAAGCACAAATGGGTACTCACCACCCCATGTCCTCCTCTGACGAATGATGATTCAACTCAAGGGGACAATGACGCCTTAGCGGCCTGGCTTCGATCCGTTGAGATTGTGAGGTTCTATATCTTGGCATCTATGAACAATATGCTGAAAGAGCAACATCGTGACTTCGAGACTGCCGCTGACATGCTCTACAATCTCCTTGAGATGTTTGGAGGGAAAAGGCGTCAAACAAGGCTACAAGCAGTCCGACAGTTTATGAACTGTCATATGCAGGCTAGGACTCCTATTGGAGACTTTATGATATTGATCATTAGTCATCTGAGTAAATTGGAAATCCTAGGATCTGAGATTGATGGGAAGAATGTCATAGATGTGATCTTAGAAACTCTCCCCGCATCTCTTGATACCTTCAAGATGAACTACTCCATTAACAAGCTAGAGTACACTGTTACCAAGCTTATGGAGGAACTTCACACTGCTGTAGGTTTCACTAAGAGAAAGAGGAATCAAGGAGAGGCACATGCTACTGAGCAAAAAGCCTCCGCCTCTGGAACTGTGAAGAGACCTTACAAGGCCGATAAAAAGAACTGTCCCGCCTATCTCAAAGCAAAGGAACATAGTAGTGTACTAGTTACCGAAGCATGCTTAGTAGCTGATAATGTATCAACGTGGATTCTTGACTCCGCTGCTACTAACAATATTTGCTGTTCCTTGAATGGTTTCAAGAAAACCAAAAGCTTAGAGGAAGGCGAGTTCTGTTTCAAATGGGGTGATGGGAGCCTGGTGTCTGCAAAGGCTGTGGGATCCGTGACGCTGTCTTTTGAAGACCGCACTTTAAACTTGAATAATGTTTATTTTGTTCCTACCGTTGGGAAGAACTTAATATCCGTTGCTTGTCTTCGTGAGCAAGATTATTGTTTAAAGTTCATTAAGAATGGAATTCGTATTTCGTTTCCTGATAATTCTTTTGTCACTGATGCATGTATGAAGAATGCTCTTTTCTACATCTATCCCACTCAACCTTCTCTTTTAGACACCGAAATAGATAATGATCTAATTAGGGAGCCAAAGAGGATCAAACTTTCTGAATCCTCCGATCTAACAAAATCAACACACCTATGGCACTTAAGACTTGGTCATATCAGTCTAGAAAGGATTAAGAGACTTGTGAGGGATGGTCCACTCCAAGCCTCTGCAATAGGTTCACTACCTACTTGTGAATCCTGCATAGAAGGAAAAATGACTAAGCGACCTTTCTCTGATAAAGGTCGAAGAGCCACTGAGTTGCTGGAACTAATACATTCTGATGTATGTGGTCCGCTCAGCCAACAGGCACGTGGAGGATACGAATACTTCGTTACCTTCACTGATGATTACTCACGATATGGGTTTGTCTATTTGCTCAAACACAAATCCGAGACCTTTAACGTATTTAAGGTCTTTAGGGCTTTAGTGGAAAAGCAAACTGGCAAAGTGATCAAAACCCTTCGATCTGATCAAGGTGGTGAGTATATGTCTGGAGAGTTCGATGACTTTCTTAAAGAAGAAGGTATCGCTTCTCAGCTTACCACACCTGGCACACCTCAACAAAACGGAGTGTCGGAGAGAAGAAACCGAACTCTTATGGAGATGGTTAGATCGATGATGAGTTATTCATCACTCCCGCTTTCCTTTTGGGGATATGCCCTCGAAACAGCCGCTTACATTCTGAACCAAGTTCCGTCTAAAACGGTTCCTGGTACTCCTTATGAAAGATGGACTGGCCGTAAAGTAAGTTTGGGCCACATCCGAATTTGGGGTTGCCCTG
Organism: Urtica dioica subsp. dioica; assembly: GCF_054948205.1. Classification (NCBI taxonomy): domain Eukaryota; kingdom Viridiplantae; phylum Streptophyta; class Magnoliopsida; order Rosales; family Urticaceae; genus Urtica; species Urtica dioica. The sequence continues at coordinate 6,110,298 of NC_142765.1, read as the reverse complement.
CACATGTGCTAAGGCAAAAGACTAGCAAGTTGGCTAGTAGGTCAGAATTGTGCCTGTTTGTGGGATATCCAAAGGAAACCAAAGGTTTTATTTTCTATAGTCCCGAGGACGATAAGACTTTCGTTAGCACGAATGCTCGTTTCCTTGAGGAGGACTTCATGAAGGATGCGAAACCTAGAAGCAAAATTGTGCTTGAAGAAAAGTTGGGTGAGGAAGCTTCTACCTCATCTGTAAGAACTGTTCTTACGCCAACTGAAACACAACCTAACTCATCAGAATCTCGTCAAGTAGTACTTAGACGTAGTGGGAGGGCTACTCAAAAGCCTGACAGGTACATGTCTTATGGAGACTCTCTTGTAGCCGTCTCCGACATGGATGACCCTGTTTCCTATAGCCAAGCGATGGCTTGTTCTGAATCAAACCTTTGGCTTGACGCCATGAAAGTTGAAATGCACTCGATGTATGTCAACAAAGTTTGGAAAGTTGTAGACCTTCCTGAAGGGATTAAACCCGTAGGGTGTAAGTGGATATACAAGAAGAAAAGGGGTCCTGATGGGAACGTCGAGACGTTCAAAGCACGACTTGTGGCGAAGGGTTATACCCAACAAGAAGGGATTGACTATGAAGAAACCTTCTCGCCAGTCGCGATGCTTAAATCCATCCGCATACTCCTATCCATAGCTGCAGCTCTCGACTATGAGATCTGGCAAATGGATGTCAAGACAGCCTTTCTGAATGGCAATCTTGACGAGCGCATTTATATGGCTCAACCAGACGGTTTCGTGGATAAAGGTCAAGAGACCAAGGTTTGTGAGTTGCTTAAATCCATTTATGGACTAAAGCAAGCATCTAGGTCATGGAATATTAGATTCGATGAAACTGTAAAAAGCTTTGGCTTTGAACAGTCGATAGATGAGCCTTGTGTTTACAAGTTAATACACAAAGGTAAAGTTGTGTTTCTGGTACTATATGTCGATGATATACTACTCATTGGTAATGACGTGGGTAAGTTATCCGAGGTTAAGGTCTGGCTGGCAAAGCAATTCGATATGAAGGATCTAGGAGAAGCCGCATACATTCTGGGAATCCAAATATTTCGAGATAGGAAAGACCGGACCCTGTCGCTCTCTCAAGCATCTTATATTGATAAGGTGATGGATCGCTTCTCGATGCAAGATTGCAAGAGGGGTCAAACACCCTTTAGGCATGGAGTTTCACTCTCTAAGGACCAGTCTCCCAAGACTGCACAAGAGATTGAAGACATGAGGAAGTTTCCTTACGCCTCTGCCGTAGGAAGCCTCATGTATGCTATGCTTTGCACTAGACCTGATATATGTTTCGCCGTTGGCGTAGTTAGCCGTTTCCAATCCAACCCTGGACCCGAGCACTGGATTGCTGTTAAGCATGTTCTTAAGTATCTTCGAAGAACTAGGAACTTGATGCTTACATACTCAGGTACTGACCTGACTATGACGGGATATACCGACTCCGATTTTCAAGCGGATAAGGATTCCAGGAAATCCACTTCGGGATTTGTGTTCATCCTTAATGGTGGAGCTGTTGTGTGGAGAAGTATTAAGCAATCTTGCATTGCTGACTCCACAATGGAAGCAGAATATGTGGTTGCTTGTGAAGCATCCAAAGAGGCTGTATGGCTTAGAAAGTTCCTTAAGTATTTGGAAATTGTTCCAAACGTCGACGAGCCCATGACCCTTTATCGTGATAATAGTGGGGCTGTCGCTAACTCAAAGGAACCTAGAAGCCATAAGCGCTCTAAGCATATTGAGAGGAAATACCATTTGATTCGAGAGATCGTGCAGCGCGGAGACGTGGAAGTGAAGAAGATCTCAACGGTGGACAACCTCGCAGATCCATTCACCAAGGCCCTAGCGAACAAGGTCTTCGACCAACATCGTGAGGGATTAGGCATGAAGGACTACACACACCTTCTTTGAGTCAAGTGGGAGTTTGTTGTCAATGGTGCCCACAAGAAGAGTTGTAGTCTTTATTTTGTACATTTGATGTAATAAAGTCTCATGAAGACTCTTGCTTGTAATTGCCTATCTATTCATTAATAAAGTTGAAACGTTCATTCATTCTTTCTTTGTTTGAAGCTTTATGATAAAACCTTTGTCTTTTAGTCCATAAACAAACTTAACAACTTACGAAGAGACAAATGTAGATTTGCATGAACAAACTCTTCGTAGTTTGCTTAAAACGATATATTCGCAATCTTAGGGTCAAAGGACTATTGACCTCAGTATGATTGTTAGAAGAATCTATGATGTCTGGTTATGAGGCATTGAGAGTTGGGGACTCTATAGTTCTTCTAGGTATCTTCCGAAGATACTGAATTGACCAGTGCACTTCTAGAGACAATATAAGAACAAACCATTTAACCTCTTATGTCTCGAAGTCACTATGTATGAATTGCATCATGCTTACCTTAATCCTGAAATGAGACATGCCATTTCACACCTTAGTATTCTCATTTGAGAAAGTCAAAGTTCGGACTCACTATGTGATTCCGAACAAGGCCTATTGGTGAAGTACTAAGTTGTGAGTCTGTCATGAGTAACTTTGTGAAGTTCTCATAGATATGGAATTCATGTACAAGATTGCTGAAATGCAATGTATGTCACCTCATGCTTTGTTCCTTGGAGTGTGAATAAATGAACTGGCCAGTGTCCGAATTGAGTCCTGACTCTTTTGGATGAAACAATGTGACTTGTTAGCTCCTCGTCAATACATTGTTTCTAACTTATTCACAAGCGACAAAGGAGTTGAGGAAATAACAGCTAGAAGGGTAAAATGGTAATTTAGTAAATCCCGACTAGCTGATGACATTCATGAAGGGTAAACATAGATAATATTCAGTGGATCCGCTCATCATAATTAGGTCGAATTCTTGAGTAGAAAACAAATTCATTTGAACCGAGAGATTTTCAGTGTCAGCTCTTTAGTGGAGTCAGTTGGCATTAAGCTAAACTTGGAAAAGGTTTGTGAACTTTTGAGTCCAAGTGTTTAGCTCAAGCTTTGTTCATTTGGGTCCACGAGGTCACTGTCACGAATCACATCGATAGGAATAGTTAAACTGGAAGCTAAGTCAAAACAAGAACGAGACAGTTTTACGAAAATTGTCAAAAGGGTATTTTTGTCTTTTTGGACATAGGACGAAAAGAATGTCAATAAATTTTTTTGACATTGTCATATGATGACAAATGAAATAAAAATTACTCAGCCATATTAGTGTAATTGGGCTTTGAGGATTAATTTGATTTCATAGAATTTTACTTGAAAATTCTTAATGGGCTTTTCTTATGTTGTCATGAACAAATGAAGAAACATCTAGAAGCTCCTTCTAGAAGCTCAAATTTCGTCCAACCCAAGGAAAATAAGGCTGAATTTCGTTCATGCCATAGTGGGAAAGAGAGTTTATTTTGTGCATTGATGTATGAAGATACTTGCCAAAAGAAAAAGGGGAAACAAATTTCCTTAAGAGGAAATCAAATGAGGAAACAAATTCTAAGCCTTCATGAGGCATGTTGGACGTGCAAGGCAATAGGAAAAGAGGAAACTACCTTTTGAAGGTAATCCTCTTCCTATAAATAGGAGCCTCATTCCTCACATTTTATTCATCCAAAGTTTTAGAGATTGAGAGCTTCTCTCTCTAGACTTGGCCGCCCCTTCCTCTCTCTCTCTCTAGTTTATATTTTCGATTTTTCTTGTCTTGGCACCTAGGTCCTCACTCGACCTAGTGTTTAGCTCTGCGACTTCGAGACTCGTTCTGAAGTCGTAGCGTTTAAAAGTGCCCACTCACTTATTCCTTCTTTTCGAGTGATTTAGTGATAGAAACTTTCGTGGTTGCTCGAGGTGCCAAGGAAAGGAAGAGAGACGTGCTGCGAGGGGAGACGAGCGTTGCAAACTTTCCGAAAGCTTCTTCAAAGTTCAAGCTTCAAGAAAGGTTAGTAAATTCTTAGCTCATATTGGTTTTTAATTACATGTACTTGCACTTGTCTAGGTTAGTAAAAACTGTTTTTACTTGTAAAAGAAATTTTTTAAAATTCCGCCGCTTACCGAAGCGTTAATTATTTTCTTAAACCCTAGATCGATTCCAACACTCCCCGCATCTCTTGATACCTCCAAGAGGAACTACTCCATTAACAAGCTAGAGTACACTTTTACCAAGCTTATGGAGGAACTTCACACTGCTGTAGGTCTCACTAAGAGAAAGAGGAATCAAGGAGCGGCACATGCTACTGAGCAAAAAGCCTCCGCCTCTGGAACTAAGAAGAGACCTCATAAGGCCGATAAAAAGAACTGTCCTGCCTATCTCAAAGCAAAGGAACATAGTATTGTACTAGTTACCGAAGCATGCTTAGTAGCTGATAATGTATCAACGTGGATTCTTGACTTCGCTGCTACTAACCATATTTTTTGTTCCTTAAATGGTTTCAAGAAAACCAAAAGCTTAGAGGAAGGCGAGTTCTGTTTCAAATGGGGTGATGGGAGCCTGGTGTCTGCGAAGGCTGTGGGATCCGTGACGCTGTCTTTTGAAGACTGCACTTTAAACTTGAATAATGTTTATTTTGTTCCTAACTTTGGGAAGAACTTAATATCCGTTGCTCGTCTTCTTGAGCAAGATTATTGTTTAAAGTTCATAAAGAATGGAATTCGTATTTCGTTTCCTGATAATTCTTTTGTCACTGATGCATGTATGAAGAATGGTCTTTTTTATATCTATCCCACTCAACCTTCTCTTTTTGACACCGAAATAGATAATGATCTAATTAGGGAGCCAAAGAGGATCAAACTTTCTGAATCCTCCGATCTAACAAAATCAACATACCTCTGGCACTTGAGACTTGGTCATATCAGTCTAGATAGGATTAAGAGACTTGTGAGGGACGGTCCACTCCAAGACTCTGCAATAGGTTCACTACCTACTTGTGAATCCTGCATAGAAGGAAAAATGACTAAGCAACCTTTCTCCGATAAGGGTCGAAGAGCCACTGAGTTGCTGGAACTAGTACATTCTGATATATGTGGTCCGCTCAACCAACAGGCACGTGGAGCATACGAATACTTCGTTACCTTCACCGATGATTACTCACGATATGGGTTTGTCTATTTGCTCAAACACAAATCCGAGACCTTTAACGTATTTAAGGTCTTTAGGGCTTTAGTGGAAAAGCAAACTGGCAAAGTGATCAAAACCCTTAGATCTGATCGAATTGGTGAGTATATGTCTGGAGAGTTCGATGACTTTCTTAAAGAAGAAGGTATCGCTTCTCAGCTTACCGCACCTGGCACACCTCAATAAAACGGAGTGTCAGAGAGAAGAAACCGAACTCTTATGGAGATGGTTAGATCAATGATGAGTTACTCATCACTCCCGCTTTCCTTTTGGGGATATGCCCTCGAAACTGCCGCTTATATTCTGAACCAAGTTCCGTCCAAAACGGTTCCTGGTACTCCTTATGAACGATGGACTGCCCGTAAAGTAAATCTGAGCCACATCCGAATTTGGGGTTGCCCTGCACACGTGCTAAGGCCAAAGACTAGCAAGTTGGCTAGTAGGGCAGAATTATGCTTGTTTGTGGGATATCCAAAGGAAACCAAGGGTTTCATCTTCTATAGTCCCGAGGACGATAAGACTTTCGTTAGCACGAATGCTCGTTTCCTTGAGGAGGACTTTATGAAGGATGCAAAACCTAGAAGCAAAATTGTGCTTGAAGAAAAGTTGGGTGAGGAAGCTTCTACCTCATCTGTAAGAACTGTTTTTACCCCAACTGAAACACAACCTAACAAATCAGAATCTCGTCAAGTAGTACTTCGACGTAGTGGGAGGGCTAATCAAAAGCCTGACAGGTACATGTCTTATGGAGACTCTCTTGTAGGCGTCTCTGATATGGATGATCCTGTTTCCTATAGCCAAGTGATGGCTTATTCTTAATCAAACCTTTGGCTTGACGCCGTGAAAGTTGAAATGCACTCGATGTATGTCAACAACGTCTGGAAACTTGTAGACCTTCCTGAAGGGATTAAACCCGTAGGGTGTAAGTGGATATACAAGAAGAAAAGGGGTCCTGATGGGAACGTCGAGACGTTCAAAGCACGACTTGTGGCAAAGGGTTATACCCAACAAGAAGGGATTGACTATGAAGAAACCTTCTCACCAGGCGCGATGCTTAAATCCATCCGCATACTCCTATCCATAGCTGCAGCTCTCGACTATGAGATCTGGCAAATGGATATCAAGACAGCCTTTCTGAATGGCAATCTTGACGAGCGCATTTACATGGCTCAACCAGACGGTTTCGTGGAAGAAGGTCAAGAGACCAAGGTTTGTGAGTTGCTTAAGTCCATTTATGGGTTAAAGCAAGCATCTAGGTCATGGAATATTAGATTCGATGAAACTGTAAAGAGCTTTGGCTTTGAACAGTCAATAGATGAGCCTTGTGTTTACAAGTTAATACACGAAGGCAAAGTTGTGTTTCTGGTACTATATGACGATGATATAATACTCATTGGTAATGCCGTGGGTAAGTTATCTGAGGTTAAGGTCTGGCTAGCAAAGCAATTCGATATGAAGGATCTAGGAGAAGCCGCATAAATTCTGGGAATCCAAATATTTCGAGATAGGAAAAACCGGACCCTGTCGCTCTCTCAAGCATCTTATATTGATAAGGTGATGGATCGCTTCTCGATGCAAAACTCCAAGAAGGGTCAAACACCCTTTAGGCATGGAGTTTCATTCTCTAAGGACCAGTCTCCCAAGACTGCACAAGAGATTGAAGACATGAGGAAGATTCCTTAAGCCTCTGCCGTAGGACGCCTAATGTATGCTATGCTTTGCACTAGACCTGACATCTGTTTCGCCGTTGGCGTAGTTAGCCGTTTCCAATCCAACCCTGGACCCGAGCACTGGATTGCTGTTAAGCATGTTCTTAAGTATCTTCGAAGAACTAGGAACTTGATGCTTACATACTCAGGTACTGACCTGGCTATGACGGGATATACCGACTCCGATTTTCAAGCGGATAAGGATTCCAGGAAATCCACTTCGGGATCTGTGCTCATCCTTAATGGTGGAGCTGTTGTGTGGAGAAGTATTAAGCAATCTTGCATTGCTGACTCCACAATGGAAGCAGAATATGTGGCTGCTTCTGAAGCATCCAAAGAGGCTGTATGGCTTAGAAAATTCCTTAAGTATTTGGAAGTTGTTCCAAACGTCGACGAGCCCATGACCCTTTATTATGATAATAGTGGGGCTGTCGCTAACTCAAAGGAACCTAGAAGCCATAAGCGCTCTAAGCATATTGAGAGGAAATACCAATTGATTCGAGAGATCGTGCAGCGCGGAGACGTGGAGGTGAAGTAGATCTCTGGCAAATCTATTCACCAAGGCCCTAGCGAACATGGTCTTCGACCAACATCGAGAGGGATTAGGCATGAACGACTACACACATCTTCTTTGAGTCAAGTGGGAGTTTGTTGTCAATGGTGCCCATGTTGTCAATGGTGCCCACAAGAAGAGTAGTAGTGTCGATTTTTGTACATTTGATGTAATATAGTCTCATGAAGACTCTTGCTTGTAATTGCTTATTCATTAATAAAAAGTTGAAACGTTCATTCAATCTTCCTTGTCTGAAGCTTTATGATAAAACCTTAGTCTTTTAGTCCATAAACAAACTAAACAACTTACGAAGAGACAAATGTAGATTTGCATGAACAAACTCTTCGTAGTTTGTTTAAAACGATATATTCGCAATCTTAGGGTCAAAGGACTATTGACCTCAGTATCATTGTTAGAAGAATCTATGATGTCTGGTTATGAGGCATTAGGAGTTTGGGACTCTATAGTTCTTCTAGGTATCTTCCGAAGGTACTGAATTGACCAGTGCACTTCTAGAGACAATATAAGAACAAACCATTTAACCTCTTGTGTCTCGAAGTCACTATGTATGAATTGCATCATGCTTACCTTAATCCTGAAATGAGACATGCCATTTCACACCTTAGTATTCTCATTTGAGAAAGTCAAAGTTCGGACTCACTATGTGATTCCGAACAAGGCGTATTGGTGAAGTACTAAGTTGTGAGTATGTCATGAGTAACTTTGTGAAGTTCTCATAGATATGGAATTCATGTACAAGATTGTTGAAATGCAATGTATGTCACCTCATGCTTTGTTCCTTGGAGTGTGAATAAATGAACTGGCCAGTGTCCAAATTGAGTCCTGACTCTTTTGGATGAAACAATGTGACTTGTTAGCTCCTCGTCAATACATTGTTTCTAACTTATTCACAAGCGACAAAGGAGTTGAGGAAATAACAGCTAGAAGGGTAAAATGGTAATTTAGTAAATCCCGACTAGCTGATGACATTCATGAAGGGTAAACATAGATAATATTCAGTGGATCCGCTCATCATAATTAGGTCGAATTCTTGAGTAGAAAATAAATTCATTTGAACGGAGAGATTTTCAGTGTCAACTCTTTAGTGGAGTCAGTTGGCATTAAGCTAAACTTGGAAAAGGTTTGTGAAATTTTGAGTCCAAGTGTTTAGCTCAAGCTTTGTTCATTTGGGTCCATGAGGTCACTGTCACGAATCACATCGATAGGAATAGTTAAACTGGACGCTAAGTCAAAACAAGAACGAAAATAGTCAAAATGGTATTTTTGTCTTTTGAGACATATGATGAAATGAATGTCAATAAATTTTTTGACAAGTTCATTTGATGACTTAATGTCACTCGGCCATAACTTGATTATTGGGCCTTGTGAATTAATTTCATTTCATAAGAATTTTATTGAAAATTTTTAATGGGCTTTTCTCATGTTGTCATGAACAAATGAAGAAGCTTCTAGAAGCTCCTTCTAGATGAGAATAGGCGCCCATAATACCCAAGGAAAGAGAGTTTATTTTGTGCATAAATGTATCAAGATACTTGCCAAAAGAAAAAGAGGAAACAAATTTCCTCTAGAAGGAAAGCATAACTTCGGCCAAGAGAGAGACAAAGCAAGGCTTGGAACAAATTAGGAAACAAATCCAAGGCTTATTGAAGCCTATGTTGGCCGAGCATCTCAAGTGGGAAAAGAGGTAATTGGCTCATGAATATGTGATATTCTATAGAAGAGGAAACTACCTTATAGAAGGTGAGACCTCTCCTATAAATAGGAGCCTCATTTCCTCACATTTCATTAATCCAAGTTTAAGAGATTTGAGAGACTCTCTCTCTAGAACTTGTGGCCGAAAATCCTCTCTCTCTCTAGTTTATTTTCGATTTTTTCTTGTCTTGGCACCTAGGTCCTCACTCGACCTAGTGTTTAGCTCTGCGACTTCGAGACTCGTTCTTAAGTCGTAGTGTTTAAAAGTGCCCACTCACTGATTCCTTCTTTTCGAGTGATTTAGTGATAGAAACTTTCGTGGTTGCTCGAGGTGCCGAGGAAAGAAAGAGAGACGTGCTGCGAGGGGAGACGAGCGTTGCAAACTTTCCAAAAGCTTCTTCAAAGTTCAAGCTTCAAGAAAGGTTAGTAGACTCTTAGCTCATATTGGTTTTTAATTACATGTACTTGCTTCTTTGTCTAGGTTAGTAAAAACTGTTTTTACTTGAAAATAAATTTTTTAAAATTCCGCCGCTTCCCGAAGCGTTTAATCTTTTTCTTAAACCCTAGATCAATTCCAACAAATGGTATCAGAGCTATGGTCAAAGAGATGCATGTACATGTTTTTTAAAATTATGAGCTTGAAAATCGTTTTCGAAAGTTTACTAATTTTGTGACAAGTTAGAATTGTAATCTTAGATTTTTTTTAATTTAATGCTCTTGTCTTTAAATTAAAAAGCATGTTGATTTTCTATGAGTTTGGGATGTTTTTAAAACACATTAGAATCAGTTCTAAAAGTTTTTAATTTTTTATATTGAAAAACGTGTTTTAAAGGTTTGAGAAATTTCGAGTAAAATTTTGTGACTAGTTTTGATATTTTGCTAGTTTCTTATTTTTTCTTGAATCGTTTTATGCTTGTTGTTATTTCTTTTATTCTATGTTATTACCCTGCTAATAAAACACAAATAAAAGCTTTAAACAACATCTTAAAACGTTCCGTTACACTTGATTCTTTTTCGCAGCTAAAAAGGACCAAGCTTTAATTTATTTCTTTTTCTTCGAGCTGGAGTAAACCCGCATTAAAAGTGGCATAACTCTCTGCTCAGAAATCTAAATTTAATGATTCTTAAATCAAATTAAAGCTCTGTCTGTCCTCTGTCCAATGCCACCGGTTTCAGCTCAGAAGGACATCGGAGCTGCCAGATATGGCGATTGTACTCCGAGGTGCGCGGCTGTCTGAAACTCCAGTTTTTGTAGAAATCCGGATTTTCAAACCCCACTACCATGAGTTATAGAACTCTAATGAGAAAATTTTCTTGAGCAAAAATGTTTATCATATGATTATAAACATGATGTGTAAGATTAAAATGTTTTGATTTTTGAAAGTTTAATTGAAATTGAATTTTTACAAAACTAGTTTGAATTTTGAAAAACCGTTTTCACTTTCAAACTTGAAAAATATTTTGTCATCCAAATCAAATAAATTTTCAAAATGTTTTCAAAACTATATCTATATTACATATGTTCAAAATCTATATGCTCTTGAAAATTTGAGTGGGAGGTCTCCTTGTAGACAAGCCGAAAAATAAAAAGATGTGTAATCTCAAACTTTCAAGTGTTCGAGTGAGTTGAAGTTCACACTTCCCTCACGCACTTTCCCGAAATAGAAAATAGGAAATGATCGAGTATGTACCTTGTGCCTTTATGCACTAATACTGCTCTGAACATGTCGATCTAGGATTCTCTTCTAGTTGTCCGCTCTGTCGCTCTCTAACTAGGAAATCTGTTTCCGAACTTATAAGAGTCGATGAACCAACTCCAAAAACTAAGTGGGAGGGTTATATTCGTTGTTTGTAACCCACGATCCCAAACACTAATGAAAGATGCAATAACGTGGGACTAAGAGCCGCTCTTGCGACCCTCACTTAAATGTGAGTACTCCAAGGCGTTATTGCTTCGATCATTGCTCAATGAGCTACGTCCGAGAGTGATGCAATGATGACAAGGCCTCCCCTTGGGGGATTGTTTTTCAAAGCTGATCTTTTGGACTAAGTGGTTGGTTACACACTTAGGCTTAATCCCTAGTAATCCTCCCTTGAGGCTCTGCGAAGGGATGTGAGTGATCAAACCAATTTACAAGGTGGCTAGTCAAAAATGATGTATTGACATTTTGGCTAAGCATTAATGATGTGTCATTTACTTATAAATGGAGATTTTTTGCGGCCTTCTCTTGAGGGAGTAAATTATCGTTTGGTTTATAACACCTTTGGATTTTACAAAAGTCTTAATAAAACTTAAATCCTAAACCAAAGACTAATCATAAACTTGTTTCAACTTTTATAGGCAATATGTCTCTCAACCCTCTCTCTACAATTCTTTCCTCGAATAAACTCGAAGGCGACAATTACGTCGACTGGAAACGTAACCTCGACATAGTCCTTACTGTCGACAAGCACAAATGGGTTCTCACCACCCCCTGTCCTCAAACGAATGAAGATTCGACGCAAGAGGAGAAAGACGCCCTGGCAGCCTGGCTTCGATCCGATGAGATTGCAAGGTGCTATATTTTGGCATCGATGAACAATGTGTTGCAACAACAACATCGTGATTATGAAACTGCCACCAATATGCTCTACAATCTCCATGAGATGTTTGGAGGGCAAGGACGTCAAGCTAGGCAACAAGCGGTCCGACAATTCATGAACTGTCGTATGAAGGCTGGAACTCCCGTTAGAGATCATATGATGCTGATCATTAGCTATCTAAACGAAATGGAGATTCTTGGATCTGAGATTGATGGGGAGACTAAAATAGATATGATCTTGGAAACTCTCCCCGAAACCTTTGATACCTTCAAGTTGAATTATTCCATGAACAAGCTGGAGTACACTGTTACCGAGCTCATGAAGGAACTTCAAACCGCTGAGGCACTCACTAAGAAAAAGAGGGCTCAAGGAGAAGTACATGCTACTGCCTCCACCTCTGGATCTAAGAAGAGACCTCGCAATGCCGAGAAGAGGAACCAACCTAAGGTTCAAACGAAGAAGAAGGCGCCAAAGGCTCCGAAGGTAGACAAGTCTAAAGACAAGTGCCACCACTGCAACGAGCCTGGTCACTGGCGTAGGAACTGTCCCGCCTACCTCAAAACCAAAGCAAAAGGTATTGTACTTGTTACTGAAGCCTGTTTAGTAGCTGATAATGTATCATCGTGGATTATTGACTCCGCTGCTACTAACCATATTTGCTGCTCCTTGACTGGTTTTAGGAAAAACAAAAGCTTAGAGGATGGCGACTTCTGCTTCAAGTGGGGTGATGAGAGCGTGGTGTCTGCGAAGGCTGTGGGATCCGTGACGCTATCTTTTGAAGATCGAACTTCAAATTTGAATAATGTTTATTATGTTCCTTCCTTTGGGAAAAACCTAGTATCTGTTGCTCAACTTTTCGAGCAAGATTATTATTTAAAGTTTATAAAGAATGGAATTCGTATTTATTTTTCTAATTCTTTTGTCACTGATGCATGTATGAAGAATGGTCTTTTTTACATCTATCCCACTCAACCTTCTCTTTTAGACACCGAAATAGATAACAATCTAATTAGGGAGCCAAAGAGGATCAAACTTTCTGAATCCTCCGATCTAACAAAATCAACATACCTCTGCACTTAAGACTTGGTCATATCAGTCTAGATAGGATTAAGAGACTTGTGAGGGATGGTCCACTCCAAGCCTCTGCAATAGGTTCACTACCTACTTGTGAATCCTGCATAGAAGGAAAAATGACTAAGCGACCTTTCTCCGATAAGGGTCGAAGAGCCACTGAGTTGCTGTAACTAATACATTCTGATGTATGTGGTCCGCTCAACCAACAGGCACGTGGAGGATACGAATACTTCGTTACCTTCACTGATGATTACTCAAGATATGGGTTTGTCTATTTGCTTAAACACAAATCCGAGACCTTTAACGTATTTAAGGTCTTTAGGGCTTTAGTGGAAAAGCAAACTGGCAAAGTGATCAAAACCCTTCGATCTGATCGAGGTTGTGAGTATATGTCTGGAGAGTTCGATGACTTTCTTAAAGAAGAAGGTATCGCTTCTCAGCTTACCGCACCTGGCACACCTCAACAAAACGGAGTGTCAGAGAGAAGAAACCGAACTCTTATGGAGATGGTTAGATCAATGATGAGTTACTCATCACTCCCGCTTTACTTTTGGGGATATGCCCTCGAAACATCCGCTTACATTCTGAACCAAGTTCCGTCTAAAAAGGTTCCTGGTACTCCTTATGAACGATGGACTGGCCGTAAAGTGAATCTTGGCCGCATTCGAATTTGGGGTTGCCCTGCACACGTTCTGAGGCAAAAGACTAGCAAGTTGGCTAGTAGGTCAGAATTGTGCCTGTTTGTAGGATATCCGAAGGAAACCAAAGGTTTTACTTTCTATAGTCACGAGGACGATAAGACTTTCGTTAGCACGAATGCTCGTTTCCTTGAGGAGGACTTTATGAAGGATGCGAAACCTAGAAGCAAAATTGTGCTTGAAGAAAAGTTGGGTGAGGAAGCTTCTACCTCATCTGTAAGAACTGTTCTTACCCCAACTGAAACACAACCTAACTCATCAGAATCTCGTCAAGTAGTACTTCGACGTAGTGGGAGGGCTGTTCAACAGCCTGACAGGTACATGTCTTATGGAGACTCTCTTGTAGCCGTCTCCGACATGGATGACCCTGTTTCCTATAGCCAAGCGATGGCTTGTTCTGAATCAAACCTTTGGCTTGGCCATGAAAGTTGAAATGCACTCGATGTATGTCAACAAAGTCTGGAAACTTGTAGACCTTCCTGAAGGGATTAAACCCGTAGGGTGTAAGTGGATATACAAGAAGAAAAAGGGTCCTGATGGGAACGTCGAGACGTTCAAAGCACGACTTGTGGCGAAGGGTTATACCCAACAAGAAGGGATTGACTATGAAGAAACCTTCTCGCCAGTCGCGATGCTTAAATCCATCCGCATACTCCTATCCATAGCTGCAGCTCTCGACTATGAGATCTGGCAAATGGATGTCAAGACAGCCTTTCTGAATGGCAATCTTGACGAGCGCATTTACATGGCTCAACCAGACGGTTTCGTGGATAAAGGTCAAGAGACCAAGGTTTGTGAGTTGCTTAAGTCCATTTATGGATTAAAGCAAGCATCTAGGTCATGGAATATTAGATTCGATGAAACTGTAAAGAGTTTTGGCTTTGAACAGTCAATAGATGAGCCTTGTGTTTACAAGTTAATACACGAAGGCAAAGTTGTGTTTCTGGTACTATATGTCGATGATATACTACTCATTGGTAATGACGTGGGTAAGTTATCTGAGGTTAAGGTTTGGCTGGCAAAGCAATTCGATATGAAGGATCTAGGAGAAGCCGCATACATTCTGGGAATCCAAATATTTCGAGATAGGAAAAACCGGACCCTGTCGCTCTCTCAAGCATCTTATATTGATAAGGTGATGGATCGCTTCTCGATGCAAGACTGCAAGAGTTGTCAAACACCCTTTAGGCATGGAGTTTCACTCTCTAAGGACCAGTCTCCCAAGACTGCACAAGAGATTGAAGACATGAGGAAGATTCCTTATGCCTCTGCCGTAGGAAGCCTCATGTATGCTATGCTTTGCACTAGACCTGACATTTGTTTCGCCGTTGGCGTAGTTAGTCGTTTCCAATCCAACCCTGGACCCGAGCACTGGATTGCTGTTAAGCATGTTCTTAAGTGTTGGAATTGATCTAGGGTTTAAGAAAAAGATTAAACGCTTCGGGAAGCGGCGGAATTTTAAAAAATTTATTTTCACGTAAAAACAGTTTTTACTAACCTAGACAAAGAAGCAAGTACATGTAATTAAAAAAAATATGAGCTAGAAGTTTACTAACCTTTCTTGAAGCTTGAACTTTGAAGAAGCTTTTGGAAAGTTCGCAATGTTCGTCTCCCCTCGCAGCACGTCTCTCTTTCTTTCCTCGGCACCTCGAGCAACCACGAAAGTTTCTATCACTAAATCACTCGAAATAAAGGAATTAGTGAGTGGGCACTTTTAAACACTACGACTTAAGAACAAGTCTTGAAGTCGCAGAGCTAAACACTAGGTCGAGTGAGGACCTAGGTGCCAAGACAAGAAAAATCGAAAATAAACTAGAGAGAGAGAGAGGATTTTCGGCCACAAGTTCTAGAGAGAGAGTCTCTCAAATCTCTTAAACTTGGATGAATGAAATGTGAGGAAATGAGGCTCCTATTTATAGGAGAGGTCTCACCTTCAATAAGGTAGTTTCTTCTTCTATGGAATATCACATATTCATGAGCCAAATTCCTCTCTTTCCCATTGAGACACTCGGCCAAGCTAGGGCTTCTAGAAGCCTTGATTTGTTTCCTATTTTGTTCAAGGCTTGCCTTTTCTCTCAACATGGCCGATTCTTTATGCATCCCATATGCAAAATTTGTTTCCTCTTTTTCTTTTGGCAAGTATCTAAATACATTAATGCACAAAATAAACTCTTTCTCTTGGGTATTTTGGGCGCCCAACTCTCATCTAGAAGGAGCTTCTAGAAGCTTCTTCATTTGTTCATGACATCATGAGAAAAGCCCATTAAGAATTTTCAATAAAATTCTTATGAAATGAAATTAATTCACAAGGCCCAATAATCAAGTTATGGCCGAGTGACATTAAGTCATCAAATGAACTTGTCAAAAAAATTTATTGACATTCATTTCATCCTTTGTCTCAAAAGACAAAAATACCCTTTTAACTATTTTCGTTCTTGTTTTGACTTAGCTTCCAGTTTAACTATTCCTATCGATGTGATTCGTGACAGTGACCTCATGGACCCAAATGAACAAAGCTTGAGCTAAACACTTGGACTCAAAAGTTCACAAACCTTTTCCAAGTTTAGCTTAATGCCAACTGACTCCACTAAAGAGCTGACACTGAAATTCTCTCGGTTCAAATGAATTTGTTTTCTACTCAAGAATTCGACCTAATTATGATGAGCGGATCCACTGAATATTATCTATGTTTATCCTTCATGAATGTCATCAGCTAGTCGGGATTTACTAAATTACCATTTTACCCTTCTAGCTGTTATTTCCTCAACTCCTTTGTCGCTTGTGAATAAGTTAGAAACGATGTATTGACGAGGAGCTAACATGTCACATTGTTTCATCCAAAAGAGTCAGGACTCAAATTGGACACTGGCCAGTTCATTTATTCACACTCCAAGGAACAAAGCATGAGGTGACATACATTGCATTTCAGCAATCTTGTACATGAATTCCATATCTATGAGAACTTCACAAAGTTACTCATGACAGACTCACAACTTAGTACTTCACCAATAGGCCTTGTTCGGAATCACATAGTGAGTCCGAACTTTGACTTTCTCAAATGAGAATACTAAGGTGTTGTTGTCGCTGTTTTTCGGACAACTATTTAGGAGCCAAAGACGGTTAGACCCAAGGCCGGACCAAGTGGTCTCGTCTTGACTCGAGCGTGTCGGACTTGGTATCCCAAGTCGTCCCTTAGCTGTGGATGTCCCTTGAGTTCGTCAGAGTACCTGAAAAGGAGTAGGGAACACGTGAACTACAAAGGGGAAACAGGGGGGTGCCCCTGTTTACCTCTCCGACGCTCAACATTAGTGTGATTGAGGTGGAGTATAGAGGTTTTAGGGGTGTTCAGAGGCCAAAGCTTGAGAGAAACGAGCGAGGTACGAGTTCGGCAGCGTTTCAGTACTCAAGAATGGATTACCTGGGTCAAGGGAAGGACCCTTGTATTTATAGCCAGCCAAGGGGTGGTTGGGAGACCCATTGGCCGAGTGAACTTGCTTGGTTCGGCCATTGAGTGGCTGGGTGGGCCAATGGCCGAGTGAACATGGTGGTGAGGTTCACTCGGCCATTGGCCGAGTGAACTGCTGGAAGGTTCACTCGGCCAATGGCCGAGTGAACTGCAGGGGCAGCTGGATGGTTCACTCGGCCATTGGCCGAGTGAACTGCTGGAAGGTTCACTCGGCCAATGGCCGAGTGAACTGTCTTGGTGGCTGGAGGGTTCACTCGGCTATTGGCCGAGTGAACTGCTGGAAGGTTCACTCGGCCAATGGCCGACTGAACTGCCTTGGTGGCTGGAGGGTTCACTCGGCCATTGGCCGAGTGAACTGTCCAATGGCCGAGTGAGCCTTTTGACCCAGCCAATGGCCGAGTGAACCATTGACTCGGCCCATGGTTGGGCAGGGTGTTTGACTTGGCCATTGGCTTGGGCCGGCCCCTGGTTGAGTCAGGGTTTCGCCGCCCAAGACCTCGTACTAGCCACGTGGGTCGAAGAGATGCCTTTGTTCCCGTTGGTCCTATACGGGCCAACAACATTAGCCCCCCGAGTTTCCGGTCGAGCGTAGGTCGAGTGGAAACTCAAAATCTACGCTTTTATGCGGATGCGGGATGGGTGCTCTCGGGTTTGCATCATGAGGAATGGCCTTCGCGCGTCGCGAGGGACGACGTTTTGTTTCGGGTTGATCGTGCGTGGCTTATTTTCTCGATCTACCAATGAGGGCGTGATCGATTAGCACGGCTTTTTTGTATTGTGCGCGTCTTATTTTCTCGACCTGCCAACGAAGGCATAATCGATTTGCACGTCTTCGTTGCGTTGTGCGCGTCTTATTTTCTCGACCTGCCAACGAAGGCATAATCGATTTGCACGTCTTCGTTGTATTGTGCGCGTCTTATTTTCTCGACCTGCCAACGAAGGCATAATCGATTAGCACGTCTTCGTTGCGTTGTGCGCGTCATATTTTCTCGACCTGCCAACGAAGGCATAATCGATTTGCACGTCTTTGTTGTATTGTGCGCGTCTTGTTTTCTCGACTTGCCAACGAAGGCATAATCAATTTGCACGTCTTTGTTGTATTGTGCGCGTCTTGTTTTCTCGATTTGCCAACGAAGGCATAATCGATTTGCACGTCTTTTTTGTATTGTGCGCGTCTTATTTTCTCGACTTGCCAACGAAGGCATAATCGATTTGCACGTCTTTTTTGGGTTGTGCGCGTCTTATTTTCTCGACCTGCCAACGAAGGCATAATCGATTTGCACGTCTTTGTTGTATTGTGCGCGTCTTGTTTTCTCGACTTGCCAACGAAGGCATAATCGATTTGCACGTCTTTGTTGTATTGTGCGCGTCTTATTTTCTCGACTTGCCAACGAAGGCATAATCGATTTGCACGTCTTTTTTGGGTTGTGCGCGTCTTATTTTCTCGACCTGCCAACAAAGGCATAATCGATTTGCACGTCTTTGTTGTATTGTGCTCGTCTTGTTTTCTCGACTTGCCAACGAAGGCATAATCGATTAGCACGTCTTTATTGTACCTTTTTTTTTTGTTGAGCGAGCATTGTTTCCCATTAGCCCCCCGAGTTTCTCGTGTACTCGTAGAGGAGACTAGAAATTATAATGCAGCAAGATGAAGACTTCGAGGTGAAATGTGATACAATTATCATGCAAAAATAGTAAAAAATTACATCCCTGGGCCATTGGCCTTATTGAAATTCGAGATTGTCTTAAAACCGGAAATAAAATGACATAGTGAGAAATGGGGACGGGCTTCCGCTGCAGTGCTAGCTTCTGTAGCTTGACCGAGCTAGAGGATGGCGCTCACCATCTTTTCCTTCCCTTTCCCGTCCACGCCTTGGATGTAGCACATCCTCGCCATCGACTGGTCTCCCAACATGATGGCAATCCCCTTTTCAGTCGGGAACTTCATCATCAGGTGGTAGGTAGACGTTATAGCCTTCAATCGGTTGAGAGTCGGGCGGCCGATGATGATGTTGTATGCCGAGGGCTGGTCCACAACTAGGAAGGATACGATGCGAGTGGCCTCGAGCCCCCCCGGTGTTCCGAAGGTGACCGGGAGGTCGATGGTTCCTTCCGTCATGACCCTCTCCCCGGAGAAGCCGAAGAGTGGGGTCGAGATTGGGGTCGGTTTCAGTCCGGTCAGCTTCATCCTGTCCAACGCTGATTTGAAGACGATGTCGGCCGAGCTGCCGTTATCAATCAGGATTCTTCGGACGAGATTGTTGGCGACCGGGGCCGAGACGACTATTGCGTCATTGTGCGGGTGGAGAACTCGTGTCGCCTCTTGGCCGGTGAAGAACATGGACTCGAACGGGGCCGGAGGGGGAGCCTCGTACGTATGGTTGATGTAGTGCGCAACTTTTCCTCGGGAAACCTCGCGCACGTACTTCTTCCTTTGTGTGGACGAGTCCCCAAACTCCGGGCCACCCATGATCGAGCCCACGACATGCAGCTGTGAGCTCTCCGGTTCTTCAATCGCTGCCTGGTCCGCGACAGTCATCGTCGCCGGACCCTTCCTTCCTTGCCGTGGACGGCCTTCGTGCACAGCGGCCGTCCCGACCGTTCTCAGGACATACTCTTTTAATTTCCCGTCCCGAATCAGGGCCTCGATCTGACGCCTAAGATGATAGCACTCGGACGTCAGATGCCCGTGATCCTGGTGGTACTCACAGAACTTATTTCGATCCCTCTTCGTGGGATCCTTCGCAAGAGGAGCCGGACTTCCTAGCTTGTCGCGGTGCAGAGCTAGGATCCGCTCTTGCGGAGTGTTCAGTGGGGTGTACGTTGATAACGCTCGGAAGCTATCAACGTGCGACGATCTTGGATCGGAGAGGGGGCGACTGTTAGGGGCCCGGCCTCCCCTGCTCCTCTTCCTCTGAGGGTCGGGACGATCTTCGTCTTGTTCATCGTGGTGGCGACTACTTTGTCCTCCCGACTTTCGGCCATCGCGGCCATCGAGATAGTCCTCGATTCCCATATGTGTGCGGGCTCTCGTCATCAGCTCCGCCATGTCTCGTAGGACCTGCCCGACAATGGACTTGAGGAAGTCGCTCGTGCGAACTCCCTCGGTGATCGCTGTGATGGCGTCCTTGTCGTCGAAGCCCTCGACTTTGTGAGACTCCTCAGTGAAGCGAGCGAGATATTGTCTCAATGTCTCATCTCTCCCTTGTCGAATGGAGAGGAGGTGGGTCTTCGACTTCTTTTGTGCCACAAGCGTGGCAAAGCGAGCGAGGAAAGCCTCTCGCAAGGCCCGTAAGGACGGGATGCTTCCAGGCCTCAAACTCCGGAACCACTCAAAGCCCGACCCTGTGAGGGTTAGGCTGAAGGCTTGACAGAGAGTCGCATCCGACTGTCCTTGCATTGTCATCCACGTCTCGTAGTGTTGGATGTGGAAGTTCGGGTCAGTCCGTCCATCATAGGGAGGGATGGACGACAATTTGAAGTTCCCCACGCAAGGCTGCGCGAGGATTTGTGCGGCGAAGGGAGAGTATGACTCCTCGATCCCTCCATATGATCTTTGCCTCCCCGATTCCCTCATCTCGATGATTTGGTTTTGGAGGCTCTGGATCATTGTGACCATATCAAGCCCGTTGGCAGGGCCAATTGTCGGGGCCACGGGGGTCACCGGTTGGCGTTCGTTGGATGCTTGGTCCACGACATTGGCCTGAGGCCGGCCAAGAGTTGCGGCGGGGAGCGCGTCCCTTCGAGAATTTAGCCTTTGGCGGAGATCCTCCCCTCGGGAGTTTCTCTGCGCCGTCAAGCGCTCTCTAAGGTCCACGCTTGGTGCGTGACGAGGCGAGGTCGCCCTTGGTCGGGTCGTCCGGCGAGCGCTTCGGCTATCGGCTCCATCGTCGACTAGAGTCGCTCTCTCCTCGGCGAGGGGCCGTGTCCGGCCACCTCTTGAAACCGAGGGGGCGAGTCCCCGGGACTGTGACCGTGCCTGTTGTCGCGCCGGGTACAAAGGATCGGCCAACGCACCATTGGCCCTCTCGGGTCGCGCTTGAGCGAGGCTAGGGGTGGCCTCGTCGGTCCTCGACTCCTCCACGTATTCGGGGTTGGAGTAATCCTGAGCAGATCGATCCTCGACGTCGTAGCCGAGGAGATCGGCGATGAGGGAGCCGTCAACGCCGGGACGGTCAAGGAGCTCCGCGAGCCGCCGGGCCGTGTCCTCTCGGAGCTCGGCCTCGGGGTCGTTCACCGGGTCTTGGGGCTGGCTCTCGCTATCGCGAGGTTGCCCTTCAAGACGGTGTGCGAGGAGTCGGAGACCGTACCTCGAGCTCGTCGCTCGAGTACCCGCGGAGGTAGTGGGTAGGTGACTCATCTCTCGAGAGTCGTAGGTGTAGTGAAAGTGTGGAATGGAAGGGAGAGCGTGCTAAGGTCGGTGGTCCCCTCCTTCTAGCGCCAAAATGTTGTCGCTGGTTTTCGGACAACTATTTAGGAGCCAAAGACGGTTAGACCCAAGGCAGGACCAAGTGGTCTCGTCTTGACTCGAGCGTGTCGGACTTGGTATCCCAAGTCGTCCCTTAGCTGTGGATGTCCCTTGAGTTCGTCAGAGTACCTGAAAAGGAGTAGGGAACACGTGAACTACAAAGGGGAAACAGGGGGGGTGCCCCTATTTACCTCTCCGACGCTCAACATTAGTGTGATTGAGGTGAAGTATAGAAGTTTTAGGGGCGTTCAGAGGCCAAAGCTTGAGAGAAACGAGCGAGGTACGAGTTCGGCAGCGTTTCAGTACTCAAGAATGGATTACCTGGGCCAAGGGAAGGACCCTTGTATTTATAGGCAGCCAAGGGGTGGTTGGGAGACCCCTTGGCCGAGTAAACTTGCTTGGTTCGGCCATTGAGTGGCTGGGTGGGCCAATGGCCGAGTGAACATGGTGGTGAGGTTCACTCGGCCATTGGCCGAGTGAACTGCTGGAAGGTTCACTCGGCCAATGGCCGAGTGAACTGCAGGGGCAGCTGGATGGTTCACTCGGCCATTGGCCGAGTGAACTGCTGGAAGGTTCACTCGGCCAATGGCCGAGTGAACTGTCTTGGTGGCTGGAGGGTTCACTCGGCCATTGGCCGAGTGAACTGCTGGAAGGTTCACTCGGCCAATGGCCGAGTGAACTGCCTTTGTGGCTGGAGGGTTCACTCGGCCATTGGCCGAGTGAACTGTCCAATGGTCGAGTGAGCCTTTTGACCCAGCCAATGGCCGAGTGAACCATTGACTCGGCCCATGGTTGGGCAGGGTGTTTGACTTGGCCATTGGCTTGGGCCGGCCCCTGGTTGAGTCAGGGTTTCGCCGCCCAAGACCTCATACTAGCCACGTGGGTCGAAGAGATGCCTTTGTTCCCGTTGGTCCTAGACGGGCCAACAACACGTGTGAAATGGCATGTCTCATTTCAGGATTAAGGTAAGCATGATGCAATTCATACATAGTGACTTCGAGACATAAGAGGTTAAATGGTTTGTTCTTATATTGTCTCTAGAAGTGCACTGGTCAATTCAGTACCTTCGGAAGATACCTAGAAGAACTATAGAGTCCCCAACTCTCAATGCGTCATAACCAGACATCATAGATTCTTCTAACAATCGTACTGAGGTCAATAGTCCTTTGACCCTAAGATTGCGAATATATCGTTTTAAGCAAACTACGAAGAGTTTGTTCATGCAAATCTACATTTGTCTCTTCGTAAGTTGTTAAGTTTGTTTATGGACTAAAAGACTAATGTTTTATCATAAATCTTCAAACAAAGAAAGAATGAATGAACGTTTCAACTTTATTAATGAATAGATAGGCAATTACAAGCAACAGTCTTCATGAGACTTTATTACATCAAATGTACAAAATAAAGACTACAACTCTTCTTGTGGGCACCATTGACAACATTAAGTATCTTCGAAGAACTAGGAACTTGATGCTTACATACTCAGGTACTGACCTGAATATGACGGGATATACCGACTCCGATTTTCAAGCGGATAAGGATTCCAGGAAATCCACTTCGGGATCTGTGTTCATCCTTAATGGTGGAGCTGTTGTGTGGAGAAGTATTAAGCAATCTTGCATTGCTGACTCCACAATGGAAGCAGAATATGTGGCTGCTTGTGAAGCATCCAAAGAGGCTGTATGGCTTAGAAAGTTCCTTAAGTATTTGGAAGTTGTTCCAAACGTCGACGAGCCCATGACCCTTTATTGTGATAATAGTGGGGCTGTCGCTAACTCAAAGGAACCTCGAAGCCATAAGCGCTCTAAACATATTGAGAGGAAATACCATTTGATTCGAGAGATCGTGCAGCGCGGAGACGTGGAAGTGAAGAAGATCTCAACGGTGGACAACCTGGCAGATCCATTCACCAGCGCGGAGAATGTCATGAGTAACTTTGTGAAGTTCTCATAGATATGGAATTCATGTACAAGATTGCTGAAATGCAAAGTATGTCACCTCATGCTTTGTTCCTTGGAGTGTGAATAAATGAACTGGCCAGTGTCCAAATTGAGTCCTGACTCTTTTGGATGAAACAATGTGACTTGTTAGCTCCTCGTCAATACATTGTTTCTAACTTATTCACAAGCGACAAAGGAGTTGAGGAAATAACAGCTAGAAGGGTAAAATGGTAATTTAGTAAATCCCGACTAGCTGATGACATTCATGAAGGGTAAACATAGATAATATTCAGTGGATCCGCTCATCATAATTAGGTCGAATTCTTGAGTAGAAAATAAATTCATTTGAACGGAGAGATTTTCAGTGTTAACTCTTTAGTGGAGTCAGTTGGCATTAAGCTAAACTTGGAAAAGGTTTGTGAACTTTTGAGTCCAAGTGTTTAGCTCAAGCTTTGTTCATTTGGGTCCATGAGGTCACTGTTACGAATCACATCGATAGGAATAGTTAAACTGGAAGCTAAGTCAAAACAAGAACGAAAATAGTCAAAAGGGTATTTTTGTCTTTTGAGACATATGATGAAATGAATGTCAATAAATTTTTTGACAAGTTCATTTGATGACTTAATGTCACTCGGCCATAACTTGATTATTGGGCCTTGTGAATTAATTTCATTTCAGAAGAATTTTATTGAAAATTCTTAATGGGCCTTTTTCATGTTGTCATGAACAAATGAAGAAGCTTCTAGAAGGCCTTTCTAGAGTCATTATAGGCGCCCAAATACCCAAGAGAAAAGAGAGTTTATTTTGTGCATAAATGTATTTAGATACTTGCCAAAAGAAAAAGAGGAAATAAATTTCCTATGCATGGCATAAGGGAATTTCGGCCATAAGGGTCAAGAGAGAAGCAAATAAAAGAGGAAACAAATCCAAGGACTTGCTTGGCAAGTCTTGGCCGTGTGCCTCATAGAAGAAAAGGGGAAATTGGCTCATTAATATGTGATATTCTATAGAAGAGGAAACTACCTTATTGAAAGTAAGACCTCTCCTATAAATAGGAGCCTCATTCCACACTTTTCATTCATCCAAGTTTAAGAGATTTGAGAGACACTCTCTCTAGAACTTGGCCGAACTCCTCTCTCTCTCTCTTTCTAGTTTATTTTCGATTTTTCTTGTTTTGGCACCTAGGTCCTCACTCGACCTAGTGTTTAGCTCTGCGACTTCAAGACTCGTTCTTAAGTCGTAGTGTTTAAAAGTGCCCACTCACTAATTCCTTTATTTCGAGTGATTTAGTGATAGAAACTTTCGTGGTTGCTCGAGGTGCCGAGGAAAGGAAGAGAGACGTGCTGCGAGGGGAGACGAGCGTTGCAACTTTCTAAGAGCTTCTGAAAGATCAAGCTTCAAGAAAGGTTAGTAAACTTCTTAGCTCATATTAGTTTTTAATTACATGTACTTGCACTTGTCTAGGTTAGTAAAAACCGTTTTTACTTGTAAAAGAAAATTTTTAAAATTCCGCCGCTTCCCGAAGCGTTAATTATTTTCTTAAACCCTAGATCGATTCCAACAGCCCACAAGAAGAGTTGTAGTGTGTATTTATGTACATTTGATGTCATATAGTCTTACGAAGACTCTTGCTTGTAATTGCTTATTCATTAATAAAAAGTTGAAACGTTCATTCATTCTTTCTTTGTTTGAAGCTTTATGATAAAACCTTAGTCTTTTAGTCCTTAAAAAAATTTAACAACTTACGAAGAGACAAATGTAGATTTGCATGAACAAACTCTTCGTAGTTTGCTTAAAACGATATATTCGCAATCTTAGGGTCAAAGGACTATTGACCTCAGTACGATTGTTAGAAGAATCTATGATGTCTGGTTATGAGGCATTGAGAGTTGGAGACTCTATAGTTCTTCTAGGTATCTTCCGAAGGTACTGAATTGACCAGTGCACTTCTAGAGACAAGATAAGAACAAACCATTTAATCTCTTATGTCTTGAAGTCACTATGTATGAATTGCATCATACTTACCTTAATCCTGAAATGAGACATGCCATTTCACAGCTTACGTATTCTCATTTGAGAAAGTCAGAGTTCGGACTCACTATGTGATTCCGAACATGGCCTATTGGTGAAATACTAAGTTGTGAGAATGTCATGAGTAACTTTGTGAAGTTCTCATAGATATGGAATTCATGTACAAGATTGCTGAAACGCAATGTATGTCACCTCATACTTTGTTCCTTGGAGTGTGAATAAATGAACTGGCCAGTGTCAAAATTGAGTTATGACTATTTTGGATGAAACAATGTGACTTGTTAGCTCCTCATCAATACATTGTTTCTAACTTATTCACAAGCGACAAAGGAGTTGAGGAAATAACATCTAGAAGGGTAAAATGGTAATTTAATAAATCCCGACTAGCTGATGACATTCATGAAGGGTAAACATAGATAATATTCAGTGGATCCGCTCATCATAATTAGGTTGAATTCTTGAGTAGAAAATAAATTCATTTGAACCGAGAGATTTTCAGTGTCAACTCTTTAGTGGAGTCAGGTGACATTAAGCTAAACTTGGAAAAGGTTTGTGAACTTTTGAGTCCAAGTATTTAGCTAAAGGTTTGTTCATTTGGATCCATGAGGTCACTGTCACAAATCACATCGAGTAGGAATAGTTAAACTAGAAGCTAAGTCAAAACAAGAACGAAAATTGTCAAAATGGTATTTTTGTCTTTTGAGACATAGCATGAAATGAATGTCAATAAATTTTTTGACAAGGTCATTTGATGACTTAATAATACTCGGCCATGACTTAATCATTGGGCCTTGTGGATTATTTTCATTTCATAAGAATTTTATTGAAAATTCTTAATTGGCCTTTTCCATGTTGTCATGAACAAATGGAAAAGCTTCTAGAATACCTTTCTAGAATGAATATAGGCGCCCAACATACCCATGGGAAGAGAGAATATTTTGTGCATAAATGTATCAAGCTACTTGCCAAAAGAAAAAGAGGAAACAAATTTCCCCTAAGAGTAAACAAATCCAAGGACTTACTTGCTTTGTCTTGGCCGTGCACCTCTATGAAGGAAAATGGAAATTGGCTCATGAATATGTGATATTCTATAGAAGAGGAAACTACCTTATTGAAGGTGAGACCTCTCCTATAAATAGGAGCCCCTTTCTTCACATTTCATTCATCCAAGTTCAAGAGATTTGAGAGCTTCTCTCTCTAGAACTTTGGCCGCCCCTCTCCTCTCTCTCTCTCTAGTCAATTTCGTTTTATTGTTTTGGCACCTAGGTCCTCATTTGACCAAGAGTTTAGCTATGTGACTTCAAGACTCGTTCTTAAGTCGTAGTGTTTAAAAGTGCCCACTCACTAATTCCTTTATTTCGAGTGATTTAGTGATAAAAACTTTCGTGGTTGCTCGAGGTGCCGAGGAAAGAAAGAGAGACGTGCTGCGAGGGGAGACGAGCGTTGCAACTTTCCAAAAGCTTCTCAAAGTTCAAGCTTCAAGAAAGGTTAGTAAACTTCTATACTCATAATAGTTATTAATTACATGTACTTGCTCTTTGTCTAGGTTAGTAAAAAACCGTTTTTACTTGAAAAGAAATTTTTTAAAATTCCACCCCTTACCGAAGCGTTAATTATTTTCTTAGACCCTAGATCGATTCCAACACTTAGGTCCTCATTTGACCTAGTGTTTAGCTCTGCGACTTCAAGACTCGTTCTTAAGTCGTAGTGTTTAAAAGTGCCCACTCACTGATTCCTTTTATTTCGAGTGATTTAGTGATAGAAACTATCGTGGTTGCTCGAGTTGCCGAGGAAAGAAAGAGAGACGTGCTGCGAGGGGAGACTAGCGTTGCAAACTTTCCAAAAGCTTCTCAAAGTTCAAGCTTCAAGAAAGGTTAGTAAACTTCAATGCTCATAATAGTTTTTATTTATATGTACTTGCTCTTTGTCTAGGTTAGTAAAAACCGTTTTACTTGAAAAGAAAATTTTTTAAATTCCGCCGCTTAACAAAGTGTTAAACTTTTTCTTCAACCCTAGATCAATTCCAACAGAAGAGCCACTAAGTTGCTGGAACTAGTACATTATGATGTATGTGGTCCGCTCAGTCAACAGGCATGTGGAGGATACGAATACTTCGTTACCTTCATCGATGATTACTCAAGATATGGTTTTTTCTATTTTCTGAAACACAAATCTGAGACCTTTAACGTATTTAAGGTGTTTAGGGCTTTAGTGGAAAAGCAAACTGGAAAACAGATCAAAACCCTTCGATCTGATCGGGGAGGTGAATACATGTCTGGAGAGCTCGATGACTTCCTTAAAGAATAAGGTATCACTTCTCAGCTTACCGCACCTGGCACACCTTAACAAAACGGAGTGTCAGAGAGAAGAAACCGAACTCTTATGGACATCGGTAGATCAATGATGAGTTACTCATCACTCTCTCTTTCCTTTTGGGAATATACCCTCGAAATAGCCGCTTACATTCTGAACCAAGTTTCGTCTAAAACGGTTCCTGGTACTCCTTATGAACCATGGACTGGCCGTAAAGTAAACATAGGCCGCATCAAAATTTGGGGTTGCCCCGCACACGTGATGCGGCAAAAGACTAGCAAGTTCGCTAGTATGTCAGAATTGTGTATGCTCGTTAGATATCCAAAGGAAACCAAAGGTTTCACATTCTATAGCCCCGAGGACGATAAGACTTTTCTTAGCACGAATGCTCGTTTCCTCGAGGAGGACTTTATGAAGGATGCGAAACCTAGAAGCAAAATTTTGCTTGAAGAAATAACAGCTAGAAGGGTAAAATGGTAATTTTGTAAATCCCGACTAGCTGATGATATTCATGAAGGGTAAACACTGATAATATTATGTGGATCCACTCATTACAATTAGGTTGAATTCTTGAGTAGAAAATAAATTCATTTGAACCGAGAGATTTTCAGTGTCAACTCTTTAGTGGAGTCAGTTGACATTAAGCTAAACTTGGAAAAGGTTTGTGAACTTTTGAGTCCAAGTATTTTAGCTCAAGCTTTGTTCATTTGGATCCATGAGGTCACTGTCACGAATCACATCGATAGGAATAGTTAAACTGGACGCTAAGTCAAAACAAGAACGAAAATAGTCAAAAGGGTATTTTTGTCTTTTGAGACATATGATGAAATGAATGTCAATAAATTTTTTGACAAGTTCATTTGATGACTTAATGTCACTCGGCCATAACTTGATTATTGGGCCTTGTGAATTAATTTCATTTCATAAGAATTTTATTGAAAATTCTTAATGGACCTTTCTCATGTTGTCATGAACAAATGAAGAAGCTTCTAGAAGCTCATTCTAGAGTGAAATAGGCGCCCAACATACCCGAAGAAAGAGAGAATATTTTGTGCATAAATGTATCAAGATACTTGACAAAAGAAAAAGAGGAAACAAATTTCCCATGCATGCATGAGGATATTCGGCCAAGAGAGAGTCAAAGGCAAGGCATGGAACTAAATAGGAAACAAATCAAGGCTTCTAGAATGCCTTGTAGGCCGTGTGACTCTATGAAGGAAAGATAGAAATTGGCTCATGAATATGTGATATTCTATAGAAGAGGAAACTACCTTATAGAAGGTGAGACCTCTCCTATTAATAGGAGCCTCATTCCACACATTTCATTCATCCAAGTTTAAGAGATTTGAGAGACTCTCTCTCTAGAACTTGGCCGATCCTCTCTCTCTCTCTAGTTAATTTTCGGTTTTTGTTTTGGCACCTAGGTCCTCATTTCACCTAGTGTTTAGCTCTGCGACTTCAAGACTCGTTCTTAAGTCGTAGTGTTTAAAAGTGCCCACTCACTAATTCCTTTTCTCTCCAGTGATTTAGTGATAGAAACTTTCGTGGTTGCTCGAGTTGCCGAGGAAGAAAGAGAGACGTGCTGCGAGGGGAGACGAAGCGTTAAACTTTTTCTTAAACCCTAGATCAATTCCAACAAATGGTATCAGAGCTATGGTCAAAGATATGCGTGTACATGTAATTAAAAATATGAGCTTGAAAATCGTTTTCGAAAGTTTACTAATTTTGTGACAAGTTAGAATTGTTTTCTTAGATTTTTTTTTTAAATTTATTGCTCATGCCTTGAAATTAAAAATCATGTCGTTTTTCTATGAGTTTGGGATGTTATTAAAACACATTAGAATCAGTTCTAAAATTTTTATATTTTTTATATTGAAAAACGTGTTTTAAAGGTTTGAGAAATTTCGAGTAATTTTTGAGAAATTTCATAAAACATTCCGTTACACTCGATTCTTTTTCGCACCTAAAAAGACCGAACTTTAATTATTTCTTTTTCTTTGAGCTAGAATAAACCCGCAGTATAAGTGACATAACTCTCTGCTCAGAAATCGAAATTTAATGATTCTTGAATCAAATTAAAGGTCTGTCTGTCCTCTTTCTAATTCCCCCGGTTTTGGGTCAAAAGGACATCCGATCCACCAGTTATGGCGATTTTACTCTGAGGTGCGCTGCTGTGCTGAAACTCTAGTTTTTTAGAATTCCGTATTTTCAGCCCCACTACCATGAGTTATAGAACTCTAATGAGAAAAATTTCTTGAGCAAAATTGTTTTTCATAAGATTATAAACATGATGTGTAAGATTAAAATGTTTTGATTTTTGAAAGCTTAATTGAAATTGAATTTTTACAAAACTAGTTTGAATTTCGAAAAACCGTTTTCGTTTTCAAACTTGAAAATATTTTGTCATCCAAATCAAATAAGTTTTCAAAATGTTTTCAAAACTATATCTATATCACATATGTTCAAAATCTATATGCTCTTGAAAATTTGAGTGGGAGGTCTTCTTGTAGACAAACCGAAAAATAAAAAGATGTGTAATCTCAAACTTTCAAGTGTTCGAGTGAGTTGAAGTTCACACTTCCCTCACACACTTTCCCGAAATAGAAAATAGGAAAAGATCCGAGTATGTCCCATGTGTCTTTATGCACTAACACTGCTCTGAACATGAAAATCTAGGATTCTTTTCTAGTTGTCCGCTGTATCGCTCTATAACTAGGAAAACCGTTTCCGAACTTATAAGAGTCGATGTACCAACTCCAAAAAATAAGTGGGAGGGTTATATCTATTGTTTGTAACCCACGATCCCCAACACTAATGAAAAGTGCAATTGTCGCTAGACTAAGAGTCACCCTCGTGGCCCACTCTTAAATGAGAGTAATCAAGGGCGCTTTGCACTGATCATTGCTCAATGAGCTAAATCCGAAAGTGAGACAATGAGACAAGACCTCCCCTCGGCGGATTGTTTTTCAAAGTCAATCTTTTGGACTAAGTGGTTGGTTACACACTTGGACTCAACCCCTAGTAATCCTCCCTCGAGGCCCTGCGAAAGGATGTGATTGATCAAAGCAATTTAAAAGGTGGCTGGTCAAAATTGGTGTATTGACATCCTGGCTAAGCATTAATGATATGTCATTTACTTATAAATGGAGATTTTTTGCGGCCTTCCCTCGAAGGAGTAAATTGTCGTTTAGTTTATAACACCTTCGGATTTTATCAAATGTTTAAAAAAACTTAAATCCTAAACCAAAGACTAATCATAAACTTGTTTCAACTTTTATAAGCTATATGTCTCTCAACATTCCCTCAATCATCCTTTCCTCGAACAAACTCGAAAACAAAAATTATGTAGATTTGAAACATAACCTCGACATAATAGTTACCTTTAACAAGCACAAATGGGTACTCACCACCCCGTGTCCTCCTCTGACGAATGATGATTCAACTCAAGAGGGCAAAGACGCCTTAGCGGCCTGGCTTCGATCCGATGAGATTGCGAGATGCTATAACTTAGCATCAATGAACAATGTGTTGCAACAACAACATCGTGACATCGAGACTGCCGCCGACATGCTGAACAATCTCCATGAGATGTTTGGAGGGCAAAGGCATTAAGCAAGGCAACAAGCAGTCCGACAGTTTATGAAATGTCATATGAAGGCTAGGACTCCTGTTGGAGACTTTATGTTACTGATCATTAGTTTTCTGAATAAAATGGAAATACTAGGATCTGAGATTGATGGGAAGAATTGTTGGAATCGATCTAGGGTTTAAGAAAATAATTAACGCTTCGGTAAGCGGCGGAATTTTAAAAATTTTCTTTTCAAGTAAAAACGGTTTTTACTAACCTAGACAAAGAGCAAATACATGTAATTAAAAACTATTATAAGCTAAGAAGTTTACTAACCTTTCTTGAAGCTTGAACTTTGAGAAGCTTTTGGAATGTTTGCAACGCTCGTCTCCCCTCGCAGCATGTCTCTCTTTCTTTCCTCGCCACCTCGAGCAACCACGAAAGTTTCTATCACTAAATCACTCGAAATAAAGGAATTAGTGAGTGGGCACTTTTAAACACTACGACTTAAGAACGAGTCTTGAAGTCGCAGAGCTAAACACTAGGTCGAATGAGGACCTAGGTGCCAAAACAAAAAATCGAAAATGAACTAGAGAGAGAGAGAGGAGTTCGGCCACAATGTCTAGAGAGATAGTCTCTCAATCTCTAACTTGTGTGGAATGAATAGAATGAGAGGAATGAGGGTCCTATTTATAGGAGAAGGGTTTGCCTTGGAAAGAAGTAGTTTCCTCTTATTTTCCAAGCATTTATGAGGAAATCTTACTTCCTATTTTTCCCTTGCTTTGCACGTCCAACATGTGCTTCAATAAGCCTTGGATTTGTTTCCTCATTTAGTTTGTCTCTCTCTTTCCCTTGTGTTGGCCGAACTTATGCTTTCCTCATAGAGGAAATTTGTTTCCTCTTTTTCTTTTGGCAAGTATCTTGATACATTTATGCACAAAATAATCTCTCTTTCTCTTGGGTATTTGGGCGCCCATTTCACATCTAGAAGGAGCTTCTAGAAGCTTCTTCATTTGTTCATGACAACATGTGAAAGGCCCATTAAGAATTTTCAATAAAATTCTTATGAAATGAAATTAATCCACAAGGCCCAATGATCAAGTCATGGCCGAGTGACATAAAGTCATCAAATGAACTTGTCAAAAAATTTATTGACATTCATTTCATCCTTTGTCTCAAAAGACAAAAATACCCGTTTGACAATTTTCGTTCTTGTTTTGACTTAGCTTCCAGTTTAACTATTCCTACTCGATGTGATTCGTGACAGTGACCTCATGGACCCAAATGAACAAAGCTTGAGCTAAACACTTGGACTCAAAAGTTCACAAACCTTTTCCAAGTTTAGCTTAATGCCAACTGACTCCACTAAAGAGTTGACACTGAAAATCTCTCGGTTCAAATGAATTTATTTTCTACTCACGAATTTGACCTAATTATGATGAGCGGATCCACTGAATATTATCTATGTTTACCCTTCAAGAATGTCATCAGCTAGTCGGGATTTACTAAATTACCATTTTACCCTTCTAGCTGTTATTTCCTCAACTCCTTTGTCGCTTGTGAATAAGTTAGAAACAACGTATTGACGAGGAGCAAACAAGTCACATTGTTTCATCCAAAAGAGTCAGGACTCAATTTGGACACTGGCCAGTTCATTTATTCACACTCCAAGGAACAAAGCATGAGGTGACATACATTGCATTTCAGCAATCTTGTACATGAATTCCATATCTATGAGAACTTCACAAAGTTACTCACGACATTCTCACAACTTAGTACTTAATAGGCCGTGTTCGGAATCACATAGTGAGTCCGAACTCCGACTTTCTCAAACGAGAATACGTAAGCTGTGAAATGGCATGTCTCATTTCAGGATTAAGGTAAGCATGATGCAATTCATACATAGTGACTTCGAGACATAAGAGGTTAAATGGTTTGTTCTTATCTTGTCTCTAGAAGTGCACTGGTCAATTCAGTACCTTCGGAAGATACCTAGAAGAACTATAGAGTCTCCAACTCCCAATGCCTCATAACCAGACATCATAGTTTCTTCTAACAATCGTACTGAGGTCAATAGTCCTTTGACCCTAAGATTGCGAATATATCGTTTTAAGCAAACTACGAAGAGTTTGTTCATGCAAATCTACATTTGTATCTTCGTAAGTTGTTAAGTTTGTTTATGGACTAAAAGACTAAGGTTTTATCATAAAGCTTCAAACAAAGAAAGAATGAATGAACGTTTCAACTTTATTATTAAATGAATAGGCAATTACAAGCAAGAGTCTTCATGAGACTTTATTACATCAAATATACAAAATAAAGACTACAACTCTTCTTGTGGGCACCATTGACAACAAGAATGTCATAGATACGATCTTAGAAACTCTCCTCACATCTCTTGATACCTTCAAGTTGAACTACTCCATAAACAAGCTAGAGTACACTGTTACCAAGCTTATGAAGGAACTTCACACTGCTGTAGGTCTCACTAAGAGAAAGTGGAATCAAGGAGAGGCACATGCTATTGAGCAATAAGCCTCCGCCTCTGGAACTAAGAAGAGACCTCACAAGGCCGATAAAAAGAACTGTCATGCCTATCTCAAAGCAAAGGAACATAGTATTGTACTAGTTACCAAAGCATGCTTAGTAGCTGATAATGTATCAACGTGGATTCTTGACTCCGCTGCTACTAACCATATTTGTTGTTCCTTGACTGGTTTCAAGAAAACCAAAAGCTTAGAGAAAGGCAACTTCTGTTTCAAATGGGGTGATGGGAACCTGGTGTCTGGGAAGGCTGTGGGATCCGTGACCCTGTCTTTTGAAGACCGCACTTTAAACTTGAATAATGTTTATTTTTCCTACCTTTGGGAAGAACTTAATATCCATTGCTCGTCTTCTTGAGCAAGATTATTGTTTAAAGTTCATTAAGAATGGAATTCGTATTTCGTTTCCTGATAATTCTTTTGTCACTGATGCATGTATGAAGAATGCTCTTTTTTACATTTATCCCACTCAACCTTCCCTTTTAGACACTGAAATAGATAACGATCTAATTAGGGAGCCAAAGACGATCAAACTATCTGAATCCTCTGATCTAATAAATTCAACATATCTCTGGCACTTAAGACTTGGTCATATCAGTCTAGATAGGATTAAGAGACTTGTGAGAGACGATCCACTCCAAGCCTCTACAATAGGTTCACTACCTACTTGTGAATCCTGCATAGAAGGAAAAATGACTAAGCGACCTTTCTCCGATAAGGGTCGAAGAGCCACTGAGTTGCTGGAACTAGTACATTCTGATGTATGTAGTCCACTCAGTCAATAGGCACGTGGTGGTTACGAATACTTCGTTACCTTCACCAATGATTACTCGTGATATGGTTTTTTCTATTTGCTGAAACACAAATCCGAGACCTTTAACGTATTTAAGGTCTTTAGGGCTTTAGTGGAAAAGCAAACTGGTAAAGTGATCAAAACCCTTCGATCTGATCGAGGTGGTGAGTATATGTCTGGAGAGTTCGATGACTTTCTTAAAGAAGAAGGTATTGCTTCTCAGTTTACCGCACCTGGCACACCTCAACAAAACGGAGTGTCAGAGAGAAGAAACCGAACTCTTATGGAGATGGTTAGATCAATGATGAGTTACTCATCACTCCCTCTTTCCTTTTGGGGATATACACTCGAAACAACCGCTTATATTGTGAACCATGTTCCGTCCAAGACGGTTCCTGGTACTCCTTATGAATGATGGACTGGCTAGTAGGTCAGAATTGTGTCTGTTCGTTGGATATCCAAAGGAAACCAAAGGTTGTACTTTCTATAGTCCCGAGGACAAAAAGACTTTCATTAGCACGAATGCTCGTTTCCTTGAGGACGACTTAATGAAGGATGCAAAACCTAGAAGCAAAATTGTGCTTGAAGAAAAGTTGGGTGAGGAAGCTTCTACCTCATCTGTAAGAACTGTTCTTACCCCAACTGAAACACAACCTAACTCATCAGAATCTCGTCAAGTAGTACTTCGACGTAGTGGGAGGGCTACTTAAAAGCCTGATAGGTACATGTCTTATGGAGATTCTCTCGTAGCCGTCTCTGACATGGATGATCCTGTTTCCTATAGCCAAGCGATGGCTTGTTCTGAAGCAAACCTTTGGCTTGACGCCATGAAAGTTGAGATGCACTCGATGTATGTCAACAAAGTCTGGAAACTTGTAGACCTTCCTGAAGGGATTAAACCCGTAGGGTGTAAGTGGATATACAAGAAGAAAAGGGGTCCTGATGGGAACGTCGAGACTTTCAAAGCACGACTTGTGGCGAAGGGTTATACCCAACAAGAAGGGATTGACTATGAAGAAACCTTCTCGTGAGTCGTGATGCTTAAATCCATCCGCATACTCCTATCCATAGCTGCAGCTCTCGACTATGAGATCTGGCAAATTGATGTCAAGACAGCCTTTCTGAATGGCAATCTTGACGAGCGCATTTACATGGCTCAACCAGACGGTTTCGTGGATAAAGGTCAAGAGACCAAGGTTTGTGAGTTGCTTAAATCCATTTATGGACTAAAGCAAGCATCTAGGTCATGGAATATTAGATTCGATGAAACTGTAAAAAGCTTTGGCTTTGAACAGTCGATAGATGAGCCTTGTGTTTACAAGTTGAGACACGAAGGCAAAGTTGTGTTTCTGGTATTATATGTCGATGATAAACTACTCATTGGTAATGACGTGGGTAAGTTATCTGAGGTTAAGGTCTGGCTGGCAAAGCAATTCGATATGAAGGATCTAGGAGAAGCCGCGTACATTCTGGGGATCCAAATCTTTCGAGATAGGAAAATCCGGACGCTGTCGCTCTCTCAAGCATCTTATATTGATAAGGTAATGGATCGCTTCTCGATGCAAGACTCCAAGAAGGGCCAAACACCCTTTACGCATGGAGTTTCACTCTCTAAGGTCCAGTCTCCCAAGACTGCACAAGAGATTGAAGATATAAGGAAGATTCCTTACGCCTCTGCTATGCTTCATGTATGCTATGATTTGCACTAGACCTGACATCTGTTTCGCCATTGGCGTAGTTAGCCGTTTTCAATCCAACCCTGGACCCGAGCACTGGATTGCTGTTAAGCATGTTCTTAAGTATCTTCAAATAACTAGGAACTTGATGCTTACATACTCAGGTACTGACCTGAATATGACGGGATATACCGACTCCGATTTTCAAGCGGATAAGGATTCCAGGAAATCCACTTCGGGATCTCTGTTCATCCTTAATGGTGGAGCTGTTGTGTGGAGGAGTATTAAGAAATCTTGCATTACTGACTCCACAATGGAAGCGGAATATGTGGCTGCTTGTGAAGCATCCAAAGAGGCTGTATGGCTTAGAAAATTCCTTAAGTATTTGGAAATTGTTCCAAACGTCGACGAGCCCATGACTCTTTATTGTGATAATAGTGGGGCTGTCGCTAACTCAAAGGAACCTCGAAGCCATAAGCGCTCTAAGCATATTGAGTGGAAATACCGTTTGATTCGAGAGATCGTGCAACGCGGAGACGTGGAAGTGAAGAAGATCTCAACGGTGGACAACCTAGCAGATCCATTCACAAAGGCCCTAGCGAACAAGGACTTCGACCAACATCGAGAGGGACTAGGCATGAAGGACTACACACATCTTCTTTGAGTCAAGTGGGAGTTTGTTGTCAATGGTGTCTACAAGAAGAGTTGTAATCCTTATATTGTACATTTGATGTAATAAAGTCTCAGGAAGACTCTTGCTTGTAATTGCTTATTCATTAATAAAAAGTTGAAACGTTCATTCATTCTTCCTTGTCTGTTTGAAGATAAAACATTAGTCTTTAGTCCATAAACAAACTTAACAACTTGCGAAGAGACAAATGTAGATTTGCATGAACAAACTCTTCGTAGTTTGCTTAAAACGATATATTCGCAATCTAAAGGTCAAAGTACTATTGACCTCAGTGTGTTTGTTAGAAGAATCTATGATGTCTGGTTATGAGGCATTGAGAGTTGGAGACTCTATAGTTCTTCTAGGTATCTTCCGAAGGTACTGAATTGACCAGTGCACTTCTAGAGCCAAGATAAGAACAAACCTTGTGCCGAGGAAGGAAGAGAGACGTGCTGCGAGGGGAGACGAACGTTGCAACCTTTTTCCAAAAGCTTCTCAACGTTCAAGCGTCTAAAAAGGTTAGTAAACTTCTATGCTCATATTAGATTTTATTTACATGTGCTTGCTCTTTGTCTAGGTTAATAAAAACTGTTTTACTTGAAAAAGAAATTTTTTAAAATTTCGCCGCTTAACGAAGCGTTAAACTTTTTCTTAAACCCTAGATCAATTCCAACCTCGCTAACTCAAAGGAACCTCAAAGCCATAAGCGCTCAAAACATATTGAGAGGAAATACCATTTGATTCGAGAGATCGTGCAGCGCGGAGACGTTGAGGTGAAGAAGATCTCAACGGTGGACAAGCTGGCAGATCCATTGACCAAGGCCCTAGCGAACAAGGTCTTCGACCAACATCGGGAGGGATTAGGCATGAAGGACTACATACATCTTCTTTGAGTCAAGTGGGAGTTTGTTGTCAATGGTGCCCACAAGAAGAGTTTTAGTCTTTACTTATGTACATTTGATGTAATAAAGTCTCACGAAGACTCTTGCTTATAATTGGTTATTTACTAATAAAAGTTGAAACGTTCATTCATTCTTCCTTGTCTGAAGCTTTATGATAAAACCTTAGTCTTTAGTCCATAACCAAACCTAAAACACATGAAGAGACTAATGTAGATTTGCATGAACAAACTCTTCATGGTTTGCTTAAAACAATATATTCGCAATCTAAGGAACAAATGACTATTGATCTCAGTACAATTGTTAGGAGAATCTATGATGTCTGGTTATGGGACATTGAGAGTTGGAGACTCTATGGTTCTTCTAGGTATCTTCCGAATGTACTGAATTGACCAGTGCACTTCTAGAGACAAGATAAGAACAAACCATTTAACCTCTTATGTCTCGAGGTCACTACGTATGAATTGCATCATGCTTACCTCAATCCTGAAATGAGACATGCCATTTCATAGCTTACGTATTCTCATTTGAAAAAGTCGGAGTTCGGATTCACTATATGATTCTTAACAGGACCTATTCGTGAAGTACTAAGTTATGAAGATGTCATGAGTAACTTAGTGAAGTTCTCATAGATATGGAATTCATGTACAAGATTGCTTAAATGTAATGTGTATCACCTCATGCTTTGTTCCTTGGAATTTGAAAAAATGAAATGGCCAGTGTCCAAATTGAGTCATGACTCTTTTGGATGAATCAATGTGACATGTTAGCTCCTCGTCAATACATCGTTTCTAACTTATTCACAAGCGACAAAGGAGTTGAGGAAATAACAGCTAGAAGGGTAGTGAATTGACCAGTGCACTTCTAGAGACAAAATAAGAACAAACCATTTAACCTCTTATGTCTTGAAGTCACTACATATGAATTGCATCATGGTTACCTTAATCCTGAAATGAGACATGTCATTTCATAGCTTACGTATTCTCATTTGAGAAAGTCAGAGTTCAGACTCACTATGTGATTCTGAACAGGACCTATTGGTGAAGCACTAAGTAATGAAGATGCCATGAGTAACTTTGTGAAGTTCTCATAGATATGGAATTCATGTACAAGATTGCTGAAATGCAATTTATGTCACCTCATGCTTTGTTCCTTGGAATGTGAATAAATGAACTGGCCAGTGTCCACGTTGAGTCCTGATTCTTTTGGATGAAACAATGTGACTTGATAGCTCCTCGTCAATACATTGTTTCTAACTTATTAACAAGTGACAAAGGAGTTGAGGAAATAACAACTAGAAGGGTAAAATGGTAATATTATGAATCCCAACTAGCTGATGATATTCATGAAGGGTAAACATAGATAATATTCAGTGGATCCACTCATCACAATTAGTTGAATTCTTGAGTAGAAAATAACTTCATTTGAACCGAGAGATTCTCAATGTCAACTCTTAGTGGAGTCAGTTGACATTAAGTTAAACTTGGAAAATATTTGTGAACTTTTGAGTTCAAGTGTGTTAGCTCAAGCTTTGTTCATTTGGATCCATGAGGTCACTGTCACAAATCATATCGAGTAGGATTAGTTAAACTAGAAGCTAAATCAAAACAAGAACTAGACAAGTTTTACGAAAATTGTCTAAAGGGTAATTTTGTCTTTTTGGAGATTGGACGAAATGAATGTCAATAAATTTTTTGACATTGTCATATGATGACAAATATCACTAAGCCAAGTTAAGGAATTCGGGCCTTGGGGATTAATTTCATTTCATGAAATTTTACTTGAAAATCCTTAATGTGCTTTTCTTATGTTGTCATGAATAAATGAAGAAAAATCTAGAAGCACCATCTAGAAGGGCTGCACGTCCAAACCCAAGGAAGAGAGACCAAATTTTGTGCATTGATGTATGAAGATACTTGCCAAAAGAAAAAGAGCAAGCAAATTTCCTCTAGAAGGAAATTGGTATGGGCGGTCAACAATAGGCAAGGGAGAAGCAAAACAAAAGAGGAAACAAATCCAAGGCTTCTAGAAACCATGTTGGCCGTGTGACTTAAGGAGAAGGAGGGCAAATTTTGCTCATGAATATGTGATATTCTATAGAAGAGGAAACTGTTGGAATTGATCTAGGGTTTAAGAAAAAGTTTAACGCTTCGCAAAGCGGCGGAATTTTAAAAATTTCTTTTCAAGTAAAAACAGTTTTTTACTAACCTAGACAAAGAGCAAGTACATATAAATAAAAACTATAATGAGCATAGAAGTTTACTAACCTTTCTTGAAGCTTGATCTTTGAGAAGCTTTCAGAAGGTTTGCAACGCTCGTCTCCCCTCGCAGCACGTCTCTCTTTCTTTCCTCGGCACCTCGAGCAACCACGAAAGTTTCTATCACTAAATCACTCGAAATAAAATGAATCAGTGAGTGGGCACTTTTAAACACTACGACTTAAGAACGAGTCTTGAAGTCGCAGAGCTAAACACTAGGTAAAATGAGGACCTAGGTGCCAAAAAAAAAATCGAAAATAAACTAGAGAGAGAGAGGGAGGGGCGGCAACCACAAGTTCTAGAGAGAGAGGCTCTCAATCTCTAACTTATGTGGAATGAGAAAAATGAGAAGAATGAGGCTCCTATTTATAGGAGAGGTCTTACCTTCAATAAGGTAGTTTCCTCTTCTATAGAATATCACATATTCATGAGCCAATTTCCTCTTTTCCTCTATGACATACTCGGCCAAGGTAGGCTTCATTAAGCCTTGGGTTTGTTTCCATTTTTTTGTTCCTTGCCTTGCTTCTTTCTCAACTTGGGCACCTACCTTATTTCCCTTAGGGGAAATTTGTTTCCTCTTTTTCTTTTGGCAAGTATCTTTATACATTTATGCACAAAATATTCTCTCTATCTCTTGGGTGTGTTGGGCGCCTATCTCATTCAAGAAAGGCCTTCTAGAAGCTTTTCCACTTGTTCATGACAACATGAGAAAGGCCCATTAAGAATTTTCAATAAAATTCTTATGAAATGAAATTAATCCACAAGGCCCAATAAGACTAATATTGGCCGAGTGAAATTAAGTCATCAAATGAACTTGTCAAAAAATTTATTGACATTCATTTCATCCTATGTCTCAAAAGACAAAAATACCCTTTTGACAATTTTCGTTCTTGTCTTGACTTAGCTTCCAGTTTAACTATTCCTAATAGATGTGATTCGAGACAGTGACCTCATGGATCCAAATGAACAAAGCTTGAGCTAAAATACTTGGACTCAAAAGTTCACAAACCTTTTCCAAGTTTAGCTTAATGTCAACTGACTCCACTAAAGAGTTGACATTGAAAATCTCTCGGTTCAAATTAATTTATTTTCTACTCAAGAATTCAACCTAATTGTAATGAGTGGATCCACAGAATATTAGCATGTTTACCCTTCATGAATATCATCAGCTAGTCGGGATTTGCAAAATTACCATTTTACCCTTCTAGCTATTATTTCCTCAAATCCTTTGTCGCTTGTGAATAAGTTAGAAACAATGTATTGACGAGGAGCTAACAACTCACATTGTTTCATCCAAAAGAGTCAAGACTCAATTTGGACACTGGCCAGTTCATTTATTCACACTCCAAGGAACAAAGCATGAGGTGATATACATTCCATTTCAGTAATCTTGTACATGAATTCCATATCTATGAGAACTTCACAAAGTTTACTCATGATATTCTCACAACTTAGTACTTCACCAATAGGCCTTGTTCGGAATCACATAGTGAGTCCGAACTCTGACTATCTCAAATGAGAATACTAAGGTGTGAAATGACATGTCTCATTTCAGGATTAAGGTAAGCACGATGCAATTCATACGTAGTGACTTCGAGACATAAGAGGTTAAATGGTTTGTTCTTATCTTTTCTCTAGAAGTGCACTGGTCAATTCAGTACCTTCGGAAGATAACTAGAAGAACTATAGAGTCTCCAACTCTCCATGCCTCATGACCAGACATCATAGATTCTTCTAACAATCATACTGGGGTCAATAGTCCTTTGACCCTTAGATTGCGAATATATCGTTTTAAGCAAACTACGAAGAGTTTGTTCATGCAAATCTACGTTTGTTTATGGACTAAAGACTAATGTTTTATCATAAAGCTTCAGACAAGGAAAATTGAATGAACGTTTCAACTTTTTTATTAATGAATAAGCAATTACAAGCAAGAGTCTTCATGAGACTTTATTACATCAAATGTACAATATAAAGATTATAACTCCTCTTGTGGGCACCATTGACAACAAACTCCCACTTGACTCAAAGAAGATGTGTGTAGTCCTTCATGCCTAATCCCTCTCGATGTTGGTCGAAGACCTTGTTCGCTAGGGCCTTTGTGAATGGATCTGCTAGGTTGTCCACCGTTGAGATCTTCTTCACTTCCACGTCTCCGCACTGCACGATCTCTCGAATCAAATGGTATTTCCTCTCAATATGCTTAGAGCGCTTATGGCTTCGAGGTTCCTTTGAGTTAGTGACAGCCCCACTACTATCACAATAAAGGGTCATGGGGTCGTCGACGTTTGGAACAACTTCCAAATACTTAAGGAATTTTCTAAGCCATACAGCCTCTTTGGATGCTTCACAAGCAGCCATATATTCCGCTTCCATTGTGGAGTCAGCAATGCAAGATTGCTTAATACTCCTCCACACAACAACTCCACCATTAAGGATGAACACAGATCCCAAAGTGGATTTCCTGGAATCCTTATCCGCTTGAAAATCAGAGTCGGTATATCACGTCATAGTCAGGTCAGTACCTGAGTATGTAAGCATCAAGTTCCTAGTTCTTCGAAGATACTTGAGAACATGCTTAACAACAATCCAGTGCTCGGGTCCTGGGTTGGATTGGAAACGGCTAACTATGCCAACGGCGAAACAGATGTCAAGCCTAGTGCAAAGCATAGCGTACATGAGGCTTCCTACGGCAGAGGCGTAAGGAATTTTCCTCATGTCTTCAATCTCTTGTGCAGTCTTGGGAGACTGGTCCTTAGAGAGTGAAACTCCATGCCTAAAGGGTGTTTGGCCCTTCTTGGAGTCTTGCATCGCGAAGCGATCCATCACCTTATCAATATAAGATGCTTGAGAGAGCGACAGGGTCCGGTTTTTCCTATCTCGAAAGATTTGGATCCCCAGAATGTACGCGGCTTCTCCTAGATCCTTCATATCGAATTGCTTTGCCAGCCAGACCTTAACCTCAGATAACTTACCCACGTCATTACCAATGAGTAGTATATCATCGACATATAGTACCAGAAACACAACTTTGCCTTCGTGTATTAACTTGTAAACACAAGACTCATCTATTAACTGTTCAAAGCCGAAGCTTTTCACAGTTTCATCGAATCTGATATTCCATGACCTAGATGCTTGCTTTAATCCATAAATGGACTTAAGCAACTCACAAACCTTGGTCTCTTGACCTTCTTCCATGAAACCATCTGGTTGAGCCATGTAAATACGCTCGTCAAGATTGCCATTCAGGAACGCTGTCTTGACATCCATTTGCCAGATCTCATAGTCGAGAGCTGCAGCTATGGATAGGAGTATTCGGATGGATTTAAGCATCGCGACTGGCGAGAAGGTTTCTTCATAGTCAATCCCTTCTTGTTGGGTATAACCCTTCGCCACAAGTCGTGTTTTGAACGTCTCGACGTTCCCATCAGGACTCCTTTTTCTTCTTGTATATCCACTTACACCCTACGGGTTTAATCCCTTCAGGAAGGTCTACAAGTTTCCAGACTTTGTTGACATACATCGAGTGCATTTCAACTTTCATGGCGTCAAGCCAAAGGTTTGATTCAGAACAAGCCATCGCTTGGCTATAGGAAACAGGATCATCCATGTCGGAGACGGCTACGAGAGAGTCTCCATAAGACATGTACCTGTCAGGCTTTTGAGTAGCCCTCCCACTACGTCGAAGTACTACATGACATGATTCTGATGAGTTAGGTTGTGTTTCAGTTAGGGTAAGAACAGTTCTTACAGATGAGGTAGAAGCTTCCTGACCCAACTTTTCTTCA
Source organism: Urtica dioica subsp. dioica (assembly GCF_054948205.1). Taxonomy (NCBI): domain Eukaryota; kingdom Viridiplantae; phylum Streptophyta; class Magnoliopsida; order Rosales; family Urticaceae; genus Urtica; species Urtica dioica. The sequence continues at coordinate 6,066,418 of NC_142765.1, read as the reverse complement.
AGCACAATTTTGCTTCTAGGTTTTGCATCTTTCATAAAGTCCTCCTCAAGGAAACGAGCATTCGTACTAACGAAAGTCTTATCATCCTCGGGACTATAGAAAGTAAAACCCTTGGTTTCCTTTAGATATCCAACGAACACACACAATTCTGACCTACTAGCCAACTTGCTAGTCTTTTGCCTTAGCACGTGTGCGGGGCAACCCCAAATTTTGATGCGGCCGAAATTCACTTTACGGCCAATCCATCGTTCATAAGGAGTACCAGGAACCGTCTTGGACGGAACTTGGTTCAGAATATAAGCGGCTGTTTCGAGGGCATATCCCCAAAAGGAAAGAGGGAGTGATGAGTAACTTATCATTGATCTAACCATCTCCATAAGAGTTCGGTTTCTTCTCTCTGACACTCCGTTTTGTTGAGGTGTGCCAGGTGCGGTAAGCTGAGAAGCGATACCTTCTTTTTTAAGAAAGTCATCGAACTCTCCAGACATATACTCACCACCTCGATCAGATCGAAGGGTTTTGATCACTTTGCCAGTTTGCTTTTCCACTAAAGCCCTAAAGACCTTAAATACGTTAAAGGTCTCGGATTCGTGTTTGAGCAAATAGACAAACCCATATCGTGAGTAATCATCGGTGAAGGTAACGAAGTATTCGTATCCTCTACGTGCCTGTTGGTTGAGCGGACAACATACATCAGAATGTACTAGTTCCAGCAACTCAGTGGCTCTTCGACCCTTATCGGAGAAAGGTCGCTTAGTCATTTTTCCTTCTATGCAGGATTCACAAGTAGGTAGTGAACCTATTGCAGAGGCTTGGAGTGGACCGTCCCTCACAAGTCTCTTAATCATATCTAGACTGATATGACCAAGTCTTAAGTGCCATAGGTATGTTGATTTTGTTAGATCGGAGGATTCAGAAAGTTTGATCCTCTTTGGCTCCCTAATTAGATCATTATCTATTTCGGTGTCTAAAAGAGAAGGTTGAGTGGGATAGATGTAAAAAAGACCATTCTTCATACATGCATCAGTGACAAAAGAATTAGAAAAAGAAATACGAATTCCATTCTTTATAAACTTTAAATAATAATTTTGCTCTAAAAGTTGAGCAACAGATATAAGGTTTTTCCCAAAGGAAGGAACATAATAAACATTATTCAAATTAAAGTGCGATTTTCAAAAGATAGCGTCACGGATCCCACAGCCTTCGCAGACACCACGCTCCCATCACCCCACTTGAAGCAGAAGTCGCCATCCTCTAAACTTTTGCTTTTCCTAAAACCAGTTAAGGAGCAGCATATATGGTTAGTAGCAGCGGAGTCAATAATCCACGATGATACATTATCAGCTACTAAACAAGCTTCAGTAATAAGTACAGTACCTTTTACTTTAGTTTTCAGGTAGGCAGGACAGTTCCTACGCCAGTGACCAGGCTCATTGCAGTGGTGGCATTTGTCGTTAGACTTATCCACCTTCGGAGCCTTCGGCGCCTTCTTCTTCGTTTGAACCTTAGGTTGGTTCTTCTTCTCGGCCTTGCGAGGTCTCTTCTTAGATCCAGAGGTGGAGGCAGTAGCATGTACCTCTCCTAGAGCCCTCTTTTTCTTAGTGAGTGCCTCAGCGGTTTGAAGTTCCTTCATGAGCTCGGTAACAGTGTACTCTAGCTTGTTCATGGAATAATTCAATTTGAAGGTATCAAAGGTTTCGGGGAGAGTTTCCAAGATCATATCTATTTTAGTCTCCCCATCAATCTCGGATCCAAGGATCTCCATTTCGTTTAGATAGCTAATGATCAGCATCATATGATCTCTAACGGGAGTTCCAGCCTTCATACGACAGTTCATGAATTGTCGGACTACTTGTTGCCTAGCTTGACGTCCTTACCCTTCAAACATCTCATGGAGATTGTAGAGCATATCGGTGGCAGTTTCGTAGTCACGATGTTGTTGTTGCAACACATTGTTCATTGATGCCAAAATATAGCATCTCGCAATTTCATCGGATCGAAGCAAGGCCGCCAGGGCGCCTTTTTCCTCTTGCGTCGAATCTTGATTCGTTTGAGGACAGGGGGTGGTGAGAACCCATTTGTGCTTGTCGACAGTAAGGACTATGTCGAGGTTACGTTTCAAGTCGACGTAATTGTCGCCTTCGAGTTTATTCGAGGAAAGAATGGTTGAGAGAGGGTTGAGAGACATATTGCCTATAAAAGTTGAAACAAGTTTATGATTAGTCTTTGGTTTAGGATTTAAGTTTTATTTAAGACTTTGATAAAATCCAAAGGTGTTATAAACCAAACGATAATTTACTCCCTCAAGAGAAGGCCGCAAAAAATCTCCATTTATAAGTAAATCACACATCATTAATGCTTAGCCAGGATGTCAATACATCAATTTTGACTAGCCACCTTTTAAATTGGTTTGATCACTCACATCCTTTCGCAGAGCCTCAAGGGAGGATTACTAGGGATTGAGCCTAAGTGTGTAACCAACCACTTAGTCCAAACGATCAACTTTGAAAAACAATCCCCCAAGGGGAGGCCTTGTCATCATCGTCTCACTCTCGGACGTAGCTCATTGAGCAATGATCGAAGCAAAAACGCCTTGGAGTACTCCCATTTAAGAGAGGGTCGCAAGAGCGGCTCTTAGTCCCACGTTAATTGCTTCTTTCATTAGTGTTGGGGATCGTGGGTTACAAACAACAAATATGACCCTCCCACTTAATTTTTGGAGTTGGTACATCGACTCTTTTAAGTTCGGAAACGGTTTTCCTTGTTATAGAGCGATAGAGCGGACAACTAGAAGAGAATCCTAGATATTCATGTTCAGAGAAGTATTAGTGCATAAAGGCACAAGGTACATACTCGATCTTTTCCTATTTTCTATTTCGGGAAAGTGCGTGAGGGAAGTGTGAACTTCAACTCACTCGAACACTTGAAAGTTTGAGATTACACATCTTTTTTTTTATTTTTCAGCTTGTCTACAAGGAGACCTCCCACTCAAATTTTCAAGAGCATATAGATTTTGAACATATGTGATATAGATATAGTTTTGAAAACATTTTGAAAATTTATTTGATTTGGATGACAAAATATTTTTCAAGTTTGAAAGTGAAAACTGTTTTTCAAAATTCAAACTAGTTTTGTAAAAATTCAATTTCAATTAAACTTTCAAAAATCAAAACATTTTAATCTTACACATCATGTTTATAATCTTATAAAAAACATTTTTGCTCTAGAAATTTTTCTCATTAGACTTCTATAACTCATGGTAGTGGGGCTGAAAATCCGGAATTCTAAAAAACTGGAGTTTCGGAACAGCCGCGTACCTCAGAGTAAAATCGCCATAACTGGCGGCTCCGATGTCCTTTTGACCTAAAACCAACTGCATTGGAAAGAGGAAAAACATACCTTTAATTTGATTCAATAATCATTAAATTTCGAATTCTGAGCTGAGAGTTATGTCATTTTTACTGCAGGTTTTCTCGAGCTCGAAGAAAAAAAATAATTAAAGCTTGGTCCTTTTTAGGTGCGAAAAAGAATCGAGTGTAACGGAACGTTTTAGGATGTTGTTAAAGCTTTTATTGGTGTTTTATTAGCAAGGTAATAACGTGACATAAAAGAAATAACAACAAGCATAAAACGATTCAAGTAAAAATAAGAAACTAGTAAGACAAGAAAACTAGTCACAAAATTTTACTCGAAATTTCTCAAACCTTTAAAACACGTTTTTCAATATAAAAAATTAAAAACTTTTAGAACTGATTCTAATGTGTTTTTAAAACATCCCAAGTTCATAGAAAATCAATATGATATTTAATTTAAAGGCAAGAGCAATAAATTAAAAAAAAATCTAAGAAAACAATTCTAAGTTGTCACAAAATTAGTAAACTTTCGAAAATGATTTTCAAGCTACTAATTTTGTGACAAGTTAGAATTGTTATCTTAGATTTTTTTTTAATTTATTGCTCTTGCCTTTAAATTAAAAATCATGTTGATTTTCTATGAGTTTGGGATGTTATTAAAACACATTAGAATCAGTTCTAAATGTTTTTAATTTTTTATATTGAAAAACGTGTTTTAAAGGTTTGAGAAAATTTCGAGTAATTTTTGTGACTAGTTTTCTTGTCTTACTAGTTTCTTTTATTTACTTGAATCGTTTTATGCATGTTGTTATTTCTTTTATACCATGTTATTACCTTGCTAATAAAACACAAATAAAAGCTTTAACAACATCCTAAAACGTTCCGTTACACTCGATTCTTTTTTGCACCCAAATAGGACCAAGCTTTAATTATTTATTTTTCTTCGAGCTGGAGTAAAACCCGCAGTAAAAGTGGCATAACTCTCTTCTCCGATATCGAAATTTAATGATTTTTGAATCAAATTAAAGCTCTATCTGTCTTCTGTCCAATGCCACCGGTTTCAGGTCAAAAGAACATCGGAGCGGCCAGTTATGGCGATTTTACTCCGCGGTGCGCGGCTGTTCCGAAAGTCTAGTTTTTTTAAAATTCCGGATTTTCAGACCCACTGCCATGAGTTATAGAACTCTAATGAGAAAAATTTCTTGAGCAAAAATGTTTTTCATAAGATTATAAACATGATGTGTAAGATTAAAATGTTTTGACTTTTGAAAGTTTAATTGAAATTGAATTTTTACAAAACTAGTTTGAATTTTGAAAAACCGTTTTCATTTTCAAACTTGAAAATATTTTGTCATCCAAATCAAATAAGTTTTCAAAACTATATCTATATCACATATGTTCAAAATCTATATGCTCTTGAAATTTTGAGTGGGAGGTCTCCTTGTAGACAAGCCGAAAAATAAAAAGATGTGTAATCTCAAACTTTCAAGTGTTCGAGTGAGTTGAAGTTCACACTTCCCTCATGCACTTTCCCGAAATAGAAAATAGGAAAAGATCCGAGTATGTACCTTGTGCCTTTATGCACTAACACCGCTATGAACATGAAGATCGAGGATTCTCTTCTAGTTGTCCGCTCTGTCGCTCTCTAACTACGAAATCCGTTTCCGAACTTATAAGAGTCGATGAACCAACTCCAAAAACTAAGTGGGAGGGTTATACTTGTTGTTTGTAACCCACAATCCCCAACACTAATGAAATAAGCAATTAACGTGGGACTAAGAGCCGCTCTTGCGACCCTCTCTTAAATGGGAGTACTCCAAGGCGTTTTTGCTTCGATCATTGCTCAATGAGCTACGTCCGAGAATGAGACGATGATGACAAGGCCTCCCCTTGGGGGATTGTTTTTCAAAGTTGATCTTTTGGACTAAGTCGTTGGTTGCACACTTCGGCTCAATCCCTAGTAATCCTCCCTTGAGGCTCTGCGAAAGGATGTGAGTGATCAAACCAATTTAAAAGGTGGCTAGTCAAAATTGGTGTATTGACATCTTGACTAAGCATTAGTGATGTGTCATTTATTTATAAATGGAGATTTTTTGCGGCCTTCCCTAGAAGGAGTAAATTATCGTTTGGTTTATAACACCTTTGGATTTTATCAAAGTCCTAAAGAAACTTAAATCCTAAACCAAAGACTAAATCATAAACTTGTTTCAACTTTTATAAGCAACATGTCTCTCAACCATCTCTCAATCATCCTTTCCTCGAACAAACTCGAAACCAAAAACTACGTTAATTGGAAACATAACCTTGATATCATCACCGTTAACAAGCACAAAAGGGAACTCACCACCCCATGTCCTCCTCTGACGAATGATGATTCGACTCAAGAGGACAAAGACGCATTGGCGGCCTGGCTCTTTTCCGATGAGATTGTGAGGTGCTATATCTTAGCATCAATGAACAATGTGTTGCATCAACAACATCGTGACATCAAGACTTCCGCCGACATGCTCAACAATCTCCATGAGATGTTTGGAGGGCAAAGGCGTCAAACAAGGCAACAAGCAGTCCGACAGTTTATGAACTGTCATATGAAGGCTAGGACTCCTGTTGAAGACTTTATGATACTGATTGTTGTCGCACGAAAATGAACAACGATTAAATACCTCGGGCGGTTCGATCCAAAGCCGGACCAAGTGATCGCGCCCGGGCCAAAAATGGGAGCTCGTAGACCAAGCTGCACCCTCCAGACCCTGAGGTGTATTTTAGGGGGTGTGACCGTGCCAAGGGTTGGCTGCCTACGTACCCTTTAGTCGGGATCAGGTCAGAACGTAGTTCAATTTGTGTATTGGGGGCTATCTTGGGCTCAGAGGCTTTGGGAATCCAAGGCTTTAGAGTGGGACCCGGCTCGTAGCTTCTAGTGAAGACTTTAGAGGGGTCGCTTGCTCGTAGCTCGGAGTTCTAGCTCAAGGGCCAAGAAGCAGGCTCGAGTCACAGAAGAGGAGTGCGCTCCCTCTCGTGGAGGGGGGTCCTCGTGTTTCTGAGCTGAGGGAGGAGGAGTGCGCGCTCTTGGAATATCACAAGAGCACGAGAGAGAATTCTCGAGAGAGAAGTATTGTTGGAATGAGCGTGTCTCTTTCCTTCCCCAAGGGGGGGGGAGTATTTATAGTTGTGGAGAGAGGCCTTGGGCCGGCCCCTTGAGGCCCACCGGGTGGCCGGGAGCGGGGCGCGCGAGGTTTCATGCCCGGGAGGGCGCAGGGTGCGCGGGACATGTCGCCTGGATGGGCGTGGGGCGCGCCGGGCGCGGGACTTGTCCGGGCGCGGCGTGCCCGGCCGAGGCGGCAAGGATGCTCGGCCGGGGCGGCAGGGGCACCCGGCCGAGGCACAGGGGCGCTCGGCCGGGACAGCAGGGGCGCCCGGCCGAGGCGGCAGGGACACCCGGCCGAGGCAGCAGGGGCGCTCGGCCGGGGCAGCAGGGATGCTCAGCCGGGGCAGCAGGGGCACCCGGTCGAGGCGGCAGGGACACCCTGCCGAGGCAGCCGGGGCGCTGGAGTGCGCGCGCAGGCCGGGGGTCCGGGGGCGCGGGAGCGAGCGCGGGCCGGGAGGCCGGGGCGCGGGAACGCGCGCGGGCCGGGAGGCCGGGGCGCGGGAGCGCGCGCGCGGGCTAGGAGGCCGGGGCGTGGGAGCGCGCGCGGGCCAGGAGGCCGGGGCGCAGGGTTCGCGCGAGCCAGGCGCGCTAGGGCGCGCTGAGGCCCATTGGGCCGGGGGCCTCAGGGCCGGGGGTGCAGGTGCGCGCCCGCCGGCCGTGCCCGGCTGTGGGTGCGTCAGGGCGCTCGGTCCTGGTGGGCCGGGGCCCGTTGGGCCTCCGGTCGGCCAAGCCCGGCCGGCCGGTAACATTAGCCCCCCAAGTTTACGGCTTACGGGACGTAAGTCGTGAACTTTAGAAAAAAAAGGGCGTTGAGGTAATTTCACCTTCGATCACGCGTGACCGTACGCACGCATGTCTTTTTTTTTTTTGGTGGCCGGACCCCTGAGGGCCGGACCGGGCCGGCCGGGCAGCAAGACCCGCGCGCGGCCTGGCGCTGGGGGACTGGCGCGTGCGCGAGGCCGGCCCGCGGGCCGGGCCTTGTGTCGCGCGCGCAGGGGGGGGGGGGAGAAGCAGGGTTTGCTCCTTCCTCTCCTATAAATAGGAGAGCCCCCCTCCCTTTCTGTTCACACTTGGCAGCCTGTGGGCAATTGGAAAATTCCTTTGAGTTTGAAATTTCCCCTGGGCAGCCGACTTTTTTCCTTTTTTAATGGGGAGTGAGCTTGTTTCCCACGTTGATGATCCCGAGGTTGACCCTACCTACCCTCTCCCAAATTTGGGGGGGGGGGGGGCGGCCAAGGGTCCCTTTAAGGAACTCGACGGGATTCCCATCTTTGTCGAGGAAGACTCTGGTGCGGCCGACAAATGGCTCGCAGAGTTGGAGACGGACGCCGCGGCGATTGCCGAGCTGGCGGGGCCCGGGAGCGGCCTACCTACAAGGTGCGGCCCCGAAGGGGAGGACGAAGGGTCCTAGGACCCGCGTTCGTCACGGTTGGTGATCAACCTGGTCTCCCGCGAGGCGTCCTTTGATGCCCCCTCGCTCAAGCAGAGAGGTGAAACGACGGTGAGTGCTGGGCTTCCCCGGGCGTCTAACTTAGATGCCTCGGGTGATGAGCTTGTGATAGTGCCGTCCGAATCTTTTCTGGACGAGATTTATTCCGACGACCCCCTAGGGTCGAGCTCAGAGGGCCCTGAAGAGGACTTGGAGGCTCCTCCCGCGAGGGGGAAGGAGAAATGTAACGAGAAAGTGTTGGCGTCGGCCTGGTCGGCTTTCGAGTCCGCGGAGGCTTCGGGCTACACTTATGCCAGGTCACTGGAGAGGACTCGTATGTACGGAGTAGGCGACTCAGTCGCCCCCGTCGGCTTAGACTGCAGGGGAGTCGATGCGGCGAGCACGCTCACCTCCCGAGTCTTCAGCACGCTCTGCGAGACGTATAACATCCCTCCCTCGGTGGGATTGCTTAGACCTGCCCCCGAGGACAGGCCCTCTCGTCCAAGGGACGGGTATGCGGCCGTGACGATCGGGAGTCTTGTCTGCGGGTTACGTCTCCCGTTCCCCACGATCGTTCAGCAGATCTTGACCCGACTAGGGGTCCACGCATGTCAGATGAGCCCGGCGTTCTACCGCCTGTTAGCTACATGCTTCATGGAGTGGCACTGCCAGACGCAGCGTGCCATGACCGTGGACGACTTCCGTAATCTGGTCGCCGTCTTCCCGGCGCCGGGGCAGCCGAGATTTCATATGGCCCGTGCTCGGGGCAACGTGAGGCTGGTTGAAGATTGTGACCCGTCTAGCCACCGGGCGTGGGTGTGGGTCGCCTCGGACGTCTTCGGTGAGGCGCCCCTTCGCTTCGATCGTCTGGCCGACTTTCCAGCGGACGAGGGGGCAGCGGAGCTCCCCTTTGTGAGAGAAATATCGGGGATCTCGGAAGCCCGCAAGGCTAGCGAGCGGTTCCGTTTCCCCGAGCTGATGACGCTCACCGGGTGGTTCCCGCCCTTTGCTCCGGGCACCGAGGAGGTGCGCCGGGCGAGCAGGCCCCCGAGTCCCGTGGCTCAACCAGTCGCTCCTGCTTCTCGAGGTAACTTTATGGTTTTGTAAAAAACTTTTTGTTTTGACAGGAACCTGACCTTCGTTGCTTTGTTTTGTGTAGCTGCAAAGAGGCGAGCTAGGAGGCTGGCCCTCGCTTCTCGGGACCCTGAGTCAATGGCGGAGATTCGCTCTAGGGTCGCTGACCGCAAGGCGAAGGGAGAGCGCGCCGAGACTGCCGGTCTAGTCGAACCGGAGCCTCGCGCTTCTTTGAAGAGGGCTTCGACATCGGCACCTCCCGACGAGCGTTCCGAACCCAAGAGGGTGAACTCGGCGGTGGAGCTGGAGGCGATAGAGGCTCGAGGGGATTGTTTCCGCCACCTCGAGGGATCCCCACTATCCTGGTGGAAGGGCGTGGTGTCGAAGAGCGACATTGCTTTCTTCCAGGCGGGGGTTACCGATGCTCAGAGGGTCAGTCTTTCTGTTTATTCTGTTGTAAGCGTAGGTTTCAGTTTTAACCCTTGCTTCTTTGTCGTCGCAGGCGTATGCGAGGGCCGTGCGAAGCGACAGGATTTTGCATGAATTCATCCGGCGCTTAGGGGCATCTCAGGAGGAGCTCGCTCGGACGAAGGCTAGGCTGGCTCAGGTCGAGCGAGGTTCGCACCCGGGGGCGGAGACCGAGACGCTTCGAGACCAGCTTCGTGAGGCCAGGGTGGAACTCCAAATCGCACAAGTTCAGCGCGACGGAGCCCAACTGTCGGTGGCCAAGATGGCGGGGGAGCTCACCGAAGAACGGCGAGCTTGCGAGGTGGCGACCCGATCAGCGGAAATTTTTCGCACTGAGGTTACCGACCTTCGAAGGCAACTGGATGCTCGGTCCGATGCTTTGGAGATGTCGCACCGCTAGCTTACTTCGAGCGAAGCAGCGCGTGTTCGGGCGGAGCGCGAGCGCGACTCTCTGGCGGAGGAAAACGCTCGCCTCTCGTCCCAGCTTGCTGAAGCAGAGCGAAGAGCGTCCGACTTGCAGGATGACTACGACATAGGGACCGAGGAGGCCCGTCGTGCCGGAGCGGTAGAGTGTCGGGATGCGACCGCGACCGAGAACGAGGCCCGGGGGGTCACCTTTGAATTCTTCGACACCCTGTTTCCCCTGGTAGATGAGGGTACTGTTTGAGCCGTGTGGCTTCTTTTTTAGCGCGTATGTTTAGCGCTTTGCTTTCTTTTCCTTTTCTAGGATTTTATTTATTTTTCACGCACTTTTTGTTCAGCACGTGTTCATTGGATTCAGAGCCGTGGCTCTTTTATTTATGAGATATTCTTGTCGCTTTCGTGTTGAATGCTTATCTCAATTTTCGAGCAATTTTACTCGTATATGCCTTCTTTGCGGGCTGATGTGGCCCGAAGAGCTTGTTCCCTTACCAATAGTTTTGGCGGGTTTTGCGTCCCTAGCTGGGATTTGTCCTCCGCTCGTTCTATCGTTACGACTCGTCGTCGTTCAATGTTCGAGGCGAGGGTGCGTTTGTACCCAGTTAGGTGGTTGTGGCCCAGTGACTTCCCTTCGTGCCTTCCGGCGATCGAAGAGGTAGTACCGGGTAGTTTCCGGGGGCTCCGCGTCCGCGCCATTGGCGACTGGACGTGTATGTTACGCCGGGTTAAGGCCGGCGTCTTCTGAGTTCGCGCCCTGGAGCAAGCTAACGTAACTTGCGCCGGTGTTAGGATGGCGTCTTCGGAACTCGTGCCGCTGAGTGACCGAGCGTTTATGGTGCGCCGACTGAGCCTGGCGTCTTTTAGGTTCGTGCCCTGAAGCAAGCGAACGCGCTTTGCGTCGGGTTAGGCCGACGTCTTTTTGGTGTTCGTGCCCTGGAGCGTCGGAACGTAGGTGCGCCGGGTTAGGCCGACATCTTTTTAGCGTTCGCGCCCTGGAGCGTCGGAACGTGGGTGCGCCAGGTTAGGACGACGTCTTTTTAGCATTCGCGCCCTGGAGCGTCGGAACGTGGGTGCGTCGGGTTAGGCCGGCGTCTTTTCAGCGTTCGCGCCCTGGGGCGTCGGAACGTGGGTGCGTCGGGTTAGGCTGGCGTCTTTTTAGCGTTCGCGCCCTAGGGCATCGGAACGTAGGTGCACCGGGTTAGGCCGACGTCTTTTTAGCGTTCGCACCCTGGAGCGTCGGAACGTGGGTGTGCCGGGTTAGGCCGACGTCTTTTTGCGCCCGCTTGCCCTGGAGCAAGCGAACGCGGGTGCGTCGGGTTAGGCCGATGTCTTTTGGGCCCGCTTGCCCTGGAGCATGCGAACGCGGTTGCGCCGGGTTAGGCCGGTGTCTTTAACTCAAACCCTATTGCACCGGGTTAGGACGGCGTCTTAGGTGTTCGTGCCCTGAGGCTAGCGAACCTTTGTTTGGCTCAAATTTGGCCTTTTTAGGGTTTGAGGCAGCGCCTTTACGCGACTTACATGCGTCCCGAAGGACGTCTTTCACCTGCGCCTTTACGCGTCTTACGGCACGGCGGGAAGGCCGACGTTTTACTCGAACCCGTATGCACGAAGGCCGTCGGGGTCCGAGCTTCCTAAGTCTGTATCCCCGTGGGGGACTTAGGCCTGGGTAGAAGTGTTCGTGCTGCTTGAGCGACTGAACCTTTGCGTCGGGTTAGGCCGACGTCTTTGAGCTCGTGGGTTGAGCGACCGAACTTTTGCGTCGCGTTGGGTTAGGCCGGCGTCTTTTCCCGGACCCGTATGCCGGATGAGCCGTCGGGATCCGAGCTTCTTAAGCCTTTGTATCCCGTGAGTGAGGGGCTTAAGGTTTTTTTTTATGCCGTAATTTTTTTTTAGTGTACGTCTCAGGACCCATAGCCCCCCGAGTTTGTAGTTTACAGGTCGTGCCATGATGACTAAAAACTGTGATAAAGTGGGTAAAAAGACCTCAAACTTTATTTCTTATTAAGTTTTGCTGACAGGGAACATCCTTGAACAGTGGCGCGTAGGCCTTTTTGAATAAGGGAATCAGAGCAATAAATGGGGAGACTTGGTCACTGGTGGTACTGCCTCAAGTGCTCGGCGTTCCATGGGTGCCGGATTGGAGTTCCGTCCGTGTGTTCGATGTAGTAGGTTCCGTCGTGTATGACTTGTCGAACCCTATATGGTCCTTCCCAATTTGGGCCCAGAACCTCGGCGCCTTGCACTTGGGTGTTTTGGAACACGCGTCTGAGTACAAGGCTGCCGACGGCGAAGATCCGCCTTTTGACTTTGGCGTTGTAGTATCTCTCAACCTTTCGCTTTTGTGCAGCGAGTCTGGTGAGGGCCTCGGATCTTTTCTCGTCGATTAGATCTAGTTCGAGGCGCATGGCCTCATCATTTTCTTTTTCGTCGAAAGTGTCGACCCGGTAGGTGGGGACTTCCATTTCCACGAGGACCACTGCTTCAATCCCAAAGGCTTGGGAGAAGGGGGTCTCTCCGGTGGTGTTTCGAACAGTCGTTCGATAGGCCCATAGGATGAAAGGCAATTCCTCAGCCCAGGCGCCCTTTTTGGCTTCGAGCTTTTTCTTGAGGTTACTTTTAATCGTCTTGTTGACGGCTTCCACTTGGCCATTAGCCTGTGGATGTCGCGGGGACGAGAATGTCTTGCTTATCCCTAGCTGGGCGTGGATCTCTCTAACCCTCGTGTTATCGAATTGCGTGCCGTTATCGGTCACGATTGATGCGGGGATGCTGTGGCGTCATATTATAGACTTCCAGATGAAGTTTGTAGTGTTGGCCTCTGTGATCCTGGCCAGAGGCTCGGCTTCGACCCACTTAGTGAATTAGTCGATAGCGACGATGGCGTATTCGTATTGCCTCGGGGCTTTGGGAAGCTTGCCGATAATGTCTACGCCACATTTTGCGAAGGGGCTTGGAACAACGATGCTACTCAGGGGAGATGGCGGCTGACGTGGAACGTTGGAGAAACGTGGACACTTGTCGCACTTTCTTGCCCAGTCGTAGGCGTCTTTATTCATCGTTGGCCAGAAATAGCCTTGTCGAAGTGCTTTGAGCGCGAGGGACCTTGCAGCGGCGTGGTTCCCGCAGAGGCCTTCGTGGATCTCGCGGAGGACCTTAGTCGACTCGACGCTGTTGAGACATCGGAGCAGCGGGGTTGAATACCCGCACTTGTATAAGGCTTCGCCTCTCAACACGTATTTGGATGCGAGGGCTTTCAAATAAGCCTCTGCGGTCTTCGGGAATACCCCTCTTCGCAAGAAGTCCGTAAGCGTAGTCATCCAAGTTGGATGAGCGGTGCTCTCAATCGTTCCAACCTCGTCACGTGAGACGGATGGTCGCGAGAGAGACTCGATTGGGATAGTTCCCAACCCGTCTTCGGTGATACCGGATCCGAGGCGAGCTAGGGCGTCAGCCTCGGAGTTCTCTTCTCGTGGGATCTGGATGATCTCGAACCAGGAGAAGGCATCTAGCTTGGCATTTTTCTTTGCCAAGTAGGCGATCATGTTAGGTTCTTTGGCAACGTAGTCGCCTTTAACCTGATTTACGATCAACTACGAGTCAGAGTGTATTCGTAAATTCTACACGTTGAGCTTTTGAGCGAGCTCTAGCCCTACGATCAGGGCTTCGTACTCGGACTCATTATTGGAGGCCTGGAACCCGTAGTGGAGGGCGTAGCGTAACTTTTCCCGGTCGGGATTTGTTAAAATCACGCCGGCGCCTGCTCCCTGGGCATTAGATGCCCCGTCTACGTGTAGTTCCCAGATGGGACCCGTAGGGTCGACCTTTCTCTTTCGAGCCGACAAGTCGTCGGTCGAGTCGTCTTCTACTCTTCCCATGTCGGGAGTGTACGAGAATTCTGCTACAAAATCAGCTAAGGCTTGAGCCTTTATTGCTGGTCTCGGGTGAAACTCAATCCCGTACTCGCTCAATTCTTGGGACCAGATCGCCATGCGAGTCGATGTTCCCTTTTGAAGAGCTTTACCGATTGGGTGTCTTGTTCGGACAACGATTGGGTGAGCCTGGAAGTAGGGGCGTAGCTTTTTGGCGGCTACGAGGAGAGCGAGAGAGAGCTTTTCTATCTCTGTATAACGCGTTTCGGCGTCAAGTAGGGCTTTGCTTACGTAGAAGATGGGCCATTGAGCCCTATCTTCTTCACGGATCACCACAACGCTCACAGCTCGTTCGGAGACGGCGAGGTAGATGTAGAGCGTCTCGCCTTCTTTCGGCTTGGAGAGGAACGGAGGTGTCCCGAAGTAGGCCTTCATTTCTTGGAAGGCCTTCTCGCACTCATCCATCAATTCAAAGCCGTCCGTCTTCTTAATTGCTTTGAAGAACGGTTGACACTTGTCGGTTGCTTTGGCCACAAAACGTGAGAGGGCGGCAACCCGACCGGTCAGACTTTGGACCTCCTTGACACGTCGTGGAGACTTCATGTCAAGGAGTGCCTTGATTTTCTCGGGGTTCGCTTCGATACCTCGACGGCTAACTATGTAGCCTAGGAACTTCCCGGACTCGACCCCGAACACACATTTGTTGGGGTTGAGCTTCATTTTGTACCGGCGGAGGATTAAGAACATCTCCCTCAGGTTGTCTACGTGATTGGTAGCCAGTAGGCTTTTAACGAGCATGTTGTCCACGTATACTTCCATGGTCTTGCCGATTAGGTCGGCGAAGATCCGGTTTACCAATCGTTGGTAAGTAGCTCCTGCATTTTTAAGGCCGATAGGCATAACCTTATAGCAGTAGAGACCGCGGTCAGTGACGAAGGTCGTCTTGATCTGATCGGGCTCGTGCATTCGTATCTGGTTATAGCCCGAGTAGCCGTCCATGAAACTTAGCAGTTCATGTCATGCCGTGGCGTCGACAAGTTGTTCGATGCGCGGGAGTGGAAAGCAATCTTTTGGGCAGGCTTTGTTAAGATCTTTGTAATCTATACAAATGCGCCACTTCCCATTAGGCTTTTTGACCATGACCACATTGGCCACCCACTTGGGGTACTTGGCTTCTCGGATGAAACCAGCGGAGAGAAGCTTTTCGACTTCCTCGTTTATCGCTAGGTATCGTTCGGGGTTGAACGCACGTCTAGCTTGTACTTTTTCAGCGATTGTTTTATTGTCATTCAATCGGTGCACAATCACATCGGGGTCTATCCCGGGCATGTCTGCATGTGTCCACGCAAAGACATCCTTAAACTCCCGAAGGAAGGACGCGAGTTGAGTTTTGATGGCGAGAGGGAGTCGTGCACCGATCTTCACTACCTGGTCAGGTTTAGCTTCGTCAAGAACGATCGAAGTGAGATCATCGGGGGTGTCAACTTTCAACCTCTCGATATCGTCGCGGGGGTCTAATTCCCTGAGTTGCCGTGCGTCTTTCTGATCACACGGGTAGTCGTCCTCCAGTTGGTAGATCGTGTTAACCCTTTTTTCAGCGGGCTTGCCGTCCACGCCCTGGACATAGCATATCCTCGCCTGGGTTTGATCACCAGCCATGACGCTGATCCCCTCTTTGATAGGGAATTTTACTAGTAGGTGGTATGTGGACGTGATAGCCCTTAGTCTGTTCAACGTGGGTCGCCCAATGATAACATTGTAGGGCGACTCCTGGTCGACCACAAGAAAGGGGACCATGTGAACGACTTCGATACCCCCGGCAGTCCCGAAGGTGACTGGTAGATCAATGATTCCTTCAGTCATGACCTTTTCTCCCGTGAACCCAAACAGAGGTGTCTGAGTCGGGACAGGGCGGAGCCCCCCGAGCTTCATGCGCTCGAGGGTGGTCTTAAAGATTATATCGGTTGCGCTGCCGTTATCAATAAGAACTCTTTTTACCAAGTTGTTGGCCACCTGGGCCTTGAGGACTATAGCGTCATTGTGCGGGTGCACAACTCGCTTGGCCTCTTCATTGGTGAATTGTATTGTCTCGTGAGGTACGGACGGAGGTTCCTCGTAGGTGAGGTTAACCTGCCCGGCAAGGCCTTCTTGAGAGGCAGCTCTGAGGAGCTTTTTCCTTTGCCGGGCCGAGTCCCCGTCTTGCAAGCCACCTAGTATGGTGGTGACGACGTGGAGTTGCGCATCAGCCGTAGCTGTGACCGCTGTGCGGTCGGTGTTTGCGTTGGTCCCTCCACCTTTTTCAAGCTGTGGCCTGTTGTCGGTGGGGGCTGCCGCTCCTACCAAGCGAAGGACAAACTCCTTGAGCTCTCCCTTCTGGATTAATGTCTCAATTTGTTTCCTAAGATGGAAGCATTGAGCGGTCCTGTGACCGTAATCCCGGTGGAACTCACAATAGCGGGACCGGTCGCGAGATGCGAGGTTGCCCCTTATCGGAGCCGGAGCGACGAACTTGTCACGCGCCACAGCGTAGATTTGCTCTACCGGGGCGTTCAAGGGAGTGTAACCCGAGTATTCTCTAAAATTGCTCGCAAGACGCGACTTTTGAGACGTAGGGGGTCGGCTATCGATAGCTTTACCTCCCTTGTTTATCCTCTTACGGGGGTTTCCAGGCTCGTTGCCGGACTCGTCCCGACGGCGGGAGCTTTGGCTGCTGCTCTTGCGGCCGTCGAGGTAATCTTCTACCCCCATAAAGGTTTTGGGTCGGTTCATTAACTCGGCCATCGTAGAAGGGACTCTGCCGACGACGGACTTTAAGAAGTCTCCGGTTCGCAAGCCCTCGATGATCGCTGTAATTGCGTCACTATCGTAAAAGCGGTCAACCTTATTTGATTCTGCGGTGAATCGGGTGAGATACTGTCTCAAGGACTCGTTATTCTCTTGCCTGATTGACCATAAGTACATCTTGGTCTTCTTTTGGACCATGGATGTAGCAAATCGTGCTAGGAACATGTCCTTCAGGTCTTTGAATGACTGGACGCTTCCTGGCCTTAAATTCTTAAACCACTCGAAACCGGGTCCGGTGAGGGTAAGACTAAAAGCTTGGCATAGAGCCCCAGGTGAGACGCCCTGCATCATCATCCAAGTTTCGTAATGTTGGATGTGATACGTGGGATCAGTTTTCCCACTGTATGAAGGGAGATTCGGGAGTTTGAAGTTTCCCGTGCACACCTCAGCAAGGATTTGGGCGGTGAAGGGCGAAGAATGTTCTTCTACGACCCCGTATGTATCACCGGCCAAACCGCCTTCACGCAGGTCACGCACCTCGTTACGAAGATTGTGAATCATGGTGACGACGTCGAGGCCAGTGTTGGGGGTCACTCCTTGTTCAGGAGGAGTCACCTGTCGCCTTTCATTCGACCCTTGAGCCGTGCGGGGGTCCCTATTGATTGGGGCCGTAGGGTTGTGACCCTTACGAGCGCTCAGCCTCTCCCGGAGGTCTTCGCCACGGTCGTTCCGTTGGGCGGTAAGCCGATCTCTAAGATCCGGCCCGGCGGTATGGGGGCGTGAGCCTCGAGCCACACGCCTTACTCGCCGAGTCGTTGTACCTTCCCTGACGTTGCCTCTTTGACCGAGCCGGTCATGGGCTGAACGTCGGCAGGTCTCTTCTTGAGAGGAGACCAGTATTGCTTTTGATTTCGACGGACCGACTTCGATCTCAACAGGGAGTTCCCCGTCTTTGGTGAGAGAAGTTTCGATGTCCGCTGAAATTTCCAAGCCTTCATAGTCGGGGTCATAATCATGTCCCTCGTCCATAAGGTCCTCAGATTCCCCGTGGGGGGTACCGTGTGCAGGTGCCTTGCCCGCCAGTTGGCGGTGGTACCTTGCATTGGCTATCTTCGGTTGGCGGATTTTCTCCTCCATTTCAAGGATGCGGTCGTCCCGACTATCCTGAAGAGGAGGGGGCGAGGGAGTGTGGCTCTCGTCGATGAGAGACTCTTCGTCGCCTTGCGCTCGGGAGCGCAGGAAGTATTTCTTCACTGCGGTTGCGTTTTCGGGGTTGTTCACGCCCTCAGAACGAACGGGTGGTTGACCACTCATATCTTTCTCAAGTCGAGAAGAAAGGGGTCGAGCTGTAGAAGGGATTTCGGGCCGTGTAAGTCAAGAAGTCCCCTCCTTCTAGCGCCAAAATGTTGTCGCACGAAAATGAACAACGATTAAATACCTCGGGCGGTTCGATCCAAGGCCGGACCAAGTGATCGCGCCCGGGCCAAAAATGGGAGCTCGTAGACCGAGCTGCACCCTCCAGACCCTGAGGTGTGTTTTGGGGGGTGTGACCGTGCCAAGGGTTGGCTGTCTACGTACCCTTTAGTCGGGATCAGGTCATAACGTAGTTCAATTTGTGCATTAGATGCCCCGTCTACGTGTAGTTCCCAGATGGGACCCGTAGGGTCGACCTTTCTCTTCCGAGCCGACAAGTCGTCGGTCGAGTCGTCTTCTGCTCTTCCCATTTCGGGAGTGTAGGAGAATTCTGCTACGAAATCAGCTAAGGCTTGAGCCTTTATTGCTGGTCTCGGGTGAAACTCAATCCCGTACTCGCTCAATTCTTGTGACCAGATCGCCATGCGAGTCGATGCTCCCTTTTGAAGAGCTTTACCGATTGGGTGTCCTGTTCGGACAACGATTGGGTGAGCCTGGAAGTAGGGGCGTAGCGTTTTGGCGGCTACGAGGAGAGCGAGAGAGAGCTTTTCTATCTCTGTATAACGCGTTTCGGCGTCAAGTAGGGCTTTGCTTACGTAGAAGATGGGCCATTGAGCCCTATCTTCTTCACGGATCACCACAGCGCTCACAGCTCGTTCGGAGACGGCGAGGTAGATGTAGAGCGTCTCGCCTTCTTTCGGCTTGGAGAGGAACGGAGGTGTCCCGAAGTAGGCCTTCATTTCTTGGAAGGCCTTCTCGCACTCATCCGTCCATTCAAAGTCGTCCGTCTTCTTAATTGCTTTGAAGAACGGTTGACACTTGTCGGTTGCTTTGGCCACAAAACGTGAGAGGGCGGCAACCCGACCGGTCAGACTTTGGACCTCCTTGACACGTTGTGGAGACTTCATGTCAAGGAGTGCCTTGATTTTCTCGGGGTTCGTTTCGATACCTCGACGGCTAACTATGTAGCCTAGGAACTTCCCGGACTCAACCCCGAACACACATTTGTTGGGGTTGAGCTTCATTTTGTACCGGCGGAGGATTAAGAACATCTCCCTCAGGTTGTCTACGTGATTGGTAGCCAGTAGGCTTTTAACGAGCATGTTGTCCACGTATACTTCCATGGTCTTGCCGATTAGGTCGGCGAAGATCCGGTTTACCAATCGTTGGTAAGTAGCTCCTGCATTTTTAAGGCCGAAAGGCATAACCTTATAGCAGTAGAGAGCGCGGTCAGTGACGAAGGTCGTCTTGATCTGATCGGGCTCGTGTATTCGTATCTGGTTATAGCCCGAGTAGGCGTCCATGAAACTTAGCAGTTCATGTCCTGCCGTGGCGTCGACCAGTTGTTCGATGCGCGGGAGTGGAAAGCAATCTTTTGGGCAGGCTTTGTTAAGATCTTTGTAATCTATACAAATGCGCCACTTCCCATTAGGCTTTTTGACCATGACCACATTGGCCACCCACTTGGGGTACTTGGCTTCTCGGATGAAACCAGCGGAGAGAAGCTTTTCGACTTCCTCGTTTATCGCTAGGTATCGTTCGGGGTTGAACGCACGTCTAGCTTGTACTTTTTCAGCGATTGTTTTATTGTCATTCAATCGGTGCACAATCACATCGGGGTCTATCCCGGGCATGTCTGCATGTGTCCACGCAAAGACATCCTTAAACTCCCGAAGGAAGGACGCGAGTTGAGTTTTGATGGCGAGAGGGAGTCGTGCACCGATCTTCACTACCTGGTCAGGTTTAGCTTCGTCAAGAACGATCGAAGTGAGATCATCGGGGGTGTCAACTTTCAACCTCTCGATATCGTCGCGGGGGTCTAATTCCCCGAGTTGCCGTGCGTCTTTCTGATCACACGGGTAGTCGTCCTCCAGTTGGTAGATCGTGTTAACCCTTTTTTCAGCGGGCTTGCCGTCCACGCCCTGGACATAGCATATCCTCGCCTGGGTTTGATCACCAGCCATGACGCTGATCCCCTCTTTGATAGGGAATTTTACTAGTAGGTGGTATGTGGACGTGATAGCCCTTAGTCTGTTCAACGTGGGTCGCCCAATGATAACATTGTAGGGCGACTCCTGGTCGACCACAAGAAAGGGGACCATGTGAACGACTTCGATACCCCCGGCAGTCCCGAAGGTGACTGGTAGATCAATGATTCCTTCAGTCATGACCTTTTCTCCCGTGAACCCAAACAGAGGTGTCTGAGTCGGGACAGGGCGGAGCCCCCCGAGCTTCATGCGCTCGAGGGTGGTCTTAAAGATTATATCGGTTGCGCTGCCGTTATCAATAAGAACTCTTTTTACCAAGTTGTTGGCCACCTGGGCCTTGAGGACTATAGCGTCATTGTGCGGGTGCACAACTCGCTTGGCCTCTTCATTGGTGAATTGTATCGTCTCGTGAGGTACGGACGGAGGTTCCTCGTAGGTGAGGTTAACCTGCCCGGCAAGGCCTTCTTGAGAGGCAGCTCTGAGGAGCTTTTTCCTTTGCCGGGCCGAGTCCCCGTCTTGCAAGCCACCTAGTATGGTGGTGACGACGTGGAGTTGCGCATCAGCCGTAGCTGTGACCGCTGTGCGGTCGGTGTTTGCGTTGGTCCCTCCACCTTTTTCAAGCTGTGGCCTGTTGTCGGTGGGGGCTGCCGCTCCTACCAAGCGAAGGACAAACTCCTTGAGCTCTCCCTTCTGGATTAATGTCTCAATTTGTTTCCTAAGATGGAAGCATTGAGCGGTCCTGTGACCGTAATCCCGGTGGAACTCACAATAGCGGGACCGGTCGCGAGATGCGAGGTTGCCCCTTATCGGAGCCGGAGCGACGAACTTGTCATGCGCCACAGCGTAGATTTGCTCTACCGGGGCGTTCAAGGGAGTGTAACCCGAGTATTCTCTAAAATTGCTCGCAAGACGCGACTTTTGAGACGTAGGGGGTCGGCTATCGATAGCTTTACCTCCCTTGTTTATCCTCTTACGGGGGTTTCCAGGCTCGTTGCCGGACTCGTCCCGACGGCGGGAGCTTTGGCTGCTGCTCTTGCGGCCGTCGAGGTAATCTTCTACCCCCATAAAGGTTTTGGGTCGGTTCATTAACTCGGCCATCGTAGAAGGGACTCTGCCGACGACGGACTTTAAGAAGTCTCCGGTTCGCAAGCCCTCGATGATCGCTGTAATTGCGTCACTATCGTAAAAGCGGTCAACCTTATTTGATTCTGCGGTGAATCGGGTGAGATACTGTCTCAAGGACTCGTTATTCTCTTGCCTGATTGACCATAAGTACATCTTGGTCTTCTTTTGGACCATGGATGTAGCAAATCGTGCTAGGAACATGTCCTTCAGGTCTTTGAATGACTGGACGCTTCCTGGCCTTAAATTCTTAAACCACTCGAAACCGGGTCCGGTGAGGGTAAGACTAAAAGCTTGGCATAGAGCCCCAGGTGAGACGCCCTGCATCATCATCCAAGTTTCGTAATGTTGGATGTGATACGTGGGATCAGTTTTCCCACTGTATGAAGGGAGATTCGGGAGTTTGAAGTTTCCCGTGCACACCTCAGCAAGGATTTGGGCGGTGAAGGGCGAGGAATGTTCTTCTACGACCCCGTATGTATCACCGGCCAAACCGCCTTCACGCAGGTCACGCACCTCGTTACGAAGATTGTGAATCATGGTGACGACGTCGAGGCCAGTGTTGGGGGTCACTCCTTGTTCAGGAGGAGTCACCTGTCGCCTTTCATTCGACCCTTGAGCCGTGCGGGGGTCCCTATTGATTGGGGCCGTAGGGTTGTGACCCTTACGAGCGCTCAGCCTCTCCCGGAGGTCTTCGCCACGGTCGTTCCGTTGGGCGGTAAGCCGATCTCTAAGATCCGGCCCGGCGGTATGGGGGCGTGAGCCTCGAGCCACACGCCTTACTCGCCGAGTCGTTGTACCTTCCCTGACGTTGCCTCTTTGACCGAGCCGGTCATGGGCTGAACGTCGGCAGGTCTCTTCTTGAGAGGAGACCAGTATTGCTTTTGATTTCGACGGACCGGCTTCGATCTCAACAGGGAGTTCCCCGTCTTTGGTGAGAGAAGTTTCGATGTCCGCTGAAATTTCCAAGCCTTCATAGTCGGGGTCATAATCATGTCCCTCGTCCATAAGGTCCTCAGATTCCCCGTGGGGGGCACCGTGTGCAGGTGCCTTGCCCGCCAGTTGGCGGTGGTACCTTGCATTGGCTATCTTCGGTTGGCGGATTTTCTCCTCCATTTCAAGGATGCGGTCGTCCCGACTATCCTGAAGAGGAGGGGGCGAGGGAGTGTGGCTCTCGTCGATGAGAGACTCTTCGTCGCCTTGCGCTCGGGAGCGCAGGAAGTATTTCTTCACTGCGGTTGCGTTTTCGGGGTTGTTCACGCCCTCAGAACGAACGGGTGGTTGACCACTCATATCTTTCTCAAGTCGAGAAGAAAGGGGTCGAGCTGTAGAAGGGATTTCGGGCCGTGTAAGTCAAGAAGTCCCCTCCTTCTAGCGCCAAAATGTTGTCGCACGAAAATGAACAACGATTAAATACCTCGGGCGGTTCGATCCAAGGCCGGACCAAGTGATCGCGCCCGGGCCAAAAATGGGAGCTCGTAGACCGAGCTGCACCCTCCAGACCCTGAGGTGTGTTTTGGGGGGTGTGACCGTGCCAAGGGTTGGCTGTCTACGTACCCTTTAGTCGGGATCAGGTCATAACGTAGTTCAATTTGTGCATTAGATGCCCCGTCTACGTGTAGTTCCCAGATGGGACCCGTAGGGTCGACCTTTCTCTTCCGAGCCGACAAGTCGTCGGTCGAGTCGTCTTCTGCTCTTCCCATTTCGGGAGTGTAGGAGAATTCTGCTACGAAATCAGCTAAGGCTTGAGCCTTTATTGCTGGTCTCGGGTGAAACTCAATCCCGTACTCGCTCAATTCTTGTGACCAGATCGCCATGCGAGTCGATGTTCCCTTTTGAAGAGCTTTACCGATTGGGTGTCCTGTTCGGACAACGATTGGGTGAGCCTGGAAGTAGGGGCGTAGCGTTTTGGCGGCTACGAGGAGAGCGAGAGAGAGCTTTTCTATCTCTGTATAACGCGTTTCGGCGTCAAGTAGGGCTTTGCTTACGTAGAAGATGGGCCATTGAGCCCTATCTTCTTCACGGATCACCACAGCGCTCACAGCTCGTTCGGAGACGGCGAGGTAGATGTAGAGCGTCTCGCCTTCTTTCGGCTTGGAGAGGAACGGAGGTGTCCCGAAGTAGGCCTTCATTTCTTGGAAGGCCTTCTCGCACTCATCCGTCCATTCAAAGTCGTCCGTCTTCTTAATTGCTTTGAAGAACGGTTGACACTTGTCGGTTGCTTTGGCCACAAAACGTGAGAGGGCGGCAACCCGACCGGTCAGACTTTGGACCTCCTTGACACGTCGTGGAGACTTCATGTCAAGGAGTGCCTTGATTTTCTCGGGGTTCGTTTCGATACCTCGACGGCTAACTATGTAGCCTAGGAACTTCCCGGACTCAACCCCGAACACACATTTGTTGGGGTTGAGCTTCATTTTGTACCGGCGGAGGATTAAGAACATCTCCCTCAGGTTGTCTACGTGATTGGTAGCCAGTAGGCTTTTAACGAGCATGTTGTCCACGTATACTTCCATGGTCTTGCCGATTAGGTCGGCGAAGATCCGGTTTACCAATCGTTGGTAAGTAGCTCCTGCATTTTTAAGGCCGAAAGGCATAACCTTATAGCAGTAGAGACCGCGGTCAGTGACGAAGGTCGTCTTGATCTGATCGGGCTCGTGCATTCGTATCTGGTTATAGCCCGAGTAGGCGTCCATGAAACTTAGCAGTTCATGTCCTGCCGTGGCGTCGACCAGTTGTTCGATGCGCGGGAGTGGAAAGCAATCTTTTGGGCAGGCTTTGTTAAGATCTTTGTAATCTATACAAATGCGCCACTTCCCATTAGGCTTTTTGACCATGACCACATTGGCCACCCACTTGGGGTACTTGGCTTCTCGGATGAAACCAGCGGAGAGAAGCTTTTCGACTTCCTCGTTTATCGCTAGGTATCGTTCGGGGTTGAACGCACGTCTAGCTTGTACTTTTTCAGCGATTGTTTTATTGTCATTCAATCGGTGCACAATCACATCGGGGTCTATCCCGGGCATGTCTGCATGTGTCCACGCAAAGACATCCTTAAACTCCCGAAGGAAGGACGCGAGTTGAGTTTTGATGGCGAGAGGGAGTCGTGCACCGATCTTCACTACCTGGTCAGGTTTAGCTTCGTCAAGAACGATCGAAGTGAGATCATCGGGGGTGTCAACTTTCAACCTCTCGATATCGTCGCGGGGGTCTAATTCCCCGAGTTGCCGTGCGTCTTTCTGATCACACGGGTAGTCATCCTCCAGTTGGTAGATCGTGTTAACCCTTTTTTCAGCGGGCTTGCCGTCCACGCCCTGGACATAGCATATCCTCGCCTGGGTTTGATCACCAGCCATGACGCTGATCCCCTCTTTGATAGGGAATTTTACTAGTAGGTGGTATGTGGACGTGATAGCCCTTAGTCTGTTCAACGTGGGTCGCCCAATGATAACATTGTAGGGCGACTCCTGGTCGACCACAAGAAAGGGGACCATGTGAACGACTTCGATACCCCCGGCAGTCCCGAAGGTGACTGGTAGATCAATGATTCCTTCAGTCATGACCTTTTCTCCCGTGAACCCAAACAGAGGTGTCTGAGTCGGGACAGGGCGGAGCCCCCCGAGCTTCATGCGCTCGAGGGTGGTCTTAAAGATTATATCGGTTGCGCTGCCGTTATCAATAAGAACTCTTTTTACCAAGTTGTTGGCCACCTGGGCCTTGAGGACTATAGCGTCATTGTGCGGGTGCACAACTCGCTTGGCCTCTTCATTGGTGAATTGTATCGTCTCGTGAGGTACGGACGGAGGTTCCTCGTAGGTGAGGTTAACCTGCCCGGCAAGGCCTTCTTGAGAGGCAGCTCTGAGGAGCTTTTTCCTTTGCCGGGCCGAGTCCCCGTCTTGCAAGCCACCTAGTATGGTGGTGACGACGTGGAGTTGCGCATCAGCCGTAGCTGTGACCGCTGTGCGGTCGGTGTTTGCGTTGGTCCCTCCACCTTTTTCAAGCTGTGGCCTGTTGTCGGTGGGGGCTGCCGCTCCTACCAAGCGAAGGACAAACTCCTTGAGCTCTCCCTTCTGGATTAATGTCTCAATTTGTTTCCTAAGATGGAAGCATTAAGCGGTCCTGTGACCGTAATCCCGGTGGAACTCACAATAGCGGGACCGGTCGCGAGATGCGAGGTTGCCCCTTATCGGAGCCGGAGCGACGAACTTGTCACGCGCCACAGCGTAGATTTGCTCTACCGGGGCGTTCAAGGGAGTGTAACCCGAGTATTCTCTAAAATTGCTCGCAAGACGCGACTTTTGAGACGTAGGGGGTCGGCTATCGATAGCTTTACCTCCCTTGTTTATCCTCTTACGGGGGTTTCCAGGCTCGTTGCCGGACTCGTCCCGACGGCGGGAGCTTTGGCTGCTGCTCTTGCGGCCGTCGAGGTAATCTTCTACCCCCATAAAGGTTTTGGGTCGGTTCATTAACTCGGCCATCGTAGAAGGGACTCTGCCGACGACGGACTTTAAGAAGTCTCCGGTTCGCAAGCCCTCGATGATGGCTGTAATTGCGTCACTATCGTAAAAGCGGTCAACCTTATTTGATTCTGCGGTGAATCGGGTGAGATACTGTCTCAAGGACTCGTTATTCTCTTGCCTGATTGACCATAAGTACATCTTGGTCTTCTTTTGGACCATGGATGTAGCAAATCGTGCTAGGAACATGTCCTTCAGGTCTTTGAATGACTGGACGCTTCCTGGCCTTAAATTCTTAAACCACTCGAAACCGGGTCCGGTGAGGGTAAGACTAAAAGCTTGGCATAGAGCCCCAGGTGAGACGCCCTGCATCATCATCCAAGTTTCGTAATGTTGGATGTGATACGTGAGATCAGTTTTCCCACTGTATGGAGGGAGATTCGGGAGTTTGAAGTTTCCCGTGCACACCTTAGCAAGGATTTGGGCGGTGAAGGGCGAGGAATGTTCTTCTACGACCCCGTATGTATCACCGGCCAAGCCGCCTTCACGCAGGTCACGCACCTCGTTACGAAGATTGTGAATCATGGTGACGACGTCGAGGCCAGTGTTGGGGGTCACTCCTTGTTCAGGAGGAGTCACCTGTCGCCTTTCGTTCGACCCTTGAGCCGTGCGGGGGTCCCTATTGATTGGGGCCGTAGGGTTGTGACCCTTACGAGCGCTCAGCCTCTGCCGGAGGTCTTCGCCACGGTCGTTCCGTTGGGCGGTAAGCCGATCTCTAAGATCCGGCCCGGCGGTATGGGGGCGTGAGCCTCGAGCCACACGCCTTACTCGCCGAGTCTTTGTACCTTCCCTGACGTTGCCTCTTTGACCGAACCGGTCATGGGCTGAACGTCGGGAGGTCTCTTCTTGAGAGGAGACCGGTATTGCTTTTGTTTTCGACGGACTGGCTTCGATCTCAACAGGGAGTTCCCCGTCTTTGGTGAGAGAAGTTTCGATGTCCGCTGAAATTTCCAAGCCTTCATAGTCGGGGTCATAATCATGTCCCTCGTCCATAAGGTCCTCAGATTCCCCGTGGGGGGCACCGTGTGCAGGTGCCTTGCCCGCCAGTTGGCGGTGGTACCTTGCATTGGCTATCTTCGGTTGGCGGATTTTCTCCTCCATTTCAAGGATGCGGTCGTCCCGACTGTCCTGAAGAGGAGGGGGCGAGGGAGTGTGGCTCTCGTCGATGAGAGACTCCTCGTCGCCTTGCGCTCGGGAGCGCAGGAAGTATTTCTTCACCGCGGTTGCGTTTTCGGGGTTGTTCACGCCCTCAGAACGAACGGGTGGTTGACCACTCATATCTTTCTCAAGTCGAGAAGAAAGGGGTCGAGCTGTAGAAGTGATTTCGGGCCGTGTAAGTCGGGAAGTCCCCTCCTTCTAGCGCCAAAATGTTGTCGCACGAAAATGAATAACGATTAAATACCTCAGGCGGTTCGATCCAAGGCCGGACCAAGTGATCGCGCCCGGGCCAAAAATGGGAGCTCGTAGACCGAGCTGCACCCTCCAGACCCTGAGGTGTGTTTTGGGGGGTGTGACCGTGCCAAGGGTTGGCTGCCTACGTACCCTTTAGTCGGGATCAGGTCAGAACGTAGTTCAATTTGTGTATTGGGGGCTATCTTGGGCTCGGAGGCTTTGGGAATCCAAGGCTTTAGAGTGGGACTCGGCTCGTAGCTTCTAGTGAAGACTTTAGAGGGGTCGTTTGCTCGTAGCTCGGAGTTCTAGCTCAAGGGCCAAGAAGTAGGAGAGCGGTGTGTACCGCAGAAGCTCGCGTCACAGAAGAGGAGCGCGCTCCCTCTCGTGGAGGGGGGTCCTCGTGTTTCTGAGCCGAGGGAGGAGGAGTGCGCGCTCTTGGAATATCACAAGAACACGAGAGAGAATTCTCGAGAGAGAAGTATTGTTGGAATGAAAGTTGTGTGGCTGAATGAGCGTGTCTCTTTCCTTCCCCAAGGGGGGGGGGGGGTATTTATAGTTGTGGAGAGAGGCCTTGGGCTGACCCCTTGAAGCCCACCGGGTGGCCGGGAGCGGGGCGCGCGAGGTTTCATGCCCGGGAGGGCGCAGGGCGCGCGGGACATGTCGCCTGGATGGGCGCGGGGCGCGTCGGGCGCGGGACTTGTCTGGGCACGGCGTGCCCGGCCGAGGCGGCAAGGATGCTCGGCCGGGGCGGCAGGGGCACCCGGCCGAGGCAGCAGGGGCGCTCGGCCGGGGCAGCAGGGGCGCCCGGCCGAGGCAGCATGGACACCCGGCCGAGGCAGCAGGGGCGCTCGGCCGGGGTAGCAGGGATGCTCGGCTGGGGCGGCAGCGGCACCCGGCCGAGGCGGCAGGGACACCCAGCCAAGGCAGCAGGGGTGCTCGCCCGGGGCGCGCGCGGGCCGGGAGGCCGGGGCGCAGGGTGCGCGCGAGCCAGGCGCGCTAGGGCGCGCTGAGGCCCATTGGGCCAGGGCCGGGGGCGCAGGTGCGCGCGCGCCGGCTGTGCCGGGCTGTGGGTGCGTCAGGGCGCTCGGGCCTGGTGCGCCGGGGCCCGTTGGGCCTCCGGCTGGCAAAGCCCGGCCGGCCTTGAATCGGTTTTGAATTTTCAGTGTCCCGAAAATGACCGGTAACACTGATCATTAGTTTTCGGAATAGAATGGAAATCCTAGGATCTGAGATTGATGGGAATAATGTCATAGATATGATCTTAGAAACTCTCCCCGCATCTCTTGATACCTCCAAGATAAACTACTCCATAAACAAGCTAGAGTACATTGTTACCAAGCTTATGAAGGAACTTCACACTGCTGTAGGTCTCACTAAGAGATAGAGGAATCAAGGAGAGGCACATGCTACTGAGCAAAAAGCCTCCGCCTCTGGAACTAAGAAGAGACCTCACAAGGCCGATAAAAAGAACTGTCCTGCCTATCTCAAAGCAAAGGAACATAGTATTGTACTAGTTACCGAAGCATGCTTAGTTGCTAATAATGTATCAACGTGAATTCTTGACTCCACTGCTTCTAACCATATTTGTTGTTCCTTGAATGGTTTCAAGAAAACCAAAAGCTTAGAGGAAGGTGAGTTCTGTTACAAATGGGGTGATGGAAGCCTGGTGTCTGGAAAGGCTGTAGGATCCGTGACACTGTGTTTTGAAGACCACACTTTAATCTTGAATAATGTTTATTTTGTTCCTACCTTTGGGAAGAACTTAATACCCGTTGCTCGTCTTCTTGAGCAAGATTGTTGTTTAAAGTTCATTAAGAATGGAATTCGTATTTCGTTTCCTGATAATTCTTGTCACTGATGCATGTATGAAGAATGCTCTTTTTTACATCTATCCCACTCAACCTTCCATCTTAGACACAGAAATAGATAATGATCTAATTAGGGAGCCAAAGAGGATCAAACTTTGTGAATCCTCCGATCTAACAAAATCAACATACCTATGGCACTTAAGACTTGGTCATATCAGTCTAGATATGATTAAGAGAATTGTGAGGGATGGTCCACTCCAAGCCTCTGCAATAGGTTCACTACCTACTTGTGAATCCTGCATAGAAGGAAAAATGACTAAGCGACCTTTCTCCGATAAGGGTCGAAGAGCCACTGAGTTGCTGGAACTAGTACATTCTGATGTATGTGGTCCGCTCAGCCAACAGGCACGTGGAGGATACGAATACTTCGTTACCTTCACCGATGATTACTCGCGATATGGTTTTGTCTATTTCCTCAAACACTAATCCGAGACCTTTAACGTAATTAAGGTCTTTAGGGCTTTAGTGGAAAAGCAAACTGGCAAAGTGATCAAAACCTTTCGATCTGATCGAGGTGGTGAGTATATGTCTGGAGAGTTCGATGACATTCTTAAAGAAGAAGGTATCGCTTCTCAGCTTACCGCACCTGGCACACCTCAACAAAACGGAGTGTCAGAGAGAATAAACCGAACTCTTATGGAGATGGTTAGATCAATGATGAGTTACTCATCACTCCCTCTTTCCTTTTGGAGTTATGCCCTCGAAAGAGCCAATTATATTCTGAACCAAGTTCCGTCCAAGACGATTCCTGGTACTCCTTATGAACAATGGACTGGCCGTAAAGTGAATCTTGGCCGCGTCAAAATTTGGGGTTGCCCCGCACACGTGCTGAGGCAAAAGACTAGCAAGTTGGCTAGTAGGTCAAAATTGTGTGTGTTCGTTGGATATCCAAAGGAAACCAAGGGTTTTACTTTCTATAGTCCCGAGGACGATAAGACTTTCGTTAGCACGAATGCTCGTTTCCTTGAGGAGGACTTTATGAACGATGCAAAACCTAGAAGCAAAATTGTGCTTGAAGAAAAGTTGGGTGAGGAAGCTTCTACCTCATCTGTAAGAACTATTCTTACCCCAACTAAAACACAACATAACTCATCAGAATCTCGTCAAGTATTACTTCGACGTAGTGGGAGGGCTACTCAAAAGCCTGACAGGTACATGTCTTATGGAGACTCTCTCGTAGCCGTCTCTGACATGGATGATCCTGTTTCCTATAGCCAAGCGATGGCTTGTTCTGAATCAAACCTTTGGGTTGACGCCATGAAAGTTGAGATGCACTTGATGTATGTCAACAAATTCTGGAAACTTGTAGACCTTCCTAAAGGGAATAAACCTGTAGGGTGTAAGTGGATATACAAGAAGAAAAGGGGTCCTGATGGGAACGTCGAGACGTTCAAAGCACGACTTGTGGCGAAGGGTTATACCCAACAAGAAGGGATTGACTATGAAGAAACCTTCTCGCCAGTCGCGATGCTTAAATCCATCCGCATACTCATATCCATAGTTGCAGCTCTTGACTATGAGATCTGGCAAATGGATGTCAAGACAGCCTTCCTGAATGGCAATCTTGACGAGCGCATTTACATGGCTCAACCAGACAGTTTCGTGGAAGAAGGTCAAGTGAACAAGGTTTGTTAGTTGCTTAAGTCCATTTATGGATTAAAGCAAGCATCTAGGTCATGGAATATTAGATTCGATGAAACTGTAAAGAGCTTCGGCTTTGAACAGTCAATAGATGAGCCTTGTGTTTACAAGTTAATGCACGAAGGCAAAGTTGTGTTTCTGGTACTATATGTCGATTATATATTACTCATTAATAATGACGTGGGTAAATTATCTAAGGTTAAGGTCTGGCTAGCAAAGCAATTCGACATGAAGGATCTAGGAGAAGCCGCGTACATTCTGGGGATCCAAATCTTTCGAGATAGGAAAAACCGGACCCTGTCTCTCTCTCAAGCATCTTATATTGATAAGGTGATGGATCGCTTCTCGATGAAAAAATCCAAGAAGGGCCAAACACCCTTTAGGCATGGAGTCTCACTCTCTAAGGACCAGTCTCCCAAGACTGCACAAGAGATTGAAGACATGAGGAAAATTCTTTACGCCTCTGCCGTAGGAAGCCTCATGTATGCAATGCTTTGCACTAGACCTGACATCTGTTTCGTCGTTGGCGTAGTTAGCCGTTTCCAATCCAACCCTAGACCCGAGCACTGGATTGCTTTTAAGCATGTTCTTAAGTATCGTCGAAGAACTAGGTACTTGATGCTTACATACTCAGGTACTGACCTGACTATGACGGGATATACCGACTCCGATTTTCAAGCGGATAAGGATTCCAGGAAATCCACTTCGGGATCTGTGTTCATCCTTAATGGTGGAGCTGTTGTGTGGAGGAGTATTAAGAAATCTTGCATTGCTGACTCCACAATGGAAGCAGAATATGTGGCTGCTTGTGAAGCATCCAAAGAGGCTGTATGGCTTAAAAAATTCCTTAAGTATTTGGAAGTTGTTCCAAATGTCGACGAGCCCATGACCCTTTATTGTGATAATAGTGGGGCTGTCACTAACTCAAAGGAACCTCGAAGCCATAAGCGCTCTAAGCATATTGAGAGGAAATACCATTTGATTCGAGAGATCGTGCAGCGCGGAGACGTGGAAGTGAAGAAGATCTCAACGGTGGACAACCTGACAGATCCATTCACAAAGGCCCTGGCGAACAAGGTCTTCGACCAACATCGAGAGGGATTAGGCATAAAGGACTACACACATCTTCTTTGAGTCAAGTGGGAGTTTGTTGTCAATGGTGCCCACAAGAAGAGTTGTAATCCTTATATTGTACATTTAAAGTCTCATGAAGACTCTTGCTCGTAATTGCTTATTCATTAATAAAAAGTTGAAACGTTCATTTATTCTTCGTTGTCTGCTTGAAGCTTTATGATAAAGCATTAGTCTTTAGTCCATAAACAAACTTAACAACTTGCGAAGAGACAAATGTAGATTTGCATGAACAAACTCTTCGTAGTTTGCTTAAAACGATATATTCGCAATCTACGGGTCAAAGGACTATTGACCTCAGTACGATTGTTAGGAGAATCTATGATGTCTGGTTATGGGGCATTGAGAGTTGGAGACTCTATAGTTCTTCTAGGTATCTTCCGAAGGTACTGAATTGACCAGTGCACTTCTAGAGACAAGATAAGAACAAACCATTTAACCTCTTATGTCTCGAAGTCACTACATATGAATTGCATCGTGCTTACCTTAATCCTGAAATGAGACATGTCATTTCACACCTTACGTATTCTCATTTGAGAAAGTCAGAGTTCGGACTCACTATGTGATTCCGAACAAGGCCTATTTGTGAAGTACTAAGTTGTGAGAATGTCATAAGTAACTTTGTGAAGTTCTCATAGATATGGAATTCATGTACAAGATTGCTGAAATGCAATGTATATCACCTCATGCTTTGTTCCTTGGAATGTGAATAAATGAACTGGCCAATGTCCAAATTGAGTCCTGACTCTTTTGGATGAAACAATGTGACTTGTTAGCTCCTCGTCAATACATTGTTTCTAACTTATTCACAAGCGACAAAGGAGTTGAGGAAATAATAGCTAGAAGGGTAAAATGGTAATTTTGTAAATCCCGACTAGCTTATGATATTCATGAAGGGTAAACACTGATAATATTCTGTGGATCCACTCATTACAATTAGGTTGAATTCTTGAGTAGAAAATAAATTCATTTGAACCGAGAGATTTTCAGTGTCAACTCTTTAGTGGAGTCAATTGACATTAACCTAAACTTGGAAAAGGTTTGTGAACTTTTGAATCCAAGTATTTAGCTCAAGCTTTGTTCTTTTGGATCCATGAGGTCACTGTCACGAATCACATCGAGTAGGAATAGTTAAACTGGAAGCTAAGTCAAAACAAGAACGAAAATTGTCAAAAGGGTATTTTTGTCTTTTGAGACATAGGATGAAATGAATGTCAATAAATTTTTTGACAAGGTCATTTGATGACTCAATAACACTCGGCCATGACTTGATCATTGGGCCGTGTGAATTAATTTCATTTCATAAGAATTTTATTGAATATTCTGAATGGGCCTTTCTCATGTTGTCATGAACAAATGAAGAAGCTTCTAGAAGCTCCTTCTAGAGTGAAATAGGCGCCAAACATACGCAAGGAAAGAGAGAATATTTTGTGCATAAATGTATCAAGATACTTGCCAAAAGAAAAAGAGGAAACAAATTTCCCATGCATGCATGAGGATATTCGGCCAAGAGAGAGTCAAAGGCATGGCATGGAACAAAATAGGAAACAAATCCAAGGCTTATTGAACCATATGTTGGCCGTGTGACTCTATGAAGGAAAAAGGGAAATTGGCTCAGGAATATATGATATTCTATAGAAGAGGAAACTACCTTATAGAAGGTGAGACCTCTCCTATAAATAGGAGCCTCATTCCACACATTTCAATCATCCAAGTTTAAGAGATTTGAGAGACTCTCTCTCTAGAACTTGGCCGAATCTCTCTCTAGTCAATTTCGTTTTATTGTTTTGGCACCTAGGTCCTCATTTGACCTAGTGTTTAGCTCTGCGACTTCAAGACTCGTTCTTAAGTCGTAGTGTTTAAAAGTGCCCACACACTAATTCCTTCTCTCTCGAGTGATTTAGTGATAGAAACTTTCGTGGTTGCTCGAGTTGCCGAGGAAGGAAGAGAGACGTGCTGCGTGGGGAGACGAACGTTGCAACATTTTTCCAAAAGCTTCTCAACGTTCAAGCGTCTAAAAAGGTTAGTAAACTTCTATGCTCATATTAGTTTTATTTACATGTGCTTGCTCTTTGTCTAGGTTAGTAAAAACTGTTTTACTTGAAAAAGAAATTTTTTAAAATTCCACCGCTTAACGAACCCTAGATCAATTCCAACAAATGGTATCAGAGCTATGTTCAAAGATCTGCATGTACATGTATTTAAAATTATGAGCTTGAAAATCATTTTCGAAAGTTTACTAATTTTGTGACAAGTTAGAATTGTTATCTTAGATTTTTTTTTAATTTATTGCTCTTGCCTTTAAATTAAAAATCCTGTTGATTTTCTATGAGTTTGGGATGTTATTAAAACAAATTAGAATCAGTTCTAAATGTTTTTAATTTTTTATATTGAAAAACGTGTTTTAAAGGTTTGAGAAAATTTCGAGTAATTTTTGTGACTAGTTTTCTTGTCTTACTAGTTTCTTTTATTTACTTGAATCGTTTTATGCATGTTGTTATTTCTTTTATACCATGTTATTACCTTGGTAATAAAACACAAATAAAAGCTTTAACAACATCCTAAAACGTTCCGTTACACTCGATTCTTTTTCGCACCTAAATAGGACCAAGCTTTAATTATTTATTTTTCTTCGAGCTGGAGTAAAACCCGCAGTAAAAGTGGCATAACTCTCTGCTCCGAAATCTAAATTTAATTATTTTTGAATAAAATTAAAGCTCTGTCTGTCCTCTATCCAATTCCACCGGTTTCAGGTCAAAAGGACATCGGAGCCGCTAGTTATGGCGATTTTACTCCGAGGTGTGCGGTTGTTCCGAAAGTCTAGTTTTTTTAGAATTCCGGATTTTCAGCCCCACTGCCATGAGTTATAGAACTCTAATGAGAAAAATTTCTTGAGCAAAAATGTTTTTCATAAGATTATAAACATGATGTGTAAGATTAAAATGTTTTGATTTTTGAAAGTTTAATTGAAATTGAATTTTTACAAAACTAGTTTGAATTTTGAAAAACCGTTTTCATTTTCAAACTTGAAAATATTTTGTCATCCAAATCAAATAAGTTTTCAAAACTATATCTACATCACATATGTTCAAAATCTATATGCTCTTAAAATTCCGCCGCTTAACGAAGCGTTAAACTTTTTCTTAAACCCTAGATCAATTCCAACATTTATTACATCAAATGTACAAAATATAGACTACAACTCTTCTTGTGGGCACCATTGACAACAAACTCTCACTTGACTCAAGGAAGATGTGTGTAGTCCTTCATGCCTAATCCCTATCGATGTTGGTCGAAGACCTTGTTCGCTAGGGCCTTGGTGAATGGATCTGCCAGGTCTCCGCGCTGCACGATCTCTCGAATCAAATGGTATTTCCTCTCTATATGTTTAGAGCGCTTATGGCTTCGAGGTTCCTTTGAGTTAGCGACAACCCCACTATTATCATAATAAAGGGTCATGGGCTCGTCGACGTTTGGAACAACTTCCAAATACTTAAGAAATTTTCTAAGCCATATAGCCTCTTTGAATGCTTCACAAGCAGCCACATATTCTGCTTCCATAGTGGAGTCAGCAATGCAAGATTGCTTGATACTCCTCCACAGAACAGCTCCACCATTAAGGATGAACACAGATCCCGAAGTGGATTTCCTGGAATCCTTATCCGCTTGAAAATCGGAGTCGGTATATCCCGTCATAGTCAGGTCAGTACCTGAATATGTAAGGATCAAGTTCTTAGTTCTTTGAAGATACTTGAGAACATGCTTAACAGTAATCCAATGCTCGGGTCCAACGTTGGATTGGAAACGGCCAACTACAACAACGGCGAAACATATATCAGATCTAGTGCAAAGCATAGCATACATGAGGCTTCCTACGGCAGAGGCGTAAGGAATTTTCCTCATGTCTTCAATCTCTTGTGCAGTCTTGGCAGACTGGTCCTTAGAGAGTGAGACTCCATGCCTAAAGGGTGTTTGGCCCTTTTGGAGTCTTGCATCGAGAAACGATCCATCACCTTATCAATATAAGATGCTTGAGAGAGAGACAGGGTCCGGTTTTTCCTATCTCGAAAGATTTGGATCCCCAGAATGTACGCGGCTTCTCCTAAATCCTTCATGTCGAATTGCTTTGCTAGCCAGACCTTAACCTTAGATAATTTACCCACATCGTTACCTATGAGTAATATATCATCGACATATAGTACCAGAAACACAACTTTGTCTTCGTGTATTAACTTGTAAACACAAGGCTCATCTATTGACTGTTCAAAACCGAAGCTTTTCACAGTTTCATCGAATCTAAAATTCCATGACCTAGATGCTTGCTTTAGTCTATAAATGGACTTAAGTAACTCACAAACCTTGGTCTCTTGACCTTTATCCACGAAACCGCCTGGTTGAGCCATATAAATGTGCTCGTCAAGATTGCCATTCAAGAAGGCCGTCTTGACATCCATTTGCCAGATCTCATAGTCGAGAGCTGCAGCTATGGATAGAAGTATGCGGATGGATTTAAGCATCGCGACTGACGAGAAGGTTTCTTCATAGTCAATCCCTTCTTGTTGGGTATAACCCTTAGCCACAAGTCGTGCTTTGAACGTCTCGACGTTCCCATCCGGACCCCTTTTCTTCTTGTATATCCACTTACACCCTACGGGTTTAATCCCTTCAGGAAGGTCTACAAGTTTCCAGACTTTGTTGACATACATCGAGTGCATTTCTATTTTCATTGCGTCAAGCCAAAGGTTTGATTCCGAACAAGCCATCGCTTGGCTATAGGAAACAGGGTCATCCATGTCGGAGACGGCTACGAGAGTGTCTCCATAGGACATGTACCTGTCAGGCTTTTGAGTAGCCCTCCTACTACGTCGATGTACTACTTGACGAGATTCTGATGAGTTAGGTTGTGTTTCAGTTGGGGTAAGAACAGTTCTTACAGATTAGGTAGAAGCTTCCGCACAGAACTTTTCTTCAAGCACAATTTTGCTTCTAGGTTTCGCATCCTTCATAAAGTCCTCCTCGAGGAAACGAGCATTCGTGCTAACGAAAGTCTTATCGTCCTCGGGACTATAGAAAGTAAAACCATTGGTTTCCTTTGGATATCCAACGAACAGACACAATTCTAGCCTACTAGCCAACTTGCTAGTCTTTTGCCTCAGCACGTGTGCAGGGCAACCCCAAATTTTGATGCGGCCAAGATTTACTTTACGGCCAGTACATCGTTCATAAGGAGTACCAGGAACCGTTTTGGACGGAACTTGGTTCAGAATGTAAACGGCTGTTTCGAGGGCATATCGCCAAAAGGAAAGAGGGAGTGACGAGTAACTCATCATTGATCTAACCTTCTCCATAAGAGTTCGATTTCTTCTCTCTGACACCCCGTTTTGTTGAGGTGTGCCAGGTGCGGTAAGCTGAGAAGCGATACCTTCTTCTTTAAGAAAGTCATCGAACTCTACAGACATATACTCACCACCTCGATCAGATGGAAGGGTTTTGATCACTTTCCAAGTTTGCTCTTCCACTAAAGCCCTAAAGACCTTAAATACATTAAAGGTCTCGGATTTGTGTTTGAGCAAATAGACAAAACCATATCGCGAGTAATCATCAGTGAAGGTAACGAAGTATTCGTATCCTCCACGTGTCTGTTGGTTGAGCGGACCACATACATCAGAATGTACTAGTTCCAGCAACTCAGTGGCTCTTCGACCCTTATCGGAGAAAGGTCGCTTAGTCATTTTTCCTTCTATGCAGGATTCACAAGTAGGTAGTGAACCTATTGCAGAGGCTTGGAGTGGACCATCCCTCACAAGTCTCTTAATCATATCTAGATTGATATGACCAAGTCTTAAGTGCCAAAGGTATGTTGATTTTGTTAGATCGGAGGATTCAGAAAGTTTGATCCTCTTTGGCTCCCTAATTAGATCATTATCTATTTCGGTGTCTAAAAGAGAAGGTTGAGTGGGATATATGTAAAAAAAAGACCATTCTTCATACATGCATCAGTTACAAAAGAATTAGAAAAAGAAATACGAATTCCATTCTTTATAAACTTTAAATAATAATCTTGCTCGAAAAGTTGAGCAACAGATATAAGGTTTTTCCCAAAGGAAGGAACATAATCAACATTATTCAAATTTAAAGTTCAATCTTCAAAAGATAGCGTCACGGAGCCCACACCCTTCGTAGACACCACGCTCCCATCACCCCACTTGAAGCAGAAGTCGCCATCCTCTAAGCTTTTGCTTTTCCTAAAACCAGTCAAGGAGCAGCAAATATGGTTAGTAGCAGTGGAGTCAATAATCCACGATGATACATTATCAGCTACTAAACAAGCTTTAGTAACAAGTACAATACCTTTTACTTTGGTTTTGAGGTAGGCGGGACAGTTCCTACGCCAGTGACCAGGCTCATTGCAGTGGTGGCACTTATCGTTAGACTTGTCCACCTTCGGAGCCTTTGGCGTCTTCTTCTTCGTTTGAACCTTAGGTTGGTTCTTCTTCTCAGCCTTGCGAGGTCTCTTCTTAGATCCAGAGGTGGAGGCAGTAGCATGTACCTCTCCTTGAGCCCTCTTTTTCATAGTGAGTCCCTCAGCGGTTTGAAGTTCCTTCATGAGCTCGGTAAGAGTGTACTCTAGCTTGTTCATGGAGTAATTCAGCTTGAAGGTATCAAAAGTTTCGGGGAGAGTTTCCAATATCATGTCTATTTTAGTCTCCCCATCAATCTCAGATCCAAGGATCTCCTTTCGTTTAGATAGCTAATGATCAGCATCATATGATCAGGAACGGGAGTCCCAGCCTTCATGCGACAGTTCATAAACTGTCGTACCGCTTGTTGCCTAGCTTGACGTCCTTGCCCTCCAAATATCTCATGGAGATTGTAGAGCATATCGGTGGCAGTTTCGTAATCACGATGTTGTTGTTGCAACACATTGTTCATTGATGCTAAAATATAGCACATCGCAATCTCATCGGATTGATGCCAGGCCGCCAGGGCGTCTTTTTCCTCTTGTGTCGAATCTTCTTTCGTTTGAGGACAGGGGGTCGTGAGAACCCATTTGTGCTTGTCGACAGTAAGGACTATGTCGAGGTTACGTTTCCAGTCGACGTAATTGTCGCCTCGAGTTCATTTGAGGAAAGAATTGTTGAGAGAGGGTTGAGAGACATATTGCCTATAAAAGTTGAAACAAGTTTATGATTAGTCTTTGGTTTAGAATTTAAGTTTGTTTAAGACTTTATAAAATTCAAAGGTGTTATAAACCAAACGATAATTTACTCCCTCAAGAGAAGGCCGCAAAAAATCTCCATTTATGAGTAAATGACACATCATTAATGCTTAGCCAAGATGTCAATACACCAATTTTGACTAGCCACCTTTTAAATTGGTTTGATCACTCACATCCTTTCGCAGAGCCTCAAGGGAGGATTACTGGGGATTGAGCCTAAGTGTGCAACCAACCACTTAGTCCAAAAGGTCAACTTTGAAAAACAATCCCCCAAGGGGAGGCCTTGTCATCATCGTCTCACTCTCGGACGTAGCTCATTGAGCAATGATCGAAGCAAAAATGCCTTGGAGTACTCCCATTTAAGAGAGGGTCGTAAGAGCGGCTCTTAGTCCCATGTTAATTGCTTCTTTCATTAGTGTTGCGGATCGTGGGTTACAAACAACGAATATAACCCTCCCACTTAGTTTTTGGAGTTGGTAAATCGACTCTTATAAGTTCGGAAACAGATTTCCTAGTTAAAGAGCGATAGAGCGGACAACTAGAAAAGAATCCTAGATATTCATGTTCAGAGCAGTGTTAGTGCATAAAGGCACAAGGTACATACTCGATCTTTTCCTATTTTCTATTCGGGAAAGTGCATGAGGGAAGTGTGAACTTCAACTCACTCGAACACTTGAAAATTTAAGATTACACATCTTTTTATTTTTCGGCTCGTCTACGAGGAGACCTCCCACTCAAATTTTCAAGAGCATATAGATTTTGAACATATGTGATATAGATATAGTTTTGAAAAATATTTTGAAAACTTATTTGATTTGGATGACAAAATATTTTTAAGTTTGAAAATGAAAACGGTTTTTCAAAATTCAAACTAGTTTTTTAATAATTCAATTTCAATTAAATTTTCAAAATCAAAACATTTTAATCTTACACATCATGTTTATAATCTTATGAAAAACATTTTTTCTCAAGAAAATTTTATCATTAGAGTTCTATAACTCATGGTAGTGGGGCTGAAAATCCGGATTTCTAAAAAAACTGGACTTTCGGAACAGCCGCGCACCTTGGAGTAAAACCGCCATAACTGGCGGCTCCGATGTCCATTTGACCCAAACCCGGTGGCATTG
Organism: Urtica dioica subsp. dioica; assembly: GCF_054948205.1. Lineage (NCBI taxonomy): Eukaryota > Viridiplantae > Streptophyta > Magnoliopsida > Rosales > Urticaceae > Urtica > Urtica dioica. The sequence goes on along the minus strand of NC_142765.1, from coordinate 6,026,458 downwards.
GAAATAGGATAGACAGACCTTTAATTTGATTGACGAATCATTAAATTTCGAATTCTGAGCAGAGAGTTATGCCACTTTTACTGAGGCTTTCACTCCAGCTCAAAGAAAACAGAAATAATTAAAGATCGGCCTTTTAGTGCGTAAAAAGAATCGAGTGTAACAGAACGTTTTAGGGAGTTGTTAAAGCTTTTATTTGTGTTTTATTAACATGGTATAAAAGAAATAACAACAAGCAAAAAACGATTCAAGTAAATAAAAGAAACTAGGAAGACAATATAACTAGTCACAAAATTTACTCGAAATTTCTCAAACCTTAAAAACACGTTTTTCAATATAAAAAATTAAAAAATTTTAGAACTGATTCTAATGTATTTTAATAACATCCCAAACTCATAGAAAATCAACATGGTTTTTAATTTAAAGGCAAGAGCAATAAATTAAAAAAAAAATCTAAGAAAACAATTCTAACTTGTCACAAAATTAGTAAACTTTCGAAAACGATTTTCAAGCTCATAATTTTAATTACATGTACATGCATATCTTTGACCATAGCTCTGATACCATTTGTTGGAATCGATCTAGGGCTTAAGAAAAAGTTTAACGCTTCGGTAAGCGGCGGATTTTTTAAAAAATTTCTTTTATAAGTAAAACAGTTTTTACTATCCTAGACAAACAGCAAGCACATGTAAATAAAAACTAATATGACCATTAAAGATTACTAACCTCTTTAGAAGCTTGAACGTTGAGAAGCTTTTGGAAAAGGTTCCAACGTTCGTCTCCTCCTTCGCAGCACGTCTCTCTTTCTTTCCTCGGCACCTCGAGCAACCACGAAAGTTTCTATCACTAAATCACTCGAGAGAAAAGGAATTAGTGTGTGGGCACTTTTAAACACTACGACTTAAGAACGAGTCTTGAAGTTGAAGAGCTAAACTCTAGGTCAAATGAGGACCTAGGTGCCAAAACAAAAAACGAAATTGAATAGAGAGAGAGAGAGAGAGGAGTCGAAAATCCCCTTCGTCGAAGGTGAGTAAGCGTTGAATGTCCAAAAAAATGGACTCTGGTATGAGTCTAGGTTCCGGGAAGAAAGGACCGTGAACATTCCACAAACCATCGAGGACATGATTCATCGCACCTCAAACTACGCAAAGGCTAAAGAGGAGAGGACCTTCTTAGCCAAGAATCACAATCCGAGGAAGGCCCCTTCCATGACGCCCGTCCCAGCCATGGTTAGGACACCTAGCGTAAGACCGTACCGAAAAATTGAATGGAAGAAGCCCCCAAGCGCTCTAGAACATACCTATAACGTAAAAGACGAGGGGACTTTGGAGGAAGGTGCCTCGAAGTAGCCTCGTGACAAGAAGAAGTATTGCGACTTCCATAAGAGCTACTAACACGACACCTTAGATTGTGTCTTAGCTTGGAAAGTTCTCATTGAAAATATAAAAACAGAGAACTAAAGAATATCGATCTGGGTCTACCACCCCAGAAAAAGGAATTTAATAATGCTAGACCCCGTGGAAATCCCTCCCCGAAGAGGGGAAGTGCAATGGAGGAGGATAAAAACGCGTCCCAAGCAAAACCCCGAATCGACTATACAATGGGAGGTTCCATGTTTTGCAGAGATAGCGTGCATTCTATTAAGGCACACCAGCGCCAACTTAAAGGTGCACCAAGGTCTTCAGGACCTCAAGAGAAAGTAGATACCACGATCTCGTTTAAGGAAGACGACACTAAAAGGCTGTATGGGCCCCACGACGACGCTTTGATCATTGAGCTCGAAGTAGGCAACTGCGCAGTAGCCAGGATCTTGGTCGATGGCGGAAGCTCTGTGGACGTCATATTCAAAGCCACTATGCCGTGCCTTCAACCTATCACCTATGTGCACGTTTCCCGACTCCTAACGGGGTACAAGAGATCAAAGGAAGCCAAGAGGCATCCCGAATTTGCTGTATGAGTAACCACAAAAGGATCGCCGAGAAACTCAAATCAGAATAGAGCAATTCTGAAGGTCCTTCCGACAACGAAACCAACGAGGGTCAATAGCAATTAATGACCATCGGAAGCGGAACCACCGATCCATCCCCAAAGGAAAAACCGGAGGATAAGGATGATTCAAGTGTAGAATTGATAACACAGGTTCAAATCGATGGAACCGATCCTGAACGATGCGTGGGCATATGAGCCGAACTAATGGGAAGCATACGCCGAGAGCTGATTACTTACCTGAAGAAAAACAGGAAAACCTTCGCATGGACAACCGAGGACATGCCATGTATAGATATCGAAATTGCCTCACATCAACCCAACGTGGATCCAAGCCATAAACCCATGAAACATAAATGAAGAAAACTTGGCCCCGAAAGAGCCAAAGTAATCAACAAAGAAGTGGAACGGCTGTTGAAAGCTGGGTTGATACGATAAGTGAAATATCCCGATTGGCTAGTCAATACCGTCGTAGTCAAGAAGAAGAACGGTAAGTGGCGTGTATGTGTCGACTACACCAATCTTAATAAAGCTTCTCCAAAAGACAGCTTCCTGCTACCCCACATCGAACGCTTAGTCGAAGTTACGGCTGGTCACAAGATCTTATCATTCATGGACGCATTTTCAGGATACAATCAAATCCTCAGGCATCCGAGTGATCAAGAAAAAACCACATTCAGGACCGATAAAGGCATTTACTGTTAAAAGGTAACGCCATTCGGGCTCAAGAACGCAGGAGGCCACATACCAACAATTGTTGAACGAGACGTTTGCCGAAAAGATAGGAGATACAATGGAAGTATATATCGACGATATGTTGGTAAAGTCCCTACGAGAATTGGATTGGCCTCCGGTCCTGGCCAAACCCAAAGAGAGAGAGCATATCTACATGTACGTCGCCATATCACCTGCTGCGGTGAGCTGGGTACTCGTCAGAGAGGAGTGCGGAGACCAAAAAACAGTCTTCTACATTAGTAGATCACTCGTTGATGCTGAGACGCGATATCCAGCAATGGAAAAACTGACTCTAGTCGTCATCACGGCAGCCCGAAAACTCCGCCCGTACTTTCAATCCCACTCGATAGTGGTGATGACAACTCAACCCCTGCGTTCGTTTCTTCACAGCCCTAACTAGTCAGGAAGGTTAACCAAATAGGTTGTCGAGTTAAGCGAGTATGTGTTGTCAATGGTGCCCACAAGAAGAGTTGTAGTCTTTATTTTGTACATTTGATGTAATAAAGTCTCATGAAGACTCTTGCTTGTAATTGCCTATCTATTCATTAATAAAGTTGAAACGTTCATTCATTCTTTCTTTGTTTGAAGCTTTATGATAAAACCTTAGTCTTTTAGTCCATAAACAAACTTAACAACATACGAAGAGACAAATGTAGATTTGCATGAACAAACTCTTCGTAGTTTGCTTAAAACGATATGTTCGCAATCTTAGGGTCAAAGGACTATTGACCTCAGTATGATTGTTAGAAGAATCTATGATGTCTGGTTATGAGGCATTGAGAGTTTGGGACTCTATAGTTCTTCTAGGTATCTTCCGAAGGTACTGAATTGACCAGTGCACTTCTAGAGACAATATAAGAACAAACCATTTAACCTCTTGTGTCTCGAAGTCACTATGTATGAATTGCATCATGCTTACCTTAATCCTGAAATGAGACATGCCATTTCAAACCTTAGTATTCTCATTTGAGAAAGTCAAAGTTCGGACTCACTATGTGATTCCGAACAAGACCTATTGGTAAAGTACTAAGTTGTGAGTATGTCATGAGTAACTTTGTGAAGTTCTCATAGATATGGAATTCATGTACAAGATTGCTGAAATGCAATGTATGTCACCTCATGCTTTGTTCCTTGGAGTGTGAATAAATGAACTGGCCAGTGTCCAAATTGAGTCCTGACTCTTTTGGATGAAACAATGTGACTTGTTAGGTCCTCGTCAATACATTGTATCTAACTTATTCACAAGCGACAAAGGAGTTGAGGAAATAACAGCTAGAAGGGTAAAATGGTAATTTAGTAAATCCCGACTAGCTGATGACATTCATGAAGGGTAAACATAGATAATATTCAGTGGATCCGCTCATCATAATTAGGTCGAATTCTTGAGTAGAAAATAAATTCATTTGAACAGAGAGATTTTCAGTGTCAGCTCTTTAGTGGAGTCAGTTGGCACTAAGGTAAACTTGGAAAAGGTTTGTGAACTTTTGAGTCCAAGTGTTTAGCTCAAGCTTTGTTCATTTGGGTCCATGAGGTCACTGTCACGAATCACATCGATAGGAATAGTTAAACTGGAAGCTAAGTCAAAACAAGAACGAAAATAGTTAAAAGGGTATTTTTGTCTTTTGAAACAAAGGATGAAATCAATGTCAATAAATTTTTTGACAAGTTCATTTGATGACTTAATGTCACTCGGCCATAACTTGTTTATTGGGCCCTGTGGATTAATTTCATTTCATAAGAATTTTATTGAAAATTCTTAATGGGCCTTTTTCATGTTGTCATGAACAAGTGGAAAAGCTTCTAGAAGGCCTTTCTAGCATTAGAATAGGCGCCCACCACCCAAGAGGAAAGAGAGATTATTTAGTGCATAAATGTATTTAGATACTTGCCAAAAGAAAAAGAGGAAACAAATTTGCATATAGATGCACAAGGAATTTCGGCCAAGAGAGTAATAGGCAAGCCAAGGAACAAAAAAGGAAACAAATCCTAGCCTTCTAGAAGGCTGCCTTGGGCGCCCAAAAGGAATGAGAAATAAGGGTTATTTTGCTCATGAATATGTGATATTCTATAGAAGAGGAAACTACCTTATTGAAGGTAAGACCTCTCCTATAAATAGGAGCCCCATTCCTCACATTTCATTCATCCTAAGTTTAAGAGATTGAGAGACTCTCTCTCTAAAACTTGGCCGAAAATCCTCTCTCTCTCTCTCTAGTTTATTTTCGATTTTTCTTGTCTTGGCACCTAGGTCCTCACTCGACCTAGTGTTTAGCTCTGCGACTTCGAGACTCGTTCTTAAGTCGTAGTGTTTAAAAGTGCCCACTCACTGATTCCTTCTTTTCGAGTGATTTAGTGATAGAAACTTTCGTGGTTGCTCGAGGTGCCGAGGAAAGAAAGAGAGACGTGCTGCGAGGGGAGACGAGCATTGCAAACTTTCGAAAAGCTTCTTCAAAGTTCAAGCTTCAAGAAAGGTTAGTAAACTTCTAGCTCATATTAGTTTTTAATTACATGTACTTGCTCTTTGTCTAGGTTAGTAAAAACTGTTTTTACTTGAAAAGAAATTTTTTAAATTTCCGCCGCTTCCCGAAGCGTTTAATCTTTTTCTTAAACCCTAGATCAATTCCAACAAATGGTATCAGAGCTATGGTCAAAGATTAGCATGTACATGTTTTTAAAATTATGAGCTTGAAAATCGTTTTCGAAAGTTTACTAATTTTGTGACAAGTTAGAATTGTAATCTTAGAATTTTTTTTAATTTATTGCTCTTGCCTTTAAATTAAAAAGCATGTTGATTTTCTATGAGGTTGGGATGTTTTTAAAACACATTAGAATCAGTTCTAAAAGTTTTTAATTTTTTATATTGAAAAATGTGTTTTAAAGGTTTGAGAATTTTCGGTAAATTTTGTGACTAGTTATATTGTCTTTCTAGTTTCTTTTATTTACCATATTCGTTTTATGCTTGTTGTTATTTCTTTTATGCCATGTTATTACCCTGCTAATAAATCACAAATAAAAGCTTTAACAACCTTCATAAAACGTTCCGTTACACTCGATTCTTTTTCGCACCTAAAAAGGACCAAAGTTTTAATTATTTCTTTTTCTTCGAGCTGGAGTAAGCCCGCATTAAAGGTGTCATAACTCTCTGCTCAGAAATTGAAATTTAATGATTCTTAAATCAAATTAAAGCTCTGTCTGTCCTCTGTCCAATGCCACCAGTTTCGGCTCAAAAGGACATCGGAGCCGCCAGATATGGCGATTTTACTCCGAGGTGCGCGGCTGTCTGAAACTCCAGTTTTTTAGAAATCCGGATTTTCAAACCCCACTACCATGAGTTATAGAACTCTAATGAGAAAATTTTCTTGAGCAAAAATGTTTTTCATATGATTATAAACATGATGTGTAAGATTAAAATGTTTTGATTTTTGAAAGTTTAATTGAAATTGAATTTTTACAAAACTAGTTTGAATTTTGAAAAACCGTTTTCACTTTCAAACTTGAAAATATTTTGTCATCCAAATCAAATAAATTTTCAAAATATTTTCAAAACTACATCTATATCACATATGTTCAAAATCTATATGCTCTTGAAATTTTGAGTGGGAGGTCTCCTTGTAGACAAGCCGAAAAATAAAAAGATGTGTAATCTCAAACTTTCAAGTGTTCGAGTGAGTTGAAGTTCACACTTCCCTCACGCACTTTCCCGAAATAGAAAATAGGAAAAGATCGAGTATGTACCTTGTGCCTTTATGCACTAATACTGCTCTGAACATGTCGATCTAGGATTCTCTTCTAGTTGTCCGCTCTGTCGCTCTCTAACTAGGAAATCTGTTTCCGAACTTATAAGAGTCGATGAACCAACTCCAAAAACTAAGTGGGAGGGTTATATTCGTTGTTTGTAACCCACGATCCCCAACACTAATGAAAGATGCAATAACGTGGGACTAAGAGCCGCTCTTGCGACCCTCACTTAAATGTGAGTACTCCAAGGCGTTATTGCTTCGATCATTGCTCAATGAGCTACGTCCGAGAGTGATGCAATGATGACAAGGCCTCCCCTTGGGGGATTGTTTTTCAAAGCTGATCTTTTGGACTAAGTGGTTGGTTACACACTTAGGCTCAATCCCTAGTAATCCTCCCTTGAGGCTCTGCGAAAGGATGTGAGTGATCAAACCAATTTAAAAGGTGGCTAGTCAAAATAGATGTATTGACATCTTGGCGTAGCATTAATGATGTGTCATTTACTTATAAAAGGAGATTTTTTGCGGCCTTCTCTTGAGGGAGTAAATTATCGTTTGGTTTATAACACCTTTGGATTTTATAAAAGTCTTAATAAAACTTAAATCCTAAACCAAAGACTAATCATAAACTTGTTTCAACTTTTATAGGCAATATGTCTCTCAACCCTCTCTCTACAATTCTTTCCTCGAATAAACTCGAAGGCGACAATTACGTCGACTGGAAACGTAACCTCGACATAGTCCTTACTGTCGACAAGCACAAATGGGTTCTCACCACCCCCTGTCCTCAAACGAATGAAGATTCGACGCAAGAGGAGAAAGACGCCCTGGCGGCCTGGCTTCGATCCGATGAGATTGCGAGATGCTATATTTTGGCATCGATGAACAATGTGTTGCAACAACAACATCGTGATTACGAAATTGCCACCGATATGCTCTACAATCTCCATGAGATGTTTGGAGGGCAAGGACGTCAAGCTAGGCAACAAGCGGTCCGACAATTCATGAACTGTCGTATGAAGGCTGGAACTCCCGTTAGAGATCATATGATGCTGATCATTAGCTATCTCAACGAGATGGAGATCCTTGGATCTGAGATTGATGGGGAGACTAAAATAGATATGATCTTGGAAACTCTCCCCGAAACCTTTGATACCTTCAAGTTGAATTATTCCATGAACAAGCTAGAGTACACTGTTACCGAGCTCATGAAGGAACTTCAAACCGCTGAGGCACTCACGAAGAAATAGAGGGCTCAAGGAGAAGTACATGCTACTGCCTCCACCTCTGGATCTAAGAAGAGACCTCGCAATGCCGAGAAGAAGAACCAACCTAAGGTTCAAACGAAGAAGAAGGCGCCAAAGGCTCCGAAGGTGGACAAGTCCAAAGACAAGTGCCACCACTGCAATGAGCCTGGTCACTGGCGTAGGAACTGTCCTGCCTACCTCAAAACTAAAGTAAAAGGTATTGTACTTGTTACTGAAGCTTGTTTAGTAGCTGATAATGTATCATCGTGGATTATTGACTCCGCTGCTACTAACCATATTTGCTGCTCCTTGACTGGTTTTAGGAAAAGCAAAAGCTTATAGGATGGCGACTTCTGCTTCAAGTGGGGTGATGAGAGCGTGGTGTCTGCGAAGGCTGTGGGATCCGTGACGCTATCTTTTGAAGATCGAACTTTAAATTTGAATAATGTTTATTATGTTCCTTCCTTTGGGAAAAACCTAGTATCTGTTGCTCAACTTTTCGAGCAAGATTATTATTTAAAGTTTATAAAGAATGGAATTCGTATTTCTTTTTCTAATTCTTTTGTCACTGATGCATGTATGAAGAATGGTCTTTTTTACATCTATCCCACTCAACCTTCTCTTTTAGACACCGAAATAGATAACGATCTAATTAGGGAGCTAAAGAGGATCAAACTTTCTGAATCCTCCGATCTAACAAAATCAACATACCTCTGGCACTTAAGACTTGGTCATATCAGTCTAGATAGGATTAAGAGACTTGTGAGGGATGGTCCACTCCAAGCCTCTGCAATAGGTTCACTACCTACTTGTGAATCCTGCATAGAAGGAAAAATGACTAAGCGACCTTTCTCTGATAAGGGTCGAAGAGCCACTGAGTTGCTGGAACTAATACATTCTGATGTATGTGGTCCGCTCAACCAACAGGCACGTGGAGGATACGAATACTTCATTACCTTCACTAATGATTACTCGTGATATGCTTTTGTCTATTTGCTCAAACACAAATCCGAGACCTTTAATAAATTTAAGGTCTTTAGGGCTTTGGTGGAAAAGCAAACTGGCAAAGTGATCAAAACCCTTCGATCTGATCGAGGTAGTGAATATATGTCTGGAGAGTTCGATGACTTTCTTAAAGAAGAAGATATCGCTTCTCAGCTTACCGCACCTGGCACACCTCAACAAAACGGAGTGTCAGAGAGAAGAAACCGAACTCTTATGGAGATGGTTAGATCAATGATGAGTTACTCATCACTCCCGCTTTCCTTTTGGGGATATGCCCTTGAAACAGCCGCCTATATTCTGAACCAAGTTCCGTCCAAAACGGTTCCTGGTACTTCTTATGAACGATGGACTGGCCGTAAAGTGAATCTTGGCCGCATCCGAATTTGGGGTTGCCCTGTACACATGCTGAGGCAAAAGACTATCAAGTTGGCTAGTAGGTCAGAATTGTGCCTGTTTGTGGGATATCCAAAGGAAACCAAAGGTTTTACTTTCTATAGTCCCGAGGACGATAAGACTTTCGTTAGCACGAATGCTCGTTTCCTCGAGGAGGACTTTATGAAAGATGCAAAACCTAGAAGCAAAATTGTGCTTGAAGAAAAGTTGGGTGAGGAAGCTTCTACCTCATCTGTAAGAACTGTTCTTACCCCAACTGAAACACAACCTAACTCATCAGAATCTCGTCAAGTAGTACTTAGACGTAGTGGGAGGGCTACTCAAGAGCATGACAGGTACATGTCTTATGGAGACTCTCTTGTAGCCGTCTCCGACATGGATGACCCTGTTTTCTATAGCCAAGCGATGGCTTGTTCTGAATCAAACCTTTGGCTTGACGCCATGAAAGTTGAAATGCACTCGATGTATGTCAACAATGTCTGGAAACTTGTAGACCTTCCTGAAGGGATTAAACCCGTAGGGTGTAAGTGGATATACAAGAAGAAAAGGGGTCCTGATGGGAACGTCGAGACGTTCAAAGCACGACTTGTGGCGAAGGGTTATACCCAACAAGAAGGGATTGACTATGAAGAAACCTTCTCGCCAGTCACGATGCTTAAATCCATCCGCATACTCCTATCCATAGCTGCGTCTCTCGACTATGAGATCTGGCAAAGGGATGTCAAGACAGCCTTTCTGAATGGAAATCTTGACGAGGGCATTTACATGGCTCAACCAGACGGTTTCCTGGATAAAGGTCAAGAGACCAAGGTTTGTGAGTTGCTTAAGTCCATTTATGGATTAAAGCAAGCATCTAGGTCATGGAATATTAGATTCGATGAAGCTGTAAAGAGCTTTGGCTTTGAACAGTCAATAGATGAGCCTTGTGTTTACAAGTTAATACACGAAGGCAAAGTTGTGTTTCTGGTACTATATGTCGATGATATACTACTCATTGGTAATGACGTGGGTGAGTTATCTGAGGTTAAGGTTTGGCTAGCAAAGCAATTCGATATGAAGGATCTAGGAGAAGCCGCGTACATTCCGGGGATCCAAATCTTTCGAGATAGGAAAAACCGGACCCTGTCGCTCTCTCAAGCATCTTATATTGATAAGGTGATGGATCGCTTCTCGATGCAAGACTGCAAGAGGGGTCAAACACCCTTTAGTCATGGAGTTTCACTCTCTAAGGACCAGTCTCCAAAGACTGCACAAGAGATTGAAGACATGAGGAAGATTCCTTACGCCTCTGCCGTAGGAAGCCTCATGTATGCTATGCTTTGCACTAGACCTGACATCTGTTTCGCCGTTGGCATAGTTAGTCGTTTCCAATCCAACCCTAGACCCGAGCACTGGATTGCTGTTAAGCATGTTCTTAAGTATCTTCGAAGAACTACGAACTTGATGCTTACATACTCAGGTACTGACCTGACTATGACGGGATATACCGACTCCGATTTTCAAGCGGATAAGGATTCTAGGAAATCCACTTCGGCATCTGTGTTCATCCTTAATGGTGGAGTTGTTGTGTGGAGAAGTATTAAGCAATCTTGCATTGCTGACTCCACAATGGAAGCAGAATATGTGGCTGCTTGTGAAGCATCCAAAGAGGCTGTATGGCTTAGAAAATTCCTTAAGTATTTGGAAATTGTTCCAAACGTCGACGAGCCCATGACCCTTTATTGTGATAATAGTGGGGCTATCGCTAACTCAAAGGAACATCGAAGCCATAAGCGCTTTAAACATATTAAGAGGAAATACCATTTGATTCGAGAGATCGTGCAGCGCGGAGACGTGGAAGTGAAGAAGATCTCAACGGTGGACAACCTCGCAGATCCATTCACCAAGGCCCTAGCGAACAAGGTCTTCAACCAACATCGTGAGGGATTAGGCATGAAGGACTACGCAGACCTTCTTTGAGTCAAGTGGGAGTTTGTTGTCAATGGTGCCCACAAGAAGAGTTGTAGTCTTTATTTTGTACATTTGATGTAATAAAGTCTCATGAAGACTCTTCGTAGTTTGCTTAAAACGATATGTTCGCAATCTTAGGGTCAAAGGACTATTGACCTCAATATGATTGTTAGAAGAATCTATGATGTCTGGTTATGAGGCATTGAGAGTTAGGGACTCTATAGTTCTTCTAGGTATCTTCCGAAGGTACTGAATTGACCAGTGCACTTCTAGAGACAATATAAGAACAAACCATTTAACCTCTTGTGTCTCGAAGTCAGTATGTATGAATTGCATCATGCTTACCTTAATCCTGAAATGAGACATGCCATTTCACACCTTAGTATTCTCATTATGTGATTCCGAACAAGACCTATTGGTGAAGTACTAAGTTGTGAGTATGTCATGAGTAACTTTGTGAAGTTCTCATAGATATGGAATTCATGTACAAGATTGCTGAAATGCAATGTATGTCACATCATGCTTTGTTCCTTGGAGTGTGAATAAATGAACTGGCCAGTGTCCAACTTGAGTCCTGACTCTTTTGGATGAAACAATGTGACTTGTTAGCTCCTCGTCAATACATTGTTTCTAACTTATTCACAAGCGACAAAGGAGTTGAGGAAATAACAGCTAGAAGGGTAAAATGGTAATTTAGTAAATCCCGACTAGCTGATGACATTCATGAAGGGTAAACATAGATAATATTCAGTGGATCCGCTCATCATAATTAGGTCGAATTCTTGAGTAGAAAATAAATTCATTTGAACCGAGAGATTTTCAGTGTCAGCTCTTTAGTGGAGTCAGTTGGCATTAAGCTAAACTTGAAAAAGGTTTGTGAACTTTTGAGTCCAAGTGTTTAGCTCAAGCTTTGTTCATTTGGGTCCGTGAGGTCACTGTCACGAATCACATCGATAGGAATAGTTAAACTGGAAGCTAAGTCAAAACAAGAACGAAAATAGTTAAAAGGGTATTTTTGTCTTTTGAGACAAAGGATGAAATGAATATCAATAAATTTTTTGACAAGTTCATTTGATGACTTAATGTCACTCGGCCTTGACTTGATCATTGGGCCTTGTGAATTAATTTCATTTCATAAGAATTTTATTGAAAATTCTAAATGGGCCTTTTCTTAGGTTGTCATGAACAAGTGAAGAAAATTCTAGAAGCCTTTTTCTAGACATAATAGGCGCCCACTACCCAAAGAGAAAGGGAAATTATTTTGTGCATAAATGTATTTAGATACTTGCCAAAAGAAAAAGAGGAAACAAATTTGCATAAGGATGCACAAGGTATTTCGGCCAAGAGAGTAATAGGCAAGCCAAGGAACAAAAAAGGAAACAAATCCCAGCCTTCTAGAAGGCTGCCTTGGGCGCCCAAATGGAATAAGAAATAAGGGTTATTTTGCTCATGAATATGTGATATTCTATAGAAGAGGAAACTACCTTATTGAAGGTAAGACCTCTCCTATAAATAGGAGCCTCATTCTTCTCATTCCATTCATTCCACACAAGTTAGAGATTGAGAGACTCTCTCTCTAGACATTGTGGCCGAAAATCCTCTCTCTCTCTCTCTAGTTTATTTTCGATTTTTTCTTGTCTTGGCACCTAGGTCCTCACTCGACCTAGTGTTTAGCTCTGCGACTTCAAGACTCGTTCTTAAGTCGTAGCGTTTAAAAGTGCCCACTCACTGACTCCTTCTTTTCGAGTGATTTAGTGATAGAAACTTTCGTGGTTGCTCGAGGTGCCGAGGAAAGGAAGAGAGAAGTGCTGCGAGGGGAGACGAGCGTTGCAAACTTTCGAAAAGCTTCTTCAAAGTTCAAGCTTCAAGAAAGGTTAGTAAACTTCTAGCTCATATTAGTTTTTAATTACATGTACTTGCTCTTTGTCTAGGTTAGTAAAAACTGTTTTTACTTGAAAAGAAATTTTTTAAATTTCCGCCGCTTCCCGAAGCGTTTAATCTTTTTCTTAAACCCTAGATCAATTCCAACAGTATGATATTGAATACAGTATTATAACTTGTTCGAGATCAAAAGTTCTAGCCAATTTTCTCATCGAACTCCTTGCGAACGAAAGTGAAACCACGACAGACGTCTGAATATGGACCCCTCAAAGTCGATGGTTCATCAGAAAAACAAGGGGTTGGAGTTGGGATACATTTGGTATCGCCGCACGGGGAAGTGATCGAGCAATCCTTCCATCTGGACTTCACTGCCTCAAACAACGAAGCTGAGTACGAGGTGCTAATCGCAGGATTGTGTCTAGCAAAGGCTGTAGGAGGAAAATCCATATCCGCTTTTTGTGATTCGTAACTCGTCGCGAACCAATTTAGCGGAGAATTTGAAACAAGAGACGAACGTATGGAAGCATACGTACAAATAGTAAAAGAGATGAAAGACCAATTCGATAAATTCGAAGTGAATTGCATCCCTAGAGGAGAGAATACTACCGCCGACGCCCTAGTTGCGCTAGCATCGACCTCAGACCACCGTTGAGCCGCATCATACCGGTCGAAGTAATTAAGTAATCTTCTATCACTACCAAGAACACACATATAATGGTAATAATAGAAGAGGGGGACTGGAGAATGGATATAATCAAGTATATCTCCGAAGGTCATACCTCAACAGATAAACAATTGCGCCGAAAACTCGTCAGCCGAAACCCAAGATTCTCCCTAATCGACAGAGTACTCTTCAAGAGAAGTGTTTCTGGAATTTACTTGAGGTGTGTAGGAAAAGACGAATCTAAACTTATCCTTTCCGAAATACATGAAGGATAATGCAGAAACCACGCGGTCGGATGAGCTTTGGCCGTTAAAATAAAAAATCAAGGATATTTTTGGCCAACCATGGTCGCTGACTGTGAACAACATTCACAGAAATGCGACCAATGCCAAAAACACGCCCCGAATATCAAACAACCAGGCGAAGAACTATCCTCGATCTCTGCCCCATACCCATTCATGAAATGGTCTATGAAATCGTTGGCCCTCTGCCCAACGCACCAGGAGGACTCAAGTTCCTCCTAATCACAACAGATTATTTTTTCAAATGGGTTGAAGCCGAGGTATTCGTCTCAGTGAGGGATGTCGACGTGGAAAGCTTAATTTGGAAAAACATAATTTGTCGACACGGAACACCTCAAGAGATAATCACAAATAATGGATCCCAATTCATATCGAAAGAGTTCCGACGCTTCTGTACAGCCGAAGGAATCACATTACGTTTTTTGAAGCCATGTTACCCGCAAGGAAACGGACACGTAAAAGCTACTAACAAGACAATCGTTAGTAATCTGAAAAAGAAACTCAAAGCCAAAAAAGACGATGGGCCGACGAACTCCCTAGAGTATTATGGGCCTAGCGTTCAAGTCCACGAAGGCCCACCATAGAAACCCCATACTCTCTGGTCTATGGGGCCGAAGCAATACTGCCAATCGAACACGAGATAAGAACAATTCGCACCATATACGCGAATGATAACAAAGAAACCAACAACAAGATGCTTCGCGACTCTCTTGACTTAATAGACGAGAGGAGGGACCAAGCATTAATGCACATGGATCTATACTGACGATTCATCACCCGATATTATAACAAAGGTGTCAACTTCTGAGAATCTGACATCGGAGATCTCGTATTGAGAAACGTGTACCAGAACAGAGCCGGAGAGAATGCCGAAAAGTTAGGAGCAAACTGGGATGGATCGTACCGAGTCACAGAAATCCCACATATAGGCGTTTACAAGCTCGAAACACTCGATGGAATCCCAATATTAAGGTATTGGAATGTCATGATATTACTGTTAGAATAGTATCATAATAATCGAACTATGTAACGGGTTGATCCTAAACATGGGTACGTAGGCAGCTTTGTGACAAGGTTCAACCCCCGCCTCATATAAACAAGAGAAACTTGAAACGAACAGGTTTGATTCAAATCAATTTGCCAAGCATGGTAGATTCGACTTACACCCGCAAGTGAAAATGCCTAAGGCTTTGTTCATGCGCAGTGTACGATAAACCATTCTAAGTCTGACTCAAGAACTAAGAAAGACTTAGAGTTTCGGTTCGAAAAACATATCATGTATAAGGCATCACCTAGAGGCGTGCCGTATACATAATCTCGATACAACTAGGGGTTCGACTTACGATGGCCGAAACACATCGTACAAATAAGCTCTGAGGAATAAACGCCTTAATCAATAAGAGCGTTCATTCAAACACAAAAGCATTAAAACGTTGGTTAAGGATAATTAATTACTACTAATTAGTAGTTATTATCTAAAGAAAGCATAAACAAATATAACAAAAACGTCCATGGCATTTAATAAGGGTAATTAAAGTCGTGGGATATGATCGAACAAAATAGAAAAGAAAATAATAACATAAAAGGAGTTCGACAACTTGCCCAAACATCGGGCCAAAAATAATGACTGCCCACACCAGGCCCAAAAACAGAGGAAAATTCCTAAAAACGCAAAAAAAGGTCGAGGAGAGCTTAAGCCGACTTGTCCTTGGCGGACTCCTCTCCCTTCGAGGTCTCTCCGGCTTCATTGATGGACGCGAGCACGGCTTCTGAGTTGTCCAGCATCGAGCCGAACTGATCCGCCACGTCGGTACTCTCAAACATCACCACGTCCAGGGGCGAACGGTCCTCGTACAGAGTGAACTCGAGGTCCTCGGCCCCGGCAAGGGAATGCAAGGGCACGTCGTTGAGCTCTTGCTGGAGCTTCGTCATCTCATCTTTGGCCTCATACAGCTCGACGGAGGCGTTAGTGATCTCCTTGTTAACGACCTCCTAGAAGATCGATGACGCAGCCTTGGCCTGGTCAAGGTTGTGCATGATGGTCGTCCTCTTCCTCCCCGCCGTTCGTAACTGGCGGTAGGCCGTCAGCGCCCCTTTATTCTTCGCCCCAGCAGCCTTCCTGCCTGAACGGATGCCATCGTCCTTGGCAAATCGATACGCTCAGTAGAGGGATCTATTCCCCGCCTTCTCCTTTGCCAAATTGGCCTTTACCCCCTCTAGCTCGGACCCCAGGTTACGGTGAGCGCCCTCTGCCAAATCGAGCTCTTTCTTCAGCTCGACCCGTGTCCTCTCGGAATCTTGGAGTCGGTTCTTGAGGTCCTTCTGCGACGAACATGCTCTCCTGCCTCGGAGATGAGGAGATCCATTTTCCCAAGAGTGCCCTGGAACTTCACTAGATCGTTTGCGGAAGCCTTCTGCTTGACCCTCAAGTCCTGGTTCGCGAGCTAGAGGCGGTCGTACATGACCTCGTACCCGAGGAAGCCTATGTTCATATCGGCCAAGAACTGCAAAAAGAAGAAATGGTCAGAATCAAATGGCAAGCGAACACAAAAAAAAAATATATAAACCGAGTGAAATTTACCAGAGAGCCCGCCGCGCTGACGGAGCGGTCGTAGCTAGCTATATGCATCCTTGCGACCTGTGGGAGCCGGTAATCGGGGAAATTAAACTGACGCAGGAGGCAAGCCACCATCGTGGGTCCTCACAGACCGGCTTGTCGACGTTCAAGTTGAACGTCAACTTGCAGGATCCCGCTTGGGATCCCTGTGACAGGCCAGACTGCGAAGTTGGCTGGTGAGACTGCAGACCAGATCCTTTCACGACCTTTCCCTGACCGTCAGATCGACCCTTCTTCAGGCCCGAGGAAGGGGATCGCATGGGTTTTCGTGGGCTCGGCCAAAGTCTTGGCGACTTCGGCACTAGAGGTCTTGGCGACCTCAGCAGCAGGGGTCTCGACGACCTCGATGTCACGGTCGAGCTCGATGAGCACCGTGGTGGGAGGAACCATGACCGTGAGCTCCTGGAACCCAGGAGTAGGATTCGGCGCTGCCGAGTCGATGAGCTTAGCCTTCTCGGCCAATCCAGACGCGGCCCCAGTATCATCGGCCACTCTAATGGCCTTCCTCTTAGCGCGCCAGTTAACATTCTCGTTGTTTATCTTGGAAGGGGATGGGAGATCGTCTGTAGAAAGACACGGGAATCTGTTAGAAAACGAGCACAGAAACGTGGCTCAACCAGGCGAAATTACCTGTAGAAGGGGCGGGCCAGAGACCGGCTTTGACGAATCGAGCTTCGGAGAAACTCTTCCACGGGACCTTGCCGGTGTGTAACTGCTGGACTTTGAGATCGAAGGCCTCCGACAGGTAAATTACGAACTTCTCTACAAAACATACAAAGCAGGACGTTAGTTTGGATTCCAGTAAATATCGCTGGTAAAACCTTCCCCAGTAGATCAGTACCACAGTCCGTCTTCCACTGGACGGACATGCAGCTGGCGAGGCCGGTTCGCCGAGTAGAAGCACATCGGATGGTGCTTCGAATTGCGCTTCTCGACCAGCAGAAAGGCAAGGTCATCAACGTCCAAGGAGACTCCGACCTCCCTGGACACCAACAACAATTCCATCACTTGGCGCACGAAGTTCGGACACATCTGGGTGAACTGAAGGCCCAGACGGACACGAAACTCTATAAGAAGTATGGGCACTGGGAAGCGCAGCCCGCACTCCTCAAAAAATACCTTGTACGCACAAATGTACCCAGGTATGACTCGATCGGCAAACTGGCCTCCCACCTTCACTTTCAACCCGTCCGGGAAGTCGTAACGCTCCCCCATGTCGGCGAGGTCACGCTTCGTCAAGGTTGACGGCAACGACAACTCACTATTGGGATCCTTTTTGTCAAGCGTTGACATTTTTTTCATAGAAAAATGATTCTGGTTTCACACAAAGAAGAAAGAGAGAAAAGTGAAGGATAAAAGCCCAGGACGATGGTCCACTAGGCTCAAGAAACTTATAAGTTCACCAATACAACAAAGAAGGGGGGAAAATTCAAGGTTTTGGCGCAAGAGAAATGGCTAAACCAGAAAAATCATAAGAGAGAAGAAGAAGAAGAAGAAAAGAAGAAAATCGCGATTGTACCTTAGGAGCGTAGAATGAATGGATTTTAATGAGAAATCCGAAGGCCATGGGTCTTTATTTATGCGTCAAATCAATGTTGGGATTCCCGAGATAATCGCTATGATTATGGAAATGTTTGGGTTCCCAAAACACGGGTATGGCGACACGAGTCCTGAATGCGCTCCCCGAGGAAACTTAAAAGAGGAAATACTCGAGTATTTCATCAGATCTTAACAAAACTGAGAGAAATCTCGGTTTGAATAAAAGATACTAGGGGACAGATTGTGGCAGTGGATATCCCCCCTTCCCCCCAACAACGAGTTGGACTAATTAGGCCCAAAGCCAGTTCGGCCCAAAGAGCTCAAGATCATCGCGAGTTCGGCCCAGCGTGGTGACAAGGTCTCTCCTCAGAAAGGGAGCAGTGAGGCCCAGTTCGGAGCCCGAGGCCCATAAACCCTTCGTCTCTGAAAGATAAGCCTGCCAAAATAACGTATACCTGCCACATCTTCGAGGAATCGGTCAAGTCGCCAGAAGAAAAGGACGAGTCCCGAGATCGGCGAGATGAAGACTATTCACTGCCGTACACGTGAAGAAAGCTAAGAGAAGGAGATGACCAGCGAGCTAGCTGTAAAAGCCAATCACTTTCCATTTTTTACGGGACTGTTTTTTTCATAAAAAAGGCTTATACAGTTTCATATTTTATCTTCTGCATTCAATTCATATGTCTCACGCTCATTTCGTATTTACTGCTCTTGTTCATGCTTATAATTCAATAAAGAAATCTTTCTTTCACTCATATTTAATATCTGTATACTTATATCTTGGCATCTTCAAATCTCGATCCCTTCTTCATAATCGGATTCTGAGACCCTTTCCTCTCAAAGTAAGTATACGAATCCCCAACTTACAATAATCTTCGTATAGATTATTAGAACGAGAAATCGGTTCAACAATGTAGACGACCAAGATAAGAAAAAGGGAATTATATTTCCAGCCTTGGTATTATTATGATAGGAATGGGAAACAAATATTATGCTCATGAATATATGATATTCAGCCATATTAGAAAAGAGGAAATTGCATCTTTTGCATTGTTTCAAGGCAACTCCTTCTCCTATAAATACCACACCTCATTCACAATGTTAAAACAAGTTTTGGTGATCCTTTCTCTGTTGTTTGGCTTGTTGGAATAGATCTAGGATTAAGAAAAGATTTGCCGCTTCTAGCAAGCGGCGGAATATAAAAATTTCTTTAAACAAGTAAAAACAATTTTTACTAACCTAGACAAAGAGCAGGAACATCTTATTTTAAATTAAAACTATCTAAGAGCAATTACTCGTTTACTAACCTTTACGTAGCTTGATCGTTGAGAAGCTTGTAGAGGTTGAATCGCTCGTCTCCCCACGTAGCTCGCCTTTCTTCGTTCTTCGGGAATTAGAGTAAGCACGAACGTTTTTTACACATGAATCACTCGAGAGAAGAAGGATTTAGTGTGTGGGCACTTTTAAATACGACGACTCAAGAACTAGTCTTAGAGTCGAAGAGCTAAAACAAAACGCTAGGTCAAATGTGAATCTAGGTGCCATAACAAAAGAACAAGAAGGGTTAGAAGAGAGAGTGGCGGCAGAATTTTAGAGAGAGAAGCTCTCAATTTCTAAAATTGTGTGTTGAGAATTGTGAATGAGGTGTGGTATTTATAGGAGAAGGATTACCTTCAAAAGGTAGTTTCCTCTTTTCTATTTAATATCATATATTCATGAACAAATCTTATTTCCACTTTTCTACCATGTTGCACGTCCAACCTCGTCCATCAAGGGCTTGGATTTTTTTCCTCATTTGATTTCTTCTCTCTCTTGGCTGTGTGGAAGGTTTTTTTCTAGAGGAAATTTGTTTCCTCTTTTTCTTTTTGCAAGTATTTTCATACATCAATGCATAAAATAAACTCTATTTCCCTCTCGTTTTTGGATGGTCAAGGGCTTCTAGAAGGAGCTTCTAGATGTTTATTCATTTGTTCATGACAACATAAGAAAAAGCCCATTAAGAATTTTCAAGTAAAATTCCATGAAATGAAATTAATCCCCAAGGCTCAATATTCTTAATGTGGCCGAGTGACATCTTTAATCATGACAATGTCAAAAAACTTATTTATTGACATTCATACCATCCTATGTCCAAAAAGATAAAAATACCCTTTAGCCAATTTTCGTAAAACTTGTCTAGTTCTTGTTTTGACTTATCTTCTAGTTTAACTAATCCTACTCGAAATGACTTGTGACAGTGACCTCATGGATCCAAATGAAAAGTTCACAAACCTTTTCCAAGTTTAGCTTAATGTCAACTGACTCAACTAAAGAGTTGACACAGAGAATCTCTCGGTTCAAATGAATTTATTTTCTACTCAAGAATTCTACTTAATTGTAATGAGTGGATCCAGTGAATGTTATCTATGTTTACCCTTCATTAATATCATCAGCTAGATGGGGATTTACAAAATTACTATTTTACCCTTCTAGTTGTTATTTCCTCAACTCCTTTGTTGCTTGTGAATAAGTTAGAAACAATGTATTGACGTGGAGCTAGCAAGTCACATTGATTCATCCAAAAGAGTCATGACTCAATTTGGACACTGACCAGTTCATTTATTCACATTCCAAGAAACAACGCATGAGGTGATATACAATGCATTTCAGCAATCTTGTACATAATTTCCATATCTATGATATCTTCACAAAGTTAATCATGACATCTTCATAACTTAGTACTTCACCAATAGGTCCTGTTCATAATCACATAGTGAATCCAAACTCTGACTTTCTCAAATAAAAATAAGTAAGCTATGAAATGACACGTCTCATTTCAGGATTGAGGTAAGCATTATGCAATTCATACTTAGTGACTTCGAGACATAAGAGGTTAAATGGTTTGTTCTTATTCTGTCTCTAGAAGTGCACTGGTCAATTCAGTACCTTCAGAAGATACCTAGAAGAACTATAGAGTCTCCAAATCTCAATGTCCCATAACCAGACATCAAAGATTCTCCTAACAATGATACTGGGATCAATAGCCCTTTGACCCTTAGATTGTGAAATACAGTTTTAAGCAAACCATGAAGAGTTTGTTCATGCAAATCTATATTTGACTCTTCATTTGTTGTTAGGTTTGTTTAAGGACTAAAGACTATAGTTTATCATAAAGCTTCAAACAGACAAGGAAGAATGAATGAGCGTTTCAACTTTTATTACATCAAATGTGCATAAATAAAGACTACTACTCTTCTTGTGGGCAGCATTGACAACATGGCTGTGTACACTCTCTCTCCCTCTCTTCTTTCTTTCTTTTATTTTGGCACCTAGCTCCTAATTAGACCTAGCGTTTTGTATTAGCTCTTCGGCTCTAAGACTAGTTCTTATGTCATTGTGTTTAGTGCCCACACACTAAATCCTTTCTAAGCTCGAAGACTTTAGTGGTAGAAACTATTGTGGTTACTCGGATTCAAGAAGACACGAAGGAGACAAGCTAAGTGGGGAGACAAGCGATTCAAATAATCCAAAAGCTTCTCAAGAAGCAATAAATTATATTTTAGATTACATGTTTATTTACTTTGTCTAGGTAGTAAAATCGTTTGACATGTTTTAAAGAATTTTTTATATTCCGCCGCTTACAAGAAGCGATAAATTATTCTTAATCCTAGATCTATTCCGTCTCATTTCAGGATTGAGGTAAACATGATGCAATTCATACTTAGTGACTTCGAGACTTAAGAGGTTAAATGGTTTGTTCTTATTCTGTCTCTAGAAGTGCACTGGTCAATTCAGTACCTTCAGAAGATACCTAGAAGACCTATAGAGTCTCCAACTCTCAATGTCCCATAACCAGACATCAAAGATTCTACTAACAATGATACTGGGATCAATAGCCCTTTGACCTTTAGATTGCGAAATACTGTTTTAAGCAAACCATGAAGAATTTTTTAGATTACATGTTCATTTACTTTGTCTAGGTAGTAAAATCGTTTGACATGTTTTAAAGAATTTTTTATATTCCGCGCGCGCCCATTTGGATCCATGAGGTCACTGTCACAAGTCATTTCGAGTAGGATTAGTTAAATTGGAAGCTAAGTCAAAACAAGAACTAGACAAGTTTTACGAAAATTGTCTAAAGGGTAATTTTGTCTTTTTGGACATAGGATGGAATGAATGTCAATAAATAAGTTTTTTGACATTGTCATATGATGACAGGTATTTAAACCACATGGCCATTTCAATGTATTTGGGCCTTGATGATTAATTTCATTTCATGGAATTTTTCTTCAAAATTCTTAATGGGCTTTTCTTATGTTGTCATGAACAAATGAAGAAACATCTAGAAGCTCCTTTTAGAAGCCCTTGCTCGTCGAAATAAGAGAGAATAAGAGAGTTTATTTTGTGCATTAATGTATGAAGATACTTGCCAAAAGAAAAAGAGGAAACAAATTTCCTCTAGAAGGAAAGTTAATGGGCATCCAAGGGAGAGAAGAACAAATGAGGAAAGAAATCCAAGGCCTTCTAGAAGGCATGTTGGACGTCTAAAGAGGGTAGAAAAGAGGAAATATGATTTGCTCATTAATATGTGATATTCTATAGAAAAGAGGAAACTACCTTTTGAAGGTAATCATCCTCCTATAAATACCTCACCTCATTCACAACTCATCCCACACAATTTTAGGGATTGAGAGCTTCTCTCTCTAGAATTTGGCCGCCCCTCTCTCTCTCTCTCTCTCTCTAACCCTTCTTGTTCTTTTTTTTTGGCACCTAGGTCCACATTTGACCTAGCGTTTTGTTTTAGCTATTCGACTCTAAGACTTGTTCTTGAGTCGTCGTGTTTAAAAGTGCCCACAAACTAAATCCTTCTTCCCTCATGTGATTCATGTGATAGAAACTTTCGTGATTACTCTAATTCCTGAAGAACGAAGAAAGGCATGTTGGACGTCCAAAGAGGGTAGAAAAGAGGAAATAAGATTTGCTGATGAATATGTGATATCCTCCTCCTATGAATACCTCACCTCATTTACAATTCACAACACACAATTTTAGAGATTGAAACTTCTCTCTCTAGAACTTGGCCGCCTCTCTCTCTCTCTCTCTCTCTCTATCTCTCTCTCTCTCTCTCTCTCTCTCTCTCTCTCTCTCTCTCTCTCTCTCTCTCTCTTCCCTTTTCGTTTTTGTTTTTGGCACCTAGGTCCACATTTGACCTAGCGTTTATTTTAGCTCCTCGACTCTATGGCTTGTTCTTGAGTCATCGTGTTTAAAAGTGCCCACACACTAAATCCTTCTTACCTCGTGTGATTCATGTGATAGCAACTTTTGTGGTTACTCTAATTCCCGAAGAACGAAGAAAGGCGAGCTACATGGGGAGACGAGCGATTCAACCTCCACAATCTTCTCAACGATCAAGTTAGGTAAAGGTTCGTAAACGAGTAATTGCTCTTACATAGTTTTTAATTTAAAATAACATGTGCTTGCTCTTTCTCTAGGTTAGTAAAAATCGTTTTTACTTGTTTAAAGAAATTTTTATATTCCGCCGCTTGCTAGAAGCATTAAACTTTTCTTAATCCTAGATCTATTCCAACAAAAACATGGTCCATGACTAATACACGCCTGGATAGCTGTATCTAAAGTCATATATGTGGAACACTAGTGAATGTTGATCACGACGTGTGAGCATTCTGCACTTGTGGTAAGTGCACGACCCGGACAGGCTTTGGTTGTATATGTGTCGTTTAAGTACCGTTACGACACACTATCCGAGGTCGCTATGATGGTCGCACACTACTACAAATTAACATATTGGGTGCGGAAGGGTATTAGGTGCGACATGTCGCACCTAAATGTCGCATCCAAGCACATATTAGGTGCGACATGTCGCACCAGATAGTCCTCCAAGCGACTAAAAATTTCGATGATGTTTAGTGGTATTCGGTGCGACAAAGTCGCACCGAATAACAATCTGTCGCACCTGATACTATTGGGTGCGACAAATGTCGCACCCAATACCTTTAGGTGCGACATGTGTCGCACCAAATATAATGGCGGGAAGGGTATTAGGTGCGACAATGTCGCACCCAATATGAATTTACCCGCCAATTTTATTAAATTTGGCAGGAAAATAGCTTGGGCATCTGGTGAAAGTGTCGCACCTAAAGGTGTACTTATTAGGTGCGACATGTCGCACTGAATGCCTTTTGCTACGGGTTATCCGGTGCGACAATGTCGCACCTGATGTCGCACCTAATAAACTTTTAGGTGCGACATATTAAGTATTCGGTGCGACAATCGTCGCACCGGATGACGTTTTTTGTCCTAGTGACAGTGAGAGTTGATCTAAATCCTTAAGTGATCATGGACACAAGATCATGTTACTGCGCTCTTTGACTCATTCGCTAAAAGGCTACTATCATGCTAATCACAGTTTATGTGATCTTGGCAGTTTCGGAACATGATTCGAGTGAGAAATGATTGACAGATACGGAATCGAACCTTCGTGAAAGAAGGTCAATGTTCACTCACCTAAGCGTTGATTCCAAAGCCGATAGATTGCCGGCACTTCCGAAGTATGTATGTTCGAAAGAATCTTTCACTGGGGAAGCAACGGTGCTTAAGGTATATATGTATTAAGAAAGGTATAACAGAATAATTGACCTTTCTCGATACGGGTTGAACCTGGAAGATCGTGATCACGAACTGACTAGATCAGTGGACACTCATCACGATGAGTAAATATAATTCTGTTACCGGTCGTTTTCGGGAAACCGGAAATTTGAAAAAAAATTCAAGGCCGGCCGGGCACCACCGGCCGGACCACCCAATGGACGCGCGCGTGCCCTAGCACTCCCACGCCCCTGGCCGCCCCGGCCTGCGCGCGCTCCCGCGCCTTCGGACGTCCCGACCCGCGCGCGCTCCCTGTTGTCAATGGTGCCCACAAGAAGAGTTGTAGTCTTTATTTTGTACATTTGATGTAATAAAGTCTCATGAAGACTCTTGCTTGTAATTGCCTATCTATTCATTAATAAAGTTGAAACGTTCATTCATTCTTTCTTTGTTTGAAGCTTTATGATAAAACCTTAGTCTTTTAGTCCATAAACAAACTTAACAACTTACGAAGAGACAAATGTAGATTTGCATGAACAAACTCTTCGTAGTTTGCTTAAAACGATATATTCGCAATCTTAGGGTCAAAGGACTATTGACCTCAGTATGATTGTTAGAAGAATCTATGATGTCTGGTTATGAGGCATTGAGAGTTTGGGACTCTATAGTTCTTCTAGGTATCTTCCAAAGATACTGAATTGACCAGTGCACTTCTAGAGACAATATAAGAACAAACCATTTAACCTCTTATGTCTCGAAGTCACTATGTATGAATTGCATCATGCTTACCTTAATCCTGAAATGAGACATGCCATTTCACACCTTAGTATTCTCATTTGAGAAAGTCAAAGTTCGGACTCACTATGTGATTCCGAACAAGGCCTATTGGTGAAGTACTAAGTTGTGAGTCTGTCATGAGTAACTTTGTGAAGTTCTCATAGATATGGAATTCATGTACAAGATTGCTGAAATGCAATGTATGTCACCTCATGCTTTGTTCCTTGGAGTGTGAATAAATGAACTGGCCAGTGTTCAAATTAAGTCGTGACTCTTTTGGATGAAACAATGTGACTTGTTAGCTCCTCGTCAATACATTGTTTCTAACTTATTCACGAGCGACAAAGGAGTTGAGGAAATAACAGCTAGAAGGGTAAAATGGTAATTTAGTAAATCCCAACTAGCTGATGACAATCATGAAGGGTAAACATAGATAATATTCAGTGGATCGGCTCATCATAATTAGGTCGAATTCTTGAGTAGAAAATAAATTCATTTGAACCGAGAGATTTTCAGTGTCAGCTCTTTAGTGGAGTCAGTTGGCATTAAGCTAAACTTGGAAAAGGTTTGTGAACTTTTGAATCCAAGTGTTTAGCTCAAGCTTTGTTCATTTGGGTCCATGAGGTCACTGTCACGAATCACATCGATAGGAATAGTTAAACTGGAAGCTAAGTCAAAACAAGAACGAAAATAGTTAAAAGGGTATTTTTGTCTTTTGAGACAAAGGATGAAATGAATGTCAATAAATTTTTTACAAGTTCATTTGATGACTTAATGTCACTCGGCCATAACTTGTTTATTGGGCCCTGTGGATTAATTTCATTTCATAAGAATTTTATTGAAAATTCTTAATGGGCCTTTTTCATGTTGTCATGAACAAGTGGAAAAGCTTCTAGAAGGCCTTTCTAGCATTAGAATAGGCGCCCACCACCCAAGAGGAAAGAGAGATTATTTTGTGCATAAATGTATTTAGATACTTGCCAAAAGAAAAAGAGGAAACAAATTTGCGTATAGATGCACAAGGAATTTCGGCCAAGAGAGTAATAGGCAAGCCAAGGAACAAAAAAGGAAACAAATCCTAGCCTTCTAGAAGGCTGCCTTGGGCGCCCAAAAGGAATGAGAAATAAGGGTTATTTTGCTCATGAATATGTGATATTCTATAGAAGAGGAAACTACCTTATTGAAGGTAAGACCTCTCCTATAAATAGGAGCCCCATTCCTCACATTTCATTCATCCTAAGTTTAAGAGATTGAGAGACTCTCTCTCTAGAACTTGGCCGAAAATCCTCTCTCTCTCTCTCTAGTTTATTTTCGATTTTTCTTGTCTTGGCACCTAGGTCCTCACTCGACCTAGTGTTTAGCTCTGCGACTTCGAGACTCGTTCTTAAGTCGTAGTGTTTAAAAGTGCCCACTCACTGATTCCTTCTTTTCGAGTGATTTAGTGATAGAAACTTTCGTGGTTGCTCGAGGTGCCGAGGAAAGAAAGAGAGACGTGCTGCGAGGGGAGACGAGCGTTGCAAACTTTCCACAAGCTTCTTCAAAGTTCAAGCTTCAAGAAAGGTTAGTAAACTTCTAGCTCATATTGGTTTTTAATTACATGTACTTGCACTTGTCTAGGTTAGTAAAAACTGTTTTACTTGTAAAAGAAAATTTTTATAATTCCGCCGCTTACCGAAGCGTTAATTATTTTCTCAAACTCTAGATCGATTCCAACAAATGGTATCAGAGCTATGGTCAAAGATTAGCATGTACATGTTTTTAAAATTATGAGCTTGAAAATCGTTTTCGAAAGTTTACTAATTTTGTGACAAGTTAGAATTGTTATCTTAGATTTTTTTTTTAATTTATTGCTCATGTCTTTAAATTAAAAAGCATGTTGATTTTCTATGAGTTTGGGATGTTTTTAAAACACATTAGAATCAGTTCTAAAAGTTTTTAATTTTTTATATTGAAAAACGTGTTTTAAAGGTTTGAGAAATTTCGGTAAATTTTGTGACTAGTTACTTTGTCTTTCTAGTTTCTTTTATTTACCGTATTCGTTTTATGCTTGTTGTTATATCTTTTATTCTATGTTATTACCCTGATAATAAAACACAAATAAAAGCTTTAAACAACATCTTAAAACGTTCCGTTACACTTGATTCTTTTTCGCACCTAAAAAGGACCAAAGTTTTAATTTATTTCTTTTTCTTCGAGCTGGAGTAAACCCGCATTAAAAGTGGCATAACTCTCTTCTCAGAAATCGAAATTTAATGATTCTTGAATCAAATTAAAGCTCTGTCTGTTCTCTGTCCAATGCCACCGGTTTCGGCTGAAAAGGACATCGGAGCCGCCAGATATGGCGATTTTACTCCGAGGTGCGCGGCTGTCTGAAACTCCAGTTTTTTTAGAAATCCGGATTTTCAAACCCCACTACCATGAGTTATAGAACTCTAATGAGAAAATTTTCTTGAGCAAAAATGTTTTTCATATGATTATAAACATGATGTGTAAGATTAAAATGTTTTGATTTTTGAAAGTTTAATTGAAATTGAATTTTTACAAAACTAGTTTGAATTTTGAAAAACCGTTTTCACTTTCAAACTTGAAAATATTTTGTCATCCAAATCAAATAAATTTTCAAAATGTTTTCAAAACTCTATCTATATCACATATGTTCAAAATCTATATGCTCTTGAAAATTTGAGTGGGAGGTCTCCTTGTAGACAAGCCGAAAAATAAAGATGTGTAATCTCAAACTTTCAAGTGTTCGAGTGAGTTGAAGTTCACACTTCCCTCACGCACTTTCCCGAAATAGAAAATAGGAAAAGATCGAGTATGTACCTTGTGCCTTTATGCACTAATACTACTCTGAACATGTCGATCTAGGATTCTCTTCTAGTTGTCCGCTCTGTCGCTCTCTAACTAGGAAATTTGTTTCCGAACTTATAAGAGTCGATGAACCAACTCCAAAAACTAAGTGGGAGGGTTATATTCGTTGTTTGTAACCCGCGATCCCCAACACTAATGAAAGATGCAATAACGTGGGACTAAGAGCTGCTCTTGCGACCCTCACTTAAATGTGAGTACTCCAAGGCGTTATTGCCTCGATCATTGCTCAATGAGCTACGTCCGAGAGTGATGCAATGATGACAAGGCCTCCCCTTGGGGGATTGTTTTTCAAAGCTGATCTTTTGGACTAAGTGGTTGGTTATACACTTAGACTCAATCCCTAGTAATCCTCCCTCGAGGCCCTGCGAAAGGATGTGAGTGATCAAACCAATTTACAAGGTGGCTAGTCAAAATTGATGTATTGACATCTTGGCTATGCATTAATGATGAGTCATTTACTTATGAAAGGAGACTCGTTGCGGCCTTCCCTCGAAGGAGTAAAGTGTCATTTCGTTCATAACACCTTTGGATTTTATAAAGTCTTAAACAAACTTAAATCCTAAACCAAAGACTAATCATAAACTTGTTTCAACTTTTATAGGCAAAATGTCTCCCAACTCTCTCTCTTTCGTCCTTTCCTCGAACAAACTCGAAAACGAAAACTACATAGACTTGAAACGTAACCTCGACATAATACCTACCGTTAACAAGCACAAATGGGTACTCACCACCCCATGTCCTCCTCTGACGAATGATGATTCAACTCAAGAGGACAATGACGCCTTAGCGGCCTGGCTTCGATCCGATGAGATTGTGAGGTGCTATATCTTGGCATCTATGAACAATATGCTGAAAGAGCAACATCGTGACTTCGAGACTGCCGCTGACATGCTCTACAATCTCCTTGAGATGTTTGGAGGGCAAAGGCGTCAAACAAGGCTACAAGCAGTCCGACAGTTTATGAACTGTCATATGCAGGCTAGGACTCCTGTTGGAGACTTTATGATATTGATCATTAATCATCTGAGTAAAATGGAAATCCTAGGATCTGAGATTGATGAGAAGAATGTCATAGATGTGATCTTAGAAACTCTCCCCGCATCTCTTGATACCTTCAAGATGAACTACTCCATTAACAAGCTAAGAGTACACTGTTACCAAGCTTATGGAGGAACTTCACACTGCTGTAGGTTTCACTAATAGAAAGAGCAATCAAGGAGAGGCACATGCTACTGAGCAAAAAGCCTCCGCCTCTGGAACTGTGAAGAGACCTTACAAGGCCGATAAAAAGAACTGTCCCGCCTATCTCAAAGCAAAGGAACATAGTATTGTACTAGTTACCGAAGCATGCTTAGTAGCTGATAATGTATCATCGTGGATTATTGACTCCGCTGCTACTAACCATATTTGTTATTCCTTGAATGGTTTCAAGAAAACCAAAAGCTTAGAGGAAGGCGAGTTCTGTTTCAAATGGGGTGATGGGAGCCTGGTGTCTGCAAAGGCTGTGGGATCCGTGACGCTGTCTTTTGAAGACCGCACTTTAAACTTGAATAATGTGTATTTTGTTCCTACCTTTGGGAAGAACTTAATATCCGTTGCTCGTCTTCGTGAGCAAGATTATTGTTTAAAGTTCATTAAGAATGGAATTCGTATTTCGTTTCCTGATAATTCTTTTGTCACTGATGCATGTATGAAGAATGCTCTTTTCTACATCTATCCCACTCAACCTTCTCTTTTAGACACCGAAATAGATAATGATCTAATTAGGGAGCCAAAGAGGATCAAACTTTCTGAATCCTCCGATCTAACAAAATCAACACACCTATGGCACTTAAGACTTGGTCATATCAGTCTAGAAAGGATTAAGAGACTTGTGAGGGATGGTCCACTCCAAGCCTCTGCAATAGGTTCACTACCTACTTGTGAATCCTGCATAGAAGGAAAAATGACTAAGCGACCTTTCTCTGATAAAGGTCGAAGAGCCACTGAGTTGCTGGAACTAATACATTCTGATGTATGTGGTCCGCTCAGCCAACAGGCACGTGGAGGATACGAATACTTCGTTACCTTCACTGATGATTACTCACGATATGGGTTTGTCTATTTGCTCAAACACAAATCCGAGACCTTTAACGTATTTAAGGTCTTTAGGGCTTTAGTGGAAAAGCAATCTGGCAAAGTGATCAAAACCCTTCGATCTGATCGAGGTGGTGAGTATATGTCTGGAGAGTTCGATGACTTTCTTAAAGAAGAAGGTATCGCTTCTCAGCTTACCGCACCTGGCACACCTCAACAAAACGGAGTGTCAGAGAGAAGAAACCGAACTCTTATGGAGATGGTTAGATCGATGATGAGTTACTCATCACTCCCGCTTTCCTTTTGGGGATATGCCCTCGAAACAGCCGCTTACATTCTGAACCAAGTTCCGTCTAAAACGGTTCCTGGTACTCCTTATGAAAGATGGACTGGCCGTAAAGTAAGTTTGGGCCACATCCGAATTTGGGATTGCCCTGCACATGTGCTAAGGCAAAAGACTAGCAAGTTGGCTAGTAGGTCAGAATTGTGCCTGTTTGTGGGATATCCAAAGGAAACCAAAGGTTTCATTTTCTATAGTCCCGAGGACGATAAGACTTTCGTTAGCACGAATGCTCGTTTCCTTGAGGAGGACTTCATGAAGGATGCGAAACCTAGAAGCAAAATTGTGCTTGAAGAAAAGTTGGTTGAGGAAGCTTCTACCTCATCTGTAAGAACTGTTCTTACCCCAACTGAAACACAACCTAACTCATCAGAATCTCGTCAAGTAGTACTTAGACGTAGTGGGAGGGCTACTCAAAAGCCTGACAGGTACATGTCTTATGGAGACTCTCTCGTAGCCGTCTCTGACATGGATGATCCTGTTTCCTATAGCCAAGCGATGGCTTGTTCTGAATCAAACCTTTGGCTTGACGCCATGAAAGTTGAAATGCACTCGATGTATGTCAACAATGTCTGGAAACTTGTAGACCTTCCTGAAGGGATTAAACCCGTAGGGTGTAAGTGGATATACAAGAAGAAAAGGGGTCCTGATGGGAACGTCGAGACGTTCAAAGCACGACTTGTGGCGAAGGGTTATACCCAACAAGAAGGGATTGACTATGAAGAAACCTTCTCGCCAGTCGCGATGCTTAAATCCATCCGCATACTCCTATCCATAGCTGCAGCTCTCGACTATGAGATCTGGCAAATGGATGTCAAGACAGCCTTTCTGAATGGCAATCTTGACGAGCGCATTTACATGGCTCAACCAGACGGTTTCGTGGATAAAGGTCAAGAGACCAAGGTTTGTGAGTTGCTTAAATCCATTTATGGACTAAAGCAAGCATCTAGGTCATGGAATATTAGATTCGATGAAACTGTAAAGAGCTTTGGCTTTGAACAGTCAATAGATGAGCCTTGTGTTTACAAGTTAATACACGAAGGCAAGGTTGTGTTTCTGGTACTATATGTCGATGATATACTACTCATTGGTAATGACGTGGGTAAGTTATCTAATGTTAAGGTCTGGCTGGCAAAGCAATTCTATATGAAGGATATAGGAGAAGCCGCGTACATTCTGGGGATCCAAATCTTTCGAGATAGGAAAAACCGGACCCTGTCGCTCTCTCAAGCATCTTATATTGATAAGGTGATGGATCGCTTCTCGATGCAAGACTGCAGAAGGGGTCAAACACCCTTTAGGCATGGAGTTTCACTCTCTAAGGACCAGTCTCCCAAGAATGCACAAGAGATTGAAGACATGAGGAAGATTCCTTATGCCTCTGCCGTAGGAAGCCTCATGTATGCTATGCTCTGCACTAGACATGACATCTGTTTCGCCGTTGGCGTAGTTAGTCGTTTCCAATCCAACCCTGGACCCGAGCACTGGATTGCTGTTAAGCATGTTCTTAAGTATCTTCGAAGAACTAGGAACTTGATGCTTACATACTCAGGTACTGACCTGACTATGACGGGATATACCGACTCCGATTTTCAAGCGGATAAGGATTCCAGGAAATCCACTTCGGGATCTGTGTTCATCCTTAATGGTGGAGCTGTCGTGTGGAGAAGTATTAAGCAATCTTGCATTGCTGACTCCACAATGGAAGCAGAATGTGTGGCTGCTTGTGAAGCAACCAAAGAGGCTGTATGGCTTAAAAAATTCCTTAAGTATTTGGAAGTTGTTCCAAACGTCGACGAGCCCATGACCCTTTATTGTGATAATAGTGGGGATGTCGCTAACTCAAAGGAACATCGAAGCCATAAGCGCTCTAAACATATTAAGAGGAAATACCATTTGATTCGAGAGATCGTGCAGCGCGGAGACGTGGAAGTGAAGAAGATCTCAACGGTGGACAACCTCGCAGATCCATTCACCAAGGCCCTAGCGAACAAGGTCTTCGACCAACATCGAGAGGGATTAGGCATGAAGGACTACACACATCTTCTTTGAGTCAAGTGGGAGTTTGTTGTCAATAGTGCCCACAAGTAGAGTTGTAGTCTTTATTTTGTACATTTGATGTAATAAAGTCTCACGACGACTCTTGCTTGTAATTGCTTATTCATTAATAAAAACTTGAAACGTTCATTCATTCCTCCTTGTCTGTTTGAAGCTTTATGATAAAACATTAGTCTTTAGTCCATAAACAAACTAAACAACTTACGAAGAGACAAATGTAGATTTGCATGAACAAACTCTTCGTAGTTTGCTTAAAACGATATATTCGCAATCTAAGGGTCAAAGGACTATTGACCTCAGTATGATTGTTAGGAGAATCTATGATGTCTGGTTATGGGGCATTGAGAGTTGGAGACTCTATAGTTCTTCTAGGTATCTTCCGAAGATACTGAATTGACAAGTGCACTTCTAGAGACAAAATAAGAACAAACCATTTAACCTCTTATGTCTCGAAGTCACTACGTATGAATCGCATCGTTCTTACCTTAATCCTAAAATGAGACATGCCATTTCACACCTTACGTATTCTCATTTGAGAAAGTCAGAGTTCGGACTCACTATGTGATTCCGAACAGGGCCTATTGGTGAAATACTAAGTTGTGAGAATGTCATGAGTAACTTTGTGAAGTTCTCATAGATATGGAATTCATGTACAAGATTGCTGAAATGCAATGTATATCACCTCATGCTTTGTTCCTTGGAGTGTGAATAAATGAACTGGCCAGTGTCCAAATTGAGTCTTGACTCCTTTGAGTTAAACAATGTGACTTGTTAGCTCCTCGTCAATACATTGTTTTTAACTTATTCACAAGCGGCAAAGGAGTTGAGAAAATAACAACTAGAAGGGTAAAATGGTAATTTTGTAAATCCCGACTAGCTGATGATATTCATGAAGGGTAAACACTGATAATATTCTGTGGATCCACTCATTACAATTAGGTTGAATTCTTGAGTAGAAAATAAATTCATTTGAACCGAGAGATTTTCAGTGTCAACTCTTTAGTGGAGTCAGTTGACATTAAGCTAAACTTGGAAAAAGTTTTGTGAAC
Organism: Urtica dioica subsp. dioica; assembly: GCF_054948205.1. Lineage (NCBI taxonomy): Eukaryota > Viridiplantae > Streptophyta > Magnoliopsida > Rosales > Urticaceae > Urtica > Urtica dioica. The sequence continues at coordinate 5,992,652 of NC_142765.1, read as the reverse complement.
TTTTGAGTCCAAGTGTTTAGCTCAAGCTTTGTTCATTTGGATCCATGAGGTTGTTGTCGCTCGTTTTCGGACAACTATTTAAGAGCCCAAAGTGGTTAGACCCAAGGCCAGACCAAGTGGTCTCACTCCGGCTCGAGCGTGTCGGACTTTGTATCCCAAGTCCTCCCTTAGCTGTAAATGAAGCTCACCTCGTCTCGGTACCTGAAAAGCAACAGAGAGTACGCGAACTACAAAGGGGAAATAGAGGGGTTGCCCCTGTTTACCTCTCCGACGCTCAACATTAGTAGGGTTGAGGTAGAATATAGAGGGTTTGAGTGTTTATAAGCCGAGACTTGAGAGAAACGAGCGAGGTACGAGTTCGACAGCGTTTCAGTACTCAAATTCGGATTACCTTTGGGAGAGGGTGGTCCTCTCTATTTATAGGCGGCCAAGGGGTGTTTGGGGAACCCATTGGCCGAGTGACACTTTTGGGTCGGCCAATGGCCGACCTTAGCATTGACTCGGCCAATGGCCGAGTGAAGCTTTGGGCCGGCCATTGGACGACCTTAGCTTTGACTCGGCCAATGGCCGAGTGAATCTTTGGGCCGGCCATTGGCCGGCTGTAGCTTTGACTCGGCCAATGGCCGAGTGAAGCTTTGGGCCAGCCATTGGCCGGCTGTAGCTTTGACTCGGCCAATGGCCGAGTGAAGCTTTGGGCCAGCCATTGGCCGGCTGTAGCTTTGACTCGGCCAATGGCCGAGTGAAGCTTTGGGCCGGCTGTAGCTTTGACTCGGCCAATGGCCGAGTGAAGCTTTGGGCCGGCCATTGGCCGGCTGTAGCTTTGACTCGGCCAATGGCCGAGTGAAGCTTTGGGCCGGCCATTGGCCGAACTTAGCTTTGACTCGGCCAATGGCCGAGTGAAAGTTTCGGCCGGCCATTGGCCGACCTTAGCTTTGACTCGGCCAATGGCCGAGTGAAGCTTTGGGCCGGCCATTGGCTGGCTGTAGCTTTGACTCGGCTAATGGCCGAGTGAAGCTTTAGGCCGGCCATTGGCCGGCAGTAACTTTGACTCGGCCAATGGCCGAGTGAAGCTTTGGGCCGGCCATTGGCCGACCTTAGCGTTGACTCGGCCAATGGCCGAGTGAAGCTTTTGGCCGGCCATTGGCCGGCTATAGCTTTGACTCGGCCAATGGCCGAGTGAAACTCTGGGCCGACCATTGGCCGGCCAACCTTGGGCTGGCCGGGAGGCCGCCGGCCGAGAGCTGAGCTGACGGGCCTTGGCCGACATGACGCGTTGTGCGGTCTTTGGCCGGCCGGGTGCCGGTTGGACGGGCCTTGGCCGGCCAGGCGGCGACATTGCGGTTCTTCCCTTCTCGGCCATCGACGGGCCGACAACATTAGTCCCCCGAGTTTCCGGTCGAGCGTGGGTCGAGTGGAAACTCAATACTTGCGCTTTCGTGCGGATATGGGACAAACGCTCTCCGGTTTGCGAGTGCACCGAAGAAGGGCTTTTAATGCATCGCGGGGGATGGCCTTCGTGCGTCACGGGGGACGGCCTTTGTGCGTTGTGAGGGAAGTCTTTTGTGCGTCGCGAGGGATGACTTTTGTGCATCGCGAGGGACGGCCTTTGTTGTCTTTTACTTTACATGTCTTATGTTCTCGATGTACTATCGTAATCGATTCTCACGGTTTTGTCGGTGAGCGTCTTATTTTCTCGATTTGCCGGCGAGGGCGTAATCGATTTGCGCGGCTTGGCAATGCGTGGCTTATTTTCTCGACTTACCAACGAAGGTGTAATCGATTTGCATGTCTTGATGATGGGTGCGCGTCTTATTTTCTCGACTTACTAACGAAGGCGTAATCGATTTGCACGACTTTGTTGTGCGCGGCTTATTTTCTCGACCCACCAATGAAGGCGTGATCGATTTGCACGGCTTTGTTGTGCGCGGCTTATTTTCTCGACCCACCAATGAAGGCGTGATTGATTTGCATGGATTTGTTGTGCGCGGCTTATTTTCTCGATCTACCAATGAAGGCGCGATCGATTTGCACGGCTTTATTGTGCGCGGCTTGTTTTCTCGACCTACCAATGAAGGCGTGATCGATTTGCACAGCTTGGGCCTCGTGGGGCCTCGGTGCCACATTTGTGTTACCAGGTTTTTCGTGGACGTTGGCTAGACCAGTTTCGTCCGGCGGGCGCAGGCCTTTGAAACCCATTTGTGACTCGCTGCCCATTGGCACACGAGCTGGGCGGCGAGCGTGGTGCCACATTTGTGTGACCAGGTTTTCCGTGTTGGAATCGATCTAGGGTTTGAGAAAATAATTAACGCTTCGGTAAGCGGCGGAATTTTAAAAATTTTCTTTTACAAGTATTAACAGTTTTTACTAACCTAGACAAGTGCAAGTACATGTAATTAAAAACCAATATGAGCTAGAAGTTTACTAACCTTTCTTGAAGCTTGAACTTTGAAGAAGCTTGTGGAAAGTTTATAGGAGAGGTCTCACCTTCAATAAGGTAGTTTCCTCTTCTATAGAATATCACATATTCATGAGCAAATATTGCCCATTTCCCTCTTATTCCACACGGCCAAGGCAGCCTTCTAGAAGGCTTGGATTTGTTTCCTTTTATGTGCCTTGCCTTGCCTTTTTCTTACTTGGCCGAAATACTTAAGCATCCTTATGCAAATTTGTTTCCTCTTTTTCTTTTGGCAAGTATCTATATACATTTATGCACAAAATAAACTCTCTTTCTTTGGGTATTATGGGCGCCCAACATGTCTCTAGAAGGAGCTTCTAGAAGCTTCTTCATTTGTTCATAACAACATGAGAAAGGCCCATTAAGAATTTTCAATAAAATTCTTACGAAATGAAATTAATCCACAAGGCCCAATTAATCATATTATGGAAGAGTGACATTAAGTCATCAAATGAACTTGTCAAAATTTATTGACATCCATTTCATCCTTAGTCTCAAAAGACAAAAATACCCTTTTAACTATTTTCGTTCTTGTTTTGACTTAGCTTCCAGTTTAACTATTCATATCGATGTGATTCGTGACAGTGACCTCATGGACCCAAATGAACAAAGCTTGAGCTAAAAACATGGACTCAAAAGTTCACAAACCTTTTCCAAGTTTAGCTTAATGCCAACTGACTCCACTAAAGAGCTGACACTGAAAATCTCTCGGTTCAAATGAATTTGTTTTCTACTCAAGAATTCGACCTAATTATGATGAACGGATCCACTGAATATTATCTATGTTTACCCTTCATGAATGTCATCAGCTAGTCGGGATTTACTAAATTACCATTTTACCCTTCTAGCTGTTATTTCCTCAACTCCTTTGTCGCTTGTGAATAAGTTAGAAACAATGTATTGACGAGGAGCTAACAAGTCACATTGTTTCATCCAAAAGAGTCAGGACTCAATTTGGACACTGGCCAGTTCATTTATTCACACTCCAAGGAACAAAACATGAGGTGACATACATTGCATTTCAGCAATCTTGTACATGAATTCCATATCTATGAGAACTTCACAAAGTTACTCATGACAGACTCACAACTTAGTACTTCACCAATAGGCCTTGTTCAGAATCACATAGTGAGTCCGAACTTTGACTTTCTCAAATGAGAATACTAAGGTGTGAAATGGCATGTATCATTTCAGGATTAAGGTAAGCATGATGCAATTCATACATAGTGACTTCGAGACATAAGAGGTTAAATGGTTTGTTCTTATATTGTCTCTAGAAGTGCACTGGTCAATTCAGTACCTTCGGAAGATACCTAGAAGAACTATAGAGTCCCCAACTCTCAATGCCTCATAACTCGACATCATAGATACTTCTAACAATCATACTGAGGTCAATAGTCCTTTGACCCTAAGATTGCGAAAATATCGTTTTAAGCAAACTACGAAGAGTTTGTTCATGCAAATCTACATTTGTCTCTTCGTAAGTTGTTAAGTTTGTTTATGGACTAAAAGACTAAGGTTTTATCATAAAGCTTCAAACAAAGAAAGAATGAATGAACGTTTCAACTTTATTAATGAATAGATAGGCAATTACAAGCAAGAGTCTTCATGAGACTTTATTACATCAAATGTACAAAATAAAGACTACAACTCTTCTTGTGGGCACCATTGACAACAAACTCCCACTTGACTCAAAGAAGGTGTGTGTAGTCCTTCATGCCTAATCCCTCACGATGTTGGTCGAAGACCTTGTTCGCTAGGGCCTTGGTGAATGGATCTGCGAGGTTGTCCACCGTTGAGATCTTCTTCACTTCCACGTCTCCGCACTGCACGATCTCTCGAATCAAATGGTATTTCCTCTCAATATGCTTCGAGCGCTTATGGCTTCTAGGTTCCTTTGAGTTAGCGACAGCCCCACTATTATCACAATAAAGGGTCATGGGCTCGTCGACGTTTGGAACTACTTCCAAATACTTAAGGAACTTTCTAAGCCATACAGCCTCTTTGGATGCTTCACAAGCAGCCACATATTCTGCTTCCATTGTGGAGTCAGCAATGCAAGATTGCTTAATACTTCTCCACACAACAACTCCATCATTAAGGATGAACACAGATCCCGAAGTGGATTTCCTGGAATCCTTATCCGCTTGAAAATCGGAGTCGGTATATCCCGTCATAGTCAGGTCAGTACCTGAGTATGTAAGCATCAAGTTCCTAGTTCTTCGAAGATACTTAAGAACATGCTTAACAGCAATCCAGTGCTCGGGTCCAGGGTTGGATTGGAAACGGCTAACTACGCCAACGGCGAAACATATATCAGGTCTAGTGCAAAGCATAGTATACATGAGGCTTCCTACGGCAGAGGCATAAGGAATCTTCCTCATGTCTTCAATCTCTTGTGCAGTCTTGGGATACTGGTCCTTAGAGAGTGAAACTCCATGCCTAAAGGGTGTTTGACCCCTCTTGTAGTCTTGCATCGAGAAGCGATCCATCACTTTATCAATATAAGATGCTTGAGAGAGCGACAGGGTCCGGTTTTTCCTATCTCGAAAGATTTGGATTCCCATAATGTATGCGGCTTCTCCTAGATCCTTCATATCGAATTGCTTTGCCAGCCAGACCTTAATCTCAGATAACTTACCCACGTCATTGCCAATGAGCAGTATATCATCGACATATAGTACCAGAAACACAACTTTGCCTTCGTGTATTAACTTGTAAACACAAGGCTCATCTATTGACTGTTCAAAGCCGAAGCTCTTTACAGTTTCATCGAATCTAATATTCCATGACCTAGATGCTTGCTTTAGTCCATGAATGGATTTAACCAACTCACAAACCTTGGTCTCTTGACCATTATCCACGAAACCGTCTGGTTGAGCCATGTAAATGCGCTCGTGAAGATTGCCATTCAGAAAGGCTGTCTTGACATCCATTTGCCAGATCTCATAGTCGAGAGCTGCAGCTATGGATAGGAGTATGCGGATGGATTTAAGCATCACGACTGGCGAGAAGGTTTCTTCATAGTCAATCCCTTCTTGTTGGGTATAACCCTTCGCCACAAGTCGTGCTTTGAACGTCTCGACGTTCCCATCAGGACCCCTTTTCTTCTTGTATATCCACTTACACCCTACGGGTTTAATCCCTTCAGGAAGGTCTACAAGTTTCCAGACTTTGTTGACATACATCGAGTGCATTTCAACTTTCATTGCGTCAAGCCAAAGGTTTGATTCAGAACAAGCCATCGCTTGGCTATAGGAAACAGGGTCATCCATGTCGGAGACGGCTACAAGAGAGTCTCCATAAGACATGTACCTGTCAGGCTTTTGAGTAGCCCTCCCAGTACGTCTAAGTACTACTTGACGAGATTCTAATGAGTTAGGTTGTGTTTCAGTTGGGGTAAGAACAGTTCTTACAGATGAGGTAGAAGCTTCCTCACCCAACTTTTCTTCAAGCACAATTCTGCTTCTAGGTTTTGCATCTTTCATAAAGTCCTCCTCGAGGAAACGAGCATTCGTGCTAACGAAAGTCTTATCGTCCTCGGGACAATAGAAAGTAAAACCTTTGGTTTCCTTTGGATATCCCACAAATAGGCACAATTCTGACCTACTAGCCAACTTGCTAGTCTTTTGCCTAAGCACGTGTGCAGGGCAACCCCAAATTCGGATGCGGCCAAGATTCACTTTACGGCCAGTCCATCGTTCATAAGGAGTACCAGGAATCGTTTTGGACGGAACTTGGTTCAGAATATAGGCGGCTGTTTCAAGGGCATATCCCCAAAAGGAAAGCGGGAGTGATGAGTAACTCATCATTGATCTAACCATCTCCATTAGAGTTCGGTTCCTTCTCTCTGACACTCCGTTTTGTTGAGGTGTGCCAGGTGCGGTAAGCTGAGAAGCGATACCTTCTTCTTTAAGAAAGTCATCGAACTCTCCAGACATATACACACCACCTCGATCGGCTCGAAGGGTTTTGATCACTTTGCTAGTTTTCTTTTCCACTAAAGCCCTAAAGACCTTAAATACGTTAAAGGTCTCGGATTTGTGTTTGAGCAAATAGACAAACCCATATCTTGAGTAATCATCAGTGTGTTGGAATCGATCTAGGGTTTGAGAAAATAATTAACGCTTCGGTAAGCGGCGGAATTTTAAAAATTTTCTTTTACAAGTAAAACAGTTTTTACTAACCTAGACAAGTGCAAGTACATGTAATTAAAAACCAATATGAGCTAGAAGTTTACTAACCTTTCTTGAAGCTTGAACTTTGAAGAAGCTTGTGGAAAGTTTGCAACGCTCGTCTCCCCTCGCAGCACGTCTCTCTTTCTTTCCTCGGCACCTCGAGCAACCACGAAAGTTTCTATCACTAAATCACTCGAAAAGAAGGAATCAGTGAGTGGGCACTTTTAAACGCTACGACTTAAGAACGAGTCTCGAAGTCGCAGAGCTAAACACTAGGTCGAGTGAGGACCTAGGTGCCAAGACAAGAAAAATCGAAAATATAAACTAGAGAGAGAGAGGAAGGGGCGGCCAAGTCTAGAGAGAGAAGCTCTTAATCTCTAAAACTTTGGAATGAATCAATTGTGAGAAAAAGGGGCTCCTATTTATAGGAGAGGTCTCACCTTCTATAAGGTAGTTTCCTCTTCTATAGAATATCACATATTCATGAGCCAATTACCTCTTTTCCCACTTGAGATGCTCGGCCAAGGATGCCTTCTAGAAGGCTTGGATTTGTTTCCATTTTTGTTCCTTGCCTTGCCTTGTTCTCTCTTGGCCGATTACCCTAAAACATCCTCATGCAAATTTGTTTCCTCTTTTTCTTTTGGCAAGTATCTTGATACATTTATGCACAAAATATTCTCTCTTGGTTGGGTATGTTGGGCGCCTATGTCCTTCTAGAATGGGCTTCTAGATGCTTTTCCATTTGTTCATGACAACATGAAAAAGGCCCAATAAGAATTTTCAATAAAATTCTTATGAAATGAAATTAATTCACAAGGCCCAATGATCAAGTCATGGCCGAGTGAAACATGTCATAAAATGACCTTGTCAAAAATTTATTGACATTCATTTCATCATTTGTCTCAAAAGACAAAAATACCCTTTTAACTATTTTCGTTCTTGTTTTGACTTAGCTTCCAGTTTAACTATTCCTATCGATGTGATTCGTGACAGTGACCTCATGGACCCAAATGAACAAAGCTTTAGCTAAACACTTGGACTCAAAAGTTCACAAACCTTTTCCAAGTTTAGCTTAATGCCAACTGACTCCACTAAAGAGCTGACACTGAAAATCTCTCGGTTCAAATGAATTTATTTTCTACTCAAGAATTCGACTTAATTATGATGAGCGGATCCACTGAATATTATCTATTTTTACCCTTCATGAATGTCATCAGCTAGTCGGGATTTACTAAATTACCATTTTACCCTTCTAGCTGTTATTTCCTCAACTCCTTTGTCGCTTGTGAATAAGTTAGAAACAATGTATTGACGAGGAGCTAACAAGTCACATTGTTTCATCCAAAAGAGTCAGGACTCAATTTGGACACTGGCCAGATCATTTATTCACACTCCAAGGAACAAAGCATGAGGTGACATACATTGCATTTCAGCAATCTTGTACATGAATTCCATATCTATGAGAACTTCACAAAGTTACTCATGACAGACTCACAACTTAGTACTTCACCAATAGGCCTTGTTCGGAATCACATAGTGAGTCCGAACTTTGACTTTCTCAAATGAGAATACTAAGGTGTGAAATGGCATGTCTCATTTCAGGATTAAGGTAAGCATGATGCAATTCATACATAGTGACTTCGAGACATAAGAGGTTAAATGGTTTGTTCTTATATTGTCTCTAGAAGTGCACTGGTCAATTTAGTACCTTCGGAAGATACCTAGAAGAACTATAGAGTCCCCAACTCTCAATGCCTCATAACCAGACATCATAGATTCTTCTAACAATCATACTGAGGTCAATAGTCCTATGACCCTTAGATTGCGAATATATCGTTTTAAGCAAACTACGAAGAGTTTGTTCATGCAAATCTACATTTGTCTCTTCGTAAGTTGTTAAGTTTGTTTATGGACTAAAAGACTAAGGTTTTATCATAAAGCTTCAAAGAAAGAATGAATGAACGTTTCAACTTTATTAATGAATAGATAGGCAATTACAAGCAAGAGTCTTCATGAGACTTTATTACATCAAATGTACAAAATAAAGACTACAACTCTTCTTGTGGGCACCATTGACAACAAACTCCCACTTGACTCAAAGAAGGTGTGTGTAGTCCTTCATGCCTAATCCCTCACGATGTTGGTCGAAGACCTTGTTCGCTAGGGCCTTGGTGAATGGATCTGCGAGGTTGTCCACCTTTGAGATCTTCTTCACTTCCACGTCTCCGCGCTGCACGATCTCTCGAATCAAATGGTATTTCCTCTCGATATGCTTAGAGCGCTTATGGCTTCTAGGTTCCTTTGAGTTAGCGACAGCCCCACTATTATCACAATAAAGGGTCATGGGCTCGTCGACGTTTGGAACAACTTCCAAATACTTAAGGAACTTTCTAAGCCATACAGCCTCTTTGGATGCTTCACAAGCAGCCACATATTCTGCTTCCATTGTGGAGTCAGCAATGCAAGATTGCTTAATACTTCTCCACACAACAGCTCCACCATTAAGGATGAACACAGATCCCGAAGTGGATTTCCTGGAATCCTTATCCGCTTGAAAATCGGAGTCGGTATATCCCGTCATAGTCAGGTCAGTACCTGAGTATGTAAGCATTAAGTTCCTAGTTCTTCGAAGATACTTAAGAACATGCTTAACAGCAATCCAGTGCTCGGGTCCAGGGTTGGATTGGAAACGGCTAACTACGCCAACGGCGAAACATATATCAGGTCTAGTGCAAAGCATAGCATACATGAGGCTTCCTACGGCAGAGGCGTAAGGAATCTTCCTCATGTCTTCAATCTCTTGTGCAGTCTTGGGAGACTGGTCCTTAGAGAGTGAAACTACATGCCTAAAGGGTGTTTGACCCCTCTTGCAGTCTTGCATCGAGAAGCGATCCATCACCTTATCAATATAAGATGCTTGAGAGAGCGACAAGGTCCGGTTTTTCCTATCTCGAAAGATTTGGATTCCTAGAATGTACACGGCTTCTCCTAGATCCTTCATATCGAATTGCTTTGCTAGCCAGACCTTAACCTAAGATAACTTACCCACGTCATTACCAATGAGTAGTATATCATCGACATATAGTACCAGAAACACAACTTTGCCTTCGTGTATTAACTTGTAAACACAAGGCTCATCTATTGACTGTTCAAAGCCGAAGCTCTTTACAGTTTCATCGAATCTAATATTCCATGACCTAGATGCTTGCTTTAGTCCATAAATGGATTTAAGCAACTCACAAACCTTGGTCTCTTGACCTTTATCCACGAAACCGTCTGGTTGAGCCATGTAAATGCGCTCGTCAAGATTGCCATTCATAAAGGCTGTCTTGACATCCATTTGCCAGATCTCATAGTCGAGAGCTGCAGCTATGGATAGGAGTATGCGGATGGATTTAAGCATTGCGACTGGCGAGAAGGTTTGCCACTAGTCGTGCTTTGAACGTCTCGACGTTCCCATCAGGACCCATTTTCTTCTTGTATATCCACTTACACCCTACGGGTTTAATCCCTTCAGGAAGGTCTACAAGTTTCCAGACTTTGTTGACATACATCGAGTGCATTTCAACTTTCATGGCGTCAAGCCAAAGGTTTGTTTCAGAACAAGCCATTGCTTGGCTATAGGAAACAGGGTCATCCATGTCGGAGACGGCTACAAGAGAGTCTCCATAAGACATGTACCTGTCAGGCTTTTGAGTAGCCCTCCCACTACGTCTAAGTACTACTTGACGAGATTCTGATGCGTTAGGTTGTGTTTCAGTTGGGGTAAGAACAGTTCTTACAGATGAGGTAGAAGCTTCCTCACCCAACTTTTCTTCAAGCACAATTTTGCTTCTAGGTTTCGCATCCTTCATAAAGTCCTCCTCAAGGAAACGAGCATTCGTGCTAACGAAAGTCTTATCATCCTCGGGACTATAGAAAGTAAAACCTTTGGTTTCCTTCGGATATCCTACAAACAGGCACAATTCTGACCTACTAGCCAACTTGCTAGTCTTTTGCCTCAGCACGTGTGCAGGGCAACCCCAAATTCGGATGCGGCCAAGATTCACTCTGCGGCCAGTCCATCTCTCATAAGGAGTACCAGGAACCGTTTTAGACGGAACTTGGTTCAGAATGTAGGCGGCTGTTTCGAGGGCATATCCCCAAAAGGAAAGCGGGAGTGATGAGTAACTCATCATTGATCTAACCATCTCCATAAGAGTTCGGTTTCTTCTCTCTGACACTCCGTTTTGTTGAGGTGTGCCAGGTGCGGTAAGCTGAGAAGTGATACCTTCTTCTTTAAGAAAGTCATCGAACTCTCCAGACATATACTCACCACCTCGATCAGATCGAAGGGTTTTGATCACTTTGCCAGTTTGCTTTTCCACTAAAGCCCTAAAGACCTTAAATACGTTAAAGGTCTCGGATTTGTGTTTAAGCAAATAGACAAACCCATATCTTGAGTAATCATCAGTGAAGGTAACGAAGTATTCGTATCCTCCATGTGCCTGTTGCTTGAGCGGACCACATACATTAGAATGTATTAGTTTCAGCAACTCAGTAGCTCTTCGACCCTTATCGGAGAAAGGTCGCTTAGTCAATTTTTCTTCTATGCAGGATTCACAAGTAGGTAGTGAACCTATTGCAGAGGCTTGGAGTGGACCATCCCTCACAAGTCTCTTAATCCTATCTAGACTGATATGACCAAGTCTTAATTGCCAGAGGTATGTTGATTTTGTTAGATCGGAGGATTCAGAAAGTTTGATCCTCTTTGGCTCCCTAATTAGATCGTTATCTATTTCGGTGTCTAAAAGAGAAGGTTGAGTGGGATAGATGTAGAAAAGAGCATTCTTCATACATGCATCAGTGACAAAAGAGTTATCAGGAAACGAAATACGAATTCCATTCTTAATGAACTTTAAACAATAATCTTGCTCACGAAGACGAGCAACGGATATTAAGTTCTTCCCAAAGGTAGCAACAAAATAAACATTATTCAAGTTTAAAGTGCGGTCTTCAAAAGACAGCGTCACGGATCCCACAGCCTTTGCAGACACCAGGCTTCCATCACCCCATTTGAAACAGAACTCGCCTTCCTCTAAGCTTTTGGTTTTCTTGAAACCATTCAAGGAACAACAAATATGGTTAGTAGCAGCGGAGTCAATAATCCACGATGATACATTATCAGCTACTAAGCATGCTTCGGTAACTAGTACAATACTATGTTCCTTTGCTTTGAGATAGGCGGGACAGTTCATTTTATCGGCCTTGTAAGGTCTCTTCTTAATTCCAGAGGCGGAGGCTTTTTGCTCAGTAGCATGTGCTTCTCCTTGATTCCTCTTTCTCTTAGTGAGACCTACAGCAGTGTGAAGTTCCTCCATAAGCTTGGTAACAGTGTACTCTAGCTTGTTAATGGAGTAGTTCATCTTGGAGGTATCAAGAGATGCGGGGAGAGTTTCTAAGATCACATCTATGACATTCTTCCCATCAATCTCAGATCCTAGGATTTCCATTTTATATAGAAAACTAATGATCAGTATCATAAAGTCTCTAACAGGAGTCCTAGCCTTCATATGACAGTTCATAAACTGTCGGACTGCTTGTTGCCTTGTTTGACGCCTTTGCCCTCCAAACATCTCAAGGAGATTGTAGAGCATGTCGGCGGCAGTCTCGATGTCACGATGTTGCTTTTTCAGCATATTGTTCATAGATGCTAAGATATAGCACCTCACAATCTCATCGGATCGAAGCCAGGCCGCTAAGGCGTCATTGTCCTCTTGAGTTGAATCATCATTCGTCAGAGGAGGACACGGGGTGGTGAGTACCCATTTGTGCTTGTTAACGGTAGGTATTATGTCGAGGTTACGTTTCGAATCTACGTAGTTTTCGTTTTCGAGTTTGATCGAGGAAAGAAAGATAGAGAGATGGTTGAGAGACATATTGCTTATATAAGTTGAAACAAGTTTATGATTAGTCTTTGGTTTAGGATTTAAGTTTCATTAAGACTTTTGTAAAATCCAAAGGTGTTATAAACCAAACGATAATTTACTCCCTCAAGAGAAGGCCGCAAAAAATCTCCATTTATAAGTAAATGACACATCATTAATGCTAAGCCAAGATGTCAATACATCTATTTTGACTAGCCACCTTGTAAATTGGTTTGATCACTCACATCCTTTCGCAGAGCCTCAAGGGAGGATACTAGGGATTCAGCCTAAGCGTGCAACCAACCACTTAGTCCAAAAGATCAGCTTTGAAAAACAATCCCCCAAGGGGAGGCCTTGCCATCATTGCATCACTCTCGGACGTAGCTCATTGAGCAATGATCGAAGCAATAACGCCTTGGAGTACTCACATTTAAGTGAGGGTCGCAAGAGCGGCTCTTACTCCCACGTTATTGCATCTTTCACTAGTGTTGGGGATCGCGGGTTACAAACAACGAATATAACCCTCCCACTTAGTTTTTGGAGTTGGTTCATCGACTCTTATAAGTTCGGAAACAAATTTCCTAGTTAGAGAGCGACAGAGCGGACAACTAGAAGAGAATCCTAGATCGACATGTTCAGAGCAGTATTAGTGCATAAAGGCACAAGGTACATACTCGATCTTTTCCTATTTTCTATTTCGGGAAAGTGCGTGAGGGAAGTGTGAACTTCAACTCACTCGAACACTTGAAAGTTTGAGATTACACATCTTTTTATTTTTCGGCTTGTCTACAAGGAGACCTCCCACTCAAATTTTCAAGAGCATATAGATTTTGAACATATGTGATATAGATATAGTTTTGAAAACATTTTGAAAATTTATTTGATTTGGATGACAAAATATTTTCAAGTTTGAAAGTGAAAACGGTTTTTCAAAATTCAAACTAGTTTTGTAAAAATTCAATTTCAATTAAACTTTCAAAAATCAAAACATTTTAATCTTACACATCATGTTTATAATCATATGAAAAACATTTTTTCTCAAGAAAATTTTCTCATTAGAGTTCTATAACTCATGGTAGTGGGGTTTGAAAATCCGGATTTCTAAAAAACTGGAGTTTCAGACAGCCGCGCACCTCAGAGTAAAATCGCCATATCTGGCGGCTCCGATGTCCTTTTGAGCCGAAACCGGATGCATTGGACAGAGGACAGACAGAGCTTTAATTTGATTCAAGAATAATTAAATTTAGATTTCTGAGCAGAGAGTTATGCCACTTTTAATGCGGGTTTACTCCAGCTCGAAGAAAAAGAAATAAATTAAAGCTTGGTCCTACTTAGGTGCGAAAGAGAATCAAGTGTAACGGAACGTTTTAAGATGTTGTTTAAAGCTTTTATTTGTGTTTTATTAGCAGGGTAATAACATAGAATAAAAGAAATAACAACAAGCATAAAACGAATACGGTAAATAAAAGAAACTAGAAAGACAAAGTAACTAGTCACAAAATTTACCGAAATTTCTCAAACCTTTAAAACACGTTTTTCAATATAAAAAATTAAAAACTTTTAGAACTGATTCTAATGTGTTTTAAAAACATCCCAAACTCATAGAAAATCAACATGCTTTTTAATTTAGAGAGAGAGAGAGAGAGGATTTTCGGCCAAGTTCTAGACAGAGAGTCTCTCAATCTCTTAAACTTAGGATTAATGAAATGTGTGGAATGAGGCTCCTATTTATAGGAGAGGTCTCACCTTCAATAAGGTAGTTTCCTCTTCTATAGAATATCACATATTCATGAGCAAGTATTGCCCATTTCCCTCTTATTCCACACGGCCAAGGCAGCCTTCTAGAAGGCTTGGATTTGTTTCCTTCTATGTGCCTTGCCTTGCCTTTTTCTTACTTGGCCGAAATACTTAAGCATCCTTATGCAAATTTGTTTCCTCTTTTTCTTTTGGCAAGTATCTATATACATTTATGCACAAAATAAACTCTCTTTCTTTGGGTATTATGGGCGCCCAACATGTCTCTAGAAGGAGCTTCTAGAAGCTTCTTCATTTGTTCATAACAACATGAGAAAGGCCCATTAAGAATTTTCAATAAAATTCTTACGAAATGAAATTAATCCACAAGGCCCAATTAATCATATTATGGCCGAGTGACATTAAGTCATCAAATGAACTTGTCAAAATTTATTGACATCCATTTCATCCTTAGTCTCAAAAGACAAAAATACCCTTTTAACTATTTTCGTTCTTGTTTTGACTTAGCTTCCAGTTTAACTATTCCTATCGATGTGATTCGTGACAGTGACCTCATGGACCCAAATGAACAAAGCTTGAGCTAAAAACTTGGACTCAAAAGTTCACAAACCTTTCGCAAGTTTAGCTTAATGCCAACTGACTCCACTAAAGAGCTGACACTGAAAATCTCTCGGTTCAAATGAATTTGTTTTCTACTCAAGAATTCGACCTAATTATGATGAGCGGATCCACTGAATATTATCTATGTTTACCCTTCATGAATGTCATCAGCTAGTCGGGATTTACTAAATTACCATTTTACCCTTCTAGCTGTTATTTCCTCAACTCCTTTGTCGCTTGTGAATAAGTTAAAAACAATGTATTGACGAGGAGCTAACAAGTCACATTGTTTCATCCAAAAGAGTCAGGACTCAATTTGGACACTGGCCAGTTCATTTATTCACACTCCAAGGAACAAAACATGAGGTGACATACATTGCATTTCAGCAATCTTGTACATGAATTCCATATCTATGAGAACTTTACAAAGTTACTCATGATAGACTCACAACTTAGTACTTCACCAATAGGCCTTGTTCGGAATCACATAGTGAGTCCGAACTTTGACTTTCTCAAATGAGAATACTAAGGTGTGAAATGGCATGTCTCATTTCAGGATTAAGGTAAGCATGATGCAATTCATACATAGTGACTTCGAGACATAAGAGGTTAAATGGTTTGTTCTTATATTGTCTCTAGAAGTGCACTGGTCAATTCAGTATCTTTGGAAGATACCTAGAAGAACTATAGAGTCCCAAACTCTCAATGCCTCATAACCAGACATCATAGATTCTTCTAACAATCATACTGAGGTCAATAGTCCTTTGACCCTAAGATTGCGAATATATCGTTTTAAGCAAACTACGAAGAGTTTGTTCATGCAAATCTACATTTGTCTCTTCGTAAGTTGTTAAGTTTGTTTATGGACTAAAAGACTAAGGTTTTATCATAAAGCTTCAAACAAAGAAAGAATGAATGAACGTTTCAACTTTATTAATGAATAGATAGGCAATTACAAGCAAGAGTCTTCATGAGACTTTATTACATCAAATGTACAAAATAAAGACTACAACTCTTCTTGTGGGCACCATTGACAACATTTCGTGGACGGTGGCTAGACCAGTTTCGCCCGGCGGACGCATGCCTTTGAAACCCATTGTGACTCGTTGCCTATTGGCGAACGAGCTGGGCGGCGAGCGTGATGCCACATTTGTGTGACCAAGTTTCCCGTGGATGCTAGCTAGACCAGTTTCGTCCGGCGGACGCAGGCTTTGAAACCCATTTGTGACTCGCTGCCTATCGGCGCACGAGCTGGGCGGCGAGCGTGATGCCACATTTGTGTGACTAAGTTTCCCGTGGGCGCTGGCTAGACCAATTTTGTCCGGCGGACGCAGGCCTTTGAAACCCATTTGTGACTCGCTGCCTATCGGCGCACGAGCTGGGCGGCGAGCGTGATGCCACATTTGTGTGACCAAGTTTCCCGTGGGCGCTGGCTAGACCAGTTTCGTCCGGCGGACGCAGGCCTTTGAAACCCATTTGTGACTCGCTGCCTATCGGCGCACGAGCTGGGCGGCGAGCGTGATGCCACATTTGTGTGACCAAGTTTCCCGTGGACACTGGCTGACCAGTTTCGTCCGGCGGACGCAGGCCTTTGAAATCCAGTTGTGACTCGCTGCCTATCGGCGCACGAGCTGGGCGGAGAGCGTGATGCCACATTTGTGTGACCAAGTTTCCCGTGGGCGCTGGCTAGACCAGTTTCGTCCGGCGAACGCAGGCCTTTGAAACCCATTTGTGACTCGCTGCCTATTGGCGCACGAGCTGGGCGGCGAGCGTGATGCCACATTTGTGTGACCAAGTTTCTCGTGGGCGCTGGCTAGACTAGTTTCATCCGGCGGACGCAGGCCTTTGAAACCCATTTGTGACTCGCTGCCTATCGGCGCATGAGCTGGGCGGCGAGCGTGATGCCACATTTGTGTTACCAAGTTTCCCGTGGACGCTGGCTAGACCAGTTTCGTCCGGTGGATGCAGGCCTTTGAAACCCATTTGTGACTCGCCGCCTATCGGCGCACGAGTTGGGCGGCGAGCATGATCATACCACGTCATGAGCGTGGCACTCTTGGGTGTGCGTGTTATATGATAGGCGTGGTTAGGTGTAGACTTGATCCCCCGGCGAGTGTGGCACCTTAGTGCACTAGTCGCGTTTTCGGGTTGAGTCTCTTGGGTCGAGTCCTGTGCCCTTGCGAACGCGATGCCATGGCGCACGCGTCCCGTTTGGGGACTCAATTGGCCCATTAATTCTCTCACGAGAGCGTCGTGGAACGAATTTTGGTGCGCCGTTAGGGGCGACTTAAACACGTCGTTAGGGACGATTTTTGTGTTGCTTGCATGAGAGCACGCAGGTGTGTCATCGAGACTTGTGAGTCTATCGGTTATTGGTGAGTCAAGCAGTTGTGCATGTCTGACATGAGGACTTTCAAGTCGAGACACACGGAATAGACCTAACCTGAGGAGCTACGCGTGAGGTTGACTCGAGGGTTGGTCATGTGTAGAATCGGCACGAGGAGTAGTTAGTCGACCTGTGGACTCGGAACTCAACTCGAGGAGCGACCTCAACCCGGGGAGTTATGTATAGCATTGAGACGAGGATTAGTTAGTCGACTCGTGAACCTGGTGCTCAACTCAAGGAGACGTGTGCGGAGTCGGCACGAGGACTTATCAGTCGACTCGAGACTCGACTCGAGGAGCGACCTCAACTCGAGGAGACGTGTGTAGATTGTTTCTCTTCGGGACCTCCGGCCTGACCATCGGCCCCTTGAGACTCTGCTATTACTTTTGTTTTGTTTTTTAGAGTGAATTTCAGTTTCATTGAGTGTTGTTCCCCATTAGCCCCCCGAGTTTCTTGCGTACTCGTAGAGGAGACTAGAAATTATAATGCAACATGATAAAGGTTTCGATGCAAAATGTAATTCGATTATCACGTCAAAATAGCCAAAATGTACATTCCCAGGCCATTGGCCTTATTTGAAATTTGAAATTGTCTTTAAACCGGAAATAAATGACAACAATCAGGCATAAAGAAAACGGGAGTGGGCTTCTACTGGTAGTGCCGTCTTCGGCAGCTTGACCTTGTCTCCGAGCTGGAAGATGGTGCTCACCATCTTTCCCTTTCCCTGCCCGTCCACCCCCTGGATGTAGCACATCCTTGCCATAGACTGGTCTCCCAACATTATGTCAATCCCTTTCTCGGTCGGGAATTTCATCATTAGGTGGTAGGTGGACGTTATGGCCTTCAACCGATTGAGAGTCGGGCGGCCGATGATGATGTTGTACGCCGAGGGTTGGTCCACGACTAGGAATGATACGATGCGAGTGACCTCGAGCCCCCCCGGTGTCCCGAAGGTGACCGGGAGGTCGATAGTGCCCTCCGTCATGACCCTCTCCCCGGAGAAGCCGAAGAGTGGGGTGGAGATTGGGGTCGGTCTCAGCCCGGTCAGCTTCATCTTGTCCAACGCTGATTTGAAGATGATGTCGGCAGAGCTGCCGTTATCAATCAGGATTCTTCGGACGAGATTGTTGGCGACCGGGGCTGAGACGACTATTGCGTCGTTGTGCGGGTGGAGAACTCGTGCCGCCTCTTGGCCAGTGAAGAACATGGATTCGAACGGGGCCGGGGGAGGAGCCCCGCACGTGAGGTTGATGTAGTGCGCTATCTTCCCATGGGAGACTTCTCTCACGTACTTCTTCCTTTGCGTGCTCGAGTCTCCGAACTCCGGGCCACCCATGATCGAGCCCACGACGTGCAGTTGTGAGCTCTCTGGTCCTTGGTTCGCCACTTGGTCCGTAACAGTCACCGTCGTCGGACCTTTCCTCTCTTGCCGTCGGCGGCCTCCGTTTGCCGTGGCCGTCCCGATTTTTCTAAGGACGTACTCTTTCAGCTTCCCATCCTGAATGAGGGCTTCGATCTGGCGCTTGAGCTGGTAACACTCGGACGTCAGGTGCCCATGGTCTTGGTGGTATTCGCATAACTTGCTTCGGTCCCGCTTCGCGGGATCCTTTGTGAGTGGAGCGGGGCTCCCTAGCTCGTCGCGGTGCAAAGCCAGGATCCGCTCTCGCGAAGTGTTCAGAGGGGTAAATGCCGAAAACTTTCGGAAGCTATCGACGTGCGGGGGTCTAGGCCCAGGGAGGGAGTGACCGTTAGGGGTCTGGCCTCCCTTGTTCCTCCTCTTTCGAGGGTCGGGACGATCTTCGTCTTGATCGTCGCGGCGACGACCGCTTTGCCTCCCCAACTTTCGGCCGTCTCGGTTGTCGAAGTAATCCTCGATTCCCATGTAGGTGCGGGTTCTCGACATTAGCTCCGCCATGTCCTGCGGGACCCTTCCAACAATAGATTTGAGGAAGTCGTTCGTGCGAGCTCCCTCGGTGATCGCCGTGATGGCGTCCTTGTCGTCCAACCCTCCGACCTTATGAGACTCCTCGGTGAAGCGCGCGAGATATTGTCTCAAGGTCTCGTCCCTCCCTTGCCGGATAGATACGAGGTAGGTTTTCGACTTCTTTTGCGCCACAAGTGTGGCGAAACGAGCAAGAAAAGCCTCTCGCAAGGCCCAGAAAGATGGGATGCTTCCCGGTCTCAAGCTTCGGAACCACTCAAATCTCGACCCCGTAAGGGTCAGGCTGAAGGCTTGACAGAGGGTCGCGTCCGACTGTCCTTGCATTGTCATCCACGTCTCGTAGTGTTGGATGTGGAAGTTTGGGTCCGTCCGCCCGTCGTAAGGGGGAATGGACGACAGTTTGAAGTTCCCCACGCAAGGCTGCGCAAGGATTTCAGCGGCGAAGGGAGAGTATGAGTCCTCGATCCCTCCGTAAGGCCTCCGCCTCCCCGATTCCCTCATCTCGATGATTTGATTCTGGAGGCTTTGAATCATAGTCACCATGTCAAGCCCGTTAGCGAGGCTGACCGCCAGGGCCGCGGGAGTCGCCTGTTGGCGCTCGTTGGATGCTTGGTCCCCGGCATTGGCCTGAGGTCGGCCGAGAGTCGTGGTGAGGAGCGCGTCCCTTCGAGAGTTGAGCCTTTGGTGGAGATCCTCCCCTCGGGAGTTTCTCTGCGCCGTTAAGCGCTCTCTAAGGTCCACACTCGGCGCACGGCGGGCGAGGTTGCCCTTGGCCGGATTGTCCTGCGGGCGCTTCGGCTATCGGCCCCATCGTCCATCAGAGTCGTTCTCTCCTCGGCGAGGGGCCGTGTCCGGCCGCCTCTTGAAACCGAAGGGGTGAGTCCCCGGGAATACGACTGTGCCTGTTGCCGCGCCGGTCCGGCCAAGTCGCTGTTCGCCCTCTCGGACCGTGATGGGGCGAGGCTTGGCGTTGCCTCGTCGGTTCTTGACTCCCCCACGTAGTCGGGGTCGGAGTCGTCCCGGGCGGATCTATCCTCGACGTCGTAGCCGAGGAGATTGGCGATGAGCGAGCCGTCGACGCCGGGACGGTCTAGAAGCTCCGTGAGCCACCGAGCCGTGTCCTCTCGGAGCGCGGCCTCGGGGTCATTCGCCGGGTCTTGGGGCTGGCTCTCGTTATCACGAGGTTGCCCTTCAAGACGGTGCGCGAGGTTTCGAAGACCGTACCTCGAGCTCGTTGCTCGAGTACCAACGGAGGTAGTGGGAATATGACTCATCTCTCGAGGGTCGTGGGTGTAGTGAAAATGAGGAAAGGAAGGAAGAGCGTGCTAAGGTAGGGAGATGCCCTCCTTCTAGCGCCAAAATGTTGTCGCTCATTTTCGGACAACTATTTAGGAGCCCAAAGTGGTTAGACCCAAGGCCAGACCAAGTGGTCTCACTCCGGCTCGAGCGTGTCGGACTTGGTATCCCAAGTCGTCCCTTAGCTGTAAATGAAGCTCACCTCGTCTCGGTACCTGAAAAGCAACAGAGAGTATGTGAACTACAAAGGGGAAACAGAGGGGTTGCCCCTGTTTACCTCTCCGACGCTCAACATTAGTAGGGTTGAGGTAGAATGTAGAGGGTTTGAGTGTTCAGAGGCCGAGACTTGAGAGAAACGAGCGAGGTACGAGTTCGACAGCGTTTCAGTACTCAAATTAGGATTACCTTTGGGAGAGGGTGGTCCTCTCTATTTATAGGCGGCCAAGGGGTGTTTAGGGAACCCCTTGGCCGAGTGACACTTTTGGGTCGGCCATTGGCCGACCTTAGCATTGACTCGGCGAATGGCCGAGTGAAGCTTTGGGCCGGCCATTGGCCGGCTGTAGCTTTGACTCGGCCAATGGCCGAGTGAAGCTTTGGGCCGGCCATTGGCCGGCTGTAGCTTTGACTCGGCCAATGGCCGAGTGAAGCTTTGGGCCGGCCATTGGCCGACCTTAGCTTTGACTCGGCCAATGGCCGAGTGAAGCTTTGGGCCGGCCATTGGCCGACCTTAGCTTTGACTCGGCCAATGGCCGAGCGAAGCTTTGGGCCGGCCATTGGCCGGCTGTAGCTTTGACTCGGCCAATGGCCGAGCGAAGCTTTGGGCCGGCCATTGGCCGACCTTAGCTTTGACTCGGCTAATGGCCGAGTGAAGCTTTGGGCCGGCCATTGGCCGGCTGTAGCTTTGACTCGGCCAATGGCCGAGTGAAACTCTGGGCCGGCCAAACTCTGGCCGGAAGGCCGCCGGTCGGGAGCCGAGCTGACGGGCCTTGGCCGACCTGACGCGTTGTCCGGTCTTTGGCCGGCCGGGTGCCGGTTGGACGGGCCTTGGCCGGCCAGGCGGTGGCATTGCGGTTCTTCCCTTGTCGGCCGTCGACGGGCCCAAAACAGAGGTCACTGTCACAAATCACATCGAGTAGGAATAGTTAAACTGGAAGCTAAGTCAAAACAAGAACGAAAATTGTCAAAATGGTATTTTTGTCTTTTGAGACATAGGATGAAATGAATGTCAATAAATTTTTTTTTTTTACATGGTCATTTGATGACAAGTAACACTCGGCCAAAATTAGATTTATTGGGCCTTGTGGATTAATTTCATTTCATAAGAATTTTATTGAAAATTCTTAATAGGCCTTTTTCATGTTGTCATGAATAAATGGAAAAGCTTCTAGAAGCCTTTTCTATACTATATAGGCGCCCAACATACTCAAAGAAAGAGAGAATATTTTGTACATAAATGTATCATGATACTTGCCAAAAGAAAAAAAGGAAACAAATTTCCCACACATGCACTAAGGGAATTGGCCAAGTGAGAAAAAGGCAAGGCAAGGAACAAAAAAGAAAACAAATCCAAGCCTTCTAGAAGGCTGCCTTGGCCGCCCAAATGAAAGAGGTAATAAGGCTATATTGCTCATGAATGTGTGATATTCTATAGAAGAGGAAATTACCTTATTGAAGGCAAAGCCTCTCCTATAAATAGGAGCCTCATTCTTCACATTTCATTCATCCCAAGTTCTAGAGATTTGAGAGCTTCTCTCTCTAGCTTGGCCGATCCTTTCTCTCTCTCTCTAGTTATTTTTCGTTTTTGTTTTGGCACCTAGGTCCTCATTTGACCTAGCGTTTAGCTCTGAGACTTCAAGACTCATTCTTAAGTCGTAGTGTTTAAAAGTGTCCACACACTAATTCCTTTTTATCTTGAATGATTTAGTGATAGAACTTTCGTGGTTGCTCGAGTTAACGAGAAAGGAAGAGAGATGTGCTGCGAGGGAGACGAATGTTGCAACCTTTTCCAAAAGCTTCTCAACGTTCAAACTTCTAAAAGGTTAGTAATCTTTTATGCTCATATTAGTTTTTATTTACATGTGCTTGCTCTTTGTCTAGGTTAGTAAAAACGTTTTACTTGAAAAAGAAATTTTTTAAAATTCCGCGCCTTACCGAAGCGTTAAACTTTTTCTTAAACCCTAGATCAATTCCAACAAGCGTGCCATGACCGCGGATGATTTCCGTAATCTGGTTGCCGGCTTCCTGGCGCCGGGGCAGTCGGGCTTTCACATGGCTCGTGCTCGGGGCAACGTGAGGTTTATCGATGATAGCCACCCTCCTAGCCGCCGGTCGTGGGTGTGGGTCTCAACAGACACCTTTGGTGAAGCGCCCCTTCGCTTCGGTCGTCTGGCAGACTTCTCAGCGGATGAGGGGACAGCGGAGCTCCCTTTTGTGATAGAGATATCGGGGATGTCAGAAGCCCGCAAGGCAGGCGAGCGGTTCCATTCTCTCGAGCTGATGGCGCTTACCGGGTGGTTCCCGCCCTTTGCTCCGGGCACCGAGGAGGCGCGCCCGACGAGCAGGCCCCCGAGTCCCAAGGCTCAGCCAGTCGTTCCTGCTTCTCGAGGTAATTTTGCGGTTTTATGCAAATTCTTTGTTGACAGAAACCTGACTGTTGTTGTTTTGTCTTGTGTAGCTGCAAAGAGGTGAGCTCGGAGACTGGCTTCCGCTTCTCGAAACCCTAAGCGGATGGCGGAGATTCGCTCTTGGGTCGCTGATCGCAAGGCGAGGGAAGAGCGTGTCGAGACTGCCGGCCCAGTTGAACCAGAGCCCCATGCCTCTTTGAAGAGGGCTTCGACCTCGGCTCCTTCCGATGAGCGTTCCGAACCCAAAAGGGCGAACTCGGCGGTGGAGCTGGAGGCGATAGAGTCTCGAGGTGACTGTTTTCGACATCTCGAGGAGTCCCCACTGTCTTGGTGGAAGGGCGTGGTGTCGAAGAGTGACATTTCATTCTTTCAGGCAGGTGTTACCGACGCTCAAAGGGTCAGTATTCTTATTCATTCTTTCGCAAGCACAGGTTCAGTTTTAACCCTTGCTTTTTATCGTCGCAGGTGTATGTTAGGGGCGTGCGGAGCGACAGGATTTTGCACGACTTCATCCGGCGCCTGGGGGCTGCCCAAGAGGAGCTTGCTCGGACGAGGGCTAGGCTGGCTCAGGTGGGGGTGGAAACCGAGACACTTCGAGACTAGCTTCGTGATGCAAAGGTGGAACTCCAGATCGCCCGAGACCAGCACGATGGAGCCCAGATGTCGATGGCCAAGATGGCGGGGAAGCTGACCGAAGAACGGCGAACTTGCGAGGTGGAGTCCCTATCGGCGGAGGTTTTTCGTAGCGAGGTTGCCGACCTCATGAGAAAGCTGGATGCCCGGTCCGACGCTTTGGAGACATCGCACCGTCAACTCACTTCGAGCGAAGTGGCGTATGTTCGGGCGGAGCGTGACCGCGACTTTCTGGCGCAGGAGAATGCTCGCCTCTCTTCCCAGCTTGCTGAAGCGGAGCGAAGAGCGTCCGACTTGCAAGATGACTACGACATAGGGACCGAGGAGGCCCGTCGTGCCGGAGCGGTGGAGTGCCGGGAGGCGACCGCGATCGAGAACGAGGCCCGGGGGGTCACTTTTGACTTCTTCGACACCTTGTTTCCCCTACTAGATGAGGGTGCTGCGTGAGCCACGTGGCTCTTTTTATAGCGCATATGTTTAGCGCTCTGTTTTTCCCTTTTTCAGGATTTCATTTATTTTTTGCGCACTTTTTAGCACGTGTTTATTGGATTCAGAGCAGTGGCTCTTTTTCGTTTATGAGATTTTTTGTCTCTTTCAAGTTGAATGCATATCTCGTATTGTGCAGTTTCGCTCACATATGCCTTCTTTGTTGGCTAACGTAGCCCGAAGGGCTTGTGTCCTTACCAATAGTTTTGGCAGGTTTTACGTCCCTGGTTGGGATTCGTCCTCCACTCATTTAGTGTTATGACTTGTCGGCGTTTAACATTTGAGGTGAGGGGGCGTTCATGCCCAATTAGGTGACTGACCGACCCATGTTGAACGGTGACATCGTCATGTCGGGTTAGGCCGACGATTCAGTGTGCCTACTGTGGTTGTGGCCCAACGACTTCGCTTCGTGTGGCGATCGAATGTTGGAATCGATCTAGGGTTTGAGAAAATAATTAACGCTTCGCTAAGCGGCGGAATTTTAAAAATTTTCTTTTACAAGTAAAACAGTTTTTACTAACCTAGACAAGTGCAAGTACATGTAATTAAAAACCAATATGAGCTAGAAGTTTACTAACCTTTCTTGAAGCTTGAACTTTGAAGAAGCTTGTGGAAAGTTTGCAACACTCGTCTCCCCTCGCAGCACGTCTCTCTTTCTTTCCTCGGCACCTCGAGCAACCACGAAAGTTTCTATCACTAAATCACTCGAAAAGAAGGAATCATTGAGTGGACACTTTTAAACACTACGACTTAAGAACAAGTCTCGAAGTCGCAGAGCTAAACACTAGGTCGAGTGAGGGCCTAGGTGCCATGACAAGAAAAAATCGAAAATAAATTAGAGAGAGAGAGAGAGGATTTTCGGCCAAGTTCTAGAGAGAGAGTCTCTCAATCTCTTAAACTTAGGATGAATGAAATGTGAGGAATGGGGCTCCTATTTATAGGAGAGGTTTTACCTTCAATAAGGTAGTTTCCTCTTCTATAGAATATCACATATTCATGAGCAAAAATCCTTTATTTCCCATTCTATCTTGGGCGCCCAAGGCTGCCTCCTAGAGGCTTGGATTTGTTTCCTTTTTTTTGTTCCTTGGCTTGCCCTTTTCTCACTTGGCCGAAATTCCCCATGCATGTGTGGGAAATTTGTTTCCTCTTTTTTTCTTTTGGCAAGTATCTAAATACATTTATGCACAAAATAAACTCTCCTATTTCTCTATAGGGTAGGCGCCCATAATCTTCTAGAAAAGGCTTCTAGAATTTTCTTCATTTGTTCATGACAACATAAGAAAAGGCCCATTTAGAATTTTCAATAAAATTCTTATGAAATGAAATTAATTCACAAGGCCCAATGATCAAGTCATGGCCGAGTGACATTAAGTCATCAAATGAACTTGTCAAAAAATTTATTGACATTCATTTCATCTTTTGTCTCAAAAGACAAAAATACCCTTTTGACTATTTTCGTTCTTGTTTTAACTTAGCTTCCAGTTTAACTATTCCTATCGATGTGATTCGTGACAGTGACCTCATGGACCCAAATGAACAAAGCTTGAGCTAAACACTTGGACTCAAAAGTTCACAAACCTTTTCCAAGTTTAGCTTAATAACAACTGACTCCACTAAAGAGCTGACACTGAAAATCTCTCGGTTCAAATGAATTTATTTTCTACTCAAGAATTCGACCTAATTATGATGAGCGGATCCGCTGAATATTATCTATGTTTACCCTTCATGAATGTCATCAGCTAGTCGGGATTTACTAAATTACCATTTTACCCTTCTAGCTGTTATTTCCTCAACTCCTTTGTCGCTTTTGAATAAGTTAGAAACAATGTATTGACGAGGAGCTAACAAGTCACATTGTTTCATCCAAAAGAGTCAGGACTCAATTTGGACACTGGCCAGTTCATTTATTCACACTCCAAGGAACAAAGCATGAGGTGACATACATTGCATTTCAGCAATCTTGTACATGAATTCCATATCTATGAGAACTTCACAAAGTTACTCATGACAGACTCACAACTTAGTACTTCACCAATAGGCCTTGTTCGGAATCACATAGTGAGTCCGAACTTTGACTTTCTCAAATGAGAATACTAAGGTGTGAAATGGCATGTCTCATTTCAGGATTAAGGTAAGCATGATGCAATTCATACATAGTGACTTCGAGACATAAGAGGTTAAATGGTTTGTTCTTATATTGTCTCTAGAAGTGCACTGGTCAATTCAGCACCTTCGGAAGATACCTAGAAGAACTATAGAGTCCCCAACTCTCAATGCCTCATAACCAGACATCATAGATTATTCTAACAATCATACTGAGGTCAATAGGCCTTTGACCCTAAGATTGCGAATATATCGTTTTAAGCAAACTACGAAGAGTTTGTTCATGCAAATCTACATTTGTCTCTTCGTAAGTTGTTAAGTTTGTTTATGGACTAAAAGACTAAGGTTTTATCATAAAGCTTCAAACAAAGAAAGAATGAATGAACGTTTCAACTTTTTATTAATGAATAAGCAATTACAAGCAAGAGTCTTCGTAAGGCTATATGACATCAAATGTACATAAATAGACACTACTACTCTTCTTGTGGGCACCATTGACAACAAACTCCCACTTGACTCAAAGAAGATGTGAGTTGTCCTACATGCCTAATCCCTCTCGAAGTTGGTCGAAGACCATGTTCGCTAGGGCCTTGGTGAATGGATCTGCCAGAGATCTACTTCACCTCCACGTCTCCGCGTTGCGCGATCTCTTGAATCAAATGGTATTTCCTCTCAATATGCTTAGAGCGCTTATGGCTTCGAGGTTCCTTTGAGTAAGCGACAGCCCCACTATTATCACAATAAAGGGTCATGGGCTCGTCGACGTTTGGAACAACTTCCAAATACTTAAGGAATTTTCTAAGCCATACAGCCTCTTTGGATGCTTCACAAGCAGCCACATATTCTGCTTCCATTGTGGAGTCAGCAATGCAAGATTGCTTAATACTTCTCCACACAACAGCTCCACCATTAAGGATGAACACAGATCCCGAAGTGGATTTCCTGGAATCCTTATCCGCTTGAAAATCGGAGTCGGTATATCCCATCATAGTCAGGTCAGTACCTGAGTATGTAAGCATCAAGTTCCTAGTTCTTCGAAGATACTTAAGAACATGCTTAACAGCAATCCAGTGCTCGGGTCCAGGGTTGGATTGGAAACGACTAACTACGCCAACGGCGAAACAGACGTCAGGTCTAGTGCAAAGCATAGCATACATGAGGCTTCCTGCGGCAGAGGCGTAAGGAATCTTCCTCATGTCTTCAATCTCTTGTGCAGTCTTGGGAGACTGGTCCTTAGAGAGTGAAACTCCATGCCTAAAGGGTGTTTGACCCTTCTTGGAGTCTTGCATCGAGAAGCGATCCATAATCTTATCAATATAAGATGTTTGAGATAGCGACAGAGTCCGGTTCTTCCTATCTCGAAAGATTTGGATCCCCAGAATGTACGCGGCTTCTCCTAGATCCTTCATATCGAATTGCTTTGCTAACTAGACCTTAACCTAAGATAACTTACCCACGTCATTACCAATGAGTAGTATATCATCGACATATAGTACCAGAAACACAACTTTACCTTCGTGTATTAACTTGTAAACACAAGGCTCATCTATTGACTGTTCAAAGCCAAAGCTCTTTACAGTTTCATCGAATCTAATATTCCATGACCTAGATGCTTGCTTTAGTCCATAAATGGATTTAAGCAACTCACAAACCTTGGTCTCTTGACCTTTATCCACGAAACCGTCTGGTTGAGCCATGTAAATGCGCTCGTCAAGATTGCCATTCAGAAAAGCTGTCTTGACATCCATTTGCCAGATCTCATAGTCGAGAGCTGCAGCTATGGATAGGAGTATGCGGATGGATTTAAGCATTGCGACTGGCGAGAAGGTTTCTTCATAGTCAATCCCTTCCTGTTGGGTATAACCCTCCATAGTCAATCCACATCGAGTGCATTTCAACTTTCATGGCGTCAAGCCAAAGGTTTGATTCAGAACAAGCCATCGCTTGGCTATAGGAAACAGGGTCATCCATGTCGGAGACGGCTACAAGAGAGTCTCCATAAGACATGTACCTGTCAGGCTTTTGAGTAGCCCTCCCACTACGTCTAAGTACTACTTGACGAGATTCTGATGAGTTAGGTTGTGTTTCAGTTGGGGTAAGAACAGTTCTTACAGATGAGGTAGAAGCTTCCTCACCCAACTTTTCTTCAAGCACAATTTTGCTTCTAGGTTTCGCATCCTTCATAAAGTCCTCCTCAAGGAAACGAGCATTCGTGCTAACGAAAGTCTTATCGTCCTCGGGACTACAGAAAGTAAAACCTTTGGTTTCCTTCGGATATCCTACAAACAGGCACAATTCTGACCTACTAACCAACTTGCTAGTCTTTTGCCTCAGCACGTGTGCAGGGCAACCCCAAATTCGGATGCGGCCAAGATTCACTTTACGGCCAGTCCATCGTTCATAAGGAGTACCAGGAACCGTTTTGGACGGAACTTGGTTCAGAATATAGGCGGCTGTTTCAAGGGCATATCCCCAAAAGGAAAGCGGGAGTGATGAGTAACTCATCATCGATCTAACCATCTCCATAAGAGTTCGGTTTCTTCTCTCCGACACTCCGTTTTGTTGAGGTGTGCCAGGTGCGGTAAGCTGAGAAGCGATACCTTCTTCTTTAAGAAAGTCATCGAACTCTCCAGACATATACTCACCACCTTGATCAGATCGAAGGGTTTTGATCACTTTGCCAGTTTGCTTTTCCACTAAAGCCCTAAAGACCTTAAATACGTTAAAGGTCTCGGATTTGTGTTTAAGCAAATAGACAAACCCATATCTTGAGTAATCATCAGTGAAGGTAACGAAGTATTCGTATCCTCCACGTGCCTATTGGTTGAGCGGACCACATACATCAGAATGTATTAGTTCCAGCAACTCAGTGGCTCTTCGACCCTTATCGGAGAAAGGTCGCATAGTCATTTTTCCTTCTATGCAGGATTCACAAGTAGGTAGTGAGCCTATTGCAGAGGCTTGGAGTGGACCATCCCTCACAAGTCTCTTAATCCTATCTAGACTGATATGACCAAGTCTTAAGTGCCATAGGTATGTTGATTTTGTTAGATCAGAGGATTCAGAAAGTTTGATCCTCTTTGGCTCCCTTATTAGATCGTTATCTATTTCGGTGTCTAAAAGAGAAGGTTGAGTGGGATAGATGTAGGAAAGAGCATTCTTCATACATGCATCAGTGACAAAAGAATTATCAGGAAACGAAATACGAATTCCATTCTTAATGAACTTTAAAAAATAATCTTGCTCAAGAAGACGAGCAACGGATATTAAGTTCTTCCCAAAGGTAGGAACAAAATAAACATTATTCAAGTTTAAAGTGCGGTCTTCAAAAAACAGTGCCACGGATCCCACAGCCTTCGCGGACACCAGGCTCCCATCACCCCATTTGAAACAGAACTCGCCTTCCTCTAACCTTTTGCTTTTCTTGAAACCATTCAAGGAACAGAAAACATGGTTAGTAGCAGCGGAGTCAAGAATCCACGTTAATACATTATCAGCTACTAAGCATGCTTCGGTAACTAGTACAATACTATGTTCCTTTGCTTTGAGATAGGCAGGACAGTTCTTTTTATCGGCCTTGTGAGGTCTCTTCTTAGTTCCAGAGGCGGAGGCTTTGTGCTCAGTAGCATGTGCCTCTCCTTTATTCCTCTTTCTCTTAGTGAGACCTACAGCAGTGTGAAGTTCCATCATAAGCTTGGTAACAATGTGCTCTAGCTTGTTTATGGAGTAGTTCATCTTGAAGGTATCAAGAGATGCGGGGAGAGTTTCTAAGATCATATCTATGACATTCTTCCCTTCAATCTCAGATCCTAGGATTTCCATTTTATTTAGATAACTAATGATCAGTATCATAAAGTTTCTAACAGGAGTCCTAGCCTTCATTCGACAGTTCATAAACTGTCGAACTGCTTGTAGCCTTGTTTGACGCCTTTGCCCTCCAAACATCTCAAGGAGATTGTAGAGCATGTCAGCGGCAGTCTCGATGTCACGATGTTGCTCTTTCAGCATATTGTTCATAGATGCCAAGATATAGCACCTCACAATCTCATCGGAGCAGAGCCAGGCCGCTAAGGCGTCATTGTCCTCTTGAGTTGAATCATCATTCGTCAGAGGAGGACACGGGGTGGTGAGTACCCATTTGTGCTTGTTAACGGTAGGTATTATGTCGAGGTTACGTTTCGAATCTACGTAGTTTTCATTTTCGAGTTTGATCGAGGAAAGAAAGATTGAGAGATGGTTGAGAGACATATTGCCTATATAAGTTGAAACAAGTTTATGATTAGTCTTTGGTTTAGGATTTAAGTTTTATTAAGACTTTTGTAAAATCCAAAGGTGTTATAAACCAAACGATAATTTACTCCCTCAAGAGAAGGCCGCAAAAAATCTCCATTTATAAGTAAATGACACATCATTAATGCTAAGCCAAGATGTCAATACATCTATTTTGACTAGCCACCTTTTAAATTGGTTTGATCACTCACATCCTTTCGCAGAGCCTCAAGGGAGGATTACTAGGGATTGAGCCTAAGTGTGTAACCAACCACTTAGTCCAAAAGATCAGCTTTGAAAAACAATCCCCCAAGGGGAGGCCTTGTCATCATTGCATCACTCTCGGACGTAGCTCATTGAGCAATGATCGAAGCAATAACGCCTTGTAGTACTCACATTTAAGTGAGGGTCGCAAGAGCGGCTCTTAGTCCCACGTTATTGCATCTTTCACTAGTGTTGGGGTTACAAACAACGAATATAACCCTCCCACTTAGTTTTTGGAGATGGTTCATCGACTCTTATAAGTTCGGAAACAAATATCCTAGTTAGAGAGCGACAGAGCGGACAACTAGAAGAGAATCCTAGATCGACATGTTCAGAGCAGTATTAGTGCATAAAGGCACAAGGTACATACTCGATCTTTTCCTATTTTCTATTTCGGGAAAGTGCGTGAGGGAAGTGTGAACTTCAACTCACTCGAACACTTGAAAGTTTGAGATTACACATCTTTTTATTTTTTGGCTTGTCTACAAGGAGACCTCCCACTCAAAATTTTCAAGAGCATATAGATTTTGAACATATGTGATATAGATATAGTTTTGAAAACATTTTAAAAACTTATTTGATTTGGGTGACAAAATATTTTCAAGTTTGAAAGTGAAAACGGTTTTTCAAAATTCAAACTAGTTTTGTAAAAACTCAATTTCAATTAATCTTTCAAAAATCAAAACTTTTAATCTTACACATCATGTTTATAATCATATGAAAAACATTTTTTCTCAAGAAAGTTTTCTCATTAGAGTTCTATAACTCATGGTAGTGGGGTTTGAAAATCCGGATTTATAAAAAACTGCAGTTTCAGACAGCCGCGTACCTCGGAGTAAAATCGCCATATCTGGCGGCTCCGATGTCCTTTTCAGCCGAAACCGGTGGCATTGGACAGAAGACAGACAGAGCTTTAATTTGATTCAAGAATCATTAAATTTCGATTTCTGAGCAGAGAGTTATGCCACTTTTAATGCGGGTTTACTCCAGCTCGAAGAAAAAGAAATAAATTAAAGCTTGGTCCTACTTAGGTGCGAAAAAGAATCAAGTGTAACGGAACGTTTTAAGATGTTGTTTAAAGCTTTTATTTGTGTTTTATTAGCAGGGTAATAACATAAAATAAAAGAAATAACAACATGCATAAAACGATTACGGTAAATAAAAGAAACTAGAAAGACAAAGTAACTAGTCACAAAATTTACCGAAATTTCTCAAACCTTTAAAACACGTTTTTCAATATAAAAAATTAAAAACTTTTAGAACTGATTCTAATGTGTTTTAAAAACATCCCAAACTCATAGAAAAACAACATGCTTTTTAATTTAAAGACATGAGCAATAAATTAAAAAAAAAAATCTAAGATAACAATTCTAACTTGTCACAAAATTAGTAAACTTTCGAAAACGATTTTCAAGCTCATAATTTTAAAAACATGTACATGCTAATCTTTGACCATAGCTCTGATACCATTTGTTGGAATCGATCTAGGGTTTGAGAAAATAATTAACGCTTCGCTAAGTGGCGGAATTTTAAAAATTTTCTTTTACAAGTAAAACAGTTTTTACTAACCTAGACAAGTGCAAGTACATGTAATTAAAAACCAATATGAGCTAGAAGTTTACTAACCTTTCTTGAAGCTTGAACTTTGAAGAAGCTTGTGGAAAGTTTGCAACGCTCGTCTCCCCTCGCAGCACGTCTCTCTTTCTTTCCTTGGCACCTCGAGCAACCACGAAAGTTTCTATCACTAAATCACTCGAAAAGAAGGAATTAGTGAGTGGGCACTTTTAAACACTACGACTTAAGAACAAGTCTCGAAGTCGCAGAGCTAAACACTAGGTCGAGTGAGGGCCTAGGTGCCAAGACAAGAAAAAATCGAAAATAAACTAGAGAGAGAGAGAGAGGATTTTCGGCCAAGTTCTAGAGAGAGAGTCTCTCAATCTCTTAAACTTAGGATGAATGAAATGTGAGGAATGGGGCTCCTATTTATAGGAGAGGTTTTACCTTTAATAAGGTAGTTTCCTCTTCTATAGAATATCACATATTCATGAGCAAAAATCCTTTATTTCCCATTCTATCTTGGGCGCCCAAGGCTGCCTCCTAGAGGCTTGGATTTGTTTCCTTTTTTTTGTTCCTTGGCTTGCCCTTTTCTCACTTGGCCGAAATTCCCCATGCATGTGTGGGAAATTTGTTTCCTCTTTTTTTCTTTTGGCAAGTATCTAAATACATTTATGCACAAAATAAACTCTCCTATTTCTCTATAGGGTAGGCGCCCATAATCTTCTAGAAAAGGCTTCTAGAATTTTCTTCATTTGTTCATGACAACATAAGAAAAGGCCCATTTAGAATTTTCAATAAAATTCTTATGAAATGAAATTAATTCACAAGGCCCAATGATCAAGTCATGGCCGAGTGACATTAAGTCATCAAATGAACTTGTCAAAAAATTTATTGACATTCATTTCATCTTTTGTCTCAAAAGACAAAAATACCCTTTTGACTATTTTCGTTCTTGTTTTGACTTAGCTTCCAGTTTAACTATTCCTATCGATGTGATTCGTGACAGTGACCTCATGGACCCAAATGAACAAAGCTTGAGCTAAACACTTGGACTCAAAAGTTCACAAACCTTTTCCAAGTTTAGCTTAATACCAACTGACTCCACTAAAGAGCTGACACTGAAAATCTATCGGTTCAAATGAATTTATTTTCTACTCAAGAATTCGACCTAATTATGATGAGCGGATCCGCTGAATATTATCTATGTTTACCCTTCATGAATGTCATCAGCTAGTCGGGATTTACTAAATTACCATTTTACCCTTCTAGCTGTTATTTCCTCAACTCCTTTGTCGCTTGTGAATAAGTTAGAAACAATGTATTGACGAGGAGCTAACAAGTCACATTGTTTCATCCAAAAGAGTCAGGACTCAATTTGGACACTGGCCAGTTCATTTATTCACACTCCAAGGAACAAAGCATGAGGTGACATACATTGCATTTCAGCAATCTTGTACATGAATTCCATATCTATGAGAACTTCACAAAGTTACTCATGACAGACTCACAACTTAGTACTTCACCAATAGGCCTTGTTCGGAATCACATAGTGAGTCCGAACTTTGACTTTCTCAAATGAGAATACTAAGGTGTGAAATGGCATGTCTCATTTCAGGATTAAGGTAAGCATGATGCAATTCATACATAGTGACTTCGAGACATAAGAGGTTAAATGGTTTGTTCTTATATTGTCTCTAGAAGTGCACTGGTCAATTCAGTACCTTCGGAAGATACCTAGAAGAACTATAGAGTCCCCAACTCTCAATGCCTCATAACCAGACATCATAGATTCTTCTAACAATCATACTGAGGTCAATAGGCCTTTGACCCTAAGATTGCGAATATATCGTTTTAAGCAAACTACGAAGAGTTTGTTCATGCAAATCTACATTTGTCTCTTCGTAAGTTGTTAAGTTTGTTTATGGACTAAAAGACTAAGGTTTTATCATAAAGCTTCAAACAAAGAAAGAATGAATGAACGTTTCAACTTTTTATTAATGAATAAGCAATTACAAGCAAGAGTCTTCGTAAGACTATATGACATCAAATGTACATAAATAGACACTACTACTCTTCTTGTGGGCACCATTGACAACATCGAAGAGGTCGCACCGTGTAGCTCTCGGGGGATATGCGTCCGTGCCATTGGCGACTGGACGTGCACGTTGCGCCGGGTTAGGCCGGCGTCTTTTGAGTTCGTGCCCTGGGGCAAGCGAACGTAGGTTGCGCCGGGTTAGGCCGGCGTCTTTTGAGTTCGTGCCATGGAGCAAGCAAACGTGTGTTGCGCCGGGTTACGCCGGCGTCTTTTGAGTTCGTGCCCTGGAGCAAGCGAACGTATGCTACGCCGGGTTAGGCCGGCGTCTTTGGAGTTCGTGCCCTGGAGCAAACAAACGTAGGTTGGGCCGGGTTAGGCCGGCGTCTTTTGGGTTCATGCCCTGGAGCAAGCGAACGTATGTTGCGCCGGGTTAGGCCGGCGTCTTTGGGGTTCGTGCCCTGGAGCAAGCGAACGTATGTAGCACCGGGTTAGGCCGGTGTCTTTGGAGTTCGTGCCCTGGAGCAAGCGAACATATGTTACGCCGGGTTAGGCCGGCGTCTTTGGGGTTCGTGCCCTGGAGCAAGCGAATGTATGTTACGCCGGGTTAGGCCGGCGTCTTTGGGGTTCGTGCCCTGTAGCAAGCAAACGTATGTTGCGCCAGGTTAGGCCAACGTCTTTGGAGTTTATGCCCTGGAGCAAGCGAACGTAGGTTGCGCCGGGTTAGGCCGGCGTCTTTACTCAAACCCTGTGTGTTGCACCGGGTTAGGCCGGCGTCTTTGGTGTTCGTGCTCTAGAGCTAGCGAACCTATGTGTGGCTCAAATTTGGCCGTTTAGGGTTTGAGGCAGCGCCTTTACGCGACTTACATGCATCCCAGAAGACGTCTTTCACCTGCTCCTTTACGCATCTTACGGCACGCCGGGAAGGCCGACGTTTTACCTGAACCCGTATGCACGAAGGGCCGTCGGGGTCCGAGGTTCTTAAGTCTGTATCCCCGTGGGGGACTTAAGCCTGGATAAAAGTGTTCGTGCTGTTGAGCGACCGAACTTATGTGTTGCGCTGGGCTGAGCCGGTGTCTTTGAACTCGTGCTGTTGAGCGACCAAGCATATGTGTTGCGCCGGGTTAGGCCAACGTCTTTTCTCAAACCCGTATGCTTGATGGGCCGTCGGGGTTCGAGCTTCTTAAGCCTCTGTATCCCATGAGTGGGGGGCTTAAGGGTTTTTTGTTTTTTTTGGGCCGTGGATTTTTGTATGTCGCATGACCCACCAGCCCCCCCAAATTTTTAGTTTACAGGTCGTGCCGTAATGACTAAAAACTTTAATAGAGTGGATGAAAAGATCGCACACTTTATTTTTCTTTGCTAACAGGGAACATCCTCAAACAGTGGCACGTAGGCCTTATTGAATAAGGGAAATCAGAGCAATAAATGGGGGGAGCTCAGTCACAGGTGGTACTGCCTCAAGTGTTCGGCGTTCCACGGGTGCCGGATCGGAGTTCCGTCCGTGTGTTCGATGTAGTAGGTTCCGTCATGTATGACTTGTCGAACTCTAAACGGTCCTTCCCAGTTTGGGCCCAAGACCCCGGCACCTTGTACTTGGGTGTTCTGGAACACGCGCCTGAGTACGAGGCTGCCGACGGCGAAGATCCGCCTTTTGACTTTGGCGTTGTAGTATCTCTCAACATTTCGCTTTTGTGCAGCGAGTCTGGTGAGGACCTCGGATCTTTTCTCGTCGGTTAGATCCAATTCGAGGCGTACGGCCTCGTCATTTTCTTTTTCATTGAAAGTGTCGACTCGGTAGGTGGGGACCTCCGTTTCCACGGGGACCACAGCCTCAATCTCGAAAGCTAGGGAAAAGGGGGTCTCTCCGGTGGCGTTTCAAACGGTCGTTCGGTAGGCCCACAAGATGAAAGGTAGCTCCTCAGCCCAGGCGCCCTTTTTGGCTTTGAGCTTTTTCTTGAGGTTACTTTTTATCGTCTTGTTGACGGCTTCCACTTGGCCATTAGCCTGTTGGTGTCGCGGGGATGAGAATGTCTTGCTTATCCCTAGTTGGGCGCAGATTTCTCTAAACCTGGCATTGTTGAATTGCGCGCCATTGTCGGTCACAATTGATGCGGGGATGCCGTGGCGGCATAGTATGGACTTCCAGATGAAGTTTGTAGTGTTGGCCTCGGTGATTCTGGCCAGAGGCTCTGCTTCGACCCACTTAGTGAATTAGTCGATAGCGACGATGGCATATTCGTATTGTCTCGGAGCTTTGGGAAGCTTGCCGATGATGTGTACGCCCCATTTCGCAAAGGGACATGGAACTAAGATGCTACCCAGGGGAGATGGCGGTTGTCGTGGGACGTTAGAGAAACGTTGACACTTGTCGCACTTTCTCGCCCAGTCGTAGGCGTCTCTTTTCATCGTCGGCCAGAAATAGCCTTGTCGGAGTGCTTTGAGCGCAAGGGACCTCCCAGCGGAGTGGTTCCCGCAGATGCCTTCGTGAATTTCGCGGAGAACCTTGGTCGACTCGACACTATTGAGGCATCGGAGCAGCGGGGTTGAGTACCCCCGCTTGTATAAGGCTTCACCTCTCAACACATATTTAGATGCAAGGGCTTTCAGCCTTTCGGCTTCTTTGCGGTCATCGAGAAGTGCCACTCTTCGCAAGAAGTCCGTAAGCGGAGTCATCCAAGTTGGATGAGCGGTGCTCTCAATCGTTCCAACCTCGTCACGGGAGACGGATGGTCGCGAGAGAGACTCGATTGGGATAGTTCCCAACCCGTCTTCAGTGATACCGGATCCGAGGCGAGCCAGAGCGTCAGCCTCGGAGTTCTCTTCTCGTGGGATCTGGATGATCTCGAACCAAGAGAAGGCATCTAACTTGGAATTTGGTTTTGCCAGGTAGGCAATCATGTTAGGTTCTTTGGCAACGTAATCGCCTTTAACCTAATTTACGATTAACTGCGAGTCACAGTGTATTCGTAAATTCTGTACGTTGAGCTTTTGAGCGAGCTCAAGCCCTACGATGAGGGCTTCGTACTCGGCCTCATTGTTGGAGGCTTGGAATCCATAGTGGAGGGCGTAGCGTAGCGTTTCCCGGTCGGGATTTGTTAAAATCACGCCAGCGCCTGCTCCTTGGGCATTAGATGCTCCGTCTACGTGTAGTTCCCAAATGGGACTCGTAGGGTCGACCTTTCTCTTTCGAGCCGACAAGTAGTCGGTCGAGTCGTCTTCTACTCTTCCCATGTCGGGCTTGAGCCTTTATTTCCGGTCTCGAGTGAAACTCGATCCCGTACTCGCTCAATTCTTGGGACCAGATCGCCATGCGAGTCGATGTTCCCTTTTAAAGAACCTTACCGATGGGGTGTCCTGTTCGGACAACAATTGGGTGAGATTGGAAGTAGGATCGTAGCTTTTTGGAGGCTACGAGGAGAGCGAGAGAGAGTTTCTCTATCTCTGTGTAACGCGTTTCGGCGTCGAGTAAGGCTTTGCTCACAGAGAAGATAGGCCATTGAACCTTATCTTCTTCACGGATCAGCACAGCGCTTACGGCTCGTTCGGAGACAGCGAGGTAGACGTAGAGCGTCTCGCCTTCTTTTGGCTTGGAAAGGAACGGAGGTGTCCCGAAGTAGGCCTTCATTTCTTTAAAGGCCTTCTCGCACTCGTCCGTCCATATAAAGCCGTCCGTCTTCTTTATTGCTTTGAAGAACGGTTCACACTTGTCGGTTGCTTTGGCCACAAAACGCGAGAGGGCGGCAATCCGACCGGTCAGACTTTGGACTTCCTTGACACGTCGCAGATATTTCATGTCGAGGAGCGCCTTGATTTTCTTGAGATTTGCTTCGATTTCTCGCCGGCTAACGTTGTAGCCTAGGAACTTCCCGGATTTGACCCCGAACACACATTTGCTGGGGTTGAGCTTCATTTTGTACCGGCGGAGGATTAAGAACATCTCCCTTAGGTTGTCTACGTGATTGGTAGCCAGTAGGCTTTTAATGAGCATGTCGTCCACGTATACTTCCATAGTCTTGCCGATTAGGTCGGCGAAGATCCGGTTTACCAATCGTTGGTAAGTAGCTCCTGCGTTTTTAAGGCCGAAAGGCATGACCTTGTAGCAGTAGAGGCCACGATCAGTGACGACGGTCGTCTTGATCTGATCGGGCTCGTGCATTCGTATCTAGTTATAGCCCGAATAGGCGTCCATGAAACTTAGCAGTTCATGTCTTGCCGTGGCGTCGACCAGTTGTTCGATGTGTGGGAGTGGAAAGCAATCTTTTGGGCAGGCTTTGTTAAGATCTTTGTAATCTATACAAATGCGCCACTTCCCATTAGGTTTTTTGACCATGACCACATTGGCCACCCACTTGGGGTACTTGGCTTCTCGGATGAAACCAGCGGAGAGAAGCTTTTCGACTTCTTCGTTTATCGCAAGGTATCGTTCAAGGTTGAACGTGCGTCTAGCTTGTACCTTCTCAGTGATAGTTTTATCGTCATTCAATCGGTGCACAATCACATCAGGGTCTATACCAGGCATGTCTGCATGTGTCCACGCAAAGACATCCTTAAACTCCCGAAGGAAGGACGCGAGTTGAGTTTTGATGGCGAGAGGGAGTTGTGCACCGATCTTCCCTACCTGGTCAGGTTTAGCTTCGTTGAGAACGATCGAAGTGAGATCATCGGGGGTGTCAACTTTTAACCTCTCGATTTTGTCACGAGGGTCTAGTTACCCGAGTTGCCGTGCGTCTTTTTGATCGCACGGGTAGTCGTCTTCTAGCTGGTAGATCGTGTTAACCCTTTTTTCAGCGGGCTTGCCGTCCACGCCTTGGACGTAGCATATCCTCGCTTGAGTTTGATCACCAGCCATGACGCCGATCCCCTCCTCAGTGGGGAATTTCACCAGTAGGTGATACGTGGATGTGATGGCCCTTAGTCTGTTCAACGTGGGTTGCCAAATTATAACATTGTAGGGCGACTCCTGGTCGACCACAAGAAAGGGGACCTTGTGAATGACTTCGATACCTCCGGTAGTTCCGAAGGTGACTGGTAAATCAATGATTCTTTAGTCATGACCTTTTCTCCCGTGAACCCAAACAAAGGCGTTTGGGTCGGGACAGGGCAGAGCCCCCCGAGCTTCATGCGCTCTAGGGTGGTCTTAAAGATTATATCGGCTGCGCTGCCATTATCAATAAGAACTCTTTTTACCAGATTGTTGGCCACCTGGGCCTTAAGGACTATAGCGTCATTATGCAGGTGCACAACTCGCTTGGCCACTTCATTGGTGAATTGTATCGTCTCATGCGGTACGGACGGAGGTTCCTCATAGGTGAGGTTAACCTGCCCGGCAAGGCCTTCCTGAGAAGCAGCCCTGAGAAGCTTTTTCCTTTGCCGGGCTGAATCCCCGTCTTGCAACCCACCTAGGATGGTGGTGACGACGTGGAGTTACGCATCAGCCGTAGCCGCGACCGCGGTGCGGTCGGTGTCAGTGTTGGACCCTCCACCTTTCTCAGGCTGTGGCTTGTTGTTGGCGGGGGCCGCAGCACCTACCA
Organism: Urtica dioica subsp. dioica; assembly: GCF_054948205.1. NCBI lineage: Eukaryota > Viridiplantae > Streptophyta > Magnoliopsida > Rosales > Urticaceae > Urtica > Urtica dioica. The sequence goes on along the minus strand of NC_142765.1, from coordinate 5,952,632 downwards.
TGTGAAGGACAAACTCTTTGAGCTCGCCTTTTTGGATTAATGTCTCGATTTGCCTCCTAAGATGGAAGCATTGAGCGGTCGTGTGACCGTAATCTTAGTGGAACTCTCAATAACGCGACCGGTCGCGAGACGCGGGGCCACATTTCATTGGAGTTGGAGCGGTGAACTTGTCACCCGCCATAGCGTAGATCTGCTCTACCGGGGCGTTCAAAGGGGTGTAATTCGAGTAGTCTCTGAAATTGCTCGCAAGACGCGGCTTTTGAGACATAGGGGGTCGGCTATCGGAAGCTTGACCTCCCTTATTCACTCTTTTGCGTGGGTTGCCCGGCTCATTGCCGGACTCATCCCGGCGGTGGGAGCTTTGGTTGCTGCTTCTGCGGCCGTCGAGGTAATCTTCCACCCCCATGAAGGTTTTGGCTCGGTTCATTAACTTGGCCATCGTAGAAGGGACTTTGCCGACGACGGACTTTAGGAAGTCCCCACTGCGTAAGCCTTCAGTGATGGCTGTAATTGCGTCACTGTCGAGCCACACGCCTCACTCGCCGAGTCGTTGGACCCTCCCTGACATTGCCTCTTTGACCGAGTCGGTCATGGGCTGAACGTCGAGAGGTCTCTTCTTGAGAGGAGATCGGTATTGCCTTTGTTTTAGGCGGCGGATTTGACGGACCGGCTTCGATCTCAACAGGGAGTTCCCCGTCTTTGGTGAGAGAAGTCTCGATGTCTGCTGAAATTTCCAAGCCTTCATAGTCGGGGTCATAGTCATGTCCCTCGTCCATAAGGTCCTCGGATTCCCCGTGGTGGGTGCCTTGCGCAGGTGCCTTGCCCGCCAGTTGGAGGTGGTACGTTGCATTGGCTATCTTTAGTTGGCAGATTTTCTCCTCCATCTCAAGGATGCGGTCGTCCCGACTGTCCTGAGGTGGAGGAGGCGAGGGAGTGTGGCTCTCGTCGTTGAGAGACTCCTCGTCGCCTTGTGCCAGGTAGCGCAAGAAGTATTTCTTCACTCCAGTTGCGTTTTCAGGGTTATTCACGCCCTCAAAACGAACGGGTGGTTGACCACTCATGTCTTTCTCAAGTTGAGAAGAAAGGGGTCGAGCTGTAGAAGGGATTTCGGGCAGTGTAAGTCGGGAAGTCCCCTCCTTCTAGCGCCAAAATGTTGTCGCACGAAAATGAACAACGATTAAATATCTCGGGCGGTTCGATCCAAGGCCGGACCAAGTGACCACGCCCGGGCCAAAAATGGGAACTCGAAGACAGAGTTGCACCCTCAAGACCATGAGGTGTGTTTTGGGGGGTGTGACCGTGCCAAAGGTTGGCTGCCTACGTACCCTTTAGTCGGGATCAGGTTAGAACATAGTTCAGTTTGAATGTTGGGGGCTATCTTGGGCTCGGAGGCTTGAGAATCCAAGGCTTTAGAGTAGGACCCGGCTCGTAGCTTCTAGTGAAGACTTTAGAGGGGTCGCTTGCCTCGTAGCTCGGAGTTCTAGCTCAAGGGCCAAGAAGCGGGAGAGCAGTGTGTACTGCAGAGACTCGAGTCGCAGAAGAGGATCGCGCTCCCTCTCGCGGAGGGGGGTCCTTGAATTTCTGAGCCGAGGGAGGAGGAGCGCGCGCTCTTGGAATGTCACAAGAGCACGGAAGAGGAGAGAGAGCTCTCGAGATAGAGAGAAGTGTTGGAATGAATTGTGTATTTTCCCTCCCCCTAAGAGGGGGTATTTATAGCGTTGGAGGAGGCCTTGCGCGCGAGACTCGACGCCTGGACGGGCGAGGGGCGCGCAAGGCGTGCTGCCTAGACGGGTGCGGGGCGCGCGGGGTGAACAATTGGATGGGCGCGGGGCGCGCAGGGCGAAACGTTTGAATGGGTGCGGGGTGCAAAGTTGAGGCAACACGTGTGCCCGGTCGAGGCAGCAGAAGCTCTCGGCCCGAGCAATAGGGGCACCCGGCCGAGGCGGCAGGAGCGCTCGACCGGGGCAGCAGGGACGCCCGGCCGAGGCAGCAGGTGCGCTCGTCCAGGGCAGCAGAGGCGTCCGGCTTAGGCAGCAGGGGTGCTCGGCCGGGGCAACAGTGACGTACGGCTGGGGCAGCAGGGGCGCTCGAGCGGGGCAGCAGGGACGTCCGGCCGAGGCAGCAGGGGTGCTCGATCAGGGCAGCAGAGATGTCCGGCAGAAGCAACAGGGGTGCTCAGTCGGGGCAGCAGGGACGTTCCGCCGAGGCAGCAGGGGTGCTCGGCCGGGGCAACAGGGACGTCCGGCCGAGGCAGCAGGGACGTCCGGCCGAGACGCCCGGGGCGCAGGGACGCGCGCGGGCCGGGACACCCGGGGCGAGCAGAGCGCGCGTGTGCCGGGACGGCCGGGAGCACTACGGCACGCGCGCAGGCCCACTGTGCCGGGGGCGAACGTGCGTGCGCGGGCCGGGACGGCCAGGAGCGCTACGGCACGCGCGCAGGCCCACTGGGCCGAGGGCGCAGGTCCGCGCCCGGCCCGGGGGGGCGGGCAGGCTGGCGCGCGCGCAGGACCGTCGGGCCCTAGGGCGCGGACGCGCGCGAGCCGGGGCGCGGGCATGCTGGTGCACGCGTGGGCCTGTCAAGCCATGGGTGCGCTAGGGCGCTCGGGCCTCGCGGGCCGGGGCCCATCAGGCTTTCCGGCCGGCGAAGCCCAGTCGGTCTCAAATTGTTTTTGAATTTCCGATTTCCCGAAAACGACCGGTAACATTGTAGTCTTTATTTTGTACATTTGATGTAATAAAGTCTCACGAAGACTCTTGCTTGTAATTGCTTATTCATTAATAAAAAGTTGAAACGTTCATTCATTCTCCCTTATTTGTTTGAAGCTTTATGATAAAACATTAGTCTTTAGTCCATTTAACCTCTTATGTCTCGAAGTCACTACGTATGAATTGCATCGTGCTTACCTTAATCCTGATATGAGACATGCCATTTCACACCTTACGTATTCTTATTTGAGAAAGTCAGAGTTCGGACTCACTATGTGATTCTAAACAGGACTTATTGGTGAAGTAATAAGTTGTGAAGATGTCATGAGTAACTTTGTGAAGTTCTCATATATATGGAATTCATGTACAAGATTGCTGAAATGCAATGTATATCACCTCATGCTTTGTTCCTTGGGATGTGAATAAATGAACTGGTCAGTGTCCAAATTGAGTCTTGACTCCTTTGGATGAAACAATGTGACTTGTTAGCTCCTCGTCAATACATTGTTTCTAACTTATTCACAAGCGACAAAGGAGTTGAGGAAATAACAGCTAGAAGGGTAAAATGGTAATTTTGTAAATCCCGACTAGCTGATGATATTCATGAAGGGTAAACACTGATAATATTCTGTGGATCCACTCATTACAATTAGGTTGAATTCTTGAGTAGAAAATAAATTCATTTGAACCGAGAAATTTTCAGTGTCAACTCTTTAGTGGAGTCAGTTGACATTAAGCTAAACTTGGAAAAGGTTTGTGAACTTTTGAGTCCAAGTCTTTAGCTCAAGCTTTGTTCATTTGGATCCATGAGGTCACTGTCACGAATCACATCGAGTAGGAATAGTTAAACTGGAAGCTAACTCAAAACAAGAACGAAAATTGTCAAAAGGGTATTTTTGTCTTTTGAGACATAGGATGAAATGAATGTCAATAAATTTTTTGACAAGGTCATTTGATGACTCAATAACACTCGGCCATGACTTGATCATTGGGCCCTGTGGATTAATTTCATTTCATAAGAATTTTATTGAAAATTCTTAATGGGTCTTTATCATGTTGTCATGAACAAATGAAGAAGCTTCTAGAAGCTCCTTTTATAATTGAAATGGGCGCCTACTACCCAAGAGATAGAGAGAATATTCTGTGCATAAATGTATCAAGATACTTGCCAAAAGAAAAAGAGGAAACAAATTTCCCATGCATGCATGAGGATATTCGGCCAGGAGAGAGTCAAAGGCAAGGCATGGAACAAAATAGGAAACAAATCCAAGGCTTATTGAAGCCTATGTTGGCCGTGTGACTCAATGAAGGAAAAGGGAAATTGGCTCATGAATATGTGATATTCTATAGAAGAGGAAACTACCTTAATAGAAGGTGAGACCGCTCCTATAAATAGGAGCCTCATTCCACACATTTCATCCCATCCAAGTTTAAGAGATTTGAGAGACTCTCTCTCTAGAACTTGGCCGCCCCTCTTCTCTCTCTCTCTAGTTAATTTTCGAATTTTTTTTTGTTTTGGCACCTAGGTCCTCATTTGACCTAGAGTTTAGCTCTGCGACTTCAAGACTCGTTCTTAAGTCGTAGTGTTTAAAAGTGCCCACACACTAATTCCTTTTATTTCGAGTGATTTAGTGATAGAAACTTTCGTGGTTGCTCGAGTTGCCAAGGAAAGAAAGAGAGACGTGCTGCGAGGGAGACGAACGTTGCAACCTTTTTCCAAAAGCTTCTCAACGTTCAAGCATCTAATAAGGTTAGTAAACTTCTATGCTCATATTAGTTTTTATTTACATGTGCTTGCTCTTTGTCTAGGTTAGTAAAAACTGTTTTACTTGAAAAAGAAAATTTTTAAATTCCTCCGCTTAACAAAGCGTTAAACTTTTTCTTAAACCCTAGATCAATTCCAACACTCCGAATGTCAGCAAGTTTTTCGACGAACTATTCTGGGTTAGTGCAGAGACCTAAGTCAACAACTTACCAATGGAATAACTCTGTTTACGTGCATTTTTACGTGTTAGTAAACAAGAGTAGGAAAAGCCTTAAAAACAAATAATCTCAAAGATTAAAGTTTCGGCCGCTTTTCTTGAAAACTTAGCTCGGGTTCGCCAGATAAGTTCAAACATAGACTTGTGAAACCCAGCCTCTGCTAAGTGATATAACCATCCATTAGGTTCTGCGCTTGACGCGTTAGAACGGGGGAGATAGGAGAGTTGTGTTTAACTCTCGGATTCGAATCAAGGGTAGAGGTACCGGGAGTCACGTCTCGAGTCTTCCACTTAAAACACTAACGAGCATAAAAGGGGAATGAAATCTCTTTCACGGTTTATCCTGAGTCGCTCTCATGTAAGTAGCATAGGTGTGTACTCTGAATGTTGCAGAGTACCCAAACCATAATGAATTTTTGTCAGTGGTACCTACAAGTCATTGACTTGTATTGAGGACCATATCGGTTTGGATGGCGTTGAGTACTCAAGCGCAGGCCCACTGAGTGCCACGTACCCAATGAGGTTGTTTCTCGAAACGCATGCTCACTGTCGGCTGGAGACCCTGACGGAGGCTCACCGAGTGACCCGTGTGCCTTGGGACTGCTTCACGAAACGCAAACCCATTACCGACTGGAGACTCAAGCGGAGGCCCACTGAAAGCCCCGTGCCGCATTGAGATGGTAATCGCGAATTGAGAGCTCATTGTTGGAAAATCTCGGCCGCGCCGTCGTCACGATGAAGATGGTACCACAAGTGGATCCCAGAAAAATGTTAAAATTCTCAGACCGTCAGACGATTGGTGCTCGAAGTCTAATGCTGGTCTCTTGTCGTTCAAAAGGTTATAGCTAGGGATGTGTGTAACCTTGTGGACGACAAGTACTAGTTAGCGTATGCGCGCATTAGACATGCTCTAGAACTAGATAGATTTGCATCACACATTCTTATGTGCTTGTTTGCACGTCACATGTTATTACATGGCATTGGTCGCTTTACTTTCTAAGTTAGACTCCCACTTACTGAGTCAATCGACTCATAGTTTTATGACCCTTGGTAATGTAGAGAAGGGCAAGGCGTAGTAATCTTTTGTTGAACCTTTTTCCGTAATCTATGCTCCTAAAACTATCTCATGTAAATATACACAAACCCACTAGCTCATATGTATATATAAAGAGTCGTTATGAGACTCAAAGTTAGTATTGAAAAAAATGAAAATTTTCCCCGGGTTTTTCATATAACCACTTTTGATACTTATGTATTGTCGTTCTTAAATTATGTTTAATATAAGTATTGATGGTTATTATGTTTATTTATTTCTGCATCTGTTGATATAATATATTGATATGTTGATTATGATATGTGATGTTAATCGCCATCGCGTCTCGTGACATTTAGCCTTTTAACATCAAGGACATATTTGTTCCATAAAACTTATTGAAAGAGATCAGATATTTATCAAATATTAACTAATTTCAAAATTTAGACAATAATTGTATTACAACTAACTAAAATATTAACATATAATAATCAAATGATATTTTTTTTAACCAAATTAGATTTTTCCAGATTATACTTTGCAAATACTATTTTTGCTTACAATTGAGCAATGACAAGAGCAATAAGGTTTGCAAAGATATGCACCTGCTAAGAAAATGGATTAAATCATCTGAGCTTGACGGATATCAAGTCAAGTTGACTTGAAAGTTGGTCTTTGCCATTGCGTTCAGATCGCCCTCGGAAGCCTCGTCTTTAGGGTAGGACAGTGGATAGACTGACGGTGGCCGTAGTGATCATGTGAACCTCATAAACACAGCCGGCGCGGGTGTCGGGGTGTAGACCACTGGTGGCCTCCTCTGACGAAAAGGCTTTTCATCCGATGATGAAATCATAATTATCTTCCCAACAATCTTCAACAATGAGGAGTAGACCTCATCAACCGCCTTGGGATGTGACATAAGGGTTTTAGATTATTGGGTCTCTTCAGCTCGGGTCTGGTCCTCGCTGCCATCAGCCTGGGTCTTGTTGCCATCTACTTCTTTTGGCCCTCATCTTTAGGACCTCCCCCACCAACTTCTCATCTTCACCATCATTTTTTTTCTTCAGTAGATCATCTTCTTTACATTTTCCTCCATCATTCTGCCGATCTTCTCCGTCATTGTTCAAATCCAATTCATTTAATTTGTTCACCATCTACTTGTTCATTATCTTTGTCCTCTTCCTTGTTCTCTTCTTCTTCTCCCTGTTTCTCTTCGACATCCACGTCGTTCATGGGAACTTCTGTCTTCCTGTACCTGACAGTCCCATCGTTCCCGTCTTCTTCATATTCTTTGTTCTCTTTTTCCTTCTCCTTCACCTCCTCTTCTGTTGGAATTGATCTAGGGTTTAAGAAAAAGTTTAACGCTTCGGTAAACGGCGGAATTTTAAAAATTTTCTTTTTCAAGTAAAACGGTTTTTACTAACCTAGACAAAGTGCAAGCACATGTAAATAAAAACTATTATGAGCATAGAAGTTTACTAACCTTTCTTGAAGCTTGAACTTTGAGAAGCTTTTGGAAAGTTTGCAACGCTAGTCTCCCTTCGCAGCACGTCTCTCTTTCTTTCCTCGGCACCTCGAGCAACCACAAAAGTTTCTATCACTAAATCACTCGAAATAAAGGAATCAGTGAGTGGGCACTTTTAAACACTACGACTTAAGAACGAGTCTTGAAGTCGCAGAGCTAAACACTAGGTCAAATGAGGACCTAGGTGCCAAAACAAAAAATCGAAAATAAACTAGAGAAAGAGAGGAAGGGGCGGCAACCACAAGTTCTAGAGAGAGAGGCTTTCAATCTCTAACTTATGTGGAATGAGAAAAATGAGAAGAATGAGGCTCCTATTTATAGGAGAGGTCTTACTTTCAATAAGGTAGTTTCCTCTTCTATAGAATATCACATATTCATGAGCCAATTTCCTCTTTTCCTCTATGACATACTCGGCCAAGGTAGGCTTCATTAAGCCTTGGATTTGTCTCCTATTTTGTTCCATGCCTTGCCTTTTGTCTCTCTCTTGGGCGCCTACCTCATTTCCTCTTAGGGGAAATTTGTTTCCTCTTTTTCTTTTGGCAACTTATCTTCATACATTTATGCACAAAATATTTTCTCTTTCTCTTGGGTATGTTGGGCGCCTATCTCATTCAAGAAAGGCCTTCTAGAAGCTTTTCCACTTGTTCATGACAACATGAAAAAGGCCCATTAAGAATTTTCAATAAAATTCCTATGAAATGAAATTAATTCACAAGGCCCAATTATATTAATATGGCCGAGTGACATTAAGTCATCAAATGAACTTGTCAAAAATTTATTGACATTCATTTCATCCTATGTCTCAAAAGACAAAAATACCCTTTTGACAATTTTCGTTCTTGTTTTGACTTAGCTTCCAGTTTAACTATTCATAATCGATGTGATTCGTGACAATGACCTCATGGATCCAAATGAACAAAGCTTGAGCTAAACTACTTGGACTCAAAAGTTCACAAACCTTTTCCAAGTTTAGCTTAATGTCAACTGACTCCAATAAAGAGTTGACACTGAAAATCTCTCGGTTCAAATGAATTTATTTTCAACTCAAGAATTCAACCTAATTGTAATGAGTGGATCCACATAATATTATCAGTGTTTACCCTTCATGAATATCATCAGCTAGTCGGGATTTACAAAATTACAATTTTACCCTTCTAGCTGTTATTTCCTCAACTCCTTTGTCGCTTGTGAATAAGTTAGAAACAATGTATTGACGAGGAGCTAACAAGTCACATTGTTTCATCCAAAAGAGTCAGGACTCAATTAGGACACTGGCCAGTTCATTTATTTACACTCCAAGGAACAAAGCATGAGGTGATATACATTGCATTTCAGCAATCTTGTACATGAATTCCATATCTATGAGAACTTCACAAAGTTACTCATGACATTCTCACAACTTAGTACTTCACCAATAGGCCTTGTTCGGAATCACATAGTGAGTCCGAACTCTGACTTTCTCAAATGAGAATACTAAGGTGTGAAATGACATGTCTCATTTCAGGATTAAGGTAAGCACGATGCAATTCATACGTAGTGACTTCGAGACATAAGAGGTTAAATGGTTTGTTCTTATCTTGTCTCTAGAAGCGCACTGGTCAATTCAGTACCTTCGGAAGATACCTAGAAGAACTATAGAGTCTCCAACTCTCAATGCCTCATAACCAGACATCATAGATTCTTCTAACAATCATACTGGGGTCAATAGTCCTTTGACCCTTAGATTGCGAATATATCGTTTTAAGCAAACTACGAAGAGTTTGTTCATGCAAATCTACATTTGTCTCTTCGAAAGTTGTTTAGTTTGTTTATGGACTAAAGACTAATGTTTTATCATAAAGCTTCAAACAGACACGGAAGAATGAATGAACGTTTCAACTTTTTATTAATGAATAAGCAATTACAAGCAAGAGTCTTCTTGAAACTTTATTACATCAAATGTACTATATAAAGATTACAACTCTTCTTGTGGGCACCATTTACAACAAACTCCCACTTGACTCAAAGAAGATGTGTGTAGTCCTTCATGCCTAATCCCTCTCGATGTTGGTCGATGACATTGTTCGCTAGGGCCTTTGTGAATGGATCTGCTAGGTTGTCCACCGTTGAGATCTTCTTCACTTCCACGTCTCCGCGCTGCACGATCTCTGGAATCAAATGGTACTTCCTCTCAATATGCTTAGAGCGCTTATGGCTTCGAGGTTCCTTTGAGTTAGCGACAGCCATACTATTATCACAATAAAGGGTCATGGGCTCGTCGACGTTTGGAATAACTTCCAAATACTTAAGGAATTTTCTAAGCCATACAGCCTCTTTGGATGCTTCACAAGCGGCCACATATTCTGCTTCCATTATGGAGTCAGCAATGCAAGATTGCTTAATACTCCTCCACACAACAGCTCCACCATTAAGGATGAACACAGATCCCGAAGTGGATTTCCTCGAATCCTTATCCGCTTGAAAATCGGAGTCGGTATATCCCGTCATAGCCAGGTCAGTACCTGAATATATAAGCAACAAGTTCCTAGTTCTTCGAATATACTTAAGAACATGCTTAACAGCAATCCAGTGCTCGGGTCCAGGGTTGGATTGGAAACGGCTAACTACGCCAACGGCGAAACATATATCAGGTCTAGTGCAAAGCATAGCATACTTGAGGCTTCCTACCGCAGAGGCGTAAGGAATTTTCCTCATGTCTTCAATCTCTTGTGCAGTCTTTGGAGACTGGTCCTTAGAGAGTGAGACTCCATGCCTAAAGGGTGTTTGGCCCTTCTTGGAGTCTTGCATCGAGAAGCGATCCATCACCTTATCAATATAAGATGCTTGAGAGAGCGACAGTGTCCGGTTTTTCCTATCTCGAAATATTTGGATCCCCATAATGTACGCGGCTTCTCCTAGATCCTTCATATCGAATTGCTTTGCTAGCCAGACCTTAACCTCAGATAACTTACCCACGTCATTACCAATGAGTAGTATATCATCGACATATAGCACCAGAAACACAACTTTGCCTTCGTGTATTAACTTGTAAACACAAGGCTCATCTATTGACTGTTCAAAGCCGAAGCTCTTTACAGTTTCATCGAATCTAATATTCCATGACCTAGATGCTTGCTTTAGTCCATAAATGGACTTAAGTAACTCACAAACCTTGGTCTCTTGACCTTCTTCCACGAAACCGTCTGGTTGAGCCATGTAAATGCACTCGTCAAGATTGCCATTCAGAAAGGCTGTCTTGACATCCATTTGCCTCATAGTCGAGAGTTGCAGCTATGGATAGGAGTATGCGGATGGATTTAAGCATCGCGACTGGCGAGAAGGTTTCTTCATAGTCAATCCCTTCTTGTTTGGTATAACCCTTCGCCACAAGTCGTTCTTTGAACGTCTCGACGTTCCCATCAGGACCCATTTTCTTCTTGTATATCCACTTACACCCTACGGGTTTAATCCCTTCAGGAAGGTCTACAAGTTTCCAGACTTTGTTGACATACATCGAGTGCATCTCAACATTCATGGCGTCAAGCCAAAGGTTTGATTCAGAACAAGTCATCGCTTGGCTATAGGAAACAGGATCATCCATGTCAGAGACCGCTACGAGAGAGTCTCCATAAGACATGTACCTGTCAGGCTTTTGAGTAGCCCTCCCACTACATCGAAGTACTACTTGACGAGATTCTGATGAGTTAGGTTGTGTTTCAGTTAGGGTAAGAACAGTTCTTACAGATGAGGTAGAAGCTTCCTCACCCAACTTTTCTTCAAGCACAATTTTGCTTCTAGGTTTCACGTCTTTCATAAAGTCCTCCTCAATGAAACGAGCATTCGTGCTAACGAAAGTCTTATCGTCCTCGGGACAATAGAAGATGAAACCCTTGGTTTCCTTTGGATATCCAACGAACAAACACAATTCTGACCTACTAACGAACTTGCTAGTCTTTTGCCTTAGCACGTGTGCGAAGCAACCCCAAATTTTGATGCGGCCAAGATTCACTTTACGGCCAGTCCATCGTTCATAGGGAGTACCAGGAACCGTCTTGGACGGAACTTGGTTCAGAATATAAGCGGCTGTTTCGAGGGCATATCCCCAAAAGGAAAGCGGGAGTGATGAGTAACTCATCATCGATCTAACCATCTCCATAAGAGTTCGGTTTCTTCTCTCCGACACTCCGTTTGTTGAGGTGTGCCAGGTGCGGTAAGCTGAGAAGCGATACCTTCTTCTTTAAGAAAGTCATCGAACTCTCCAGACATATACTCACCACCTTGATCAGATCGAAGGGTTTTGATCACTTTGCCAGTTTGCTTTTCCACTAAAGCCCTAAAGACCTTAAATACGTTAAAGGTCTCGGATTTGTGTTTAAGCAAATAGACAAACCCATATCTTGAGTAATCATCAGTGAAGGTAACGAAGTATTCGTATCCTCCACGTGCCTATTGGTTGAGCGGACCACATACATCAGAATGTATTAGTTCCAGCAACTCAGTGGCTCTTCGACCCTTATCGGAGAAAGGTCGCTTAGTCATTTTTCCTTCTATGCAGGATTCACAAGTAGGTAGTGAACCTATTGCAGAGGCTTGGAGTGGACCGTCCCTCACAAGTCTCTTAATCCTGTCTAGACTGATATGCCCAAGTCTTAAGTGCCATAGGTATGTTGATTTTGTTAGATCGGAGGATTCAGAAAGTTTGATCCTCTTTGGCTCCCTAATTAGATCATTATCTATTTCGGTGTCTAAGATGGAAGGTTGAGTGGGATAGATGTAGAAAAGAGCATTCTTCATACATGCATCAGTGACAAAAGAATTATCAGGAAACAAAATACGAATTCCATTCTTAATGAACTTTAAACAATAATCTTGCTCAAGAAGACGAGCAATGGATATTAAGTTCTTCCCAAAGGTAGGAACAAAATAAACATTATTCAAGTTTAAAGTGCGGTCTTCAAAAGACAGCGTCACGGATCCCACAGCCTTCGCAGACACCAGGCTCCCATCACCCCATTTGAAACAGAACTCGCCTTCCTCTAAGCTTTTGGTTTTCTTGAAACCATTCAAGGAACAACAAATATGGTTAGTAGCAGCGGAGTCAAGAATCCACGTTGATACATTATCAGCTACTAAGCATGCTTCGGTAACTAGTACAATACTATGTTCCTTTGCTTTGAGATAGGCAGGACAGTTCTTTTTATCGGCCTTGTTAGGTCTCTTCTTAGTTCCAGAGGCGGAGGCTTTTTGCTCAGTAGCATGTGCCTCTCCTTGATTCCTCTTTCTCTTAGTGAGACCTACAGCAGTTTGAAGTTCCTTCATAAGCTTGGTAACAGTGTACTCTAGCTTGTTTATGGAGTAGTTCATCTTGGAGGTATCAAGAGATGCGGGGAAAGTTTCTAAGATCATATCTATGACATTCTTCCCATCAATCTCAGATCCTAGGATTTCCATTTTATTTAGATAACTAATGATCAGTATCATAAAGTCTCTAACAGGAGTCCTAGCCTTCATGTGACAGTTCATAAACTGTCGGACTGCTTTTTGCCTTGCTTGACGCCTTTGCCCTTCAAACATCTCAAGGAGATTATAGAGCATGTCGGCGGCAGTCTCGATGTCACGATGTTGCTTTTTCAGCATACTGTTCATAGATGCTAAGATATAGCACCTCACAATCTCATCGGATCGAAGCCAGGCCGCTAAGGCGTCATTGTCCTCTTGAGTACTCGAATCATCATTCGTCAGAGGAGGACACGGGGTGGTGAGTACCCATTTGTGCTTGTTAACGGTAACTATTATGTCGAGGTTGCGTTTTGAATCTAGGTAGTTTTTGTTTTCGAGTTTGTTCGAGGAAAGGATGATTGAGAGATGTTTGAGAGACATATTGCCTATATAAGTTGAAACAAGTTTATGATTAGTCTTTGGTTTAGGATTTAAGTTTTATTTAAGACTTGATAAAATCCAAAGGTGTTATAAACCAAACGATAATTTACTCCCTCAAGAGAATGCCGCAAAAAATCTCCATTTATAAGTAAATGACACATCATTAATGCTTAGCCAAGATGTCAATACATCAATTTTGACCAGCCACCTTTTAAATTGGTTTGATCACTCACATCCTTTCGCAGAGCCTCAAATGAGGATTACTAGGGATTGAGCCTAAGTGTGCAACCAACCACTTAGTCCAAAAAGATCAACTTTGAAAAACAATCCCCCAAGGGGAGGCCTTGTCATCATCGTCTCACTCTCGGACGTAGCTCATTGAGCAATGATCGAAGCAAAAATGCCTTGGAGTACTCCCATTTAAGAGAGGGTCGCAAGAGCGGCTCTTAGTCCCACGTTTATTGCTTCTTTCATTAGTGTTGGGGATCGTGGGTTACAAACAACAAATATAACCCTCCCACTTAGTTTTTGGAGTTGGTTCATCGACTCTTGTAAGTTCGGAAACGGATTTCCTAGTTAGAGAGCGACAGAGCGGACAGCTAGAAGAGAATCCTAGATCATCATGTTCAGAGCAGTGTTAGTGCATAAAGGCACAAGGTACATACTCGATCTTTTCCTATTTTCTATTTCGGGAAAGCGCATGAGGAAGTGTGAACTTCAACTCACTCGAACACTTGAAAGTTTGAGATTACACATCTTTTTATTTTTCGGTTTGTCTACAAGGAGACCTCCCACTCAAATTTTCAAGAGCATATAGATTTTGAACATATGTGATATAGATATAGTTTTGAAAACATTTTGAAAACTTATTTGATTTGAATGACAAAATATTTTTCAAGTTTGAAAGCGAAAACGGTTTTTCAAAATTCAAACTAGTTTTGTAAAAATTCAATTTCAATTAAACTTTCAAAAATCAAAACATTTTAATCTTACACATCATGTTTATAATCTTATGAAAAACATTTTTGCTCAAGAAATTTTTCTCATTAGAGTTCTATAACTCATGGTAGTGGGGCTCAAAATCCGGAATTCTAAAAAACTGGACTTTCGGAACAGCCGCGCACCTCGGAGTAAAATCGCCATAACTGGCGGTTCCAACGTCGTTTTGACCTGAAACTGGTAGCATTGGACAGAGGACAGACAGAGCTTTAATTTGATTCAAGAATCATTAAATTTCGATTTCTGAACAGAGAGTTATGCCACTTTTACTGCGGGTTTCACTCCAGCTCGAAGAAAAAGAAATAATTAAAGCTTGGTCCTTTTTAGGTGCGAAAAAGGATCGAGTGTAACGGAACGTTTTAGGAGGTTGTTAAAGCTTTTATTTTTGTTTTATTAGCAAGGTAATAACATGGTATAAAAGAAACAACAACATGCATAAAACGATTCAAGTAAATAAAAGAAACTAGTAAGACAAGAAAACTAGTCACAAAATTTACTCGAAAATTCTCAAACCTTTAAAACACGTTTTTCAATATAAAAAATTAAAAACTTTTAGAACTGATTCTAATGTGTTTTAATAACATCCCAAATTCATAGAAAATCAACATGATTTTTAATTTAAAGGCAAGAGCAATAAATTAAAAAAAAAAATCTAAGATAACAATTCTAACTTGTCACAAAATTAGTAAACTTTCGAAAACGATTTTCAAGCTCATATTTTTAAATGCATGTACATGCATATCTTTGACCATAGCTCTGATACCATTTGTTGGAATTGATCTAGGGTTTAAGAAAAAGTTTAACGCTTCGGTAAACGGCGGAATTTTAAATATTTTCTTTTTCAAGTAAAACGGTTTTTACTAACCTAGACAAAGTGCAAGCACATGTAAATAAAAACTATTATGAGCATAGAAGTTTAATAACCTTTATTGAAGCTTGAACTTTGAGAAGCTTTTGGAAAGTTTGCAACGCTCGTCTCCCCTCGCAGCACGTCTCTCTTTCTTTCCTCGGCACCTCGAGCAACCACGAAAGTTTATATCACTAAATCACTCGAAATAAAGGAATCAGTGAGTGGGCACTTTTAAACACTACGACTTAAGAACGAGTCTTGAAGTCGCAGAGCTAAACACTAGGTCAAATGAGGACCTAGGTGCCAAAACAAAAAATCGAAAATTAACTAGAGAGAGAGAGGAAGGGGCGGCAACCACAAGTTCTAGAGAGAGAGGCTCTCAATCTCTAACTTATGTGGAATGAGAAAAATGAGAAGAATGAGGCTCCTATTTATAGGAGAGGTCTTACCTTCAATAAGGTAGTTTCCTCTTCTATAGAATATCACATATTCATGAGCCAATTTACTCTTTTCCTCTATGACATACTCGGCCAAGGTAGGCTTCATTAAGCCTTGGATTTGTCTCCTATTTTGTTCCATGCCTTGCCTTTTGTCTCTCTCTTGGGCGCCTACCTCATTTCCTCTTAGGGGAAATTTGTTTCCTCTTTTTCTTTTGGCAAGTATCTTCATACATTTATGCACAAAATATTTTCTCTTTCTCTTGGGTATGTTGGGCGCCTATCTCATTCAAGAAAGGTCTTCTAGAAGCTTTTCCACTTGTTCATGACAACATGAAAAAGGCCCATTAAGAATTTTCAATAAAATTCCTATGAAATGAAATTAATTCACAAGGCCCAATTATATTAATATGGCCGAGTGACATTATGTCATCAAATGAACTTGTCAAAAATTTATTGACATTCATTTCATCCTATGTCTCAAAAGACAAAAATACCCTTTTGACAATTTTCGTTCTTGTTTTGACTTAGCTTCCAGTTTAACTATTCCTAATCGATGTGATTCGTGACAGTGACCTCATGGATCCAAATGAACAAAGCTTGAGCTAAAATACTTGGACTCAAAAGTTCACAAACCTTTTCCAAGTTTAGCTTAATGTCAATTGACTCCACTAAAGAGTTGACACTGAAAATCTCTCGGTTCAAATGAATTTATTTTCTACTCAAGAATTCAACCTAATTGTAATGAGTGGATCCACATAATATTATCAGTGTTTATCCTTCATGAATATCATCAGCTAGTCGGGACTTACAAAATTACCATTTTACCCTTCTAGCTGTTATTTCCTCAATTCCTTTGTCGCTTGTGAATAAGTTAGAAACAATGTATTGACGAGGAGCTAACAAGTCACATTGTTTCATCCAAAAGAGTCAGGACTCAATTTGGACACTGGCCAGTTCATTTATTCACACTCCAAGGAACAAAGCATGAGGTGATATACATTGCATTTCAGCAATCTTGTACATGAATTCCATATCTATGAGAACTTCACAAAGTTACTCATGACATTCTCACAACTTAGTACTTCACCAATAGGCCTTGTTCGGAATCACATAGTGAGTCCGAACACTGACTTTCTCAAATGAGAATACTAAGGTGTGAAATGACATGTCTCATTTCAGGATTAAGGTAAGCACGATGCAATTCATACGTAGTGACTTCGAGACATAAGAGGTTAAATGGTTTGTTCTTATCTTGTCTCTAGAAGCGCACTGGTCAATTCAGTACCTTCGGAAGATACCTAGAAGAACTATAGAGTCTCCAACTCTCAATGCCTCATAACCAGACATCATAGATTCTTCTAACAATCATACTGGGGTCAATAGTCCTTTGACCCTTAGATTGCGAATATATCGTTTTAAGCAAACTACGAAGAGTTTGTTCATGCAAATCTACATTTGTCTCTTCGTAAGTTGTTTAGTTTGTTTATGTACTAAAGACTAATGTTTTATCATAAAGCTTCAAACAGACACGGAAGAATGAATGAACGTTTCAACTTTTTATTAATGAATATGCAATTACAAGCAAGAGTCTTCGTGAGACTTTATTACATCAAATGTACGATATAAAGATTACAACTCTTCTTGTGGGCACCATTGACAACATCTTCATGGTTCTGGTAGTTGATAAAATCATCTTCCTTGTTTTCTTGTTGTTCGTCCACAACCTCTTTCAAGGTTTTTGAAATGGCTCGCATTTCCGTTGAAAACTGTTTCTTCCACTCCACAAACTCAATTCTAAAATGTTTCAGATCTGTTTCAATGGCAGCTAGGTGAATCTGTGATGTACACAGATAATTTTGTATTAGTGAGAATACATTCACGAAATGAAGTCTTTTCGGAAGAAAAAAGTCATGAAATAAATTATTTTCGTTACAGTAAAGTCACGAAATCAAGTATATTCATGACATTAAAGTCACGAAAGTAAATATATTCGTGACAGTAACGTCACAAAATCACGTATTTTCGTGATAATAAAGTCACGAAATAAAATTGTTTTGTGATAATAAAGTCACGAAACAACTACAATTCGTGACTTTCATGTCACGACATACTTTGTTGTTACGAAACTAATTAAACTATAAGAAAAATTAGTCACAAAAATGTTACCTCGGTTGGTGATGTGGGGCCTCCATAAAATTTTTTCTTCTCCCCTTTCTTCTCAGAGGGGCTCACTGTTGGAAGTGATCTAGGGTTAAGAAAATATTTAACGCTTCGAGCAAGCGGCGGAATTTACAAATTTTCTTTAAAACAAGTAAAACGGTTTTACTAACCTAGACAAAGAGCAAGTACATGTTAATTAAAACTATAAATGAGCATTATATGTTTACTAACCTTTGAGAAACTTGAACGTTGAGAAGCCTTATGAAGGTTGAAACGTTTGTCTCCCCTCGCAGCACATCTCTCTTCTTTCCTCTGGAACTCGAGCAACCACGAAAGTTTCTATCACTAGAATCACTCGAGAAATAAAGGAATTAGTGTGTGGGCACTTTTAAACACAACGACTCAAGAGCTAAAACACTAGGTCAAATGTGGACCTAGGTGCCAAAACAAAAACGAAAAGAACTTAGAGAGAGAGAGAAGAGTGGACGGCCAAGTCTAGAGAGAGAAGCTCTCAATCTCTAAAACTTTGGAATGAATAGAATGACGGGAATGAGGGCTCTATTTATAGGAGAGGTTTTACCTTCAATAAGGTAGTTTCCTCTTCTATAGAATATCACATATTCATGAGAAATATTTTCTCTCCTTCCCTTTAATTCACACGGCCAAGAGGGGCTTCTAGAAGCCTTGGATTTGTTTTCTCTTTTGTTTTGCTTCTCCATTGACTCTAGTTAGCCGTAATCTCCATTTCCATGTAAAGGAAATTTGTTTCCTCTTTTTCTTTTGGCAAGTATCTTGATACATTAATGCACAAAATAATCTCTCTTTTTCTCCTTGGGTTGGATGGCCAAGTCTATCTAGAAGGGGCTTCTAGATGCTTCTTCATTTGTTCATGACAACATATGAAAGGCCCATTAAGAATTTTCAAGTAAAATTCTATGAAATGAAATTAATCCACAAGGCCTAATAAACTTGTTATGGCCGAGTGATAATATGTCATCATATGGCAATGTCAAAATATTTATTGACATTCATTTCATCCTATGTCCAAAAAGACAAAATTACCCTTTTGACAATTTTCGTAAAACCTGTCTCGTTCTTGTTTTGATTTAGCTTCTAGTTTAACTATTCCTACTCGATATGATTTGTGACAGTGACCTTATGGATCCAAATGAACAAAGCTTGAGCTAAATACTTGGACTCAAAAGTTCAAAAACCTTTTCCAAGTTTAGCTTAATGTCAACCGACTCCACTAAAGAGTTGACACTGAAAATCTCTCGATTCAAATGAATTTATTTTCTACTCAAGAATTCAACTAAATTGTGATGAGTGGATCCACTGAATATTATCTATGTTTACCCTTCATGAATATCATCAGCTAGTCGGGATTTACAAAATTACCATTTTACCCTTCTATTTGTTATTTCCTTAACTCCTTTGTCGCTTCTGAATAAGTTAGAAACAATGTATTGAAGAAGAGCTAATAAGTCACATTGTTTCATCCAAAAGAGTCATGACTCAATTTGGACACTGACCAGTTCATTTATTCACATTCCAATGAACAAAGCATGAGGTTATATACATTGCATTTCAGCAATCTTGTACATGAATTCCATATCTATGAGATCTTCACAAAGTTACTCATGACATCTTCATAACTTAGTATTTCACCAATAGGTCCTGTTAAGAATCACATAGTGAATCCGAACTCTGACTTTCTCAAATGAGAATACGTAAGCTATGAAATGACATGTCTCATATCAGGATTGAGGTAAGCATGATGCAATTCATACGTAGTGACTTCGAGACATAAGATGTTAAATGGTTTGTTCTTATCTTGTCTCTAGAAGTGCACTGGTCAATTCAGTATTCTTTGAAGATACCTAGAAGAACTATAGAGTCTCCAACTCTCAATGTCCCATAACCAGACATCATAGATTCTCCTAACAATCGTACTGAGATCAATAGTCCTTTGATCCTTAGATTGTGAATATATTGTTTTAAGCAAACCATGAAGAGTTTGTTCATGCAAATCTACATTTGTCTCTTCATGTGTTTTTAGGTTTGTTTATGGACTAAAGACTAAGGTTTTATCATAAAGCTTCAGACAAGGAGGAATGAATGAACGTTTCAACTTTTATTAATAAATAAGCAATTACAAGCAAGAGTCTTCGTGAAACTTTATTACATCAAATGTACATAAGTAAAGACTACAACTCTTCTTGTTGGCACCATTGACAACACTCACAACCGTCAACGCAGACTCGGGCTCACCACCAATTGGCTTGAATTCAATCTGAAAACAGATTAATGTGAATAAGTAAAAGGATAATTTACAAGATTGCCCCCTGAACTCGTGCTTGATTAACAAAGTGCACCCTGTACTCGGATTTTCAACAAAAAATACCCTGAACTCAGGTTTTTGTTGAATTTTGTCCCTTCTGTTAAACCTTTTCAGTTACCGTCCAATTGAGGTGCACGTTTCACTCACGTGAGCTGATTATGGAGTTGAAATTATCATTATACCCTTCGGAAACTAATAAAAACTAATAAATTATGGCAACATTTGAATTTTGATTTGGATTTGGATTTGGATTTGAATTCAGAAACGTAATACAGGGTTCAATCTTTGGATTTGGATTTGGATTTGGATTTGGCGAAGAAAGCGGGTAATTGCAAGAAAAGAGAAGACTGACTCTGTGAAGCGAAGAGAGAGAGAGAGACCACCATGAACGCTCTTTTGGGCTCAGAGCTTTCTTCTCTGGCGTCCGTGTCTCCAATATGCGCGGGAAAATCGAGGAGCCCGAATCGCTCTCGATTTGGGGCGGCGATCTGTTTTCCGGCGAGGAATCGCAACCGCCGCCGGAGGTTTCAGGCGACGAGGGCTCTGATGGACTCTGCGACGATCGAGCAGCTAGGGCTTTCGGAGTCGGATATCAGGAACCCGGCGATTTCGACCTCGTTTCGGAGCGCGAGGTTTCCTAGGCCGAACCAGACCGTCCTCGATGCTCAGACTAGGGTTTGCACCGGACCTACCCAGACCAAGCCGCTTGACGAAGAACAGGCTTTCAAGGTTCTCGATACGATTCTGAGATCAGGTAACCATAGATTTCGCTTCCCCAGATTAACATAACGAGTCGAGATTTCATTTCATTTCATTACATTTCTTGCTGGTTTTCTAGTCCGCGGAGAGCTGAAAGACGAAGAACAAGTTTCCACGGCTCAGCTCGGCGCGTTTTTCGCTGGAATGACGATCCGAGCCAACGCTTTTCCGGAGGTGACTCAGTGGAGCGAAGAAACCCTAAAAATTTGCGATTGGGGGTTTTCTTTTCAGACTTGTTTGGGCGGCCTTTAGTTTTATCCTTAGTTTTAATCTTTAATAATTTCGAATATAATTATAAAACTAAATATAATTAATAATTTCGAGTTATTTAATAAATGAAATACAATTATAAAACTAAATATACCTTTATACCCTCCATATTCAGCTCACGTGAGTGAAACGTGCACCTCAATTGGACGGTAACTGAAAAGGTTTAACAGAAGGGGAAAAATTCAACAAAAACCTGAGTTCAGGGTATTTTTTGTTGAAAATCCGAGTACAGGGTGCACTTTGTTAATCAAGCACGAGTTCAGGGGGCAATCTTGTAAATTATCCTAAGTAAAAAAGTAGAAGTTAATTAAATGTGCATGTTCTTATCAATCATATTCATACGTTTTGAAATCAAATTTTTGGAGTTAGGACTCCAAGACCTTCCCTAGTTTAGTAGTCCAACGCCTCATCAACGGCGTTGCATGGGCATCGAATAAACTAGCGAAGTTCAGGGCCACAAATCGTGGTATGCATTCGTAGCTCTAAATCTTGAGTGGGAGCACAAAACACGATAAGTGGAGTTTAGATTTCTTTTCATCTTTGAGGATCTTGGCCTTGCTCACAAAGCCCTTCACAGACTCCAGAAAGAAGTCCCACGTGTTATTTCCCCATGGGTACTTGTTGAAAACCACCGGGTCGTCCACCTTTTTTTTATGTAGCTATCACAGGGGAGATTGACGGTCTTTTTGGCCGCAAGGAGTACGTTATACAGAAAGTGTACGAGAAGTCGGCTCACTCTCCTCTCATCTGACCACTTCTTGCTAGTCTCAATGATTGCAACAATGTTGGCCCTTTTCCGGCCAAGTTCACCATTGCAGAAGGTGTCTTGGTATAGCCCTCCCTCAACCAGATTAGCATATTGTGGCTGCTCTCCGTAGTCGTCGCTGAATCTTAATCTTGTGATTAAAGAAAAGTGCTCTTTGGTGAACTCCCGGGGTCTCCCACCAATCTCCATGACCAGAGATGCATTCGATGGACCGTCCCCCCTGCCATAAAATCTCGATCTCAAAACT
The DNA here is from genome assembly GCF_054948205.1 of Urtica dioica subsp. dioica. Taxonomy (NCBI): domain Eukaryota; kingdom Viridiplantae; phylum Streptophyta; class Magnoliopsida; order Rosales; family Urticaceae; genus Urtica; species Urtica dioica. Next base: position 5,930,695 of record NC_142765.1, on the reverse strand, counting down.
AAGTGATTGATTATTCTAGATGATTTTGTGATACATGGCATGTCTAGGAACTGCCCAAAACACAATTTCCTGAATAGCTCTTTTTGGTTCGAGGTCATGCCTGTCTCCCTCTCGAACTCGTCCAAGTTTCCATGGAATTTGAATGAATACCCTTCTTCTATGTCTTCTTCTTTTTTTCTTGCGTATGAAACCCTAAAAATAAGAACATTAAACACATAAAATTTAGAAGATTAAACACATATATTATTCAAAATATATACACTCTAAGTTTCGTGATAACACTGTCACGAAACCCTTGAAGTTCGTGATAATTGTGTCACGAAACTTCGTGGTTTCATGACAATTATGTCACGAACTCTATGGGTTTCGTGACTGGACTGTCACGAAATTTATGGTTTAGTGACAGTCAATTCACGAAACCCATGAAGTTTGTGACACAATTGTCACGAAACCACGAAGTATCGTGACACAATTGTCACGAACTTCATGGGTAAATTTATGGTTTTGTGACTGTCAAGTCACGAAACCCATGATGTTCGTGACACGATTTTCACGAAACCACACTTTTGTGACACAATTGTCATGAACTTCATGGGTTTTGTGACAATCAAGTCACGAAATCCAATGGTTTTGTGACAGTCAAGTCACAAAACCCATGAAGTTTCGTGAACAGTGTATGCCACGAAATAACATCCTACATCTTAAAAAAATGCACAAAAATAATCAAAACAATTCACAGAACCTACATCTAATATGAGCAAGTCTAAAAAAATCTAATTTTTACAATATCCAAACAAAATCCACAATAACATAAAAAAAATGAACACTTTTGTCAGACTAACAGTTTCATCAAATACAAAATAAACATACAAACCCAAAAGTTTTCATTTTTGTCATGAAATCAAAAACTAAGCAACCAAAAAAATCAAGACGAATTGCAAGAGTAAAAATACTCACCGTGTGAGATCTCTCGGATTTGCAACGCGCCAGGAAGAATTCATTAACGTCGAAAGAGGATGAGTTAGACGCCTCAGGCTCCTCAATTTTCTAGCGCTTCCCGAAAAGTTTCTTCAGCAGCGCAAGAACCTTCCTCTTCTTCTTTGCCCCGCCGTTTATAAGCTTCGTTGGTCGGTCTACATTCTCGACCAAGGACACGTCAGAACCCACACGCGGGCTCCGACGTGGGGATGCATGCGTCACTGGCGGAGTTTCGGTGGATGTTTGAGGAAGACTCTTCTTTTTAGGATTAGAGTTAGGATTATTAATTTTTGGAGGGCGTTTGGACGGTGGACTAGACTTTGTCCTCATCTCAAATGGGCGAAGAAAAGAGAGTGACGAAATGAAGAAAATTGATGTTTTCAAATGACAATATGGACGGTTTTGAGTTTGGTTTCAAATGAGAGTGGCGGTTTTGTCGAGTGAAAGCAAGTGACGGTTTTTACAGGAAATGAAAGCGTAGGAAATGAAAGAGAAACTGACTCTTTAGAGGAAATAAAAGACAAAGTTGATCGGCAAGAGATGAAGGGAAGTTGGACGGTTTTTGAGTTGGTTTCTCTCTCTCTCTCTCTCTCTCTGGTTAACTGACGGGAATGATGAAGAAATGAAGAGGGAGAAAATGACGTGGTGAAGGGAGGTAAGTCAAAGAAGACCGAAAATTTGGGTTGACGTGTAAAGTGAGCTTGATTTTGTGGACCCGTTTCAACTAAAACTATCTTTATTTCGTGACCTTTTCGTGACTTGATATTTAAATTTTAATGTTAACAGGGGTAAAATTGTAATTTCATAAATCGAATTTAATTAGGAAGTTCTATTGCTGACCTTTTTGAAAAAAAGTCCAAAAAATATAGTTTATGAGAAGTAATGGAATAACTCTAAAGGGAGTTGAGATTTGAGATGAGATTTGACCCACTGGATTGAAGAGATTCAACGGTTGAATCGGTGGTAGTAGTATTGGATTTTGCCATTTAGAATTGGCGGAAACCCTATAGAGGGTGTTTGGCTCTAAGACAGCTCTGATACCATGAGAGCAAAAATAATTTAGTGGAATGAATTTCTCATTAGCAGACTTGGTATATATAGTGCTAGGGTTGCAGATTTGCCATAAATGCCATAAATAGGATTGGCTGGCTAAATATAAATAATTAAATATAGCATAATTAATTGATGGGAAAATAACACATTTATACCCTGTGTTTTAGTGAAATGTCGACTTTAACCTTTGGTTTTCAAAAATGTCGAAATCATACCTTCGGTTTACCGAAAATGACAAAATTATACCCTGAAACGGATAATAGTGTCACAAATCTCCCTTTCATTGATATTAACTCTTATATAAGAAAAACAAAATCAAATCCAAAACAGTATCATAACTTTCAAATTTCCAATTTTGAAATAAAAATAGCCTTAAATTGAAATTAAATAATAAAATTCATATCTCCCAAGAGATGACTTCATTCTGTGTTCGAATTGCAACTCTGAATCATGGGTTCTCCATTCGAATCTGTAATTTTGATGACTATCAACTGTCGATTTTAACCATTTTGCCTCTTTTTGCGTTCTTCACGATTAAGAGACCTATTGTTTATTTTTTGGTTTTTAAATAAATTACATATATGACGCAAATGAATAAAGATAATTGGTGTTTACATATAAATATTATAGTCAACGTCAATGAAAAATCAATAAAAAAAAGATTTGTGGCACTGTTTTCCGTTTCAGGGTATAATTTTGTCATTTTAGTTAAACAGATGGTATAATCTCGACATTTTTTAAAACCAAAGGTTAAACTCGACATTTCACTTAAACACAGGGTATAGATGTGTCATTTTCCCTTAATTGATTTAGCAAATAAACTAATTACTACTACTTTATTCTATATTTATTTACAATATTCTAACACTCTTAGGTGGTTGAGAAAATAAATAATAGAAATAGAGACGCTTGGGAATTTCATTCAAGTTATCCTCGTTCTTGTTTTATATTTATTTATTTTATATAAACTGGCATTCATTCATATATAAAAAAAATGTTTATTAGCTATAATATTGGCAGCAGTAATGAGACGATGTTTTCCCAAGTTAAGGAACTAGTAAAATTTAACGAGAACTTGGCTAAGAGGTGAGCCGAGACATTTGCGAAGCCAGTACTTTGGCTTCTTAAAACTCTAAAAGACCCGATTAGTCTTTATTATCCGTTTTCTTGCCTCTTACTTAATAAACCATGTTAGCGTTAAGTATAAACGTTTTGTGTTCTTGTCATGTGTTATAAATAAAAGCGGTAGAGCTTAGTAGAATATTAAGTTTCTTTCCCCCTATATTATTCTATGTATGTTCTTCGTGATCAACTGATTAAATTTCTTTCTGATCCTAAGTACAACGGCATAATGCTGTCTCCTCCAAAAATGAATTTTCAAGATAATGACTAAGAACAATATTTAATTAGAAGTGTGACTTTACCAACAGAAAGGGTTTTTCAATAAATATAACTTTGGAGACAGAAAAAGTATAAACCAACTGCTTAACATTTTGGACAGGAAATCTGGACTTGCAATTAGCTGTAACAAAATATACAGACATTCGAGGTCTTGTTACCTCGGTTCTCGACATCAACCAGCCATGTCGATGTCGGTTGGTCTATTTCCTTCCACAGGTGAGGAGTTAATCGATGCCACAATATCAGCGATACTAAGAGGAGAGTGTCTTACCATATATTGAAACATAACCTGTACATGTAAAATCCCAAAAAAAAAAAAAAAAAAAAAAAAAAAAAAAAAAAAAAAAACCTTCAATAAGGTCCAATTGATTTCTCTATTTGTAACAGCACAAATTAAGACTAAACCAGTGTGTCTAGATTAAGTTATTTAGGCATATACAGGTTTACTTTTTGGTGATTTTAGCATGACATATTATCATGGTCAGAACCTATAGACCACTAAAATGGAAGATAGGCCAAGAAAGTGTAGAATTCCGCATGTAGATCTAGTTTCACAAACCTTCGAGTAACTATCTGCAAAAGCCCGAACTCTATTGCACTTTCCAAGGTACTGTAAATCAGCCTTCTCGAGCTTCCCATCGATAATACTCAATCCTCCATCACCAATGGAAAAACGAAGAAGACTTCCACTTTCCAAACCCATCTAAACAGCATTAAGAGTAACAATCATTAAGCATTCATAGAATAACCATTCTCATGGAATGATGATAAGCAATACCTTTTGGATGAACTCCAAATCTAAGCAGCCAAAATCGACCGGAGGATCATCGGATGTTGTAAGCTTGTGATCAACTTGAAGCTCCAAAACTATCTAATAATGAAATGAAAAGAAAGGAAATTCCTCACCAATACCCGGGAAAAAAAATAAAAATAAAAAAAGAGCCTTCGATAAAGCTTTTGCATCGCACAAAAAATACCTGTTGTTGGCTCAGGACATTTCCTTTGTTGTCGGTATCAATAACATACTCACTGCATCGCTCGTCTTTCCAAACCAATGCCAACGGTGTATTTCCCGGTTGATAATGTGCATTCCTACGAAACCATTACACCAAAACATCATCGGTATTGTCTATTACGAACATTAAGACTTAAAAACTTCCATAAAAAAGACTCGTACTTGTTGTAGAACGACAGACCGTCTTTGACATATGGCATGACTCCCTCGTAAGCCGATTGAAGACCAGCCAGATCGCACGAGTAAACCGGAACCAATCTGAAGCTGAACTTGTGGAACCGCGAGGGAGGATCGCAAGCTCCGGTCTCGGCGAGCTTCGAGTTCAACCAGAAGAACCGAAACTCGGCACCGCAGTCGTACAAAGAATAGCCTCGCCAGCACAACATGTCGATAACGTAATAAGTCTGATCGCCCTATTCACAACCAAATAAAAAGAATGATAAATATCCAGAGAGGTGTGATGTAGAACTCTCATCAATCAATGATAAAAACAGGAAAAGCAAGGATCTTTGTTGGGTATGTACCTCGTGGAATATGCAGTCGAGAATTGAGTACGAGTGAGCAGAGCCTGAGCCGTCTCTGGTCCGAGCTCCGTTCGGAAGAGCTGACGGGAAATGGTGAAGCACAGACCCGTTTCTCTGCCGACTTATCGTCGTTCCGTTTGAAGCCACGACGAAACATCTCTTCCCTGAAGGCCTCGCGAATACAAACCTAGCTAGGACGAAAAGCCAAATTTCAAATCCCTAAACTCAAATAGAAAATCAGACAAGATTCTGTGTGTGAATGTGGAAACGAACCAGTCGTCAGGCAATCGATCGGGGACGTCGATCATCCACTCGGGAAGCATGAGCTGTCTCGCGAACCACTTCCGAGCCTCGCTTCCTCTCAGCTTCGAAGCTTCGCGAACGTCGTCGACGTCCCTCGGCGGAGCCTCCGGTTCTTTCTGGGAACGGTGCTCGGTCTCTGGTTCAGCTCCGACCTCGATGTTCTCGGCCTCGTCGGAGGAGGAGGACGGTCGGTCGAGGGAAAGGAGAGTGGAGGCCAATCGCCGCGCGTGGAGCTGCGCGTCGCGGCGGCTCTGCTCCTGCCGCCGGAGCGTGAGTTCTCTTCGTCGCTGCTGGTCGGACACCGCCGGCTTCTTGTACGGCCTCCGGAGATCGTTCAGTGACGCCATCGACGAACGTTACTAAGCTATCTCTCTGTCACTGGATCAAAACGACATCGTTTGGATCAAACCAGCGTCCTTTAAAATAAATGGCCCTCATGCTTTAGAAAAAAGCCCTAAATCAATAGTTGCTCGAGGTAATGGGCAGAATTATATGTTTACATATTTTTATTGATAAAATAACAAGTAAAAAAAATTATTTACAAAAAAAAAAAAAAAAAAAAATGAAACCTCACGAGAGAGGCTAAAAATTCATTAGAGGCTTAACTCATGAGGAGAGTGTCCCCCTTTAATTTTTGTTATTGCTTTGCTTCCTGCCTCATTCAAAACGTTTTTTTGTTTTTCAGGTCTCGGAGCTCGATCTCACTAGAGATTTCTTGGCATTTTTTTTTTTGATAAAACGTGGGCAGGACCGCGCGACAATATATTAAAACACTCATGTATGGCGGATGAAAACCGTGGTTACATCACCGGAAAATCATTAAAAACACCACGGACGGCACAAGACGGGACATGCCCCGACCAACGAACCTCCGAATTGACAACAAGAGAAAAATGAGCCAAATTATGGGGTACCACATTACACGAACGAGGGATGAAGAGGATACTAAAGTCATGAAAACCAAGCATAATAACCTTAATATCCTCCAAGATAGTACCAAGCTCCGTAATCGGGATGATTCCGTTCTTCATCGCACAAACGACTTGGAGGCAATCGGACTGCACCACCACCCGATAGCCCCCTAAGAATGGCGGTAGCCTCCGCAAGAGGGGCGTCAAACCCATGAGCCTTGGTCGAGACTTCCGACGCCACGACCACCCCCATATGGTCTCGAATCACACAACTGGTGCTGTAGCGGTGCCCTCTATCGTCGATGGCTGCGTTGACGCTCACCGCCATCACTCCGGGAGGCAGGGGCGGCCACTTGTCAAGCGCGGACTTGCTGCCCTTGGCGGAGGAACCCATGTTCGCCGCTCTATACTCCTCGAGGAAACCTCCCGACCACTCCACAAGCGCTTCGGGGGACCACGTAGGGTTACCGGCAAGGACTTTGTTCCTATGGTTCCAAATCTCCCAAACCAAGACAACAAAGAAATCAAGATTACTAACCTCGTCGGACTCTACGGCGTTGGCGAAGATGTTTAACGCCTCCCCTCCTTGAAGTTCCTTCAACATCGTCCCGAAGCGAGTAAGTTTCCACACCTTCCTTACCCACTGACACCCCCACAAGGCATGATTGACAGTTTCCGGGCCCACACGGCAAACGGAGCAGCGGGAATCGTCGGTAATGCGGCAGCGGCAGAGCATCACGTTCACCGGGATCCACCCTTTGCAAACTCTCCAAGCGAAGAGTTTAATTTTAGGCGGAATCTTAAGTTTCCAAAGAGTGTTCCACCACGTAGCATACCCCGAACGAGTTGACGATCTAGCTACCGGAAGGTTCAAACTAGCCCGCCAATACCCGCTTTTCACCGAGTACTCCCTGTCTTTGGAGTAGTGCCACCGAAGTACATCGCCCGAACTCGCACGACTCATCGGGATGGCAAGAATGGACTCCGCATCCTCCCTCTCGAACATGTCTCGGACCAAGGCTTCATTCCACCCCCCTTCATAGTTCATAAGCTCCGCCACCCGCATATTATCCGGAATAAAAGGAGGGTCGACAAGGGAGAAATTATCGGATCGAGGAATCCATTTATCCTTACTCATGAACACGGACTAACCATCTCCCACTCTCCACCGAGACTCCTCGATAATAATCCTCTTTCCCCACGTTAACCCGCGCCAAAGGCTAGACTCGGCCGAGGGGCAAGTCGCTCCAAGAAGGTCTCCCCCCGGAAAATAGCTCGCACGCAACACTCGCTCTATGAGGCTGCCCGGTCTCCTAAGAAGACGCCACACACTCTTGGCGATTAGAGCTTGATTAAATTTTTCCAAGTCCCGAAACCCAAGCCCTCCCTCGCTCTTATGCTTGGTGAGATCTTTACAATGGATCTTGCGTTCTTCACCGTTATTCCCCCACCAAAACTTCGCTACCGCCTTGTGAATGACGGGGATAAGAGTTTTGGGGAGCCGGAAGCAACTCGCTGCATAGCTAGGAATAGCTTGGAGGACCGACTTGATGAGCACCTCCCTACCGGATTGGGAGAACCATATACCCCTCCACGACTTGATCTTTGCCCACACTCTATCTCGGACAAAGTTAAACACTTCAATCTTCCTCTTACCGGTAAGAGTAGGGAGGCCGAGATACCGATGGTGGCATTCCGTGATCGACACTCCAAGGCTCAACGCGATGTCTTCTCTATCCTCTTCCGCCACCTAGCACCCAAAGCTAATGTCGGACTTGGCTTAGTTGATAAGTTGACCGGACGCGGCGGAGTACGTCGCAAGGCTGCCCCTAATCGCCTCACTTTCCTCAAGGCAAGCACGGAAAAAAATGAGGCTATCATCGGTGAAGAGCAAGTGCGAGACTCGGAGATTGCCGTGCCCGAATCGGACCCCCGTAATATCCCCTCGTCTCTCCCCCTCCTTGAGAAGGCAAGAGAGCCCCTCCGCACAATTAAGGAAGAGGAAAGGTGAAAGTGGATCCCCTTGGCGGAGGCCCCTTTCCGGCACCACTTTCCCGCACACCGAGCCGTTGATGTTGAAAGAATAGCTCAGCGAGGTGACACACCGCATAATGATTTCCACCCACTCCACGGCGAAACCAAGCTTTAGCCTCCTCTCTTCATCGTGTAGATCCCCTTAAAGCACACCATAATGTTGCAAAAAATTTGGCGTCGGTTCTCCGAGATCACCTCCTCCATAATACCCTTCAACCTCGTTACAAGACATCGAGAAACCACTTTGTAAATCACGTTACAAAGACTAATGGGCCGGAACTCACTAACCTTTGAGGCGTTGTCGACTTTAGGGATCAAAGTGATTATGGTGTCGTTGATGTCCGATATTGGACCTCCTTCGTTGAGGATCTCCAAGCAAGCTAAGGTCACACGATCCCCAACAATCTCCCAATTCTTTTGGTAGAAGAGTGCCGAAAACCCGTCACTACCCGGCGCTTTGATGGGTCCCATCGAGAACACCTCCCTATTCACATCATCTCTCTCATAGGGACGAAGCAAGTCTCGATTCATCTCGGCGGAGACTCGCGGTCCCACCCCATCCACCACCCTGCTAATGCACTCCGACGAGGGTCTCGATGATGTGAAAATCCCCTTAAAGTAGGAGGTAATAACATCCTCGATACCCTTCTCACCGACCCTCCGCACCCGGCATCGTCGAGGAGGCTCTCGATGCAATTCTTCTTTCTTCTCGTCGAGGCCTTACGATGGAAAAAAGTAGTATTTTTGTCGCCGCACTTCATCCAAGCAACTCTACTCCTTTGTCTCCAATACTTCTCGTCATTCTCAACAAGCGCATCAAGTTTCCTTTGCTCTCGGCCCAAATTCCCGCGGTCGACTCCAAGACTAGAGTCCCTCGCCCTCCGGACCACCTCCTTTTGAAACTCGATCTTGACCTTCAATTCCGACTTCTTGCCCACTCCCCACTTGCTAAAGGAGTCCTTGCAAGACCGAAGAGACTCGATGAGGCCCGGCAGCCCCGTCCCCCTACACGACTCCCAAGTACTCCGAATTCGTTGGCCATAACCCTCCTCATCACACCAAGCCTCCTCAAAGAAGAAACGTCTCGATCTCCTCGGGGGAAAATTAGTTCTCTTACCATGAGAAGTCACAAGGAGTGGAATATGATCTGAACTCCAATACTCAAGGTGGAAAACCTTAGCCCTCGGAAAGCACAACTTCCACTCCGGAGTGAAGAGACATCTATCAAGCCCTTCCTCCAACACTATCCGGATCCGAACTCCTCCGCCATGTGAACCTCTCCCATTTGAAAAGTTTAAAAAGTGGATTTTGAAAAATTGAAAGTGAATGGAGGAAAGGTCAAGTTTTTAAAAAGTAATGCTTCAAGATCTTGTTAATTAAAGTTAAGTTAAAAAGTTCTATTTTACATATATAAGCAACATTTTCGTTTTTTTAAAAAAAAACGAATTTCATTGAGCTTCCATATTTGTTGCAGTCATGAACAACCACAAATACACTAAATAACTAACTCGTGTTATTTGTGGTTGTTCTCGGTTATTCTATTTGTTATTTGTAATTTGAATGATAATATGATTTTACAAGATGATTGTTTATATAAATAAACTCATTATTCAGCTAAATAGGTTAGTATAATTTCTGGACAAATAATGATGTGGAACAATTGTTATTGGACATGAACAACCAATTTTGTACAAGAGCATTTTATGGGTTCATGGTGGTTGTTCTTCGCTTTTTTTCATTGTTGGTTCATAGATAAAAGTTTTTTTTTTTTTTACATATGAAATAAGTTTCAAAATGTACATTTGTTATGTGGATAGTTTGTAGTTTTTAGAGGAGAAGTTGATGTATAATTTTTATAACTTTGCTTTACAATACTTAGAGATCAACTATAATTATTAAACCAAATTATTTTACAATATTTTGCATATATGAGTTGCATTTACGTTCACATATAGAGTGATGAAAAATGGAAAAATATTGATGGTGGCTCTTGGAAATGGATTGAAGTTGGTATGGCCAAAGGATTTGCAATTGAAAGAAGTGCCAAGTTTTCAAAATTGGTGGATACAACTTATGAAAGAACAAGCTATGAACGAGAAAAAGTCACTATTGAAATAACTCACAGACCCCCCTAGCCACATATTTGGAGACTACGTTGCGCCGGTTGTTATTTCAAATTATGCGGACATTAAAGATTTGATGCTCTTGTATCAAGAAAAAGAAGGAATGAGTCTTTTATGTCATGCATATAGAAACTTATTGAAAGGAAATAGTATGGGTCAATGGTCATGGTGGTCTGAATGAAGCATATAATGATTATTTTGATTGTCAAATTGTTAGAGATGGCCTTGCCGTTGAAAATGATCATTTGAATTTGTCTCATTCCGGTTAGCAACTATCATATATTTTTGTTTACTTTCAAAATAATATAGCTACTATTTTTTATGGTTATGATTATGTTTATTATTGTATGTCAAGTATGGACAGTGATGCTATAATGGGAGACAATGAGGCTATAATGGAAGATCGCGATGAGGCGAACAAAGAAGATAATTTGGGTGGAGATGATTATATACTTGATGGAACTGAAAATAGTTTGCAAGAATGCGACAACGTACATGAGACGGTTTATGATGGTCCTAGCCGAGACCGTGCATTCGACAAACCTGAAATTGTTTCACACACAACTCTCCAGACTAAGAGGCATGATGAGTCTAATGTTAAAGTTTGTGATTCTTTTCTCAACAAAGCAGATTTTAGTCTCAAAATGAACCTCGTAGCCATCAGAGGAAAGTTCGAAATGAAAGTGGTCAAGTCAACAAAATCTTTGAAAGAAGTAGTGTGTATTGATGCAAGTGGAGGTTGCGCGTGACAAAGGAGCTAGGATCAAACACATTTATTGTACGAAAATAGAATGGGTTCCGCACATGTTCGCTAGGATACAGATCCATCTGTCATTGGCAAGCTTCGAGTCGTTTCATTGGTGCTTGCATGAAAGGACACTATAGTGAGTGGAACAAGCTTCCGAAGCCAAAAGTTCTTATGGGATTCATGCGAAGCAAACTTAAGGTTTTGTACGTTATTGGAATGCTTGGAAAGGAAGACAATTTGCCAATGACTTAATTAGAGGCACTCCACAACACAGTTTTGCGATTCTCTCGTCATATTGCAACATGTTTAAGCAAGTTCCATTCAGAGATTTCAAAACATGCGAAAAGTTGTTGCAATCGATGCGGCATGGATAAAAAATAAATACAAATGGATATTGTTAGTTGCCACTACACAAGACACTGAAAGTCACACCTACCCTATCGCTTGGTGTGTGGGAATGTGTACGGAGAATATCGATTCTTGGTCTTGGTTCTTGGAGAAGGTGCAAGAGGTGTTACCAGATAGTCCAGAATTATGTTTTATTTATGATAGGAATCAGAGTATTGCAAATGCATGTTCACGAATTTATCCTATGGTGCATCACGGGGCTTGCTACTTCCATGCTATACTCAACATAAAAAGCTTTAGGAGTTCAATGTCAATTGACTTATTCAAGAAAGCAATTTTGGCATACGTATGGATGAGTTTTGGGAGCATTTTAATGTTATGCACGAAAGATATCCTAAATTTGCCGAATATCTCAAACATGATGTGAAGTTTCAAAAGGGGTCTAGAGCTCACTTTGCCGGCAATATGTATGAAGTTATGACTACTAACATTCTTGAGACCTTGGATAGTATATTGAAGGATGCAAAAGAGTACCCATAACTGCGTTGATCAATTTTATTGTAAAAAATATGGGGAATGGTTTTTTAAACGGCGATAGGATGCAGAAGCGGTAACTACACTAATCACACCAACAATAGACAAAAAAAACTCAGAGCAAGATTCGATTTGGCTAGCAACTGAATGAGGAATAATATGTGGTGAATGGTGTTGTTTTCATTTCGAACGTGAACTTGAGAATACATAGTTTACTTTTCGAGTCATTGATCTTGAAAAGATTCCTTACATTCATGCAATAGCGGCCGCATGGTTTCAAAACCCGAATGAAACTGGAGCATATGTGTACCAACTTTGCTCCAAATACTAAAATTCAGAATATAGAATGTTGGCATACGCTGAAACTATTTACAATGTTCCTTTGGAGTCTCAATGGATCAATATCTCGGAAGAAGTTAAAGCTATACAGGTTTTGGAGCCAGAGGTGAAAAAAGTCAAAGGAAGGCCAAGATTATCTCGATTTTCGTCTCAATGTGAGTTTATATAAAAAAAAAATACAAGTGCACGGTATGCAAGAAAGTAGGACACAATTCAAGAAATTGTCCATATCGTCCACAACAATCTCATGTAGGAGCTATCGACAACGTACATTGATAATTTGAGTTTACCTTTTGTTCTACATAAATATTTGAAAAGTTCCTTATGATTATGAATATTCAGAATTGTTCTCATTATTGTGAATTGTGGAAGGTCATGGAACAACAATGAGTTGTTCGCAGTGTATTTCGTGATTGTTCTGTCTTATTTGTGGTTGTTCTACATACTTTTACAAATATTGAAGCCATATTGGTATATATGATTAATATTATAACTTAAAATATCTATTTTCAATAACTTTTTAACGACTTTATTGAAAATCAAACACATTGGATAAATCATACTAGATCTAGTATAATCATTAATGGACAAGTGACCAAAAATAATAATTAACGTATTAATAACATTTATTGAATAATTTTCCATAACTTATTAAGAGTTTGGAGTTTCTAAATTAATGTTTCACTTTATTTTCTATAAATTATAATATTTTTTATGTCTTAATGATGTGCAAAGTCTTGAAACAACAAGAGGTTGTTCTCAGTGCATTTATCAGTTGTTCAGTCTTACCACAACTTGTATTTATTCTCCATACTATTACAAATATTGAAGCCCTCTTAGTATATATATTTGATATATAACCTGAAATATCTATTTTCAATAACTTTTTAATGATTTTATTGAAAATCGAACACATTGGATAAATCATACTAGATCTAGTATAATCGTTAATGGACAAGTAGTCAAAACTAAACCTTAACGCACTAATAATATTTATCGAATAATTTTCTGCAGCATATTAAGAGTTTGTAGTATCTAAATTAACGCTTCACTTTATCTTCTATGAATTATAATATTTTTTATTTTTTTAATGATGTGCAAAGTCTTGAAACAACAAAGGGTTGTTCTCAGTGCATTTATCAGTTGTTCAGTCTTATTTTTTGTTGTTCTCCATACTATTACAAATATTGAAGCCCTCTTAGTATATATGTTTGATATTATAACTTAAAATATCTATTTTCATTAACTTTTTCAATGGCTTTCTTGAAAATCGAATACATTTGATAAATCATGCTACATCTAGTATAATCGTTAATGGACAAGTGGGGAAAACTAAAACTTGACGCACTAATAACATTTATTGAATAATTTTCTGCAGCTTATTAAGAGTTTGGAGTATCTAAATTAACGCTTCACTTTATTTTCTATAAATTATAATATTTTTGATGTATTAATGATAGTGCATTTATCAGTTGTTCGGTCTTATTTGTGGTTGTTCTCCATATTATTACAAGTATGAAAGACATCTTAGCATATATGTTTGATATGATAACCTGAAATATCTATTTTCAATAACATTTTTAATGATTTTATTGTAAATCGAACACATTGGATAAATCATACTATTTTTTCAATGAGAAAAGATGTCACTTGGAATTTGGTCAAGGCATATCTGCAAGTGTGATCTCCCACATGTTGGGAGGAACACTGTAAAACCAGTAAACATAAGAGTCATAGTGAATGGCCATTTTATCCAGATTGTGAACTATTAGATTACACTCTCGTGGGGTGTGAGAGACACTAAAAGAAGAGAAGTCATGTGATAAGAGCCGGATGTCATTGAGGAGGAGGCCGAGTTCATTCGCCGGGGAGCTGTTGTTTAAGAGAAGTTTTAATAAGGAGCTGCCATCTATTTGGAGCACCACGCTGTTGATGCCGATATCGCGACAAGTCTCGAGTCCACGTCGGATAGCAAACCCTTCCTCAATGATTGGGCTTAGGGGATGCTGACAGTGATGAATGAAGGAGAGGATGACCTTTCCATTGCAATCTCTGAGAAGACCCCTAAAGCCATGCTGGAAAACATCTGCGATGAAAGCGGCATCTATTTTTAGGGTTGTAATAGTCATTGGTGGCGAGGACCATCGAGGGTTGTGGCCTGGGAGCTTTGGGGTTGGAGATGGGCGCTGGTTGCAGCTACAAAATTTCTCTAAGAAATTCATCGCCCAGTTGGCGATTTCCGTCGGGAGACGCATCTTGTCATTGAAAACAACATCATTTATGGAATTCCATACGTTCCATGTGACCGTGATGAAGTTTTCAAAGTCAACAGGTTTCAGTTCGTGTTTGATCCCATTTAGGAACCCGATCATGTCTTCGTTGTAGTTGATTTTGACTAACCGCCACCAAGGTGTTGATTTCCATATTTTTTTGCTAGTAGGGCAGGTCCAGATTGCATGGAAGATCGACTCCGGTTTCTTCTTACATCGGCCGCAGAGAGAGTCCACCTCCATGCCTCTCCGAGTAAGGTTGACAGCCACCGGGAGCCAATTACGGGAGACTTTCCACGCGAAATGGTTTTGGTGGGATGTTTAGTTTCCAGATGGATTCCCACCACAGCTTGGTTGCTCGGGGATTGGAAGGGCCTTCTTGAGCCGTGGCAGTGCCATGTTTGTCCGCCTCAACTCGATAGCCACTGACCGTGAACTCACTGTCAACGGTGTGGTGCAGTAGATAGTGTCAGTGTTGCGCGATATGGTCCAAGGGATTCTTAGTACTTCAAGCGCCTCGTCCTCGTCGAGATAGGAGTGAATGAGCTCTTTATTCCAATCTCTGTGGGGAAGCTTCACGTCTGTGACTTTGGTGCCTTTTGGAATTCGGGTTGGGTTGCGAATATGGAAATCAGGGGACGGGGGAGCCATCGGTCTTTACAGACATCCAGTGAGGATCTAGAGCAAATTCTTTAGCGAAAGCCTCAGATGATGATTTCCCGACCCCATAGAACCCATAGCCAGAGGCTAGACGCTATCCTGGGCAGGTGGCGTATAGGAAATTGTTGGCTGAAAGGTAGCTCTCGGCGAGGACCCTTGAAGCAAGAGAGGAGGGGCGTCGAAAGATGCGCCATTCGACTTTGGCAAGAAGCAATTTGTTGAACCACTCAAGATTGCGGAATCCGAGTCCTCTGGCAGATTTCCGGGTGCATAGCTTGTCCCATGCCCCAATGCAATTTCCGTTTTTCATTGGTGCTTCCCCACCAAAATTTGGCCGCGAGCTTGTGAATATCGAAGGTGAGGCGTTTTAGGATTTAAAACAGCTCATAACGTAGCTTGGGATAGCTTGAATAACCACCTTAATGAGAATCTCTTTGCCAGCTGCGGAGAAGAAAGAGCCTTTCCACCCCTTTAGTTTTCTTCCAAACCCTTTCTCTAATGAAATCGAAGATCTTGAATATGTTGCAACCCACAGACATAGGAAGCCAGATGTTATTTGTCGTGACTGGAAGTGAGTTTGACTTGGAGTGCATGCTGCCATTTCTCCATCGTTAGTTTTAATTTTCTCCCCGAAGCAAACTCCCGATTTGTCGAAATTGATGATTTGCCCCGACGCTCGGGCATAGGTTTCTAAGCACTTCTTTACTTCTCTTCCTTCTTTGGTTTGAAGAAAATGAGGCTATCGTCCACGAAGAAGAGGTGTGAAACTGTGAGACCGGGATTTCCAAATCGAAGACCACTAATCGAACCAACGTTCTCCGTATTTTGAAGGAGCACCGAGAGCCCCTCCGAGAAAAAGAGGAAAATGAGAAGTGAGACCGAGTCTCCTTGTGGAAGTCCTCTTACAGAATTTGATGTGGCCTTTGACTTCGCCATTAACAAAAAGGAGAATTTCACCGATGTGACGCATCTCATAATTAATTCGATCCATGAGGTGGCGTAGCCAAGGCGGAGCATGATAACTTAAAGATAATGCCATTCTACTCTATTGAAGGCTTTTGACATATCCAACTTAAGAGCGCCACAAAAGTTGTTGCTGAATCTTCCGCACTTCATGGTGTGGATGCCTTTGAGGCCAATAATGACGTTGTCGATGATTTGTCGGCCTTCGATGAAAGCGCTCTGGTTTTCCGACATCGTCTCTTCCATTGTGATAGTTAGGCGATTGACAATGCATTTGGAGATGGCTTTTTAGACGACGTTTCATAGACTTATTGGGCGGAAGTCTTACACCCGTCTCGGATCTTTGATCTTTGGAATGAGTGCAAAAACGGTGTCGTTGAGGGAGCCGAGGCCTTGCTTGTTGTTCAGGATGTTAGGCAAGTCTTGGTCACGCTTGGGCCGATGATTTCCTAATATTTTTTGGAAGAAGATACCCGAGAAACCTTCGGGACTAAGAGCTTTGTTGGGGTCAGTACCAAGGAATCCAGCTTGAACTTCATCTTCGGAGAATGGTAGTGAGCTTGTCATTGGTGGCATCTATGATAGCTAGTTGTACACATTGAATCACATCGTCAATATTTCTCGCCGAGGGGTTAGAGGACGAGAAAATATTGTCAAAGTAATATGAAATTGTACTTTCTTTCACAATTGGGGAGGAGGACTAGACCTGATTGGCATCGAGAATACCAGTGATCAGATTTTTCTTTTTTCGGGTGGTCGCCTTTCGGTGGAAGAACTTGGTATTTCTATCTCCATTCTTGAGCCAAGTGATTCTGGTCCTTTGATTCTTGTTCTTAGTGCATTTATCAGTTGTTCAGTCTTATTTGTGGTTGTTCTCCATACTATTACAAATATTGAAGCCCTTTTAGTATATATGTTTGATATTATAACATTAAATATCTATTTTCAATAACTTTTTTAATGACTTTAGTGAAAATCGAACACATTGGATAAATAACACTAGACCTAGTATAATCGTTGATGGACAAGTGATAAAAACTAAAACTTAACGCATTAATAGCACTTATCAAATAATTTTCCGCAGCTTATAAGAGTTTGGAGTATCTAAATTAATGTTTCACTTTATTTTGTATAAATTATAATATTTTTGATGTCTTAATGATGTGCAAAGTCTTGGAACAACAAAGGGTTTTTCTCAGTGCATTTATCCGTTGCTCAGTCTTATTTGTGGTTGTTCTCCATACTATTACAAATATTGAAGACATCTTAGTATATATGTTTGATATTATAGGCGAAAATATCTATGTACAACAACTTTTTTACGACTTTATTGAAAATCAAACACATTGGATAAATCATACTAGATCCAGTATAATCGTGAATGGAGAAGCGGTCAAAACTAAGACTTAACGCACTAATAACACTTATAGAATAATTTTGTGCAGTTTATTAAGAGTTTGGTTATTTAAATTAATGTTTAACTTTATTTTCTATAAAATTATGATATTTTTCGATGTCTTAATCCTGGACAAAGTCTTAGAACAACAATGGGTTGTTCGCAGTGTATTTTTGCGATTGATCTGTTTTATTTTTGGTTGTTCTCCATACTATTACAAATATTGAAGCCATCGTAGTATATATTGTTGTTATATTGTATGGCATAGTTTATATGGAAAAATAAATTGTAACACAGTTGTTCAAGCCGTAGCAACAACGAGTTGTTCAAGCAACTTACGCAACTAGCAGTCATGGCAGTTGCATCTTTTTCGTTACGCAAAAATCAAGTAACTACGACGTTGGTTAGTTACTCAATTTGCTTGGAGATGTTATCTCAGACCTGTAGGGATTCATTTGATTAATTTTCGCGTAGGATTTCAGAACCTAAGCATATATAAATCCACCTGGGGTTTGTATCTTTGGTGAACGAGGTTCTTCAACTGTTTGGCTATTCACGAAGCCGTATTTTCTTTGCCTGCCATCTATTTCCTGAGAACTTCATCGACAACAAGCATTGATCAGCTTTTGTATAGTCATACTAAGATTGATATTATGTGTCGTGTAGGTGTGTTATTGATCTTCGGTGAAAGATCGGGGTAATACAGGGATATGAGTCTCTGGTTCAAGTTGGGTTTGAAGCCTACCCATTGGAGATAATCATTGAAGAGAGGTATTAGCAAAGAAGAGTTCTGTCTAACTTAATATTCCTATAATTGTGGTTGATTGAGATAGTGGATTACGTTTCTCAAAGGCATTGACGAGAGTGCCTGCTAGGCTATTGAACATGGATATAAGCCCCTACCATCGTAATAGAAAACGAAACTTTTGATCTGCCTCTTGACAAGTGGACAGATGTGCATCGCAAAGACACTAATGGGAACTTTTAAGGCGATGAAGCACATTTTTTGTATAAGTATTCGAAGAATAGTATTTTATATTTATACATTTACGAGAAAATTTATAAAGATTTGTTAGGAATTCTTGCCCACGAGAAGATACTTTTGTAAATTCTCGCTGAAATATTATTTAGTAAAGTTTTTGTTGTCGCACGAAAATGAACAACTATTTAAAACCTCGGGCGGTTCGATCCAAGGCCGAACCAAGTGATCGCACCCGAGCCAAGAGTGTGAACTCGATAGTCTCGAGCTAGGGTTTTCTCCGATCAACCCGCCTCTCGGGAGAGGTGGGGGGTGAGGATGAGGAGTGACCGTGCCTTGGTTGTCGGCTGCCTACGTACCCGTGTATGGGATCAGGTCAGAACGTAGTTCAAGCGTGAAACACGCAGTATGAGGTGCGGAGCCTTGGTGGAGAGGCGTGCTCGACGAAGGAGACGGGGCGCGAGGAGTCCTCGGCAGCGTCTCAGAACTTCGGAGATCGCGTACGCGTCTAGCGTGTTAGACGCGCGAGGGGAACTCTAGTCGAGAACCCTAGGGGCGTGCTTGAGCACCGGAGAACGTTCGGTCAAGGGGAGCGACGTCCGGGAAGTCCCCGTGAGTGCTTCAGAACCTCTGAGAACGAAGGAGAGAGAAGAGAATCTGCTTCAGGCCAAATATGGCATCCAGAGAAGCAGAGGAGATGAAGAGAATTTTCTGAATTGAATAGGATTCAATGGGATCACTTTCCCCTCAATGGGAGGGGTTTATATAGGTGTTTGGAGGCCTTAGAAGGTCCCTTTTTCGTCCATGTGGGACTAGGATCGCGCATGCCATCAAGTGGAGGCGCACGGCGCGCGCGGCGCACAAAGCGCGGCGCAAGGGGCGCGGCGCGCGGGTCACCGGGCGCGGCGCGGGATGCGCGACGCAGGACGCGTGGCGCAGGATGCGCGGCGCATGCGCGGCGCGGGCACGTTCTGGTCCGGCCGCGCCTGCCTGGCGCGGCGCGCTGCCCGGTGCATGGCTGGCCGGCGTAGCGTGTTGTGCGCGCGGCGAACGGCTCGTCTTGCCGGGCTCTGGCGGGCCTTCGAATACCATTATTCCCACGTGAAATAGGAAGGTTTCCACTTGACGAGAGTGACTCGACTCGAGGAGCGGAGCTCGACTCGACGAGAGTGACTAGTGGCTTGACTCGAGGAGCGATTCGAGAATGACTCGAGGCTCGACTCGAGGAACAATTCAAGGCTCGACTCAAGGAGCGAAGCTCGACTCGAGGAGATTGACTCAAGGCTCGACTCGAGGAGCGAAGCTCGACTCGAGGAGTCAAGAACTTGGGCGAGGGCTTGAAGATTTGCCGCTCTTCAGAACCTCCGGCCTGACCATCGGCCCTTTGAGCGACGTGCCTTCTTGGCGTCTCGGGTTTTCCGAAAACGACCGACAACATTAGCCCCCCAAGTTCGTCGTTCGGGAGGCGTCTCAGCGATGAACTTTTTGTCCTTCTAGTTGGGTGTTTGAGGAAAATATTTCCCGAGTCCCGTGACCCTAAGAAAAAATCTTTTTCCTTCTTTTTCTTTTTTTTTTTTTTTTTGAGGGGGCCGCGCGGCGCGCGCCCTGGACGGCGCGGCGCGCGGTCTGTGCAGCGCGACCCGCGCGGCGCGCCCCTTGCGCGGGTCTGGTTCACCTTGCGCGGGAGAACTCCGACTTTTTGGAGTTTTTTTCTCCGATTTTGCTCCTTGTGGGAGTAGGATTTCGACTCCTACCCCCCTAGAAGTCTATAAATAGACCCCCCCTCTTCTCTTATTCCTCACTTTATTTTTTTCTCTCTTTCTCTACGCTTGTTTCTTTTTACGTCTGCATTATGGGTGTTCCTCCCCTTTTCTCAACTGAGAGTCCCGAGATTGATTTCTCTCTCTTGTTTCAGGGTTCTGAACATGTAGAGGACGATCTCTTCGCGGGATTAGAGGAGATTCCTCTGCACGTGGAAGAGAATCCAAGAGGAGTAGAGCAGTGGCTCGAGGAAGGCGAGCTGGGCGCGACCGCGCCTGCTACTCAGCCTCAATAAGAGTGCGTGCCAGCTAGGCGCGACACAAGTGGGGAGTCTGATCAACCCGTGTCCGGGGAACCTGCCCCTCGTCTCGTGATCAAGTTAGTTGGCGAGGGGGTTCACGGCAAAGCCCGCCCCGACGTGCCGCAGTCCGACTTGGACTCTCAAGGCGTGCCGGGAGATGCTACGGACGCGGACGCGGTGACTCTGCTAGAGTCGGTTCTCGACGAGATAGACTGCGTGGACGACTTTGGTCCCGAGTCTGAAGATCCCGGAGGTGAGTCAGAGACATGTCCGGGGGCCGAAGGCCTCGCATCGGAGTGTCCCGAGGTGCCGCCGGCGGCTGCCGCGGTTGTGTCGGAGGGCCGGAGCCCTTCCGTGGAGCCAGGGGGTCCTCAGCCCGGGACCCCTGACGCAGAGGCGTTGGTATCGGCGAGGTCGCTTGCTAGGATGGAGTGGTATCCCGAGGAGGGCCTTGCTGCTCCTGAGGACTTCGATTGTTCGGGGGTTGATGCTTCGAGCTCGCTCACCTACCGGACATTCGTCGGTCTCGTCGTGGTGCTTCTCCGTCCCTTAAAGGACGACCGTCCTTTCCGGCCTCGTCGTGGTTTTGCCGCAGTTTCAGTTGCGAGTCTCAAATGCGGGTTGCGGCTGCCGTTTCAACCCATCGTTCAGCAGCTTCTCGCCCGTCTGGGGGTGCACGCATGTCAGATGAGCCCGGCATTCTACCGCATAGTGGCGATGTGCCATATGGAGTGGCATTGCCAGACTGAGCGGGTGATGACCGTGAGTGATTTTCGCAATCTCATCGCGGTCTTTCCTGCGCCCGGGCAACCCAGTTTCTTTGTGGCCCGCGATCGCCGGAATACTAAGCTGATCATCGATTCAGAGAAGTACAATCGACGACCAGGGGTGTGGGTCTCGGCGGAGGCTTTCGGTGACGCGCCGCTCCGGTTCGGCCCCTTGTCCGAGTTTCCCGCATCATCTCTCTCGAGCGGCGATCCTCAAGGTATGTCGACGTTTTGTACTTCTTGCTTTTGTTTTTAGCTTAGGGTTTTGACTTTGTCGCTTTTGCAGTCTCTTCGGCTAGGGCGAGGGCTCGAGCTCGTCTAGCGAAGGCTTCCCGGGACCCGAAGTCGTTGGCGGCGGTTCGTCGTCGGATTGCTGCGCGGGATGGTCGGGAAAAACTCGATACCGATCATCGGGCGAAGAGCGGTCCTCGCGCTTCTTTGAAGCGACCTTCCTCCTCGGCTTTGCCAGACACGTCTTCGGACTCTAAGCGCGTGAACTCGATGGTCGACGTGGAGGCCGCGGAGGTTAGGGGGGAATGTTCCCTGGGCCTTGCTCAATCTTCGATGAAGATGTGGAAGAGCGTTGTGGCCAGCAGTGACGTGGAGTTCTTTCGTCACGGCGTTTCCGATGCACAGAGAGTGAGTTTCCCTTGCCTCGTTTGCGATGAATCTGTCTTTTGCTAAACTGTCTTTTTGCCTTCTCAGGTGCTTGCTCGAGCGACTCGGGGCGAGAAGATCCTTCACGACCTCATCAGGCGGATGAGTCGTGCCCAGGAGGAGCTTGCTCAAGCGAAGTCTCAGCTGGCCCACGCCGAGCGAGGTTCTCACTCAAAGGCGGAGTTTGCGAGTCTCCGCGAGCAGCTTCAGGAGGCTCGCGTGGAATTGGGAGTTACCCGCGGCAAGTGCGACCGTGCTCAGGCGGCGGTGGCGAAGATGGCCGAGGAGCTATCGACGGAACGTCAAGCCCTCGAGGTGGCGACTCGATCGACGGAGGTCTTTCGGAGCGAAGCACGGGACCTCCGACGTCAGTTGGAGTCTCGCACAGAGGAAGTTGGCATTCTCCAGGGCCAGCTTACATCGAGCGAGGCTGCCCGTGTTCGTGCGGAGCGTGAGAGCGCTTCCTTGGCGAAGGATGTGGCCCGGATCACCGAGGAGAAAGCCGCGGCGGAACAGTTTGCGTCCGACCTTCAAGATGACTTTGATGTCGGAGTCGAGGAGGCAAGACATGCGGCGGCGGTGGAGTGTCGGGACGCCACAGCTACCGAGAATGTTTCTCGGGGGGTCACCTTCGACTTCTTCGATTCGCTATTCCCACCACTTGACGGGGCCGACCCTGTGGGCGACGGTCCCGCCGAGTGAACTTTTCTTTTCTTTATTTTTCCTGCGCAAGTGTTTTAGCGCATGCTTTTTAGGTTTTTCCATTCAGCGCACTTGTCTTAGCGCTTGCTTACTAGGATATTTCCCTTTAGCGCACTTGCTTTAGCGCATGCTTTCTAGGTTTTGAGGCAGTTGCCCCTTTCTTTTATGAGGAGTTGTTTATTTATTTTTATGAATGTTTTCGCACATTCATCTTCTACGGCATGCATGGATGGTCACTTGTTTGTGTCAATGATTTTGTCCATCCTTTTACCTCGGCAGGATACCTTTTCAAACACGCCAGTCACTTGGATGGTTTGCGTTCTTAAGTATTTTCAACTGCGAGTCAGCCATGATACGTAGGTGCCTTACGCGTGCCGGATTGTGCCACGAGGACGTCTCAAATCGCGCCATGTAGGCGTCTTGGGTTGCGCCATGTAGGCGTCTTACGTGCGCCATGTAGGCGTCTTAAATGCGCCATGTAGGCGTCTTACGGGCTGCGCCATGTAGGCGTCTTCCGGGCTGCGCCTTTACGCGACTTACATGCGCCATGTAGGCGTCTTAGGCTGCGCCTTGTAGGCGTCTTACGGGCTGCGCCTTTACGCGACTTACGTGCGCCATGTAGGCGTCTTAGGTTACGCCATGTAGGCGTCTTACGGGCTGCGCCTTTACGCGACTTACGTGCGCCATGTAGGCGTCTTAGGTTGCGCCATGTAGGCGTCTTACGGGCTGCGCCTTTACGCGTCTTACGTGCACCATGTAGGCGTCTTAGGTTGCGCCATGTAGGCGTCTTAGGCTGCGCCATGTAGGCGTCTTACGGGCTGCGCCTTTACGCGACTTACGTGCGCCATGTAGGCGTCTTAGGTTGCGCCATGTAGGCGTCTTACGGGCTGCGCCTTTACGCGACTTACGTGCGCCATGTAGGCGTCTTAGGTTGCGCCATGTAGGCGTCTTACGGGCTGCGCCTTTACGCGACTTACGTGCGCCATGTAGGTGTCTTAGGTTGCGCCATGTAGGCGTCTTACGGGCTGCGCCTTTACGCGTCTTACGTGCGCCATGTAGGCGTCTTAGGTTGCGCCATGTAGGCATCTTACGGGCTGCGCCTTTACGCGACTTACGTGCGCCATGTAGGCATCTTAGGTTGCGCCATGTAGGCGTCTTACGTGCGCCATGTAGGCGTCTTAGGTTGCGCCATGTAGGCGTCTTACGGGCTGCGCCTTTACGCGACTTACGTGCGCCATGTAGGCGTCTTAGGTTGCGCCATGTAGGCGTCTTACGGGCTTCGCCTTTAAGCGACTTACGTGCGCCATGTAGGCGTCTTAGGTTGCGCCATGTAGGCGTCTTACGCGCTGCGCCTTTACGCGACTTACGTGCGCCATGTAGGCGTCTTAGGTTGCGCCATGTAGGCGTCTTACAGGCTGCGCCTTTACGCGACTTACGTGAGCCATGTAGGCGTCTTAGGTTGCGCCATGTAGGCGTCTTACAGGCTGCGCCTTTACGCGACTTACGTGCGCCATGTAGGCGTCTTAGGTTGCGCGATGTAGGCGTCTTACGTTGCGCCATGTAGGCGTCTTACGGGCTGCGCCTTTACGCGTCTTACGTGCGCCATGTAGGCGTCTTAAGTAGCGCCATGTAGGCGCCTTATGGGTTGCGCCATGTAGGCGTCTTTGGTTTGCGCCATGTAGGCGTCCTAAGTGCGCCATGTAGGCGTCTTAAGTTGCGCCATGTAGGCGTCTTACGGGTTGCGCCACGTAGGCGTCTTATATGCGCCATGTAGGCGTCTTAAGTTTTTTGGTGGAGCGTGTTCTTTTGAGAGTTTCCTTACCATAGCTAGCCCCCCAAGTTTTTGGGTTATAAATTAATTGTTTGATAACCAGAAAACTTGCATAAAACAAAATTTGAAACGGAAAACTTGAGTTTTATTTCTTTTGCGAAAAACTTGCGAGAAAATTTGAATCATAAAACATTGGCTCGTAGGCCTTATTGAAAATGGGAAATAAAATCGATAAAAAAGTGGGGGACGCTAGCTACTGATAGTACTCTCTCAAGTGCTCCGCGTTCCAGGTTTTGAGGCAGTTGCCCCTTTCTTTTATGAGGAGTTGTTTATTTATTTTTATGAATGTTTTCGCACATTCATCTTCTACGGCATGCATGGATGGTCACTTGTTTGTGTCAATGATTTTGTTCATCCTTTTACCTCGGCAGGATACCTTTTCAAACACGCCAGTCACTTGGATGGTTTGCGTTCTTAAGTATTTTCAACTGCGAGTCAGCCATGCTACGTAGGTGCCTTACGTGTGCCGGATTGTGCCACGTGGACGTCTCAAATCGCGCCATGTAGGCGTCTTGGGTTGCGCCATGTAGGCGTCTTACGTGCGCCATGTAGGCGTCTTACGGGCTGCGCCATGTAGGCGTCTTACGGGCTGCGCCTTTACGCGACTTACGTGCGCCATGTAGGCGTCTTAGGCTGCGCCATGTAGGCGTCTTACGGGCTGCGCCTTTACGCGACTTACGTGCGCCATGTAGGCGTCTTAGGGTGCGCCATGTAGGCGTCTTACGGGCTGCGCCTTTACGCGACTTACGTGCGCCATGTAGGCGTCTTAGGTTGCGCCATGTAGGCGTCTTACAGGCTGCGCCTTTACGCGTCTTACGTGCGCCATGTAGGCGTGTTAGGTTGCGCCATGTAGGCGTCTTACGGGCTGCGCCTTTACGCGACTTACGTGCGCCATGTAGGCGTCTTAGGCTGCGCCATGTAGGCGTCTTACGGGCTGCGCCTTTACGCGACTTACGTGCGCCATGTAGGCGTCTTACGTTGCGCCATGTAGGCGTCTTACGGGCTGCGCCTTTACGCGACTTACGTGCGCCATGTAGGCGTCTTAGGTTGCGCCATGTAGGCGTCTTACGGGCTGCGCCTTTACGCGACTTACGTGCGCCATGTAGGCGTCTTAGGTTGCGCCATGTAGGCGTCTTACGGGCTTCGCCTTTACGCGACTTACGTGCGCCATGTAGGCGTCTTAGGTTGCGCCATGTAGGCGTCTTACGGGCTGCGCCTTTACGCGACTTACGTGCGCCATGTAGGCGTCTTAGGTTGCACCATGTAGGCGTCTTACGGGCTGCGCCTTTACGCGACTTACGTGCGCCATGTAGGCGTCTTAGGTTGCGCCAAAGTAGGCGTCTTACGTTGCGCCATGTAGGCGTCTTACGGGCTGCGCCTTTACGCGTCTTACGTGCGCCATGTAGGCGTCTTAAGTTGCGCTATGTAGGCGCCTTATGGGTTGCGCCATGTAGGCGTCTTTGGTTTGCGCCATGTAGGCGTCTTAAGTGCGCCATGTAGGCGTCTTAAGTTGTGCCATGTAGGCGTCTTACGGGTTGCACCACGTAGGCGTCTTATGTGCGCCATGTAGGCGTCTTAAGTTTTTTGGTGGAGCGTGTTCTTTTGAGAGTTTCCTTACCATAGCTAGCCCCCCAAGTTTTTGGGTTATAAATTAATTGTTTGATAACCAGAAAACTTGCATAAAACAAAATTTGAAACGGAAAACTTGAGTTTTATTACTTTTGCGAAAAACTTGCGAGAAAATTTGAATCATAAAACATTGGCTCGTAGGCCTTATTGAAAATGGGAAATAAAAGCGATAAAAAAGCGGGGGACGCTAGCTACAGATAGTACTGCCTCAAATGCTCCGCGTTCCAGGTTTTGAGGCAGTTGCACCTTTCTTTTATGAGGAGTTGTCTATTTATTTTTATGAATCTTTTCGCACATTCATCTTCTACGGCATGCATGGATGGTCACTTGTTTGTGTCAATGATTTTGTTCATCCTTTTACCTCGGCAGGATACCTTTTCAAACACGCCAGTCACTTGGATGGTTTGCGTTCTTAAGTATTTTCAACTGCGAGTCAGCCATGCTACGTAGGTGCCTTACGTGTGCCGGATTGTGCCACGTGGACGTCTCAAATCGCGCCATGTAGGCGTCTTGGGTTGCGCCATGTAGGCGTCTTACGTGCGCCATGTAGGCGTCTTAAATGCGCCATGTAGGCGTCTTAAGGGCTGCGCCATGTAGGCGTCTTACGGGCTGCGCCTTTACGCGACTTACGTGCGCCATGTAGGCGTCTTAGGCTGCGCCATGTAGGCGTCTTACGGGCTGCGCCTTTACGCGACTTACGTGCGCCATGTAGGCGTCTTAGGTTGCGCCATGTAGGCGTCTTACGGGCTGCGCCTTTACGCGTCTTACGTGCGCCATGTAGGCGTCTTAGGTTGCGCCATGTAGGCGTCTTACGGGCTGAGCCTTTACGCGTCTTACGTGCGCCATGTAGGCGTCTTAGGTTGCGCCATGTAGGCGTCTTACGGGCTGCGCCTTTACGCGACTTACGTGCGCCATGTAGGCGTCTTAGGCTGCGCCATGTAGGCGTCTTACGGGCTGCGCCTTTATGCGACTTACGTGCGCCATGTAGGCGTCTTAGGTTGCACCATGTAGGCGTCTTACGGGCTGCGCCTTTACGCGACTTACGTGCGCCATGTAGGCGTCTTAGGTTGCGCCATGTAGGCGTCTTACGGGCTGCGCCTTTACGCGACTTACGTGCGCCATGTAGGCGTCTTAGGTTGCGCCATGTAGGCGTCTTACGGGCTGCACCTTTACGCGTCTTACGTGCGCCATGTAGGCGTCTTAGGTTGCGCCATGTAGGCGTCTTACGGGCTGCGCCTTTACGCGACTTACGTGCGCCATGTAGGCGTCTTAGGTTGCGCCATGTAGGCGTCTTACGGGCTGCGCCTTTACGCGACTTACGTGCGCCATGTAGGCGTCTTAGGTTGCGCCATGTAGGCGTCTTACGGGCTGCGCCTTTACGCGACTTACGTGCGCCATGTAGGTGTCTTAGGTTGCGCCATGTAGGCGTCTTACGGGCTGCGCATTTACGCGACTTACGTGCGCCATGTAGGCATCTTAGGTTGCGCCATGTAGGCGTCTTACGGGCTGCGCCTTTACGCGACTTACGTGCGCCATGTAGGCGTCTTAGGTTGCGCCATGTAGGCGTCTTACGTTGCGCCATGTAGGCGTCTTACGGGCTGCGCCTTTACGCGTCTTACGTGCGCCACGTAGGCATCTTAAGTTGCGCCATGTAGGCGCCTTATGGGTTGTGCCATGTAGGCGTCTTTGGTTTGCGCCATGTAGGCGTCTTAAGTGCGCCATGTAGGCGTCTTAAGTTGCGCCATGTAGGCGTCTTACGGGTTGCGCCACGTAGGCGTCTTATGTGCGCCATGTAGGCGTCTTAAGTTTTTTGGTGGAGCGTGTTCTTTTGAGAGTTTCCTTACCATAGCTAGCCCCCCAAGTTTTTGGGTTATAAATTAATTGTTTGATAACCAGAAAACTTGCATAAAACAAAATTTGAAACAGAAAACTTGAGTTTTATTACTTTTGCGAAAAACTTGCGAGAAAATTTGAATCATAAAACATTGGCTCGTAGGCCTTATTGAAAATGGGAAATAAAAGCGATAAAAAAACGGGGGACGCTAGCTACTGATAGTACTGCCTCAAGTGCTCCGCGTTCCACGGGTGGCGAATCGGAGTTCCGTCCGTGTGCTCGATGTAGTATGTCCCGTCGTGAATGACTTTGCGGACTCTGTAAGGGCCTTCCCAGTTCGGGCCTAGGACGCCGGCGCCTTGGACTTGTGTGTTCTGGAATACTCGTCTGAGGATGAGGCTTCCGACGGCGAAGGTTCGCCTTTTGATCTTGGAGTTGTAGTATCTTTCGACCTTGCGCTTCTGTGCGGCGAGGCGTCTGAATGCTTCCGCCCTCTTTTCATCGATCAGGTCCAACTCAAGGCGCATGGCCTCGTCATTGTCCGCTTCGTCGAATGTATCGACTCGGAACGTGGGTACCTCGGTTTCAATTGGAACCACGGCCTCGACCCCATATGCCAAGGAGAATGGCGTCTCGCCGGTGGCGTTTCGCGCGGTTGTCCTATATGCCCATAGGACGAATGGCAATTCCTCGGCCCAGGCGCCTTTCTTGTCTTCGAGCTTCTTTTTCAGGTTGCTCTTGATAGTCTTGTTGACCGCCTCGACTTGGCCGTTGGCCTGAGGATGACGCGGCGAGGAGAAGGTCTTGCTGATCTTTAATTGATCGCAGATATCTCTTACTCGCGCGTTGTCAAATTGTGCTCCGTTGTCGGTCACAATCGAGGCGGGGATACCGTGCCTGCATATGATGCTTTTCCAGATGAAGTTTGTCGTGTTTGCTTCAGTTATTCTGGCAAGCGGCTCGGCCTCTACCCACTTAGTGAAGTAGTCGATGGCGATAATGGCGTACTCGAATTGTCTTGGCGCTCTTGGGAGCTTGCCAATGATGTCCACGCCCCACTTAGCAAAGGGACGCGGAACAATGATGCTGCTTAATGGGGTCGGGGGCTGTCGCGGAATTTCCGCGAAGCGCTGGCATTTATCGCAACGCCTTGCCCATTCGCAAGCATCTCGCTTCATGGTAGGCCAGAAATAGCCTTGCTTAAGCGCTTTGAGCGCAAGGGAAGTTCCAGCGGCGTGGTTTCCGCAGATGCCCTCATGAATTTCGCGGAGGACCTTGGTCGACTCAACGCTATCGAGGCACCGGAGCAGCGGCGTTGAGTAGCCGCGCTTATAGAGTATGCCCTCACGGAGCGCGTATTTGGATGCTAAGGCCCTCAGTTTATCGGCTTCCTTGCGGTCCTCGGGGAGTTCCCCTCTTCGCAAAAACTCGACAATTGAGTTCATCCAAGTGGGCTGAGATGCCACCTCTATAGTCCCAACTTCGTCTCGGGAGACGGATGGCCGTGGGAGAAATTCGATGGGCACGGTCCCCAATCCGTCTTCGTCGATGCCAGATCCGAGGCGAGCAAGCGCGTCAGCCTCCGAATTTTGTTCTCTCGGGATTTGGTGAATCTCGAACCAAGAGAAGGCATCGAGTTTGGAGTTTGTCTTAGCCAGGTATGCGACCATGTTAGGTTCCTTGGCGGCGTAGTCTCCTTTAACCTGGTTTACGATCAACTGCGAGTCGCAGTGTATTCGCAGGTTACGGGAGCCGAGCTTCTGTGCCAGCTCTATCCCTACAATGAGCGCTTCGTATTCAGCCTCATTGTTGGAGGCTTGGAAGCCGTAGTGGAGGGCGTATCGCAGCTTTTCCCCGTCGGGGTTATTCAAGATTATCCCGGCGCCAGCCCCCCGAGCATTAGATGCTCCGTCTACGTATAACTCCCAGATGGGACCTGTTGGGTCTACCTTCCTTTTCTGAGTTGGCGCATCGTTGCTTAGGTCGGCTTCTGCTCTTCCCATATCGGGAGCGTAGGAGAATTCTGCCACGAAGTCGGCTAAGGCCTGCCCCTTTATAGCCGTTCTTGGGTGGAACTCAATCCCGTACTCGCTCAATTCTTGGGACCAGATCGCCATGCGAGTCGATGTTCCCTTTTGAAGAGCTTTACCGATTGGATGCTCAGTTCGCACCGCAATTGGGTGAGCTTGGAAGTACGGTCGTAGCTTCTTTGCTGCCGTTACGAGAGCCAGAGAAAGTTTCTCGATCTCGGTGTAGCGCGTTTCTGCGTCGAGTAAGGCTTTGCTCACGTAGTAGATCGGCCATTGGACCTTGTTTTCTTCGCGGACAAGGACGGCACTTACAGCTCTTTCAGAGACGGCGAGATAC
Source organism: Urtica dioica subsp. dioica (assembly GCF_054948205.1). Classification (NCBI taxonomy): domain Eukaryota; kingdom Viridiplantae; phylum Streptophyta; class Magnoliopsida; order Rosales; family Urticaceae; genus Urtica; species Urtica dioica. The sequence goes on along the minus strand of NC_142765.1, from coordinate 5,900,267 downwards.
ACGTATAGCGTCTCGCCCTCTTTCGGTTTAGAGAGGAATGGTGGGGACCCAAAGTAAGCCTTCATTTCTTGGAAGGCACTTTCGCATTCGTCCGTCCACTCAAAGCCGTCCGTCTTCTTTAGGGCTTTGAAGAACGGTTGACACTTGTCGGTGGCTTTAGACACGAAGCGTGTCAGAGCGGCAATCCAACCGGTCAGGCTTTGTACCTCTTTAACTCGTCTTGGCAACTTCATTTCAAGGAGTGCCTTGATTTTTTCCGGGTTCGCCTCAATGCCTCGTCGGCTGACGATGTAACCGAGGAACTTTCCCGATTCAACCCCGAATACGCATTTATTGGGGTTGAGCTTCATTTTATATCGGCGGAGGATTGCGAACATCTCCCTTAAGTCGCGTACGTGATTGGTTGCCAGTAGGCTTTTAACGAGCATGTCGTCCACGTACACTTCCATCGTCTTGCCGATTTGATCGGCGAAGATCCGATTTACCAAGCGTTGGTACGTTGCTCCCGCGTTCTTAAGGCCGAAAGGCATGACCTTGTAACAGTAGAGACCTCGATCAGTGAAAAAGGTCGTCTTAATTTGATCGGGCTCGTGCATTCGAATTTGGTTGTAGCCTGAATAAGCGTCCATGAAGCTTAGAAGTTCATGGCCGGCCGTGGCGTCCACCAGTTGTTCGATGCGCGGGAGTGGAAAGCAGTCCTTAGGGCAGGCTTTGTTAAGATCTTTATAGTCTATACAAATTCGCCACTTCCCGTTGGGCTTTTTTACCATTACCACGTTGGCGACCCACTTGGGGTACTTAGCCTCTCGAATGAAGTTTGCGGTGATGAGTTTCTCGACCTCTTCATTTATGGCCAGGTATTGTTCTGGGTTGAACGTTCGTCTAGCCTGCACTTTTTCGGCGACTTTTGGGTCGTCGTTTAGTCGGTGCACTATTACCTCGGGATCGATTCTGGGCATGTCCGCATGAGTCCATGCAAAAACATCCTTGAACTCCCTAAGGAAAGCGGTAAGCTGAGTTTTGATGGCGAGTGGAAGTCGGGTGCCGATTTTTACAACCTGATCAGGCTTCGATTCGTCCAGGACGATTGGCACAAGATCATCGGAGGTTTCCACTTTAAGTCTTTCGATTTCATCACGGGGGTCAAGTTCTCCGAACTTCCTTGCATCCCTTGGGTTGCATGGGTAATCGTCTTCCAGTTGGAAGATTGTGTTGACCGCTTTTCCCGCGGACTTGCCATCAACTCCTTGCACGTAGCATATTCTGGCTTGGGATTGGTCTCCAGCCATGATGCCAATTCCCCCTTCGGTGGGGAACTTCACCAGTAGGTGATACGTGGAAGTGATTGCCCTTAGCCGTTTCAACGTGGGTCGCCCAATGATTAGGTTATAAGGCGACTCCTGGTCAACCACTAGGAACGGGACCATGTGAACGGCCTCAATTCCTCCAGGGGTCCCAAAGGTGACTGGCAGGTCGATGATGCCCTCGGTCATAACCTTTTCCCCAGTGAACCCAAACAATGGCGTTTGGGTCGGAGTCGGGCGCAGCCCCCCGAGCTTCATGCGCTCTAGGGTGGACTTGAATATTATGTCGGCAGCGCTGCCGTTATCAATGAGAACCCTTTTCACCAGGTTATTAGCCACTTGGGCTTTGTGCACGATCGCGTCATTGTGCGGATGCACAACTCGCTTGGCCTCTTCATTGGTGAAATACATCGTCTCGTGAAGCACGGACGGAGGTTCTTCATATGTGAAGTTGACGTGCATAGCAGCGTCTTCTTGAGACACGGCCCTAAGGAATTTCTTCCGTTGTCGGGCTGAATCTCCATCTTGTGGACCTCCCAGTATGGTGGTTACCACATGGAGTTGTGGGTTGGCGTTGGCAGTAGCCGTGGTTCGGTCGGCAGAAGCGGCTGTTCCTCCTCCTTGACCAGACTGTTGTCTGTTCGTGGTGGGGCCCGCAGCGCCAATCATGCGCAACACAAATTCCTTAAGCTCACCCCGTTGGATCAAAGCCTCGATTTGCCTTTTGAGGTTATAGCATTCCGAGGTCAAATGACCGTATTCCCGATGGAACTCACAATACCTGGATCGATCGCGAGTTGCGGGATCCTTCTTCATTGGAGCCGGGGGCGTGAACTTGTCACGTGCCAGAGCCAAGATCCTTTCCGGCGCTGTGTTAAGCGGTGTGAACGACGAGTACCCTTTGAAGTTTTCCGCAAGTCGCGGTTTCTGAGGTACAGGGGGTTGGTTGCTAGAAACCTGGTTCCCCTTGTTTCGCCTCTTATGAGGTTCGTTCTGCTCGCGGATAGGTTCTTCTCGACGGCGAGAACTTTGATTAGTGCTCTTGCGGCCGTCGAGGTAGTCTTCGACTCCCATGAAGGTCTTAGCTCGAGTCATTAACTCGGCCATGGTAGAAGGGACACGGCCGACGACAGACTTGAGGAAGTCACTTGTGCGCAAGCCTTCTATGATAGCGGCAATTGCGTCACTGTCGTCAAAGCGGTCGACCTTGTTTGACTCTTCAGTGAATCGGGCGAGGTATCGTCTAAGAGACTCGCCACTCTCTTGCCTGATTGACCACAGGTACATCTTGGTCTTCTTTTGGACCATAGACGTAGCGAACCGTGCTAGGAACATGTCCTTCAGGTCTTTGAACGAGTGGATGCTTCCTGGCCTTAAGTTTTTGAACCACTCAAAGCCGGGTCCGGTGAGGGTCAAACTAAAAGCTTGGCACATGGCGCCAGGAGAAACACCCTGCATCGTCATCCAGGTTTCATAGTGCTGGATGTGGTAAGCAGGATCTGCTTTTCCATCATAGAGAGCGAGGTTTGGGAGCTTGAAATTCCCCGTACAAACCTCAGCTAGTATCTGAGTAGTGAAAGGTGATGAATTCTCCTCAACGACCCCATAGGCACTTCCACCCATTCCGTATTCTCGGAGATCTCGTACCTCATTTCGAAGGTTGTGGATCATAGTGACCACATCGAGACCGGTCGTTGGAGTAACCCCTTGATCGGGAGGAGTCACCTGCAGCCTTTCGTTAGACCCCTGTCTTGCGCGGCGGTTCCCGTTAGTTGGGGCTGCCAGCGGGACATTGGGTCTAGAGCTTAGTCGCTCTCTCAGATCATGGCCACGCCCAATGCGTTGAGCAGTGAGGCGGTCCCTAAGGTCAGGGCTGGCCGTACGGAGACGCCGGCTTTGCTTGCGGCGGTGCGCTCTCCGCGCGCCCTGACTTTCCGCAACATTCTCCCTCGGACCTAGTCGGTCGAGAGCCGAACGTCGGGAATTCCCCTCTTGAGAAGCTGCCGGTGCATCGCCTGTTCGGGGTAAGGGATTCGACGGACCGGCTTCGAACACGGCGGGGAGTCCCCCGTCCTTCGTGAGAGAAGTCTCGATATCCTCCGACTCACCAATACCCTCGTAATCAGGGTCGCGGCTTTCCTCATTGAGGTTCTCATGATCCCCGTTGGGGATTGTCGTGTCACGCATAGGTTGCTTCGCAGCCAGTCGGCTGTGATACCTTGCGTTCCTCGCCTTCAGTCGGCGGATACTCTCCTCTAACTCCACGATGCGGTTGTCCCTGCTATCAGGAGATGGAGATGGCAAGCGGGTCGAGCTCTCTTCGTGGAGCGACTCTTCGTCACCATGCGCTCGGGAGCGCAAGAAGTATTTCCTGGTCCCAGTGACGTTTTCGGGGTTGTTCACGCCCTCAGAACGTACGGGTGGTTGGCTACTCATCGTTTCTCAAGTTCGAGAAGGTTGAGTTCGCAGAAGAAAAGAAGAAGATGAACAGAAGGGATTTCGGGGTGAATAGGTCGGGAAGTCCCCTCCTTCTAGCGCCAAAATGTTGTCGCACGAAAATGAACAACTATTTAAAACCTCGGGCGGTTCGATCCAAGGCCGGACCAAGTGATCGCACCCGGGCCAAGAGTGTGAACTCGATAGTCTCGAGCTAGGGTTTTCTCCGATCAACCCGCCTCTCAGGAGAGGTAGGGGGTGAGGAGGAGGAGTGACCGTGCCTTGGCTGTCGGCTGCCTACGTACCCGTGTATGGGATCAGGTCAGAACGTAGTTCAAGCGTGAAAGACGCAATATGAGGCGCGGAGCCTTGGTGGAGAGGCGTGCTCGACGAAGGAGACGGGGCGCGAGGAGTCCTCGGCAGCGTCTCAGAACTTCGGAGATCGGGTACGCGTCTAGCGTGTTAGACGCGCGAGGGGAACTCTAGTCGAGAACCCTAGGGGCGTGCTTGAGCACCGGAGAACGTTCGGTCAGGGGGAGCGACGTCCGGGAAGTCCCCGTGAGTGCTTCAGAACCTCTGAGAACGAAGGAGAGAGAAGAGAATCTGCTTCAGGCCAAATATGGCATCCAGAGAAGCAGAGGAGATGAAGAGAATTTTCTGAATTGAATAGGATTCAATGGGATCACTTTCCCCTCAATGGGAGGGGTTTATATAGGTGTTTGGGGGCCTTAGAAGGTCCCTTTTTCGTCCATGTGGGACTAGGATCGCGCATGCCATCAAGTGGAGGCGCACGGTGCGCGCGGCGCACAACGCGCGGCGCACGGCGCAAGGGGCGCGGCGCGCGGGTCACCGGGCGCGGCGCGGGATGCGCGACGCAGGATGCGCGGCGCATGCGCGGCGTGGGCACGTTCTGGCGCGGCGCGCTGCCCGGTGCATGGCTGGCCGGCGTAGCGTGTTGTGCGCGCGGCGAACGGCTCGTCTTGCCGGGCTCTGGCGGGCCTTCGAATACCATTATTCCCACGTGAAATAGGAAGGTTTCCACTTGACGAGAGTGACTCGACTCGAGGAGCGGAGCTCGACTCGACGAGAATGACTAATGGCTTGACTCGAGGAGCGATTCTAGAATGACTCGAGGCTCGACTCGAGAATGACTCGAGGCTCGACTCGAGGAACAATTCAAGGCTCGACTCGAGGAGCGAAGCTCGACTCGAGGAGATTGACTCAAGGCTCGACTCGAGGAGCGAGGCTCGACTCGAGGAGCGAAGCTCGACTCGAGGAGTCAAGAACTTGGGCGAGGGCTTGAAGATTTGCCGCTCTTCAGGACCTCCGGCCTGACCATCGGCCCTTTGAGCGACGTGCCTTCTTGGCGTCTCGGGTTTTCCGAAAACGACCGACAACAGTTTTGACATTTATAAGTTATTCGAATCGAAAATGTTATTTCTTATATATTAAGATTTATCAAACATTCATCAACCCATAGTCTCCGTATCGAACTGAGTCACAATGCACGACATCTGAGCTCGGGCGGTGAACTAAAACTGGTCGATGATTGGTTCATGCATGGGTAGTTGAATCTGAAATCATATATGTGGAACACAAGTCAAGGTTAATCACTTAGTGGGAGGATTCTACACGTGTGGTAAGTGTACGACCCAGACAGATCTTGCTTGTAGATGTGTCGTTTAAAGACCGTTACAACACACTAACCGAGATCACAAAGGTCATAATGAGACTTGATCTAAATCCTGAAGTGATCATGGACACTTGATTATGTTACCGCACTCGTTGATTCATTCGCTAAAAGGCCATTATCATGCCAATCATTGCTTATGTCATGGGAGCATTGCGGAATATGGTTCGAGCGGAAAGTGATTTACAGATACGGAATCCAGTCTTGCTGAAAGAAGGTAAATGTTCTCTCACCGAATGATTGATTCCAGAACCGATAGATTGCGTGCAGTTGATAGGTGCGTTTATTACGCGTAAAACTCCTATTTCCCGGACTAAAAACTAACGAGTCCTCAAGTGTTTTTGATAGTTTTGTGTGTTTATGAGTGATTTTCATGTTTAAGAGGTCAATTGGGTCTTGAGGAGGTTATTAGCGTATCATGTGACGATTTCGAACAATTTCAAGGAGATTCATACACATTTGGACAACTTGGAGCGAAACAAGGAACGACGTCCTCTTTTGCAGGATTTTGGGATTTTTAAATGATGATTTTGGATTATTCACTTCCATAACTTGATAGATCTCTCTCTTAGCTTTCCAACGCATGTTTATTTTCAGAAATCGGACATCAGAGCTAGGAGTTACGACCGTTTAAAAAACGGTGTGCAGCGAGCAGGAAGCGTGCGGCGCGCGGACGAAAATTTTTGCCGTTTTCGCCTCCAGAGTCGTACGCGCGAACCACTCGAAGCCGAAAAAATGGACTGCGCGCCGCGCAGACAAAAGGGCGCGCCGCGCGGTCCGAAAATCAGCATTTTCCAATGTTGCGTTTCTGAGCGGATTTTGGCCATTGGATCAAAATGAAAGGTCCATATGGCTCCGAAAATAACCTCATTCAGCCTTAAAAACACAAATACAATGCGATTAAGGCATGCAAGGCTTGGGAGATCTCATCTCATCTCATCTTTGAGAGAGAGTATTTTTCGTTTCTCTTCATTTTTCCTTAGAGTTTCTCTTGGTTTTGCTTTGGAGAAGAAGGAGATCAGAGTGTCATCTCACCGGAATTCGTCCAGCCACCACCACCACAGTTTTATCCTCTTCCTCTATCTCTTGAACTTCATTTATTTATGAAGATTATGTTGGTTTCATTGTTCTTTGTTTATGTTTGCTTTGTTCTTCATATCACCATGAACTAAGCCTCCATAAGGCTATGGTGTAGCGAGTTCTTGACGGTTATGGATTCCCAATGCTAGATTGATTTTATTGTTGTTGTTCTTGTCATGTTGCTTAGTTCAAATCCATGCTTAATGCCTTGTATGAAATTAGCTACCTTATGCATGTTTTATGTTCAATTCTAATGCTTGAGAAAGATTAGGTTGTTGTGCTTTTGTTTTGGATTACTAAAATACATTCCTAGGCTAGAGATAGCTAGGCTGTTTTAGACTCGTGTGTGTACTCTTGTTGTGAATGCTTGCCGTGCTTTTTAGGAGTTGAGATCGAGAGATAAAACTCCGGCATTGTTTTTAGGTTGCTAGATGCTCGAGAGAGATTTAGTGATACGATTAGCGTGAGTACGAGTAGTAATATATGAACAACAATAATCGTGCGTAATTTTCGTGAATCCGAACCGTAGATTGAACTCGTGAAATCATAGTCTTCCGTCTTCATAATCGTAAAACCGTTCTTTAGTTTTGTTATTTATTTTATTTACTTGTTAGGTAATTTTGTGACAAACCTTCTATTATTATTTTTGGGTTCTCATTCAAACTTGTGAATCTTGAATCTTCAATTTAGCTAGTCCTCGTGGGATCGACTCGTTCTTACGATTTATTACTATTGCGACCACGTGCACTTGTGTGTGCGAGAAAATTCGCAACAGTAGTTCCAAAGTTTGTACGTTCGGAAGAATCTTTCGCTGGGAAATAAACAATGCTTAGGACTTATAGGTGTCAAGAAAAGTATAACAGAATAATTGACTTTTCTCGATAGCTGTTGAACCTGGAGGATCTTGATCACGAACTGACTATATCAATGGACACTCGTCACGATAAGTAAACATAATTCTAGTACCAAGGAAGGTTCAGTCTTGGCTTGCAAGGTAGAGTCTGACCAAGATTAGAGAAATCGATGTAGAAAAGAGAAATGACTTTTTCGTCTTTTCATCAAATTTGTTAAGCTTCTAATACTAGGTCCATAGTCTCCAATTCGGTTCTGATAAAGGCGGATAAGAGCTTTCGGATAATGATATTTGCAAGGAAATAAGATATTGTCTTGTATTCTCTCTCATGAATATTAGGAGAGAATGATATTTAAAATGAAATAAGATATTTTCATTTATTCTCTGCCATGAATATTAGGAGAGAATCATATTTAAAAGGAAATAAGATATTGTCTTTTATTCTCTCTCATGAATATTGATGAGAGAATAATATATTCTCTCATTAATAAATATTCTCTATTTAAACAGGAAATAAAATCTCATAGATATTGATCTGAGGCAAGAGAGAAAGTAGGATTCATGAGATAAGATTCAATGGATTCACTAGTGTGAACATAATAAAAGGAAACAATATATTTTGGAAACTACTATAAATATATCATTTCCACTACTATAAATAGAGAGTTCATGAGAAGAAAAAAAAACACACTTTTGTGCATTAGAAATTTCGACCAAGAGAGCCTCTCCCTCTCTCTCGGCCGACTCTCCCTCCCCTTCTTGGAACTCCATGATTCCAATCCCATAAACACGGTACGATCTAAACACCTCGTTGTAGATCGTAGTGAGATAAAGATTTTTCCCACTCATCTTTCTTATTCATCTCGGAGATTACGTTTCGGAAGATTACGGTGTCATCTCGTACGAGTTCAGAGCATCGAGCAGCTAAAGCTTAAACAATGAGCTAAAAGCTTGAAGATAGTCTTTTAAGACTGAAGATAGAGGAGTCAAAGCTTGAAGATACAATAGCTGATCTAAAACATGTAAGTATTACTGAATCTCTGAACCTAGCTCTTATTGGCTGCTTGACATTGCTTTCATGAATAATTAATAAGTAAATCTAGATCTTGTTAGATAACCATAATATTAAATAGTTCTTGTTAGTGTAATTAATCTTTTCCGCACTTAATATGATTATCAAGATGCTATAATCACCAACAAGTGGTATAAGAGCTAGTTGATTTACGTTATTAATTGATTCGTTCATGTGATTAATTTAAATGGTTTGAAATGAAGACATATTTAGATTATGTTTTCATGCAATTCAATATATGATTATGTGAATTGTCATTCGGGGTTGATCGTAGAATATTTGATTCCCGCTTTCTAGATTTTATGTTAAACCCGAAATTCAAAGGGTATAGGTTTTTCGTAAAGTTTATTATTATTGTTGTTCGACGAGCGACGTTCTTGATCAAAACGATCGGTGAGAGACGGACCCACAACGAGGAAAAGTGAAGGACTGAAGGAGGGCCTTCACGGCCGATGACCAAAATGGGCGGACAGCTCGTCCGCCCCTCTATGCTACCACGCCTCTGTGGCCGTGTGGCCCACCTGGCACATGGCCCGACCACTCGGGTCGAGTCCCACCATGGCGTGTGGACTCGAGGATAGTCCAGGCTTGGGCCCGGATGCCAAGTGGGTCCACGGGCCCACTTAATAAAAAAAAATTGGAAAAATAAATAATTTGGTATTGATTTATTTCCCAATGGGACATTGATATGGGCCCATAACTTATCCATGAACCAATATGATATTGGGTTCATCTCATTTTATTTATTAAGAGTAAAATAGGATACGATCATACCGAATCAAACCATGCTTGATTTTCTTGTTTATTTAATTGCTTTGCCATGCTTGATATAACTTGAAACTTGTGTCGTGGGTTATTATGAGCTTTTATTTATTAAAATTATCTAATTGGATTAGGATAGTTAATTAATGAATGAGTTGAATGGATCGGAAAGCTTTGTCACCAAGCCGATAAGAAGCTAAGTTTGGGTTGGGTGGGGGGGGGGGGTTGATAAAAGACGATGTATTTCCTCCCGACTGAAAGCTTTTCTGTCAAGGAATACTATTAGGATAATCAAGACTAGATGTCACGAATTTCCTAATAACTAAGCTATATCGAACCTTATGTTTTTTAGGGTAGCTTAGAAACACTCGAGTTTTTAATACGATTTAGTTAACTCAAGTGGATCACCTAGATTATAGTCCACTTATTGACAATGTCCTTAGCCTCAATTTTGAGCTCATACCTTATCACAGTAAGTATGTTTGAGATATTTATGGAACGAGCTTGTCGTTTCTAAACCTCAAGTTTCAGAAATTGTTTTAGCTCAGTCAATCGTGTCATCATTAAGTCTATTACACAACGGTGATAACTTTCTCAATGACACGTGTATGATAATAACACATATTGATCATTCCAAGAATATCGATTATAATAAAAATCCAAGAGTCATCATGATTATAAAAGGTTGAGTAGTATCTAACTACTTAGATCCAAAGTCAACAGAACATGTTTCTCAAAGGACAATTCATCTTATTTTAAATAAGATCCCAAATGAACTGGTTCGTGGTATCAGAGAGAAGAGCAACATCGTTTTCAATGTCTATTCTCAAGGGCTCAATCCCTTAAGTACCAATCCGCTTGTTCGAACACATTCATTGTTCAATTTATAGATCTCTCAAATCTTCAAGCTAATAGCTTGACAGGTTGATCTTCTAAATAAGGGTTTATTGACTTAAAACAAGTTAGCTTGATCTTCATTATTAAAGATCAATACTGTCATTTAATGAATGATTTTGTTGATGATTAAAGACAAGGATCCGATAATGGATGCTTTCTACTTAATGACAAGTGATGCATACTTCCATTTATTGTACGATTTAATAGCTTATTAGATTCATTTAAGAATCTCATCATAAATGATGCATAAAATCATGTGAAGGATTAAGCTATTTTAAATTCGTTCAATAGCGGCAAGATTCTAATTAAAGATGCTCCCACTTATTAATTGATTATTCATGGCAAGTCAATAATTAATTACACTTCCATTCATATTATTGTCATGATAGCAATATTAATCCATATTAAAGGATTCCATCATAAATGATGGTAACAGTCCTGTGAAGGACATTGCTTTCATTATATTGTTCAATAATGGTGAGATTCTTATAAAGATGCTCCCATTAAATTCAATGACCAATCGTGACTAGAATCTTTTAAAGGATGCTCCCACTCAATAATATGATTCTAGTTACTAGGATCCAATAAAAGATGTCCCACTTAATCAATTCTAGTGACTATGTTCCATTCAAGGAAGCTCCCACTTAGCTATTGAACTAGAGTGTCTAGGTTCTTATAAAGATCCTCCCGCTCAATCAATGTATCATCAACACTAACTTTAAAGTTGTGTTATCTTATTATCTCTTAATCACACAAATAATTTGTCGATATGAGATAATTATTTTGACACTACCAGAGTTCTAAATAGTTCTTATTATTTCATAAAACACATTTATAATAGCGATTTTAATTAAGCAATAAAAGCTAATTAAAATTCTAACAGAGATTATTAACTCAGATAATATAATATTATGCACCTATACAGTGAATGAACGGAAACACGGTCCTTCATATGCTATATTTAATTAAGGCTTAAGCATTTATGCATATTCAAATATCATAAAGGCAATTTAAGGCAATTTATAAATGAGTAGAGAAATATTTAATGACACATTCATATGTTCATAAATAATGTAATAAAACATAAAGAAAGAAAAGATTCATCCTATCTGGAATAGTCATAAAAGACTACAGTCCAAAAAACCTCGGATTATTTGTAACACAACTCTTATGTTAAAAAATAAATCCAAAAATGAAAGTAATAAAACTAGCGGAAAATTTTAGATCTTGAGCTGGAGCATGAGCTTCTCAATAATTCGGGCTTGAATCTGTCATTGCTCAGCAAGCTCACCAACACCATCGTGTTCCTCTATATCTATTCTGCACCAAGAATAGAAGTATGCTCATGAATAATTATCCTCAAAAAATAATTTTAGGATATCATAAATTTTTCGGTACATTACCAGCATTCTTCTTGTTCTTTTCAAGCTCTGCTATGTACAAAGGACAGTTCTTCTTCCAATGGCCTTCAGTGTTACAGTAGTGGCATTTGCCCATCATTTAACGCTTCTTCTCTTTTTCTTTTCCACTTCTCTTGAAGTTTCTCCTTTACTTGTTAGCGGGAGCTTTCCCTTCGAAGTACTAGAACGTGCCTATGATTACCCAGCTCCAGAAGACATGTTCTTCTTGGATTTCGGCAAAGAACTTTGTCAGCATACAAAGCTGATCCTTTGTTCTTTCCTTGACGAGTGATAGACTTGAAAGTCTGTAACTCATTCAATAGCTGAGGCAGTCTATACGTCAACTTATTCATGATATAGTTCGACGTGAACTTTATGAAATCACTCGAAAAGGAATTCAGGATAATTCCCCCCTGAGTGACCTCATCCATCAAAGCCCCATGGAGTTCAACTTATGTGAAGTAATTAGTTGTTTTCATAACATGATCCCTCACAGGAGTTCCCGTAGTCATCCTAGTGCTAGTGCACTTACGGGTGAGTTCAATACAGGCTTGCTCGCTTTGCATCCCAAACATTTCCTGCAATGAGTCTAGGATCTCCACATCATTCTCCTTTCCTTCCAACTTTGTTCGCAACGCATCAGATATGCTTGTGAGCATGTAGGCCATGGCTTTGTTGTTAGCCATGTTCCACCTATCATACTCTTCCCTTTGAACTCGGGAAGAAGTAGAATCAGGAAAGGCAGGTTTCTCTTCAGTGAGGATAAATCGAATGCTTTCACTCACTAGAATATTCAGGTTAGACTTCCATTTCGAGAAGTTCTCACCAGTCAGGACGTCTTTCGACAATAGGGCCATAATAGGGTTCGAAATGATTACTAAAATATAAAAGCACATATAGAAGAGTGCGGGGATGAGAGCACGAGAGAGAGAGCGCGCGAGGATGAGAGCGCAAGGATGAGAGCGAGACAAAATGAAGGTTGTTTGGGTTCGGCGTTTGTTTCGGACATGAGCGAGAGAGGAGGGAAATTGGGTTAAGCGTTGGTATGGGAGGAGAGAGAAAGCACAAACGGTTTAAATGAGAGAGACAAAGAGAGGGAAATCTGAAGAAGAGAGAAGGCGGGAACAAATAAGTCAGGAGAGTCAAAATGATAAGAATAAAAAAACATGAGGGTAAAATGGTAGTTGTACAAATGAGTTAGTGGTATTTTTGGCCAAATTAAGGTTTTTGTGGGAAATTGGAAAAACTTATTGTAATGGTGGTAGATGATGCAATTTCTCTATATAACATCTACCGGCTTAGGAATGATTTATGCTGCATTTTTTTAGAGAGACTTCTCATCATAACATTTTTCATTCGGCTATTGCACCCAAAAAAATAAGTAAGGAATTTCATGCATAACCAAAAATTTCACTGGACTGAAGTATAAATAACACATGGAATCATTATAATTTACCAGGCTCTTTGCTCGTGTATGTGATTTTGATGTGTTGTAGCTCCTTGACAACGTCGCTGATGCCCATCCTCTTGTTTTGCCTCTCTTGTGAACACGAAACATCAATCCTGAGGATTGAACGCAAGCAGATCCATAAACCATTGAGGTCCATGGCATCTTCTTTGATGTGACATATCTCTGATGCACCGGCGTTGTGTTCATGACTCTCTTCTCTTCTTGCTACAACTCGATCTGCTCCGACCAGCAAGTTCGTGTCCACTATATCGGAAAGTTGTTATGGCAATGGCATCTTCACAAAGTTGTGAAGATTGAGACTATCTTTAAACATCTCATCGATTGGTCGTTTTCCCGTGAACATCTCTAGCAAAAGGATTCCATAGCTGGAGACATCCTCGGCTCTTGAAAGGTCATCGCCCATTGAATGCTTTGCATATTAATCATCAGGTACATATTTATTAACATATTTCTAGGGTAATTCTGATTCTAAATTTCACATCAACATAATTACATATAACATGAATATTATCTAGAGCAATATAGCCAATATAACCTCTTATCCTGAGGGAGATACTTTGATCTGACAAAAATAAGCTAAAAGGGTCTTCGAGAAACTTTGCCAATCCAAAATCGCCGATACAAGCAACCATGTCACCATCCTGAAGAATATTGCTCGGTTTTATATCAGAGTGAACTATCGGCATGTGGAAATTGTTGTGAAGATGATAAAGAGCATTAGCAATGTCAAAGATGATGTTTATTCTCTGAATGAAATTCAAATGTCACCCTTGCTTTGAACTGTTTGTGTATCTCGAGTGCAACCACTCTTCTAGACTGTCGTTGATCATAAATTCGTACACCAAAGCTTTGAAATTGTATCCTTGGAAGTCAATACTCGAACACGCGGTGACAAGCTTGACAACATTCTGATGCTTAATGCTCCACAAGACCTTACATTCTGAAATAAAACTCTTCAACTCCTTTGATGCTTGAAGGTTCAAAACTTTTACCGCAACCGTGAGAGTGCTATTTTGAGTTAGGATATTTTCTTTGTAAAGAGACCCAAAACTTCCAGACCCAATCAAATTACCAAATCCATCAGTGGCCTTTAGAAGATCTCTGTACGATACCTCCAAGAAAGAAACAACGAGTGGTGATTCATCTATGGTCTTAGATGTTCATTTTCTTGTCCGAAGAAGTAACCACAACAATAGAGAAGCTAAAAGTAGACTCTCAACTAGACCACATACAACCAAGAGAATAAGCTTAGAGGTTTGTTTGTGCTTATTGTTAGACTTGGAGGGGCATTTAGGCAGGCCTAATTTAGCGATGCCTCCGCAGAACCTTGAATTCTCTTCGACCAAGATTTCACTTGCATTTAAGAAGATCCCTTTGGTGGGCACTTCACTTTCAAGATTATTGAGAGAAAAATCTGCGTACTGTAAGAAGCGAAAATTTTCCAAGTAGGTTGGAAACATTCCGGACAAATTGTTACGAGAAAGGTCGATTTCTAAAAGTCCTTAAGATTACTAAAAGACTATGGAATACTTCCTTGCAATGAGTTCCTTCCTAGAGACAAGTACTCCAAAACCTCACACCTGCCAAGACTTCCTGATATTTCTCCGGATAGCTTGTTATTCAAAAATTGCGTAAGGCCAAGGTATATCAGTCCACCTACTTCAATTGGTATATAAGCATTAAAATGATTTTCAGACAAGTCTAAACCTGTAGAAAGAGATGATAAATAGAGCACTTCTTTCGGAAGGCGGCCATTGAGATTGTTCCATAAAGAGACAATAAATTCAAGTTCTTGCATTCTCCAAGATGGGGAGGTATAACTCCTTGCAAGTTGTTCAATGCAAGGTCTAATTGATTGAGCGAAGTAATATTCCCAATAGAAGATGGGATGGTTCCAGAGAGTTTATTATTACCTAAATTAAGTATGTACAAATTTTTCAATTTACCAAGTGAGCTTGGTATCGGACCAGTTATTTGATTGTCTTCAAAGCCCAGCGCCTCCAAGTTCACCAGATTTCCGATCCCATTTGGAATACTTCCTTTTATCTGATTTCTTCCGAGTGCCATTAACCAAAGCTTGGTTGAGAAGTTGCCAATATATTCGTGCAGTTCACCACTGAACTTGTTGACGCTAATGTCGAGGACTTCAAAGCTTGTGCGGTTAACTATGGATGCAAGGAAGTCCAAGTCACCATCCTCGTGGCTTCCAAGGTTATTGTGGTCAATGCTTAGTCTCTTCAAATTGGGTAAATTAAAAAATTCGGGAACTTTTCCAGTTAGCCGACTGATCCAGTTGGTGTGGAAGTAAAACAGATCGAGCTTTGGTAAAAACAAGTGGCCTAAGTGAGATGGAAGCTCTCTGTGAAGCTCGTTCTCTTGGACAGTGAAAGCTCGAAGCAATGAGAGATTGTACATCGACGGAGATATAATCCCACTCAGTTTATTCCATCCCAACGAACGTAACGCCATTCTCTTCAACATCCCGAGGCTGCTTGGAATGTTCCCGGTTAAGTGGTTTGATTCGACCGTTAGTATCTCCAGAGTGCGTGACAGATTAGAGATGGAGCTCGGGATTTTGCCACTTAAACTGTTGGAGGCTAGAGCAAGTAGTTCAAGATTAGGGAACGAAGCTATTCCGGAGGGATAGCTCTTGCGAGCTCATTGTTGTACAGATTAAGATGTCGGAGACGGCCAATCTCTTTTGGGATTTGGTGACCGAAGCTGTTGTTTAGGCCAGGCTTCTGAGAAAGCTCAGGTTTTCGATAAAGGGAGATAAACGGCCGTTGAGTCGGCGTGAATGGATGAACAAACTAGTGACCCTTCGGTAGCAGCGACCACACTTAATTCCTGACCATTTACAGAAGTGTGTCGATTTGTTCCATGCTCTTAGAGCCCCGAGGGGGTCGATGACATCATTCCTGAATTTGAGCAAGGAAAGTCAGTCTGTGTCGTTTCCCTCGGCCGAATTGGCGGCGAAAAATGACAAGAGAAATATGGATGATAGCCTTACGGCCCATGAGATTTCCATGCTTGATTTTTCAGGAGATGGAAGATAAAGAGAGTTTGAGGATTAAGGGAGAGTTGGGAATGGTGTGGATGATATGCTCATTTCCTGAGAATGATATGCTAAGAAAATGGTGTAAATGGTATGAGCTTGACATTCTAAAGGTCAAACTCAATTTGATATCGAACACATTTCTCCTTGGTGATGCACATAGAAAGTTGTAAATAAATGAGAAATTCATGACATTAGCCTCTACATAGAATTTATTGGGTCGTTGGTTGAGAAAATACAACAAAGACTAACAAGCTGAGAGTTTAAATGATCTTCCGAAATTACATGTTCAAAGACAGTGTATTTTAAGATTATGCAGTCCTTTTGTCAGCAAGCTTGACCCGACAATGCAATTAGTCAAAAAGAAGAACGAACTGGTTTTGGACAAATAAAGCTAAGAAAGAAAAAGAAGTTTTATTATTAAAAAAAATGTAAGTTAAGCTGACCGTGTAAATTTCCTGGTTCACCTATTACTTTTGCCCATATATACTTATTCGACCTCAGTTATTTAAACCAAATTTTCCATTAAAAAAACACAGCAACAGAGTGACCAACCATGCGTTTTTTTATAAGATCGAAAAAAACAGAGAGCAGAAATCTTGTTAAACAGAAACTAAAAATCCATTCTCGGCCGATGTGTCCGGATGAATTTTTACGATATGAAATTACATACGATATGGACTTGCTACAAGAGCAAATTCTCATATATTAACGTTCAAAATTAAAAGCTCAACCACATAGTGATAATAATTAGAATTGTTTATTTTTATTGCTGGAGCCCAAAAGGGTGAGCTTGATTTTCGTTTTAGTTCCAACTTCCAAGTTCAACCACCTGCAGCTGCAGAGATTAAAAAAAATTAGATGTCAACCTGAACCCAACCATGAGGGAGCTAAAGCAATTGCTTTAGGCCTCATGTTGAGGAAGGCCCCAAAATTTCATAAAACTTATTACCTCAAATATCGTATTTTATAACTAATTTCTTATAATACTTAGATAGATGTTTTTATTCCGAGAATAGCTTATTTAATTCTAAGAATATCTCATTTATTGTTTTTCTCTTGTTTAAATTTGCTTCAAGTGTGATAATTACAGTAGGTATCTTATTTTTAAAATACAATATATCAATTTTCATTCTTTTTCTAATAATATATTTTTCAATTATAACAACATCTTAGTTTCCAATTTTTTTTGTTTCTCTTATTAATCAGTGTTTTAAATAATTTTACCATATTCAAACTAAAAAAATTGTGATTTGAAATTAATAAGATAAAAAAAAGGCCAAAAGACAAAAAAAAAAAAAAAGACTTTCATGTTAATTTTTTTTTTTTGGGATGATTGAAAGAAAAAAAAATTAGGCCCCTTTTTTTTCTTCGCCCAGGGCCTTCGATTTAGTTGAGCCGGCTCTGCTTATATAAAAATCATATATGCAGTCCATTAATTCTTCTATATATATTCTCCAAATTAGGCTCTATTATGTGCAAATAAATATAAAAAAGTAATTATCATTTATATTTCTCTGTGTATTATTGTTTTTTTTTCTTTATTATTTATGTTGTTTGCGTAATAAATATCAATTAGACATTTTTTTCGTGATTGTTATATATTGTCAATAATTTTTTGTTTGGGTTACTTTGCAAATATAAATAAAGAATAATTACGCATACTACCAGTAAAAATTAGTAATTGGAGTACAATAAAATTAAGAAAAAAAAAGAATAAAATTTGCATGTTTAAAAAAAATTTAAAGGCCTTATTTCGAACTTTCGCTTTAGGCCCCATAATCTATTAAGCCGGCCCGGATAATCGAGTACATATTTTTAACGTACAAGTATAAGACATTTAAAGAATAAAAATAAATTAAAGAATAAAAATAAACGATAAAAGGGCAATTCACTAAAAGGGCAAAACAATAAAAGTATATGTTTTTAGTTATGTTCAGTCCGTCCCTTGAAAAAATCTCAATGCTTAGGAATGATTAATCAGGTGAGCTCAATTTTTTAGAAACTTATCAACAAATTAACGCTTGAGCAGATTTTTTTTTTTTTTTTCATTACGTTAGAAAGACATTGGTAATGTTAAGTAAAAAAAACATGTGAATAAATCTTGATGATTTACCTATCTCGTTGCTCGTATAGGCGATTTTGATATGATGAAGCTCCTTGACGACGCCGTCGATGCTCATCCTCTCATTTGGCCTCTCTTCCGAACATGAAACTCCAATGTTAAGAACTAATTGCAAGCAGTTCCAAAAGCCCATGTTGTGTTCGTGGCTCTCTTCTCTAATCGAACCACGTCTTTCTTCAACTTGATCCACTCTGACCCGCAAAGCCGAGTCCATTATTTGAGAAAGTCTTTCCGGCAACGACGTCTTCACAAAGTTGTGAAGATTGAAATTATCGCTGAACATCTCATCAGTGGGTCGTTTTCCTGTGAACATCTCTAGTAAAAGGATTCCATAGCTGTACACATCTCCAGCTCTTGAAACATCGCCACCCATTGAATACTCTGCACATCCATCACCAAGTACGTAAAATATTATGATTATAAATCTCATAGCTACATAATTATATATTACAAGGAACATTACCTGGGGCAATATAGCCAATGGAACCTCTTATCCCAATGGAACTACTTTTATCCAATGTAAATAAGCGAGAAGGATCTTCAAGAAACCTTGCCAATCCAAAATCTCCCACGCAAGCAACCATGTCACTGTCTAGAAGAATATTGCTCGGCTTTATATCAGAGTGAACTATCGACACGTGCGAATTGTTATGAAGATGATCCAAAGCATTAGCAACGTCGATGGCAATGTTTATCCTCTTAATGAAATTCAAAGGTCTCCCTTGTTCTGAATTATGTGCTTCTCTCAAGTGTAACCACTCATCAAGACTACCGTTGGTCACAAACTCATACACCAGAGCTTTGAAATCGTTTCCTTGAAAGTCAATACTTGAACACGCAGTTAGAAGTTTGACCACATTCCGATGTTTAATGCTCCCCAAGATTTTACATTCCGAAACGAAACTCTTTAACCCCCTTGAAACTTGAAGGTTCAAGACTTTGACGGCAACAGTGAGATGGTTATTTTGAGTAAGAATATTCGCTTTGTATACCGACCCAAAACTTCCAGCACCGATCAAGTTCGTAACACAAAATCCATTAGTGGCCTTAAGAAGATCTCTGTATGATACCTCGAAGAAAGAAACCCCAAGTGGTGATCTGACTATGGGATTTCCTATTCTTTTCCTTATTCGAAGAAGTACCCACGACAATAGAGTTAAAAGCAGCATTCCAACAAGTCCACATACAACCGAGACAATTAGCTTGGACTGGTTGTGATTATTGTTTGGTTTGGAAGGGCATTTGGGTAGACTTAATTCAGCTATGCCTCCACATAGCCTTGAATTTCCTTTGACCCATATTGCACTTGCATTTGTGAAGATCCCTTTGGTAGGCATTTCGCCTTCTAAATTATTGAAAGAAAAATCTACCTTTTGCAAGCGAAAATTCTCCATATATGTTGGAAACTTTCCGAACAAGTTGTTGTGAGAGAGATTGATTACTAAAAGTCCTTTAAGATCACTAAAAGATTGGGGAATACTCCCTTGCAATGAGTTCATTCCTAAGGACAAGTACTCTAAAACCTCACACCTGCCAAGACTGTTTGGTATTTCTCCAGATAGCTTGTTATCCGAGAAGTCCAATCGACCAAGATTTACTAATTGACCTACTTCGTTTGGTATAGAACCAGTAAAGTGATTGTGGGACAAATCTAAAATTCGAGATGACAAACCAACTACTTCTTTTGGAATGGAACCCTTGAGATTGTTCCCATAAAGAGACAATTCGGACAAATGCTTACAGTCTTTGAGGCTCAAAGGTATAGCTCCTTCTAAGTTGTTTGATCCGAGATATAACTGATTGAGCGATGTCAAATTCCCAAAAGAAGATGGGATGGAACCGGATAATTTATTATATTCTAAATTAAGCCCATACAACTTTTGCAACATACCAAGCGAGCTTGGTATTGGACCGGTCATTTGGTTTTCTTCCAAGCCTATTGCCTCCAAGTTCACAAGATTTCCTATACCAATTGGAATGCTTCCCTTGATACGATTCCTTCCAAATATCATATACCAAAGCTTAGTTGAGAAGTTACCAACGTACTCGGGTAGATTCCCACCAAAATTATTCCCGTCAATGCCTAACACTTCCAAATTTGTGGAGTTAATTAGAGACGCAAGGAAGTCCAAGTCACCATCCTCGCCACTTCCGATCATGTTTTCACCAATGGTCAAGATTTTCAAATTTGGCAAGTTTGAGAACTCTGGAGCTTTTCCAGATAGGCGGTTATGTAAGATTTCAAAGTCGATAAGGTTCGAGGAATTCGAAATATCAGGCACCGGACCACTGAATTGATTGTGGTGGAATAAAAATATTTCTAGTTTCGGCAGCAACATTTGTCCCAAGTGAGACGGAAGCTCTCCATGAAGACCGTTACTTTCAACAGAAATCCTTTGAATAAAAGAAAGATTGTAAATCAAGAGAGGGATTTCCCCCGTCAAGTTATTTCTTCCCAACGAAAGTATCTCCATCATTTTCAACAGCCCAAAGTTGCTTGGAACACACCCGCTTAGATAGTTTCCGTTAAGATAGAGCACTTTGAGAGTGTTGGAAAGGTTAGCAATGGAGCTTGGAATTTTTCCATGTAAATTGTTTGATCCTAGAGAGAGTATTTCAAGATTTGGCAATGAACCTATTTCTGAAGGGATTTCTCCGGCAAACTTGTTAATAGATAGAGAAAGACGTTGAAGACTGAAATAATGCGAAATGTTGTTCGGGATTGTGCCGTTGAAGGAGTTGTTGTTCAGATGCATAATTTGTAGCCGATGTAGACGGGCGATCTCCTCCGGGATTTTGTGGCTAAAGCTGTTGTTTTCTAGGTGCAGATTTCTGAGAAAACTCAGGTTTCCGATAAATGGAGATAGATGGCCGCCAAGTTGACTCGAATTGAGGAACAAACCAATGACCCTTTGGTGGCGACGACCACACTCAACCCCTGGCCAATCACAAAAGTGTATGGATTCGTTCCATGCGTTTAGAGCTCGAAGGGGGTCAACTATGTTTGCCTTTAACTGGAGCAACGAAAGTCTGTCTGTTTCATTTCCTCCGGCCAAACTGATAGCAAAAAATGACCAGAGCAATAGGGATATCAGCCGGGCAGCCCTTGAGAGTTCCATGCTTGGCGCTGAAGCGATTTAAGCCGAGAGAATGAATAGAGTCTGAGAAATAATTAAGAATTGAAGGTTGGAAAATTAATGATCATAGGGTATGAAGCTTGTCAGAACTGTCTTAATTTTGGGCACACATATAATGGAAGTTTGGAAATTTTCATAATAATACCGTAAAATTTATGGCAAACTAAAACCTTGAATATATATATATATATATATATATATATATATATATATATATATATATATATTTTATGTTCAATAAAACCACTTAAATTTGATCAGTTGTTTTGGTGTAGTTGAAAATTGTTTGATTGGAGCAGAAAGTCTGATAGGAATATAACAAGCACATCAAGAAATTTGGAGCATAAATAATTCTGGTCAACAAGAGAGCTTTATGATTGTACCTGGTTGGAGATCAATGACGTTGGATATGGGGAATCAATAACTGGATTTCAGATCGCACCCAAATTGCTGATATCAGCTTCAAGGATAACGAAGAAGTGCAATGATTTGATATTTTTTTATGCTTTTTGGGATTTGTATGGTCTGCATATTGAATAAACGGATGCTTTTGTGATTCGGGAAGTGAGACAGTCTCTTACGAGTTACGAGTCTGCAACTGAAGTTTCAATACGTAAATGAGACTGTGGAGACAAATGCTCAAGTTTATGAACTGAAGTGACTATGTATGCACACAAATACACATATATAATGACTATGTATGGATTCAGGTTGCCAGCTAGCTAGTCTCTGCAATGTTTTACGGGTTACGACAGTTTTTTAAATTTTGAAAGGTCCCACGAGTGTGTTATACACGCACACATATGTATACAAAAAATAACAGTCACTTCTTTCCAAGAAATTTTTGCAGAGAAAAAATGGGTCTGGGAGCTTGATGTTCAACAGTCAACGCTATTTGATTTCCAGGAAATTTAGTCTTGCGTGGGTCATTGTCTCTAATTTAATGCACAAAGAAGGTAGCCAATGAAATAAAAGAGACGACAAGCATTTTCTCAACACAATGTATAGTGAGAAAATAAATTATGGAAAAAGAAAACAACCAAAGACTACGACTAAGTAGACCTTTCGATCAAAAAAAGACAAAGTAGACCTTCAGAAAAAAGAAAAAAAAAAAAAAAAAAAAAGGAAAAAAGATTTAGTCTATTGACATAGACCCTATGGATTATGAAAGTTTTGGAAATTTGAAAATAAAAATTTATACAGCCAGCTAAGTAAAGAAAATTCCCATTCAATGAACGTCGTTCAAGTTAGAGTACATGAAACCAATCAGTTAAAAGGAAAAATGGTATGAAAGAACCAATTCAAACTATGACTTTTACAAAATAGTCATAGTTTCATTAAGTATAGCACAATAGCCAATTGAGAGTATTACAACTTTTAATCATGTCTCGATTAATTTTAATTCAGCCTTCATAAAGCTTACATTATGTCTTTATAGTTCGTTGAGATTAAATTTAATCCAGCCTAGATTAATCTTACTTTGGCTAGTTTGCTTATAGTTGACAAACTATGACTATTTTGCAAAATCTTAAGTTATATTTGGCTATATAGCCGCTTGACCAAAAAAAAATGGTATGAAATAACCAATTCAAACTATGACTTTTGCAAAAATAGTCATAGTTTCATTAGGTATAGCAAAATAGTCAATTAAGAGTACTACGACTTTTAATCATGCCTCGATTAATTTTAATCCAGCCATCATAAAGCTTACATTCTGTCTTTATAGTTCGTTGGGATTAAATTTAATCCAACCTAGATTAATCTTACTTTGGCTAGTTTGCTTATAGTTGACAAACTATGGCTATTTGGTTATATAGCCGCTTAACCCTAAAATTAATCACAAAGTTAAAATGGTTAATTTTAACTAATTTATCGGTTGAATTTAACCTTCACCGTTTAATGTAACGCTAATAATTGCGGAATGCAAGTATTATATTTTTGTGATATCAGACCAGTCATATGAAATTATTCTATTACACTAGAGGTAAAAAAAAAACCTCATAACCTGTTAGCTATATTGCTAATAATATACGGGAATAATAAGACAAATTGCATAACTAAATTAAATAAATAATCATGAACGAAACTAATAAAAATACATACATAGACATGAGAACCAAAATAAATAAATTAAAATAACTAAACCGGATATCACCAAGAAACCAATATAGAAAGGGAAATGGAGAACACGTCGAGGCTTGTTTGACAATTTTTTTAAAGCGTTATTGCTCTCCCACCGGGTGCTGGAATAACGTGAGCAACCGCCTCCCAGGATACAACGACGTACGAAAAGAACAAAGCACCAACTTGTTCAGCTCCGGCGAACTTGACCGCATGCCAGAATACTACCACCTACACCGAGGAAAATTGAGAGGAAAGCTGGAAAAATAAACTCAAGAAAAAGAGTTATTTTATGTGTGTTTGTTTCACCCAAAAACTCTTTTCTTTTCTTTTCTTTTCTTCCTTCGGAATGAAAAGACTAACCAGTCTTTTATATGCACTAATATTTGATCAGTTTTTATTAATAAAAACCGTAGCATCTAATGTACCATATAATGCTATTCACAAATATGACATAAAGTCCTTTTATATGACATAAGAGTGCATATAAGCCTTCAGCCTTTAATGGCTATTAATATGCCAAAACGGTATGCACACTAATGCTCAATCAAGCCACTTAATACAAAATTATTGGCTATTTGTTTTATTACAAAATAACCCCAGAAGAGTTATTCATGTAATAGCTAAAAAGAAGGGATAAAATTATCAATAAAGAGATACAGATATAAACACAGCCAAGGCAAGCAGCCCAAGCCCATCGCGGACATTCGACCGGACGGCGGCGCGCACACCAGGATCACGTTAAGCAACCGTAATTCGTTTACATCTTTTATTTATTGTTCTCCCACCAGGTGCTGGAATAACGTGAGCAACCGCCTCACAGGATACAACGACGTACGAGAAGAACAAAGCACCAACTTGTTCAGCTACGGCGAACTTGAACGCATGTCAGAATACTACCACCTACACTGAGGAAAATTGAGAGGAAAGCTGGAAAAATAAACTCAAGAAAAAGAGTTATTTTATGTGTGTTTGTTTCAGCCAAAAATTCTTTTCTTTTCTTTTCTTCCTTCTGAATGAAAAGACGAACCAGTCTTTTATATGCACTAATATTTGATCAGTTTTTATTAATAAAAACCGTAGCATCTAATGTACCATATAATGCTATTAACAAATATGACATAAAGTCCTTTTATATGACATAAGAGTGCATATAAGCCTTCAGCCTTTAATGGCTATTAATATGCCAAAACGGTCTGCCACACTAATGCTCAATCAAGCCACTTAATAAGCATGTCAGCAACATATAAACACAGAATCATATACCTATGTTCAGTATATACTTATTTGTCACACTCGTGGATCTAAAAAATAATTGACATTTTAATGGTGTCAAAATTTCTTAAGCCATTATCATAGTCGTTCGTTAAGATCATAAAACAATATGACCAATTACATAATTTCCTTTCTTGCTTAGGCACAATACAACTCTCGAGTTGCTCTACATAGATTTCTTCATCAAGATATCTATTTAAGGAAAATAATTTTACACCGTTATGATGAATTTCAAGATTACACAACAAGGTGATTGAAATTATCAATTTAATGGATGTTATTCTCGTGACGAGAGAATACGTAACAAAGTGGTCAAGATTCTCTAGATGTCTTATGACCTTTTATTACAAGTCTCGTCTTGTAATTAACGAGTTAGGTCATCCACTTTCATCTTTCTCATGAAGGTAGACTTCGAGCCAAGTGTTTTACTACCAAGAAGAAGATTAACCAACTTCGCAAAGTTGTTTAGCATAATAGAGTCTCTATCACTTCTTATGGTATAAGTCCATAATTGACTCTCAAAAGAGTTCATGGGCTCTTAGTATGTTAGCGGTCAACACTCTAGCACATAATTAAGAAATTCATACCAAATGACATTTCTACCAATACTTATGTTCTACGTCTCATTGAGACTTTATCTCTTCTTCGGGCTCTTCATCAAGTTCTTGAGTTACTTTCTCAATAACCTCAATACTTTAAATAAAGAAGCTCGGTTCATCTTCCTTAGACTTGTAAGGAAATATATGCTCGAAGAACAAAGTATTTTAGATTATATAAAATAATCTTTGTATTTATCAAGGTTTTCAAACCATACAATACACATATATAAAATGTGTATATTAATAAAGATGCAACCAAAGCTCTTGGTTCACTCTTTTAATCCATTTGAGTAGTTTCCATCACTCCGGTAGAGTACCCCCCCCCAACACATTCGAAAGTATTTGTAGGAAACCTTCCTTCCTGTAAATAACTCGAATAAGGATATAACATCCTTCATCCATATACCTTATTAAAAAAAAGGTAAATTACCAACATGATGGTTACCCCCCACATGTCTTATGGTATCATAAACAATACCACATTCACCAAATAAAGTGTGATCCAATTATTTGACCAAGTCATGCAATATATGATAATATGATGGATTGATGTTGTGAATATATTCTTTTGTGCATATAAACACCAAATGATTCATCATATTCACTTCTACGGTCACTTCGCACAATATTAAACTTTAATAAAGTTGACTCTCAACCTTCAACTTTAACCAATGCAAATTACTCAATTGCCACAAACTCGCTTATAAGAAAATAAATTATTTCGAAATTTCGTCAATGAAAATCACAAAATAATTATTTTCACCTTTCGTTGGTTCATAAACTATTATTGGAAATTTCAAACTTTCAACACTACGAAAGAATTTCCTCAATTATTGATTCAACACAAATTTTACTTATGTGTTTGAAATCATAATTTTGTTATCCAAATAAATTATTATTTGCGTTGTGTCAATACCCTCGTGACAAAGTCTTTCTATACACAAGAAGACATATGCACAAATAATAATTATTGGACACACGTCCATATTCAAACCACTCATGGTAAGAATTAAAATCTAGGTCTCATAAACCAATTCAAACAAATGGTTAAACAATTTCCCATAAACAAGATTCTCTCTTATTTCGGGCATATGGGAAAAAATTAAACCCATTTTATCTCGGGATAGCGGAGCTCATCCCATGACCAAATCAAGCATATTTTACCGTGACTTATTCAAGTCCATGTCATAAAGATATTCGAGTATAAAAAATGTGGTGGAAAGCCACAAACATTAGGAGTTTAAGACTCCAAGTTTACATAGGAGACCACGGCAACAACAACAACGTCCGCCATATTGATTTTCCAATTCTTTCATATTACGGTTATCAAAAAACCGTAAATCAGCGACCGTCAATGTCGCTAATAAAATAATTACCAAGGAACCTTAGATAATATTTTATTTGGAATGTCCCACCATTCACCTCAAGCACGGTTGAGGATTTACTTACTTAATTTCGGCAATTAGCCATATTATATGATCTCCTAAGTGGTCGTGAAACTCTTTTCGGAGTCATAGTTGATCTCTTTGAACCAAAGAGGAACAACCTCATTATCAAAACATAACACTTCTCATAAGTGCTAAAAATGTTTTGATTACCTTCCAAAACCGAAGGCATGTTCTCGAAGACCGAGACCACATAAAAAGATTAACAACAGTTAAATCTCCGGCCGGTGTGAATTTTGTGTAAGATTAAAAATCTAGAACTTGATTCACCACCATCTTTGAACAACAAAGACAACATTAGGACGTGGCTTAAAATAAATAAAAATTAGAGCCCACATCCATGGTTATGGATTTCTCATCTAATGAAACCCAACACTCCATAAAAATATGTCATTAAAGACTTGTCAATAAAAATTCCAACACAAGAAGTCGGAATCTCAATTCTTTTTTTTTCCTAAGGGCCATTAGCACCTTTTGGATAGATTCCAACCCCTCGGGGTTCGGATCCACGGTTAAGAACCTTATTAGACCATCATGGTCATAAATAAATAAATATATATATATATATATATATATATATTTTAATTTAATGGGTTTCAGCCCATTTCATATCTCGGGCCATACGGCCAACATCATCATGGCGGGCACTCGTGCCACGAACCCACATGGAATAAGACCCTCGGGTCTAATTTCGGCCGTAGCCATCAACACACCTTTTACCCAAAAAATTACGGGATTTACATAACCCAACGGTTATATCACGAGGAGGTGGTACACAAGCCAATCCGGAGGCGCCACCGGATAAACCAAAATTAAATTGTAGCGTTCCATATCTACAAAATAAAATTAATAATATTAGTTTCGTGAATATTTCAACCACGGGAAATAAACAAACCATTTAAACATTCCGGGTATGCAACCTGCTTAAAATAACAAATAACGCTTTAAGATTGTTAGCTATATTGCTAATAATATGCGGGAATAATAAGACAAATTGCATAACTAAATTAAATAAATAATCATGAACGAAACTAATAAAAATACATACATAGATATGAAAACCAAAATAAATAAATTAAAATAACTAAACCGGATATCACCAAGAAACCGATATAGAAGGGAAATGGAGAACACGTCGAGGCTTGTTTGACAATTTCCTTAAAGAGTTATTGCTCTCCCACCGGGTGCTGGAATAACGTGAGCAACCGCCTCTCATGATACAACGACGTACGAGAAGAACAAAGCACCAACTTGTATAGCTCCGGCGAACTTGAACGCATGCCAGAATACTACCACCTACAGCGAGGAAAATTGAGAGGAAAGCTGGAAAAATAAACTCAAGAAAAAGAGTTATTTTATGTGTGTTTGTTTCAGCCAAAAGCTCTTTTCTTTTCTTTTCTTCCTTCTGAATGAAAAGACGAACCAGTCTTTTATATGCACTAATATTTGATCAGTTTTTATTAATAAAAACCGTAGCATCTAATGTACCATATAATGCTATTAACAAATATGACATAAAGTCCTTTTATATGACATAAGAGTGCATATAAGCCTTCAGCCTTTAATGGCTATTAATATGCCAAAACGGTCTGCCACACTAATGCTCAATCAAGCCACTTAATACAAAATTATTGGCTATTTGTTTTATTACAAAAATAACGCAAGAAGAGTTATTCATGTAATAACTAAAAAGAAGGGATAAAATTATCAATAAAGAGATACAGATATAAACACAGCCAAGGCAAGCAGCCCAAGCCCATCGCGGACATTCGACCGGACGGCGGCGCGCACACCAGGATCACGTTAAGCGACCCCCCCCCCCCCCCCCCCCCCCCATTGTAATTTCGCATTCCTTCACACAATTAATGTGTTTCTCATAACACACTTCGAGCATCAATTTCTCATTCAGCTTAGCTTCAATTTTGGCAAATAAATAACCGATCTTATACCTCTTGCAACGAAGAATACAAATCGGTCAAAACATTTCTGTTTCAAAGAGTGGACGCCCCTCGAATATTTGCCACAAATCAACCAATAACTTGATATTAAATTGTATTTAATATCATAAAACACACTATATTCCAACATAACCAACGTAATATCTCATATGCTGATTGTTTTACAATCAAGGAAATGCAGAAACCATTGCTCTTTTGAGAACCAGTTTTGGAGTTATAAGTGTGCATAGGATAGTCTCTCTGTTAGTTTTGAGTCGTTTGGTATCAACAGCCTCTCGTTTATCTTTTGTTGTCGTTTGCTTATAAGCAACATTGTTAGTCGTTTTTATTTTCTTGTTTGACTTTTTTTAAATACCGAGTTTTCTATCTCGGTCAAGATATGAAATCATTCTTTCTTTTTCATTTCTCTCTCTAAACGTTCGATTCTCACGAACTCTCTTCTTCCGCTTTCTTCTTCATCTCAATCGAGTTCTCAAACTCAATAACCAGAATGTAAAATACAATTGTTTCATACTTCAGGACTTTAGGAATGTTGATTGTAAGAATCAAACTCTTTACGGCTCCTCAAACTTGATTAATATTTGATTCATTTGTGGTTGATGCTTTCTAACCTGAAAAAGAAAGATGGTTAAAAAAAAGAAAAAAAAAGTTAAAGCTGTCTTTTATGGAGATCTAATAGCCCAGTAATCAATGAAATGTAGAATGTAAAGTTCAATGAGTGATTGAAGAATGCTTACTTTAACGCAACATTTGAATCATTCAACTTTTTCTCGACTAAGTATACAACTTCTGAAACACCCGACTGCAACTTAACAAAGGATTTACTCCATCAAAGCACCATGTAGATTTAATTTTATGGCAACAAACGTAATAGTAATAATGGCAAACCTGAATGATTATCTTGGCACACTCATTGCAAGGGAACATGGTCACGTAAAGCCTCTGCTTGTAGTAGAGATGAAAAGAAAAAAGTCACATTTTGTGGAAAGAAAATGGGAAATAGAGTGGTTATGATCAGACTAAGCGCTCGAAGCAAAAGGGGAAGCGATTATGATGAACGCTGACCTGTCCGGCGGCTGAAGCATGATTTGTGTTCAGTATAGCATTCACTTCGGCGTGACAAACATAACTGCAAAACATAACCAAAGAGATTAAATTCATAAACCAACATTTTATGATCCATTAGAAGGCTATAAAGCTAGAACAGAGTTTGGAAAAAAAAAAAAATAATAACTTACGGGTACTTAGTCTCCAGTGGATTACCAGTTTTGGATTTCTGAAAAATAATAAATAAATAAAACAATTTTTATTCTAAAGATCGTAGATACGAAATTGAAATAGCATAATAATCTCAAAATATCAACCTTGGCCCAGGGAAGCTTGTCATCTGAGCAGCCTCTCCGAAAACCATTATACCCAATACCTGAGTGAACGAATGTAAAAACTAGATATAATTTGTTTTACTAAAGAAGAAAAAGTAAAAAAAAAAAAATGCTCTCTTCTATCTCCTCTCTCCTCTCTCCTCTCACTGCCATTTCGTCTTTCTCTATCTGCCATTTCCTCTCTCCTCTCAATCTCTTTGTCGACAAGTTTAAACTTGAAAACAAAGAATTTAAATGTTCTATAGGGAAGGATGGCAATTTAGTTAGAATTCAGGAGGATTGGAAAGGGAAGCTTTTCAGCATCTTTGTCCAGAGAAAAGCAGCAGCATGGATTCGAGACAGGACGGTGGAGATTTTAGAAGCTTTTCAGCCGGCTTTTTTTCGCAGACGCTTTTCCATCAACAACGTTTTTCTCTTCATCAATGTGTTAGAGAATCAGAGGGGAAGGTGCATCAGAATCTTGAAGGTAGCCAATGGAGATAGAAAGATCATTCTTATTCCTGAAGGTAGGAATCTGAAGGGTTGGCAACTTTTTGCTCGCTTTCTCTCCAAGATCCTCGAAGACGTGAAGATTGTCCAACGCTTTCCGAAAATCGAAGTAGAGGAGATGGCTCACGGGAGATCAACCCCGGTCTCGGTGGTGAACGAACGGAGTTTTAAAGAGGTCACTGCAGGTAAAGGCTCTTCAGTTCTCTCTTCGTCTTCGGTGCCGAAAGGAAAAGAAGTCTTTGGTCAACGAAACGTAACGTCTAGGGATGCATGCAGTTCCAATTTTGAAGGGAAGAGTGAGGATATCCACGTCCGAGATTGGTGTGTAGCTGTGCTTGTTTGTAGATTTGAAGGTGTGGACCTATGGAAAGATCCAAGAGATTCAAAAAAGGTTGGATAAAAATCTTTCATGGTCCCCGGTAGCAGGAAACAAAGCTGTGATCTGGAGCGTTGACGAAGAAGAGAAAGCCGCCCGCCCTCCTTTCAACTCCAATGATCGTCAAAAAGAAGAGAGAAGTTGCCACCCTTAGTCCATGGTCATACGAAGAGCTGAGAAGGGATCATAAGGTTTTTTTCAAAAAAAGTTGGATTGGTATAGAGGGTCTTCCTCTTGACTGCTGGAACCAAGACAGCCTGTATGAGATAGGAGCCAGGTTAGGTGGATTAATTGAGATTGCGAGAAAAACTCTCGACTTTTCTTGTCTCCGGTATGCCAAAATCAAGTGCAGAGGAAGTGCCTCTGGTCTCGTTGAACCGGAAATGTTCGTAGGAAATACCTTGCGCCTGGGTATTTTTAATTTGGGTGCTTTTTCTGGTCTTTTCCAAGTTTCTACGGAGGAGGTATCGTCGACATCAGCCACTGTGTGTTCACCTCGTGTCGTTCCAGCGACTGAGAAGGGAAAGCGCTCAAGTTCCTCGGGAATTGTCGTTATTCCTTCACATGCCTGCCCCGAGGAGGATGTGGTGGCCGAGGTAGAAGATACCCTTTGTGCCTCTGGTAGCAGAGCAGCTTTGAAGTCGCACGTTGTCAGAGATGTTGGAAAAGGAAAGGAGATTATTTCTCATACTTATTGCGCGCGTTTACCTATCATGCATAGAAACAGTCTTTATCCTCTGGATAACACGCCACGTGTCCCTAACGCTGTCTTTTATGTCCCCTCTTGTTCAGTAGTTGGAGATAACGCTGGTTCAGCAGGTGTTATGGGGATCTTGGAAAAAGCGGTTGTCTCTCATCTGGAAAAAGGGCTTCCTGTACAGGTTAATTTTGTTTTCCCTGCTGGGTCTGATTTGGGCCCGCTCTAGAGTAATTCTTCCTGGACTTTTGAGAATTTTGGGCCGTCAAAATCTGCTGTGAACGCAAAAAACATTTCCACAGCTAAGGCCAAGCCCAGTCGGTGGCATCTAAAACAAAGGCAGCTCTTTGGTGTGGCGTCCATAGCTAGATGGAATGATTTCCTTAGAGAGAAGAATATTGTCTCGCGCACAAGAAATTTTTTCACTGACTATGACAGCGACTCGGAACTGATGAGGGACCGGAAGCACGGAAAATTCTTCACTCGAAGACGTCGAGAGGACCAGGAGGTCTCTTCTCCATTCTTCCAAGAGTTGGGCTTGGCGAGCGACTCAGAAGGTGTTGAGTTCGTAGTGGAAGAAGATAGGGGTTTGGTTGATGAAGATGGGGTGTCGTACCTGGAGGATGGTTCTTCTGAAGACTATTTCGTGTCTTCTCACGAGGAAGGTGAGATCGACCCCGATGCTTGTCTTGATGGTCTTGCCCTTACTTTTAGAGTTGAGACGTCTTTAGATCTTGTGACCTTTAACGGTCCGGATGTCGCTCCGATCCCTTTCACGTCACCATCGCCGATAGTTGTTCAGTTTCCTTCATCTCCGGCAGTTACGCCTCCTCGTGCACTTTTGGTCCAGGTGGGAGAGGGATCCGACAAATCCTTCAGAGTTAAGGGCCTTCGTCGGGAGCTTCGGAACCTTGAAATTGAGATGTACTTTGGTAAAAAGGAGGCAGGGTTTTTACCAAGGAATCAATGATGATTCTTTCTTGGAACATAAAGGGGTCGGGTGATCCCGAGAAGAGGAGAGGTATTAAGGCGTTGGTCTGTAGCATTAGTCCGGAAATAGTAGTTTTTAGGAGGTGAGGATGACTTTTGTGGATAGAAGATTCATGGGTAGCGTGCGGAGCTCAAGATTCAAAGAATGGATATATTTACCCGCGAACGGTTCATCTGGTGGTATTCTTTTGGTGTAGGATTCGAGGAAAATCAGTGTCCGGAATAATTTTGTGGGTACTTTTTCGGTTTCGGTTGAGGTGGTGTCGGCTGATTCTTCTTGGTGGTTTTCGGGTGGTTACGGTCCTTGTCACCCGGGCGAGCGTGGGGACTTTTGGGACGAGCTTGCTGGCCTGGGCGAGCTGTGTAGTCCGGATTGGTGTTTTGGCGGTGACTTCAACGTTGTCCGCTACGCTCATGAACGTTCATCCCCGGTTCGAGCTAGGAGATCGATGAGGCACTTCAACGAGTTTATTTCGCATTTCGGTCTTTTTGATCCGCCCCTCTCCAACGGCAGGTTCACATGGTCTGCTTTTAGAGGGGTTTCCATTTGCTCCCGGTTGGATCGTTTCTTGTTCTCCGAAGGTTGGAAGCATCGTTTTCCCTTTTGTACTCAGGAAATTCAGTTTAGAGGGGGTTTCTGACCACTTCCCGATTACGATCAGTATGTGTCCGGTGAAGTGGGGTCCGAGCCCCTTTAGACTCGATAATTTGTGGCTTGACAACAAGGTCTTCTGGGATCTAGTGAAACTTTGGTGGGGACAAGAAGAGCAGGTAGGCTGGGAGAGTTTTTGTTTTATGCAAAAACTCAAAGTTTTGAAGGAAAAAATCAAAGCATGGGTCGGTGAGGAAAGAGATAAAGCGGTTGGTTTGAAAGCGAGTATTCAGCGTGATATACAGCACCTGGACAGAGCAAAGGAAGGTTCGAATTGGTCCCTTGAGCTTCGGAATGAAAGGGTGGAGCTGAAAGCAAAGCTAGCGGGGATTCTAGCCGAGGAGGAACGAGCTCTCAGACTTAAAGGTAAAGTTTCTTAGGCCAAAAATGGGGACGGCAACTCCAAGTTGTTTCATTCCATTATGTCAGCTAGAAAAGCTAAAAACGCTATCTGTAGTTTAGAAAAGGAGAATGGATCTGTTATTGCCGAGGAGAATCTCATTATTGAATAGGTTAACGGCGCTTTTATTCGCGGCTTTTTTCGGCTAGCCTTGTTTGTACGATCGATTGGGAAGGGGTGGAATGGCAGGCTATCTCTCTTTCTTGTGCTTCGGAGCTGTCTAGACCTTTTGAGGAGGAGAAAATCAAAGCACGGGTTTTCGGTTGCGCCAGGGACCCGACGGATTTGATTCTCATATCGAGTTTCAGGGAGCTTTTGTGAAGGGGCTGCAAATCACGGATTTGATTCTCATCGCAAATGAAACGGTGGAAGAAATTAGACGAGCAAGCAAAAAATGAGTGGTTCTCAAGTTGGATTTCGAGAAGGCCTACGATAAATTGAATTGGGACTTCCTCGACTTCGTTTTAGAGAAGAAAGGATTCGACTCGCGTTGGAGGAAGTGGGTCAGGGGCTGCACTTCGTCCGTTTCTTCCTCCGTTATGATTAATGG
Organism: Urtica dioica subsp. dioica; assembly: GCF_054948205.1. Classification (NCBI taxonomy): domain Eukaryota; kingdom Viridiplantae; phylum Streptophyta; class Magnoliopsida; order Rosales; family Urticaceae; genus Urtica; species Urtica dioica. Next base: position 5,866,051 of record NC_142765.1, on the reverse strand, counting down.
CAAGCCGCGCGAAAGGTTTGGAGGGTCGAGAGGGATTCGACAAGGAGATCCCTTATCTCTTTTCTTGTTCACTATCGTCGCGGATGCTCTCTTGCGTCGCATTTCTCGCGGAGTGCGTAGAGGTGTCTTCAAGCCTTTAGTCTTCGGGTCACCTGGCATTGCAATTTCTCATCTCCAATTTGCTGATGATACACTGATTTTCGGCGAGAACGATTTGACAAATTGGGAGAACTTACTCGGTATTGTCAAGGACTTCTGTGATGCCTCCGGTCTTACGATCAACATTCAGAAGAGCAATATTGTGGGTATTAATTGCACGGCGGTTGAGACAACAACCCTTGCTGGGGCGTTAGGGTGCAAAGAAGATAAGTGGCCGATAAGTTATCTTGGGATGCCTTTGGGAGATAGACCAAGAAGAAAGGCTTTCTGGGACCTCGTGGTGGCTAAAGTGGTGAAGAGACTTGATGGTTGGAAGCAAGGTTTCCTCTCCGAGGGAGGAAAGATGACTCTTATTAGTTATGTTCTTTCCGCGTTGCCCACCTATTTCATGTCTATCTTTAAAATGCCGGAGGGGGTCGCTGCCGACATTGAAAGGATCATGAAACATTTTTTGTGGGAAGGGTACGACAATGGGCGGTCTCGCGCAGCGGTGGGTTAGGACACTTGCTGCCTTCCGAAAAACAAAAGGGGGCTTGGCTTTGGTAATCTCACGATCAAGAACAACGCACTCCTTGCGAAGTGGCTGTGGCGCTTCCCGATCGAAGAAGACGCGCTGTGGCACAAGGTTATCTCTGTTGTGTTTGGTGTCTCTTCTAATGGTTGGGATCCGGGGGGGTCCCAAGGATCGCACTTTTCGTAGTCCTTGGCGCTCGGTTTCGACAGTTCGGGAGTTGTTTTTTAGTCGATGTTCTTGGAAGGTCTTTGACGGGTTTATTGAGCGTTTCTGGGAGGATGTTTGGTGCGGTGATACGTGTTTGAAAGATCGGTTTCCTAGTTTGGCGAGATTATGCCCATCTCAGAACATCCTAATTAACGGATTCGCCTTTTCTTCTCCCTCTTCTCCCGGCCAAGTGGATTGGAGTTTTGGTTTCCCCAGGTCTTTGACGAATAGAGAAGCTTGTGAAGCAGCTGAGCTGACATGGTTATTGGAAGGTTTTAAGCTTTGGGAAGGCCTCGAAGACCGGCGTAAGTGGTTGGGCGACGAAGACGTGTTCTCTATTTAATCAATGGCCGAGGATCTTTCTCCCGTGGCTTCTCGGCCTCCTGTTCCGTTCTACGACGCCGTGTGGAAAGCTGCTGCCCCTATACAGTGTTTTGCATGGCTGGTGGCTATTAAGAGGGTTAACACAGCGGATCGAGTTCAAAAATTGAATCCTCATTTGTCTATGTCGCCGAGTTTCTGCTCTCTTTGTAGAAGTTCAAACGAATACGCCGATCATCTCTTTCTCCGGTGTGTCGTGGCCACTGATCTATGGCGATGGCTTTTCTCGAAGTTGGGGCTCGATTTCAACACTATCTCCATTGAGCCATTACTGAATACTTATGAGTCCCCCGGATTTAGCTTAAATAGGGCAGCAGCCGCTAAGACTGGGGTGTTGGCTGGTCTGTGGGGTATTTGGAATACTAGGAACAATGTTATTTTTAAAGACGAGAGGTGGAATCTACAAAGTTTGATCGATAGTCTGAATCACTGTATAGCCCTTTGGCTTTTTTCTTCTTGTTCTAAGTTTAAGTCTCTTTCTTTGGCTGATTTGGCTAGGGATTGGTCCAGTGCTTTGTAACGGTCTGTTTTCGGGTTTTATGTTTTCTTTCGCTTTAGTTTTCTGAACTCTTTTGTTTTGTACTTCGGCTATGCCGTGATGAATGAATAAAGTCCCGATGTTTGTTTTTAAAAAAAAAATTGTTTTAGAAAATACACACCCGAGATCACAAGCCCCATTAGATATCGTAGATAAGGAAGGTTCAAATTCCCAACAGGTTTTATCTTGGTTTTACTAAAGTTTGTGAATTTTAAATAAAACACAAGCAAGAACAAATTTTGAAATCGGTTTCTGTAAAATAAACACACCTAAAATTACACCATTTTCACTCACCAAACAAGCACCAACCTACACAAATAAACATAATAAAAGTTAGAAAACAATCAATTTCAGTTCTGTTCAACTCAAATCTGACACAAATCTAAAGAATTTCACGGTTCTATATTTAAAGATAAAACATGACCTGCCTATTAGGATCTTTCGATCTTTCGGCCGATAAAAACGCTATTGCCATGAAGTAATCATCCCATGTCAAATAACTGCAATCAATACCAAATATTTCATCATAAGAAATTATACAAAATCCGACAATGACGCTTAATCTCAGTCCCGAAAACCCTAGCCAGCAATTTCTACTAACAAGAAGCGTGATATTTATCCTTTCACTCACTGTTTGCGTTTCGAGGGATCGAAGGGGCTCTGAGACGAGCGGTTCTCCGGAAAGACGCCGTTGGATGACGAAGCGGCGCGTCGGCGAGATTGCGTGGACTGGTGATTGAGGAAGAAGAAGTGGAGTGCGACGGCGGAGGCAAAGGCGTCGAGAATGGAAGCTGTGGAGACCAGAGCCAACTCGCGAGAGTTCATGGAGTCCAAATCGGAGATGACGACTCGGTTGATGAGAAGGAGAGAGAAATAACGCGGGAGATTTGTTTGGTTGCCAGGATGAAAAGCGCGCGTAGGGGTTTGGATCTGATGAGCTTTTCTCAGCCCAAGTACTAACCCGGCCTCTTTGGGCCGATAGCAACAATTTGAGGAAAAGTGGGGAACTTTCACAGACACCATGTTTGAAGGCGGTTATTCTTTGAATAACTCAAATGTTTTATATTTTATAATACTTCGTTTTATTTTATTTTCAGATGATTTTAACGATATTATTAATGAAACCTTTTTAAAAGAAATGTAAAAATAAAAAAAAAATAAAAAATAAAAACATAAGAATAAAATTTTAAACAAGAAAAAAAATTATAAAAAAATGAGATATTCTCATAATAGGAATGAGAATCAAGGTGTTCTCGTAGAACGTTTTTATCATGAAGCGGTTCAGATAAACAAAGGTAGAAAAACACACAATTTGTAAACAAACAAGAAAATGAAAAATAAAGAAGAGTAAGAGGAAGACGAATAAGAAAAGATAGGTGGGAAGAGGAAAAATAGGAACAATAACTAGAGTTGTGAGTATGTGTTTGACTGAGAGCAACATGATAAAAAAAATAAGAACAAATAGACAAAATTGAGTAACCTCGTCTCTCACGTACTCCTCTCCAAATTCCTCTATACATAGAGACACAAAAACAATCGAAGGAGCGAAGGGAGAAAAGACATATGAGAGCGAAAGAGAGAATGGGAGAGAAGTCAAACAAAATTGCGGGTGATGCGAGTGGCTTGAAAGACAATATTAGATACACTCGATTTTCGCAAAAGACTCAAATCGAGAGAGAAAGAAGAATCAAAATAAATAGAAAGAGAGGTGAGAGCAAATGAGAGATATATAAAAGTCGACGAGTAGCAGCATATGAATGCGAAGCGACTCGCCAAGACAAGTTGCAAACGACATGTCGTAGACCTAACTTCATAGTAACCTCTATGACAAGAAGCTATACAGACAAAATATCATTGCTTATGCTTGGCATATCCTCGGTGGTTCATGCAAAAGTTTTCTTATTTTTTTCAAGAAAGTTATTATTTCCCTTCTTAATCTTCCCTTTAGTTCGGCTCCGATCCCTACACAATGTTCTGGATTTTAGCCATCGAGCTGAATTTGGGTAATCAACTCAAGGCATGGGGAATCTTGTTCTTCCAAACATTCTTCCTTAGTTTTTGCGCCCTGAGTAGATGCAGCTTCGCCGATGGCCATTAATTGCTATTGCCACGATACCGTTTGACACATCTTGTTTTATTACCAAAGCGTCATCATGAGGCATGACCAACCCTATTGCTTCACTACCCGTAAAGGTGATCATAAATTCATGTTGATCTTCTAATTCGAGAGGTGCGCCTTGATGGAATTTATGGATTCCATACAAAACTTCGAACCTCTCATTATGAAGTCGATCCTTGATTTTGTTTGAGTGTCGGCTTGCGCGCTTTCCTCATCGTCCCCCCTCATCTTTCCGGGGGAAGGGTTTCCTCGAGGCCGTGAATAAAAGTTCTTTTTCTTGGGAGGGGGTCCCAAGTTGATTCTCTTCAATTCGCCTTTGGTGAACTTTTCGGCTAGCATTTTTCTCATCGTTTCACAATTGAGAGTAGCGTGCCCATTGCTTTTTTGGAATTCAAAATAAGCGTCAAGATCTCAGGTCAATTTTTTCTCAGAGCCTCTGGCACGATCTACACCATTCACATTAAATGTGAAACTGGGTGGAGCATCGGCCTTTTTGGATGAGTTGTTGCCTTTCTTATTTTGTCCTTCTCCTTGAGACTAAGAACCTCCCGAGTTGGAGTTTCCCTGGGGAACTTTCTTGACATTATGCTTCTTTGCCAAGATACTCATCTCTTCTTCGGCTTTAGTGAAGTTGGATGCGCGATGGATCAAGTCTTCGATAGTAGATGGCATGTTGACTATCATTTTCTCACGGAATCGAGAGTAATGCTAGAGGCTATTTTTCAAAGCTGTCAATGCCTAGTCGTTGTTGACGTTTTGGATTTTTGCCATGATGTTTTTGAAACGCGTCATGATGCTCTTGAGAGTCTCCGAGTCGGTTTGTTATGTGTTCCACAACTCAGTTATGGTTGTCTCGTCTTCAACTAGCATGAAGTAGTGCTTAAGGAAGGCGGTAGACAATTTTTGAAAATTTCTGATCGATCCCTCTTCAAGTCTCGAGAACCAGTCTAGCGCAGCTCCGGTCATGTTTTTTGCGCAAAAGCTGGCAGTAATCGGCTTCTAGTTCATTCTCATTGAGATGAGCTCGGTCCAATGCAATTCTAAAGGTGCAATATTGGGTTGGTTGTTTCAAAATATTTCATGAGTCTGACCTTTCCGCATCGTCGATCTTGACCCTGCTTATGTTATGAGCGAAGGGGGTCCGTCTCGTCTCGGCAGCTAGACGGTCAATTTCGGGAGCCAAACTGGTCACCGAGTGCATTATGGAGTGGACATCTCGAAACTCATCCTCTACCATCCTGCGGAAGGTTTCCAGTTCGGTCAGCTCGAACCTCGTGGTGTCAAGCTTGTTTCCTTCAGCGGGTGTTGTGGTGATAGTGGTATTTCCACTGTAGACAGGCTGATTCCGAATAGGAATGCCGGACGAGGTCGCAGCCATCGCCGAGGACATTGAAATTGGTCCCTGACAAGCTGACGCGCTCGGCATCCCCTTCGAGCTCAATTCTCCAAAGGATCTAATCCATTGTAGAGATGATCCTGTGCCGGGTCGATATGTTGATCCTCTAGGAGGTGGAAAAGGTAGCTCGCTCGATCTCGGAAATGTTACCGGGGTCGGGTGTCTGCTTGAGAATGAGTCCCAGGCTGGAAAACAGGGTCAGATGATCCTGCACCCGAAGAGGTGACCAGGATTTCTGAGAAATCCAAGCGGGTTCTAGACAGGAGGATCCGTCCCTCTCTACCTTCTCCGAGTGGGCGAGATGATGAGCTCGCAACAGCATCGGCGGCCTTATCAGCATCGTACATGGTCCTGAGAGCGGACTGTTCGGTGGTCAAAGCTTCCAACTGAGCCCGAGCGGACTACTGGAACTCGTGGTTCTCAACTCATCTAGCAACCAGAGTTTCTAGAAGTCCTTTCATCTCGGAGATGGCCCCCAGACTCAGCTCGATCTATTCGTTCTCGTTAGCCATACTTTGACACTGATCTTAACTCAATTCTCCGAGGTTATAATTTTTTATAGAACTTCCCACATACGGCGCCAAATTGTAGACGTCGGATTCGGTCCTTCAACAATCACGAAACTATATATTATATTTAATGTATCATATTTGTTTATACTATGTGGATCTCAAGAATTCGTCGTATAAGAATTGAATAAAGCTGAAATATAACGAGAATGACAAGTAATAAATATAGAAAGAACGAATCGAGTGTTTGTATTATAAACTTTTGAATAAGTGCAACTGGAGTCGAGCTCGAAGCACTAAAAGGTGACGAGCTCAACAAATCTTTGAGTACAAATTCCAAAGTAAATAGTTGATAAAAATAAGTAAAAGTAACGTGTGGTGATAAGACTAATCTCCATTTATTTATAGCTGAGATCGTCGTTGATATGCCGTTAATCTGAAAGACACGTAGTCGGCCTAGAGGACTTCGAAGTACCACGTGTGTGCGGACCTAAACTGGAATGAACGAGAAGATCGGCTGAGGACCGCTTCTTCCAAGTAGACTGCGTAGAGGATTGGACTCAATTTTGGCGGAGAGCTGAGAAGGCGCGGACGAAATGGGCCTGGGTCTGCGACGAGGTGAGCTTCTTTTGACGAGCTGGGCTTCAAGTTGGTCTGATTCTTGACGCCACACTCAATCACTTTGGGCTTGGGCTCAACTGAATATTTTTATAGGTGAGGTCGATTCCTAAACCCAAGTAAACGGCCTCAGTTTTACAAAGTAGTCAATGTTTAATATATATTACAAAATAGCTATTAACAAAATAAACGAGATGGATTTACAAAGTAGTCAATGTTTAATATGACAAACGAACTAGTCATATTGAAACGTTGTAATTTCAATATAGAAAAGTTTTAGTTATATTGAAATTACAAATAATGGTTAATCTAAAGTCAACAAATAATGAACTCTGTGGACATCAATGTCAACAGAGTTTATTATTTGTTGACTTTATATATCAACAATGGATGTCAACCGTTGACATCTAAAGTCAACAAATAATGAACTCTGTTAACATCAACGTCAACAATGGATGGAAATTGTTGACATCTAAAGTCAAAAAATAATAACTCTGCCTATACTTTTTTGTACGCAGTGATGGCGGCTATTTATTTATTATTCAAGCACAGTGCAACTTAGGTTGAATCTGGTCGGTATCATGAGAATGGATCTTTCGGAATTATGGTGCCGTATGAAGTTAACTTTCCTAGTTTGATGCAAATTGTTTACGCGAATTTGGGCAAATCATCATCCACTCATACCGTTGGTGTTGCATGCGCGATGGCTGGTGCCATGAAACATGTTGATATAACCAACGACGATACGTTGGAAGGTTATTTATATATGAGGAAGATGAGGGAAGATGACACGGAGAAATTACAATTGATATTGGAAGTAAATGAAAATCCATCGAGGCTCGATTCTCCAGGGGTTGGATCCACTCGCAACAGCCGTGATAGTGGTTGCGTTGGAAATCCGCGTAAAAGAGTTTCCGACATGTCATCTATACCCGAGGAGGGCTGTGGTTTGGTCCCAACTCCTGAATCGGTAATTCGTGGTACGTTCGGATTGGATTACATTAGGTTGTCAGACTATGAGACACAGTGACAACGACAATACTCTCCACCACGTAACTCCCATCCACCAATAAATTCCCATCCTCCACCACAATCCCCTCCTCCACCACGCAACCCCTCCACCAATAAATTCTCGTCCCCCACCACGATCCCCTCCTCCACTACGCAACTCATATAGATGTCAACAATTTCCATAAACTGTTGACAACAAAGTCAACAATTGACACCAATTGTTGACATTGATATCAACAGTTGATGGCAATTGTTGATATCTTTTATTATTTCTAGACGTTCAATCCGGTTACTTGTTTACCATTTTAACCATCTCAATATAGGTCTACAACAATAACTCACCAATAATCACCCTAAACCGAAAATCAATCAACAATATTCTCTTCAATCAATGACCCAGAACTAAACCCACAGCACTAAACCGAGATTCAACAATCAATTACCCAAAACTAAACCCCCAAAACTAAACCAAAATTCAACAATTCAATCAATAATCCACAAATCAATCAACAATTCAATCAAAAATCAATTATCCAAAAGTAAACCGAGATCCAACAACATAGAGAAAATGAGAAAACCCCCAAAACTAACCTCATTTTTTAGTTGCTCTTTTACGGGATGTTTTGGGCGAGGACCTGGGATTTTCTTTGTCTTTGGCATCAGACGTCCCAAGTGTCGGCTTCACCCTACACTGCAGCTTCTTCCCGGACGTCTTCACGGGTGGTTTGGGTGAAGTCATCATTTTTCTTTTCCGGGAAGGGGCAACCGCTTAGGTGAGGATTCCGACTCCTCTGATGCCTTCGATTTTGTCTGAGGACTCCTTCGCGTAACAAGTTTGAAATGTTGTTTGGGTTTGTTTAGATCTATTTCGGATTAGGATTTGTATTTGGGGGTTTCTCGGTTTCGGAATGTTATAGAGCGCGAGAGATAGAGTGCGGGGATGAGAGCACGAGAGAGAGAGCGCGAGGATGAGAGCACGAGAGAGAGAGAGCGCGAGGATGAGAGCGCAAGGATGAGAGCGAGACAAAATGAAGGTTGTTTGGGTTCAGCGTTTGTTTCGGAGATGAGCGAGAGAGGAGGGAAGTTGGGTTAAGCGTTGGTATGGGAGGAGAGAGAGAAAGCACATACGGTTTAAATGAGAGAGACAAAGAGAGGGAAATCTGAAGAAGAGAGAAGGCGGGAACAAATAAGTCAGGAGAGTCAAAATGATAAGAATAAAAAACATGAGGGTGAAATGGTAGTTGTACAAATGAGTTAGTGGTATTTTTGGCCAAATTAAGATTTTTGTGGGAAATTGGAAAAACTTATTGTAATGGTGGTAGATGAGGCAATTTCTCTAAATAAAATCTACCGGCTTAGGAATGATTTATGCTGCATTTTTTTAGAGAGACTTCTCATCATAACTAAAGCAACATTTTTCATTCGGCTATTGCACCCAAAAAAATAAGTAAGGAATTTCATGCATAATTAAAAATTTCATTGGACTGAAGTATAAATAACACATGGAATCATTATAATTTACCAGACTCTTTTCTCGTGTATGTGATTTTGATGTGTTGTAGCTCCTTGACAACGTCGCTGATGCCCATCCTCTCGTTCTGCCTCTCTTCTGAACACGAAACACCAATCCTGAAGATTGAACGCAAGCAGATCCATAAACCATTGAGGTCCATGGCATCTTCTTTGATGTGACGTATCTCTGATGCACCGGCGTTGTGTTCATGACTCTCTTCTCTTCTTGCTTCAACTCGATCTGCTCCGACCAGCAAGTTCGTGTCCACTATATTGGAAAGTTGTTATGGCAATGGCATCTTCACAAAGTTGTGAAGATTGAGACTATCTTTGAACATCTCATCGATTGGTTGTTTTCCCGTGAACATCTCTAGCAAAAGGATTCCATAGATGGAGACATCCTCGGCTCTTGAAAGCTCATCGCCCATTGGATGCTTTGCATATTAATCATCAGGTACATATTTATTAACATATTTATAGGATAATTCTGATTCTAAATTTCACATCAACATAATTACATATAACATGAATATTATCTAGAGCAATATAGCCAATATAACCTCTTATCATGAGGGAGATACTTTGATCTGACAAAAATAAGCTAAAAGGGTCTTCGAGAAACTTTGCCAATATCCAAAATCGCCGATACAAGCAACCATGTCACCATCCTGAAGAATATTGCTCGGTTTTATATCAGAGTGAACTATCGGCATGTGGAAATTGTTGTGAAGATGATCAAGAGCATTAGCAATGTCAAAGATGATGTTTATTCTCTTAATGAAATTCAAATGTCTCCCTTGCTTTGAACTGTTTGTGTATCTCGAGGGCAACCACTCTTCTAGACTGCCGTTGATCATAAATTCGTACACCAAAGCTCTGAAATTGTTTCCTTGGAAGTCAATACTCGAACACGCAGTGACAAGCTTGACAACATTTTGATGCTTAATGCTCCACAAGACCTTACATTATGAAATAAAACTCTTCAAACCTTTTGATGCTTGAAGGTTCAAAACTTTTACCGTAACCGTGAGAGGGCTATTTTGAGTTAGGATATTTGCTTTGTAAAGCGACCCAAAACTTCCAGACCCAATCAAATTACCAAATCCATCAGTGGCCTTTAGAAGATCTCCGTACGATACCTCCAAGAAAGATACAGCGAGTGGTGATTCATCTATGGTCTTAGATGTTCTTTTTCTTGTCCGAAGAAGTAACCACAACAATAGAGCAGCTAAAAGTAGACTCTCAACTAGACCACATACAACCAAGACAATAAGCTTAGAGGGTTGTTAGTGCTTATTGTTAGACTTGGAGGGCCATTTAGGCAGGCCTAATTTAGCGATGCCTACTCAGAGCCTTGAATTCTCTTCGACCAAGATTTCACTTGCATTTAAGAAGATCCCTTTGGTGGGCACTTCACTTTCAAGATTATTGAGAGAAAAATCTGCGTACTGTAAGAAGCGAAAATTTTCCAAGTAGGTTGGAAACATTCCAGACAAATTGTTGAGAGAATATTGAGCGAAAGGTCGATTTCTAAAAGTCCTTAAGATTACTAAAAGACTATGGAATACTTCCTTGCAATGAGTTCCTTCCTAGAGACAAGTACTCCAAAACCTCACACCTGCCAAGACTTCCTGATATTTCTCCGGATAGCTTGTTATACAAAAATTGCATAAGGCCAAGGTATATCAGTCCACCTACTTCAATTGGTATATAACCATTAAAATGATTTTCAGACAAGTCTAAACCTGTAGAAAGAGATGATAAATAGAGCACTTCTTTCGGAACGCGGCCACTGAGATTGTTCCATAAAGAGACAATAAATTCAAGTTCTTGCATTTTCCAAGATGGGGAGGTATAACTCCTTGCAAGTTGTTCAATGCAAGGTCTAATTGATTGAGCGAAGTAATATTCCCAATAGAAGATGGGATAGTTCCAGAGAGTTTATTATTACCTAAATTAAGTATGTACAAATTTTTCAATTTACCAAGTGAGCTTAGTATCGGACCAGTCATTTGATTGTCTTCAAAGCCCAGCGCCTCCAAGTGTTGGAATTGATCTAGGGTTTAAGAAAAAGTTTAACGCTTCGTTAAGCGGCAGAATTTTAAAAATTTTCTTTTTCAAGTAAAAACAGTTTTTACTAACCTAGACAAAGTGCAAGTACATGTAAATAAAAACTAATATGAGCATAATAAATTTACTAACCTCTTTAGAAGCTTGAACGTTGATGAGCCTTCAGAAGGTTGAAAACGTTCGTCTCCTCGTAGCACGTCTCTCTTTCTTTCCTCGGCAACTCGAGCAACCACGAAAGTTTCTATCACTAAATCACTCGAAATAAAAGGAATCAGTGAGTGGGTTTTAAACACTACGACTTAAGAACGAGTCTTGAAGTCGCAGAGCTAAAATCTAGGTCAAATGAGGACCTAGGTGCCAAAACAATAAAACGAAATTGACTAGAGAGAGAGAGGAGAGGGGCGGCCACAATGTCTAGAGAGAGAGTCTCTCAATCTCTAACTTGTGTGGAATGAATGAAATGAGAGGAATGAGGTGGGGTATTTACAGGAGTAGGGTTGGCCTTGGAAAGAAGTAGTTTCCTCATATTTTCCAAGCCTTTATGAGCAATCTTTTATTACCCATTCCCATCCAAATATGCGCCCATCTCATTCAAATCCCCAAGGGATTAGTTTCCTCTTTTGTTTCCCTTCTTGGTTGCCTTGGCCGATTCCCTTTGTTTCCTCAAAGAGAAAATTTGTTTCCTCTTTTTCTTTTGGCAAGTATCTTGATACATTTATGCACAAAATATTCTCTTTCTCTTGGGTATTTGGGCGCCCATTTCTCATCTAGAAGGAGCTTCTAGAAGCTTCTTCATTTGTTCATGACAACATGAGAAAGGCCCATTAAGAGTTTTCAATAAAATTCTTATGAAATGAAATTAATCCATAAGGCCCAATAAGACTAATATTGGCCGAGTGAAACATGTCATTAAATGACCTTGTCAAAAAATTTATTGACATTCATTTCATCCTATGTCTCAAAAGACAAAAATACCCTTTTGACTATTTTCGTTCTTGTTTTGACTTAGCTTCCAGTTTAACTATTCCTAATCGATGTGATTCGTGACAGTGACCTCATGGATCCAAATGAACAAAGCTTGAGCTAAAATACTTGGACTCAAAAGTTCACAAACCTTTTCCAAGTTTAGCTTAATGTCAACTGACTCCACTAAAGAGTTGACACTGAAAATCTCTCGGTTCAAATGAATTTATTTTCTACTCAAGAATTCAACCTAATTGTAATGAGCGGATCCACAGAATATTATCAGTGTTTACCCTTCATGAATATCATCAGCCAGTCGGGATTTACAAAATTACCATTTTACCCTTCTAGCTGTTATTTCCTCAACTCCTTTGTCGCTTGTGAATAAGTTAGAAACAATGTATTGACGAGGTGCTAACAAGTCACATTGTTTCATCCAAAAGAGTCAAGACTCAATTTGGACACTGGCCAGTTCATTTATTCACACTCCAAGGAACAAAGCATGAGGTGATATACATTGCATTTCAGCAATCTTGTACATGAATTCCATATCTATGAGAACTTCACAAAGTTACTCATGACATTCTCACAACTTAGTACTTCACCAATAGGCCTTGTTCAGAATCACATAGTGAGTCCGAACTCTGACTTTCTCAAATGAGAATACTAAGATGTGAAATGACATGTCTCATTTCAGGATTAAGGTAAGCACGATGCAATTCATACGTACTGACTTCGAGACATAAGAGATTAAATGGTTTGTTCTTATCTTGTCTCTAGAAGTGCACTGGTCAATTCAGTACCTTCGGAAGATACCTAGAAGAACTATAAAGTCTCCAACTCTCAATGCCTCATAACCAGACATCATAGATTCTTCTAACAATCATACTGAGGTCAATAGTCTTTTGACCCTTAGATTGCGAATATATCGTTTTAAGCAAACTACGAAGAGTTTGTTCATGCAAATCTATATTTGTCTCTTCGTAAGTTGTTTAGTTTGTTTATGGACTAAAGACTAATATTTTATCATAAAACTTCAAACAGACACGGAAGAATGAATGAACGTTTCAACTTTTTATTAATGAATAAGCCATTACAAGCAAGAGTCTTCATGAGACTTTATTACATCAAATGTACAATATAAAGATTACAACTCTTCTTGTGGGCACCATTGACAACACCAAGTTCACCAGATTTCCGATCCCATTTGGAATACTTCCTTTTATCTGATTCCTTCCCAGTGCCATTAACCAAAGCTTGGTTGAGAAGTTGCCAATATATTCGTGCAGTTCACCACCCAACTTGTTGACGCTAATGTCGAGGACTTCCAAGCTTGTGCAGTTAGCTATGGATGCAAGGAAGTCCAAGTCACCATCCTCGTGGCTTCCAAGGTTATTGTGGTCAATGCTTAGTCTCTTCAAATTGGGTAAATTCAAAAATTCGGGAACTTTTCCAGTTAGCCGACTGATCAAGTTGGTGTGGAAGTAAAACAGATCGAGCTTTGGTAGAAACAAGTGGCCCAAGTAAGATGGAAGCTCTCTGTGAAGCTCGATCTCTTGGACAGTGAAAGCTCGAAGCAATGAGAGATTGTACATCGACGGAGATATAATCCCACTCAGTTTATTCCCTCCCAACAAAAGTAACGTCATTCTCTTCAACATCCCGAGGCTGCTTGGAATGTTCCCGGTTAAGTGGTTTGATTTGACCGTGAGTATCTCCAGAGTGCGTGACAGATTAGAAATGGAGCTCGGGATTTTGCCACTTAAATTGTTGGAGGCTAGAGCAAGTAGTTCAAGATTAGGGAACGAAGCTATTCCGGAGGGATAGCTCCTGCGAGCTCATTGTTGTACAGATTAAGATGTCGGAGATTGAAACAACGCGAAAGGTTTGCCAGGATTGTGCCATTGAAGGAGTTGTTGTGCAGGTGAAGATTATGGAGACGGCCAATCTCTTTTGGGATTTGGTGACCGAAGCTGTTGTTTTTGAGGTCCATGTTGGAATCGATCTAGGGTTTAAGAAAAAGTTTAACGCTTCGTTAAGCGGCGGAATTTTAAAAATTTTCTTTTTAAGTAAAACTAGTTTTTACTAACCTAGACAAGAGCATGTACATGTAAATAAAAACTAATATGAGCTATTAAAGTTACTAACCTTTCTTGAAGCTTGAACCTTGTAGAAGCTTTTGGAAAGTTGCAACGCTCGTCTCCCCTCGCAGCACGTCTCTCTTCCTTTCCTCGGCACCTCGAGCAACCACGAAAGTTTCTATCACTAAATCACTCGAAAAGAAGGAATCAGTGAGTGGGCACTTTTAAACACTACGACTTGAGAACGAGTCTCGAAGTCGCAGAGCTAAACACTAGGTCGAGTGAGGACCTAGGTGCCAAGACAAGAAAAAATCGAAAATAAACTAGAGAGAGAGAGAGAGGATTTCGGCCACAAGTTCTAGAGAGAGAGTCTCTCAAATCTCTTAAACTTGGATGAATGAATTGTGAGGAAATGAGGCTCCTATTTATAGGAGAGGTCTCACATTCAATAAGGTAGTTTCCTCTTCTATAGAATATCACATATTCATGAGCAATTTCCTCTTTTTTCCCTTTGAGATACTCGGCCAAGCTAGGGCTTCTAGAAGCCTTGATTTGTTTCCTATTTTGTTCAAGGCTTGCCTTGTCTCTCAATGTGGCCGATTCCCTTGTGCATCCTTATGCAAATTTGTTTCCTCTTTTTCTTTTGGCAAGTATCTAAATACATTTATGCACAAAATAAACTCTCCTATTTCTCTATTAGGATAGGCGCCCAAGTCTCTCTAGAAGGAGCTTCTAGAAGCTTCTTCATTTGTTCATGACAACATGAGAAAGGCCCATTAAGAATTTTCAATAAAATTCTCATGAAACGAAATTAATTCACAAGGCCCAATGATCAAGTCATGGCCGAGTGAAACATGTCACAAAATGACCTTGTCAAAAAATTTATTGACATTCATTTCATCCTTTGTCTCAAAAGACAAAAATACCCTTTTAACTATTTTCGTTCTTGTTTTGGCTTAGCTTCCAGTTTAACTATTCATATCGATGTGATTCGTGACAGTGACCTCATGGACCCAAATGAACAAAGCTTTAGCTAAACACTTGGACTCAAAAGTTCACAAACCTTTTCCAAGTTTAGCTTAATGCCAACTGACTCCACTAAAGAGCTGACACTGAAAATCTCTCGGTTCAAATGAATTTATTTTCTACTCAAGAATTCGACCTAATAATGATGAGCGGATCCACTGAATATTATCTATGTTTACCCTTCATGAATGTCATCAGCTAGTCGGGATTTACTAAATTACCATTTTACCCTTCTAGCTGTTATTTCCTCAACTCCTTTGTCGCTTGTGAATAAGTTAGAAACAATGTATTGACGAGGAGCTAACAAGTCACATTGTTTCATCCAAAAGAGTCAGGACTCAATTTGGACACTGGCCAGTTCATTTATTCACACTCCAAGGAACAAAGCATGAGGTGACATACATTGCATTTCAGCAATCTTGTACATGAATTCCATATCTATGAGAACTTCACAAAGTTACTCATGACAGACTCACAACTTAGTACTTCACCAATAGGCCTTGTTCGGAATCACATAGTGAGTCCGAACTTTGACTTTCTCAAATGAGAATACTAAGGTGTGAAATGGCATGTCTCATTTCAGGATTAAGGTAAGCATGATGCAATTCATACATAGTGACTTCGAGACATAAGAGGTTAAATGGTTTGTTCTTATATTGTCTTCTAGAAGTGCACTGGTCAATTCAGTACCTTCGGAAGATACCTAGAAGAACTATAGAGTCTCCAACTCTCAATGCCTCATAACCAGACATCATAGATTCTTCTAACAATCATACTGAGGTCAATAGTCCTTTGACCCTAAGATTGCGAATGTATCGTTTTAAGCAAACTACGAAGAGTTTGTTCATGCAAATCTACATTTGTCTCTTCGTAAGTTGTTAAGTTTGTTTATGGACTAAAAGACTAGGGTTTTATCATAAAGCTTCAAACAAAGAAAGATTGAATGAACGTTTCAACTTATATTAATGAATAAGCAATTACAAGCAAGAGTCTTCGTAAGACTATATGACATCAAATGTTCAAAATAAAGACTACAACTCTTCTTGTGGGCACCATTGACAACAGTCCATGCTTCTGAGAAAGCTCAGGTTTTCGATAAAGGGAGATAAACGGCCGTTGAGTCGGCGTGAATGGATGAACAAACTAGTGACCCTTCGGTAGCAGCGACCACACTTAATTCCTGACCATTTACTAGAAGTGTGTCGATTCGTTCCATGCTCTTAGAGCCCCGAGGGGGTCGATGACATCATTCCTGAATTTGACCAAGGAAAGTCAGTCTGTGTCGTTTCCCTCGGCCGAATTGGCTGCGAAAAATGACAAGAGAAATATGGATAATAGCCTTACGGCCCATGAGATTTCCATGCTTGGTTTTTCAGGAGATGGAAGATAAAGAGAGTTTGAGGATTAAGGGAGAGTTGGGAATGGTGTGAATGATATGCTCATTTCCTGAGAATGATATGCTCATTTCCTGAGAATGATATGCTAAGAAAATGGTGTGAATGGTATGAGCTTGACATTCTAAAGGTCAAACTCAATTTGATATCGAACACATTTCTCCTTGGTGATGCACATAGAAAGTTGTAAATAAATGAGAAATTCATGACATTAGCCTCTACATAGAATTTATTGGGTCGTTGGTTGAGAAAATACAACAAAGACTAACAAGCTGAGAGTTTAAATGATCTTCCGAAATTACATGTTCAAAGACAGTGTATTTTAAGATTATGCAGTCCTTTTGTCAGCAAGCTTGACCCGACATTGCAATTAGTCAAAAAGAAGAACGAACTGGTTTTGGACAAATAAAGCTAAGAAAGAAAAAGAAGTTTTATTATTAAAAAAAATGTAAGTTAAGCTGACCGTGTAAATTTCCTGGTTCACCTATTACTTTTGCCCATATATACTTATTCGACCTCAGTTATTTAAACCAAATTTTCCATTAAAAAAACACAGCAACAGAGTGACCAACCATGCGTTTTTTTTATAAGATCGAAAAAAACAGAGAGCAGAAATCTTGTTAAACAGAAACTAAAAATCCATTCTCGGCCGATGTGTCCGGATGAATTTTTACGATATGAAATTACATAGGATATGGACTTGCTACAAGAGCAAATTCTCATATATTAACGTTCAAAATTAAAAGCTCAACCACATAGTGATAATAATTAGAATTGTTTATTTTTATTGCTGGAGCCCAAAAGGGTGAGCTTGATTTTCGTTTTAGTTCCAACTTCCAAGTTCAACCACCTGCAGCTGCAGAGATTAAAAAAAATTAGATGTCAACCTGAACACTACGGATAATCGAGTACATATTTTTAACGTACAAGTATAAGACATTTAAAGTATAAAAATAAATTAAAGAATAAAAATAAACGACTTATTTTTAAGCTAGATTATCCAACCTAGCAATTCACTAAAAGGGCAAAACAATAAAAGTATATGTTTTTAGTTATGTTCAGTCCGTCCCTTGAAAAAAATCTCAATGCTTAGGAATGATTAATCAGGTGAGCCCAATTTTTTAGAAACTTATCAACAAATTAACGCTTGAGCAGATTTTTTTTTATTTTCATTACGTTAGAAAGACATTGGTAATGTTAAGTAAAAAAAACATGTGAATAAATCTTGATGATTTACCTATCTCGTTGCTCGTATAGGCAATTTTGATATGATGAAGCTCCTTGATGACGCCGTCGATGCTCATCCTCTCATTTGGCCTCTCTTCTGAACATGAAATTCCAATGTTAAGAACTAATTGCAAGCAGTTCCAAAAGCCCATGTTGTGTTCGTGGCTCTCTTCTCTAATCGAACCACGTCTTTCTTCAACTTGATCCACTCTGACCCGCAAAGCCGAGTCCATTATGAAGATTGAAATTATCGCTGAACATCTCATCGGTGTGTTGTTTTCCTGTGAACATCTCTAGTAAAAGGATTCCATAGTTGTACACATCTCCGGCTCTTGAAACATCGCCACCCATTGAATACTCTGTACATCCATCACCAAGTACGTATAGTATTATGATTATAAATCTCATAGCTACATAATTATATATTACAAGGAACATTACCTGGGGCAATATAGCCAATGGAACCTCTTATCCCAATGGAACTACTTTTATCCAATGTAAATAAGCGAGAAGGGTCTTCAAGAAACCTTCCCAATCCTAAATCTCACACGCAAGCAACCATGTCACTGTCTAGAAGAATATTGCTCGGCTTTATATCAGAGTGAACTATCGACACGTGCGAATTGTTATGAAGATGATCCAGAGCATTAGCAACGTCGATGGCAATGTTTATCCTCTTAATGAAATTCAAAGGTCTCCCTTGTTCTGAACTATGTGCTTCTCTCAAGTGTAACCACTCTTCAAGACTACCGTTGATCACAAACTCATACACCAGAGCTTTGAAATCGTTTCCTTGAAAGTCAATACTTGAACACGCAGTTAGAAGTTTGACCACATTCCGATGTTTAATGCTCCCTAAGATTTTACATTCCGAAATGAAACTCTTTAACCCCCTTGAAACTTGAAGGTTCAAGACTTTGACGGCAACAGTGAGTTGGTTATTTTGAGTAAGAATATTCGCTTTGTATACCGACCCAAAACTTCCAGCACCGATCAAGTTCGTAACACAAAATCCATTAGTGGCCTTAAGAAGATCTCTGTATGATACCTCGAAGAAAGAAACCCCAAGTGGTGATCTGACTATGGGATTTACTATTCTTTTCCTTATTCGAAGAAGTACCCATGACAATAGAGTTAAAAGCAGCATTCCAACAAGTCCACATACAACCGAGACAAATAGCTTTGACTGGTTTTGATTATTGTTTGGTTTGGAAGGGCATTTGGGTAGACTTAATTCAGCTATGCCTCCACATAGCCTTGAATTTCGTTTGACCCATATTGCACTTGCATTTGTGAAGATCCCTTTGGTAGGCATTTCGCCTTCTAAATTATTGAAAGAAAAATCTACCTTTTGCAAGCGAAAATTCTCCATATATGTTGGAAACTTTCCGAACAAGTTGTTGTGAGAGAGATTGATTACTAAAAGTCCTTTAAGATCACTAAAAGATTGGGGAATACTCCCTTGCAATGAGTTCATTCCTAAGGACAAGTACTCTAAAACCTCACACCTGCCAAGACTGTTTGGTATTTCTCCAGATAGCTTATTATCCGAGAAGTCCAATCGACCAAGATTTACCAATTCACCCGCTTCGTTTGGTATAGAACCAGTAAAGTGATTGTGGGACAAATCTAAAATTCGAGATGATAAACCAACTAATTCTTTCGGAATGGAACCCTTGAGATTGTTCCCATAAAGAGACAATTCGGACAAGTGCTTACAGTCTTTGAGGCTCAAAGGTATAGCTCCTTCTAAGTTGTTAGATCCGAGATATAACTGATTGAGCGATGTCAAATTCCCAAAAGAAGATGGGATGGAACCGGATAATTTATTATATTCTAAATTAAGCCCATACAACTTTTGCAACATACCAAGCGAGCTTGGTATTGGACCGGTAATTTGGTTTTCTTCAAAGCCTATTGCCTCCAAGTTCACAAGATTTCCTATACCAATTGGAATGCTTCCTTTGATATGATTCCTTCCAAATATCATATACCAAAGCTTAGTTGAGAAGTTACCAACGTACTCGGGTAGATTCCCACCAAAATTATTCCCGTAAATGCCTAACACTTCCAAATTTGTAGAGTTAATTAGAGACGCAAGGAAGTCCAAT
The DNA here is from genome assembly GCF_054948205.1 of Urtica dioica subsp. dioica. Classification (NCBI taxonomy): domain Eukaryota; kingdom Viridiplantae; phylum Streptophyta; class Magnoliopsida; order Rosales; family Urticaceae; genus Urtica; species Urtica dioica. The sequence goes on along the minus strand of NC_142765.1, from coordinate 5,846,215 downwards.
TCACCATCCTCGCCGCTTCCGATCATGTTTTCACCAATGGTCAAGATTTTCAAATTTGCCAAGTTTGAGAACTCGGGAGCTTTTCCAGATAGGCGGTTATGTAAGATTTCAAAGTTGATAAGGTTCGAGGAATTCGAAATATCAGGCACCGGACCACTGAACTGATTGTGGTGGAATAAAAATATTTCTTGCTTCGGCAGCAACATTTGTCCCAAGTGAGACGGAAGCTCCCCATGAAGATCGTTACTTTCAACAGAAATCCTTTGAATAAAAGAAAGATTGTAAATCAAGGGAGGGATTTCTCCCGTCAAGTTATTTCTTCCCAACGAAAGTATCTCCATCATTTTCAACAGCCCAAAGTTGCTTGGAACACACCCGCTTAGATGGTTTCCGTTAAGATATAGCACTTTGAGAGTGTTGGAAAGGTTAGCAATGGAGCTTGGAATTTTTCCACGTAAATTGTTTGATCCTAGAGAGAGTATTTCAAGATTTGGCAATGAACCTATTTCTGAAGGGATTTATCCGGCAAACTTGTTAATAGATAGAGAAAGACGTTGAAGACTGAAACAATGCGAAATGTTGTTCGGGATTGTGCCGTTGAAGGAGTTGTTGTTCAGATGCATAATTTGTAGCCGATGTAGATGGGCGATCTCCTCCGGGATTTTATGGCTAAAGCTGTTGTTTTCTAGGTGCAGATTTCTGAGAAAACTCAGGTTTCCGATAAATGGAGATAGATGGCCGCCAAGCTGACTCGAATTGAGGAACAAACCAATGACCCTTTGGTGGCGACGACCACACTCAACCCCTGGCCAATCACAAAAGTGTATGGATTTGTTCCATGCATTTAGAGCTCGAAGGGGGTCAACTATGTTTGCCTTTAACTGGAGCAACGAAAGTCTGTCTGTTTCATTTCCTCCGGCCAAACTGATAGCAAAAAGTGACCAGAGCAATAGGGATATCAGCCGGGCAGCCCTTGAGAGTTCCATGCTTGGCGCTGAAGCGATTTAAGCCGAGAGAATGAATAGAGTCTGAGAAATAATTAAGAATTGAAGGTTGGAAAATTAATGATCATAGGGTATGAAGCTTCTTAGAACTCTCTTAATTTTGGGCACACATATAATGGAAGTTTGGAAATTTTCATAATAAAACCGTAAAATTTATGGCAAACTAAAACCTTGAATATATATATATTTTATGTTCAATAAAACCACTTAAATTTGATCAGTTGTTTTGGTGTAGTTGAAAATTGTTTGATTGGAGCAGAAAGTCTGATAGGAATATAACAAGCACATCAAGAAATTTGGAGCATAAATAATCTGGTCAACAAGAGAGCTTTATGATTGTACCTGGTCGGAGATCAATGACGTTGGATATTGAGATATCGAGAATATGGAGTTTTATAGTTTTGCTTTGTTTAAATTAGTTTACTTGTACGACAAGCTTTCTCTAGTCTTTTTCTTTTCTTGTCGTTTTATGGTTATAAAACGACTTAGGCTTTTATCAGCTGATTGCCTACGCGGATGTTATCAGCTGATTAGACAGTATATATTCCTGGTTTTGGTTTTATTCTTGTAATCATTAGATTCAGTCGATTCAATTCAATTGAGGTTTCTTTCCTTTTTCTTCATGTTCGTTCTTCGCATCTCTCAAGAACTCGGGAATCCAATATGGTATCAGAGTGAATCTCTTCCGCAAATTGATCGCACTCTCGTCCATTTTTTCTTTCCTGATCTGTTTCATCATCAACATCGGAAATGATGTCAAATCAAGAATCTTCAAGGATTATCGCGAAGACAGAACCAATCGCCGATCCAGTGGAAAATCATTTTTACCTCCACCACGGCGACAATCCAAGTGTTATCCTCGTTCCTCAACTTCTCTCCGGCGATAACTACCCTGGCTGGAGCAGATTGATGCTGATAGCTCTAAGCGTCAAGAACAAGCTCAGCCTCATCGACGGAATCCACCAAAAACCACCGCCAGAAGATGCAACGTTCAACTCATGGAACAGGTGCAACAATATCGTGGTTTCATGGATCCTCAACTCTGTATCCAAAGAGATCGCTTCAAGCATTCAATTTGGGGATTCAGCGGCAGCCATTTGGAAGGATCTTCGAGAGCGCTTCGAACCACGCAATGGTCCGAGGATCTTCAAGACTCTTCGCGAGTTGGTAAATGTTGTGCAAGATTCAAGATCTGTGACATCGCATTTCACTCGAATCAAGGCTCTATGGGAAGAATTCCAGAATTACAAGTCAAGATGTTCATGCGGAAAATGCATGTGTGGAGCGATAAAGGATCTCGCCATCTTCAATGAGAGCATCTACGTCATGATCTTCCTCATGGGATTGAATGACACATATTCTAATACAAGAGGCCAAGTCCTTCTCATGGACCAATGAATAAGGTTTTCTCTTTGATCTCTCAAGAAGAAAACCACCGAGACATGGGGTTGAATTCTCAGAACACGGATCAGTCCAACATGATGGCAATAGTGGTGAAAGATGACTCCAACCCCAAGAAGAGCAACAAGAAAGACCGGCCCTACTGTTCCCACTGCAAGATCCTTGGACACACCATGGATAAGTGCTTCAAAATCCATGGTTATCCACCAGGATATACTCCAAAGTCCAAGAATCCATCAGGAACTGGAGAGGCCAAACCAGACACTAAGAATGCCTCCATCAATGCACTGACGGATGATCAGTGCCACCAACTCATCGAGATGCTATCAAGCCAGCTTGTCAGCTCCACCAATTCCTCTCCTCATGAAAGATCCAAGGCAGAGGCGAATCTTGCCTCCTTCAACACAGGTTTTTGTTGTTCATTAGAAAAATTGAATTCTTCTAGTTTTTTCAGTCAAACATGGGTATTGGACTCAGGTGCCACTAAGCACATCTGTAGCCAAAAATCCATGTTCAAATCACTGACTTACACAGCTAGATCATCAGTTACGCTACCTAACAACAGTGGCATCCATGTCCATTTCTTTGGAGATGTTGAAGTAAACTTTGACCTCACCTTGCATCAAGTCCTTTTTGTGCCAAAATTTAGATTTAATTTGTTGTCAATAAGTGCTTTAACTGAAGGCAGCAATCTAGTTGTATCTATTAATGACAAAGGATTTGTTATTCAGGATACTTTCAGGGAGAAGATGACTGGCAGGGGTGAGAAGATGAGAGACCTTTACGTGCTAACCAAGGAGCAATCAAATGTCACTGCACACGCCAATGCAGTCACAGCTGAAGTCTGGCACAGTCGTCTTGGGCATCCTTCACTCAAGAAAATCCTCTCTCTCTCAAGGATGTTCTCCGGTTCAAATCTCTTCCTTCTATATCAAACCCTTGTGACATTTGTCCTTTAGCAAAACAGCATAGACTCCCTTTTCCTGTTTCTGAACAAAAAAGTGATAATATCCTTGATCTGATTCATGTTGATGTTTGGGGACCTTTCCATAATGTTTCTCATAATGATCATAAGTTCTTCCTCACTATTGTTGATGATTTCAGTAGATTTACTTGGGTTTATCTGCTGAAAGCTAAATTTGATGTTACCAGGATTATTCCAACTTTCATTACCATGGTTGAAAAACAGTTTGGGACTCATGTGAAATGCTTTAGGTCTGATAATGCTAGAGAGTTGTTATTTGTTGACTTCTTTGCCACTAAAAGGCATTATACACCAGTTTTCTTGTGTTAAACTCCACAACAAAATGATGTTGTGGAGAGGAAACACCAACACCTCTTAAATGTTGTTCGTGCTCTTCTTTTTCAGTCTAATCTTCTCATTCAATACTGGTCTGAATGCATTCTCACTGCTGCCTACTTGATCAATCAAACACCTGCTGATAACTTGAACAACAAGGCACCCTATACTCTCTTATTTGATCAGCATGTGGATTACAATCATCTTAAGGTTTTTGGGTGCTTGGCTTTTGCCTCCACCCTTAAAGGACACAGGTCAAAATTTGAGCCCAGAGCTCGAAAGTGTGCCTTTATTGGTTACCCCAATGGAGTTAAAGGTTACAAACTTCTTGATCTTCATGATCATGAAGTCTTTGTTTCCAGAGATGTTATTTTTCATGAGGCTGTTTTCCTCTTTCACAACTGCAATAGTGACCACACTAACTCTAACCTCAATTTCTTCAACAATGTTATCTCTCCAAATCTCAGTTCATCTACTGACACTCCACCAGATGCTGTCATGCTTGTCAGAACTGACAATCGCTTGGAAACTAACATTGCTGGCTCACTGGATTTAGAGTTACACACACAAGAATCAGAAGATGCAGATGTTCACTCACAACAGTCTGATAGCATTGACAACATTGCTGATGAGTCAGACAACACAGACGTGGACCTCAGACGATCTACTAGACAATCCAAAATGCCAACTTACCTCCAGGACTATCATTGTGGTCTTGTTGACACAATGACTCAATGCCCTGAACCTTCCAAACTCACTTCACCACATCACCTCAGCCATGTTTTATCATATGACAACTTAAGTCCTTCCTTTAAATCCTTCGCCTTATCCATTTCTTCTCATTTTGAACCAAAGTTCTATCATCAAGCTGTCAAGCACAAGGATTGGAGAGTTTCCATGGATGAGGAACTGGATGCCATGCTTGCAAACCACACTTGGTCATTGGTACCTTTACCTAAAGACAAGAAGGCTATTGGATGCTGATGGTTATACAAGAACAAGTTTCATTCTGATGGGAGCCTAGCTCGGAGGAAGGCACGCTTGGTGGCCAAGGGATACACTCAACGTGAGCGCCTTGACTACACAGATACCTTCTCTCCAGTTGCTAAGCTAGTCACAGTCAAGACTCTCTTAGCTGTCGCTGCCTCACAAAACTGGCACTTGGCACAAATGGACGTGAATAATGCGTTCTTAAATGGAGATTTGGAAGAAGAAGTATACATGGTCTTGCCACCTGGTCTCATCACTCAGGGGGAGTCTAGCAAAAGCAAGCTGGTTTGTCATCTACACAAGTCCATCTACAGCCTCAAGCAGGCTTCAAGACAATGGAACCTAAAGTTCACAGAAGTCTTGGTTACCTTTGGTTTCACTCAATCCAAAGCTGATTACTCCTTTTTCACGCGTGGAACTGGTGCAGATTTTGTGGCCATTTTCCTCTATATTTATGACATAGTTATTGCAGGGCCTAACCACAAGGTCATTGATGACGTCAAGGCATATCTCGGGGCAAATTTCAAAGTCAAAGACCTAGGGGTACTCAAGTATTTCCTAGGATTGGAAATTTCCATATCAAAGCAAGGAATCCTTATCACTCAACGACAGTATGCACTCAACGTACTCAATGATGAAGGTTTCTTACAATGTAAGCCAACCAAAACCCCCCATGGATCCCAAAACTACTCATAGCAGTGCTGATGGGGATCTTTTAGAGGATGCCACCAACTACAAACGGTTGGTGGGACGGCAGCTCTACTTGACTATCACACGGCCTGACATCACCTTTGCCGTGAATCAGCTGAGCCAGTTTATTTCTGCGCCGCGCGTGCCACATCAGCAAGCATGTCATCATCTATTGCGATATTTGAAGAGTCAACCTGCTCTGGGTCTCTTCTACTCCGCAGCTTCATCATTGCAACTGCGTGCTTTCTCCGACGCAGATTGGGGAAATTGTCCTGACACTAGACGATCGATCACCGGCTATTGCGTGTTTGTTGGTGATTCCTTGTCTCATGGAAGTCTAAGAAACAAGTCACAGTGGCACGTTCTTCTGCAGAGTCCGAGTATCGGGCAATGGGAGCAGCCACCAGTGAACTCCTTTGGCTTCAACAACTCTTGCGTGATCTTAGTGTCTCTCAACGCAGACTACTCTCTTGTTATGTGACAATCAAGCAGTGGTTCACATTGCGTCCAACCCAACCTTCCATGAAAGAGCGAAGCATATTGAAGTTGACTGTCATTTCATCAGGGATCAACTGAAGAGTGGTGTGTTAAAGCTCATGTCTGTGAGATATGCTTTACAAGTTGCTGACATTTTCACAAAGCCTCTAGCTTCTCCCAGTCTTCAATTTCTCTTGGGCAAGATGGCTCTCCGAAATATCTATGCTCCATCTTGAGGGGGAATATTGAGATATCGAGAATATGGAGTTTTATAGTTTTGCTTTGCTTAAATTAGTTTACTTGTACGACAAGCTTTCTCTAGTCTTTTTCCTTTCTTGTCGTTTTTTGGTTATAAAACGACTTAGGCTTTTATCAGTTGATTGCCTACGCGGATGTTATCAGCTGATTAGACAGGATATATTCCTGGTTTTGGTTTTATTCTTGTAATCATTAGATTCAGTCAATTCAATTGAGGTTTCTTTCCTTTTTCTTCCTGTTCGTTCTTCGCATCTCTCAAGAAACTCAGGAATCCGATATTGGATATGGGGAATCAATAACTGGATTTCAGATAGCACCCAAATTGCTGATATCAGCTTCAAGGATAACGAAGAAGTGCAATGATTTGATATTTTTTAATTCTGTTTGGGATTTGTATGGTCTGCATATTGAATAAACGGATGCTTTTGTGATTCGGGAAGTGAGACAGTCTCTTACGAGTTACGAGTCTGCAACTGAAGTTTCAATACGTCGATGAGACTGTGGAGACAAATGCTCAAGTTTATGAACTGAAGTGACTATGTATGCACACAAATACACATATATAATGACTATGTATGGATTCAGGTTGCCAGCTAGCTAGTCTCTGCAATGTTTTACGGGTTACGACAGTTTTTTAAATTTTGAAAGGTCCCACGAGTGTGTTATACACGCACACATATGTATACAAAAAATAACTGTCACTTCTTTCCAAGAAATTTTAGCAGAGAAAAAATGGGTCTGGGAGCTTGATGTTCAACAGTCAACGCCATTTGATTTCCAGGAAATTTAGTCTATGTGTGGGTCATTGCCTCTAATTTAATGCACAAAGAAGGTAGCCAATGAAATAAAAGAGACGACAAGCATTTTCTCAACACAATGTATAGTGAGAAAATAAATTATGGAAAAAGAAAACAACCAAAGACTACGACTAAGTAGACCTTTCGATCAAAAAAAGACTTGAGTAGACCTTCAGAAAAAGAAAAAAGAAAAAAAAAAAAAAGAAGATCAACTCTATTGACCTAGACCCTATGGATTATGAAAGTTTTGGAAATTTGAAAATAAAAATTTATACAGCCAGCTAAGTAAAGAAAATTCCCATTCAATAAACGTCGTTCAAGTTAGAGTACATGAAACCAATCAGTTAAAATTAATCACAAAGTTAAAATGGTTAATTTTAACTAAATTTATCGGTTGAATTTAACCTTCACCGTTTAATGCAACGCTAATAATTGCGGAATGCAAGTATTATTTTTTTGTGATATCAGACCAGTCGTATGAAATTATTCTATTACACTAGAGGTAAAAAATACCTCATAACCAACGTAATATCTCATATGCTGATTGTTTTACAATCGCAGAAACCATTGCTCTTTTGAAAACCAGTTTTGGAGTTATAAGTTTGTATAGGAGTTTTGAGTCGTTTGGTATCAACAGCCTCTCGTTTATCTTTTGTTGTCGTTTGCTTATAAGCAACATTGTTAGTCGTTTTTATTTTCTTGTTTGACTTTTTTTAAATACCGAGTTTTCTATCTCGGTCAAGATATGAAATCATTCTTTCTTTTTCATTTCTCTCTCTAAACGTTCGATTCTCACGAACTCTCTTCTTCCGCTTTCTTCTTCATCTCAATCGAGTTCTCAAACTAAATAACCAGAATATAAAATACAATTGTTGCATACTTCAGGACTTAGGAATGTTGATTGTAAGAATCAAACTCTTTACGGCTCCTCAAACTTGATTAATATTTGATTCATTTGTGGTTGATGCTTTCTAACCTGAGAAAGAAAGATGGTTAAAAAAAAGTTTGAGTTGTCTTTTATGGAGATCTAATAGCCCAGTAATTAATGAAATGTAGAATGTGAAGTTCAATGAGTGATTGAACAATGCTTACTTTAACGCCCGCCAGTGATAGAAGCTTGTGCGAGGCAATGTACGCAACATTTGAATCATTCAACTTTTTCTCGACAAAGTATACAACTTCTGATACACCCGACTGCAAATTAACAAGGATTTACTCCATCAAAGACACCATGTAGATTCAATTTTATGGCAACAAAGGTAATAATAATAATGGCAAACCTGAATGATTATCTTGGCACACTCATTGCAAGGGAACATGGTCACGTAAAGCCTCTGCTTGTAGTAGAGATGAAAGGAAAAAATTCATATTGTGTGGCAAAAAAATGGGAAATAGAGTGGTTATGATCAGACTAAGCGCTCGAAGCAAAAGGGGAAACGATTGTGATGAACGCTGACCTGTCCAGCGGCTGAAGCATGATTTGTGTTCAGTATAGCATTCACTTCGGCGTGACAAACGTAACTGCAAAACATAACCAAAGAGATTAAATTCATAAACCAACATTTTATGATCAATTAGAAGGCTATAAAGCTAGAACAGAGTTTGAAAAAAAAAAAAAAAAAAAAAAAACTTACGGATACTTGGTCTCCAGTGGATTACCAGTTTTGGATTTCTGAAAAATAATAAATAAATAAAACAATTTTTTTCTTAAGATCGTAGATACGAAATCAAAATAGCATAATAATCTCAAAATATCAACCTTGGCCCAGGGAAGCTTGTCATCTGAACAGCCTCTCGGAAAACCATTATACCCAATACCTGAGTGAACAAATGTAAAAACTAGTTATAATTTGTTTTAGAAAATACACACCCGAGATCACATGCCCCATTAGATATCGTAGATAAGGAAGGTTCAAATTCCCAACAGGTTTTATCTTGGTTTTACTAAAGTTTGTGAATTTTAATTAAAACACAAGCAAGAACAAATTTTGAAATCGGTTTCTGTAAAATAAACACACCTAAAATTACACCATTTTCACTCACCAAACAAGCACCAACCTACACAAATAAACATAATAAAAGTTAGAAAACAATCAATTTCAGTTCTGTTCAACTCAAATCTGACACAAATCTAAAGAATTTCACGGTTCTATATTTAAAGATAAAACATGACCTGCCTATTAGGATCTTTCGATCTTTCGGCCGATAAAAAAGCTATAGCCATGAAGTAATCATCCCATGTCAAATAACTACAATCAACACCAAATATTTCATCATAAGAAAATAAAATGATACAAAATCCGACAATGAGGCTTAATCTCAATTCCCGAAAACCCTAGCCAACAATTTCCACTAACGAGAAACGTGATATTCATCGTTTCACTCACTCTTTGCGTTTCGAGGGATCGAAGGGGCTCTGAGACGAGCGGTTCTGCGGAACGACGCCGTTGGATGACGAAGCGGCGCGTCGGCGAGATTGCGTGGACTGGTGATTGAGGAAGAAGAAGCGGAGTGCGACGGCGGAGGCAAAAGCGCCGAGAATGGAAGCCGTGGAGACCAGAGCCAACTCGCGAGAGTTCATGGAGTCCGAATCGGAGATGACGACTCGGCCGCTGAGAAGGAGAGAGAAATGACGCGGGAGATTTGTTTGGTTGCTGGGATGAAAAGCGCGCGTAGGGATTTGGACCTCTTTGGGCCTCGTTTTAATTGGGCCAATAACAAGAATATGGGAAAAGAGGGGAAATTCCATAGACACTTCGTTTGAAGATGGTGATTCTTTGGATCACTCAATTTTTCAAATATTTATAAATACCTTGTTTTTATTGTACTTTCACAAAAATTTACTGATATTTTTAATGAAATCGTGAACAACTAAAATGAAACTGTAAAAAAAAAAAAATATATATATATATATATATATATATATATATAAAAAATCAAGGTATTTTCATAATAAAACGACATTTTCATAATAAGAATGAGAAGCGAGGAAGGCTTGTAATTTTCATGTAATTTTCATGTAAAAAGTTGAAAAATACACAAAATTTGTAAACAAACAAGAAAATGAAAAATTAAAAAGAGTAAGAGGAAGACAAATAAGTTCATGCAATGCTTTTGAAGTAGCTGACAACTTACTTTCGTGAGCCTATTCGCTATATACTCACATTCACTATATACACAAAATAAGTTCATATGTAACTTATTCGCTATATAGTCACATTTGCTCTCACTCACTACTCTCTGTTTTGCTGTCTCGAATTCTCACAACTTTCTCTCACGAATTTTGAAATGAATAACTTATAAGTGAGTTACAAAGGAAATTTATTAATTACATTATATATTTTCAAAACTCAAGGGTTCAAACCCCTAATAAGTTTTTTTAAAAAAAAGATGGATTGATGTATTATAAACTGATCATCTTCATTTCTAATATTTTTCTTGTGTAAGACGAGACAATCCATATGAAACAACATTGGTTGCAATGTGTTATATTATGATCAAAAAATTAAATAAACTAAAATGTTTGAAATTGCTATATAATCAACGTTTCATAAATTTTAGATAAATAGTC